>NC_137218.1:14191749-14904249 GCF_949987685.1 Ammodytes marinus
GGAGCACGACCCAGTGTCCATTAACAACAGACGATGGGACTGCTGATGAAAACTAGCTTTTAAGCTAAAAAAAGAATGTACACTGTCCCTTTTTAAAAAATAAAGAATTGAATCGAATTGAATTAAAATGACCTTGTTCTGTGCTTCTATCAAACTGCGTCAGAAGACTATACAGTATATCCAGCCAGTGGTGAGCTGTTACCGGCTGCCGTCATGCTGGCAGACTCAACAACTCAGACGAGACCCCAAACCGGCAAATGAATGAGAAAGACACAACCTCTCAATTTCTCAGCACAGTTTCCTTCCTCACCTCTCCATCTTGAAGCTTATAGTTTCCGTGCTACTCGACCCCGTACTGAAGATGAACATGCTGAGAGAAATTTAACTTGTGTCAAGATATATTTTCCAAATGGCTTTTTTGGGGGTTGGAAGGCAGACATGAAAGATCTGTCTGTAAATCATAATTAAAAATACACATGAAATTAAAGATGACTCACCATCATGCACTTCTCTGGTCAGTTCACCAGAGAAATGTTATATAGATTTTTTCTCGTTCTGTGCAGAGGTACAGTCATATGAAAAAGTTTGGGAACCCCTCTCAGCCGGCATTATAATTGACTCTGCTTTCACAAAAAAAATATGAAAGTGGTATGTCTTTAATTGACCAGGAACAGCTAAGTACTGGGATGTTTTCCAAACAAAGATTTTTTAAAAAGCAGTATTTGGTTGTATGAAATAAAATAAAATGTGAAAAACTGGCTGTGCAAAAATATAGGAACCCTTGTGGTTTTGTTGATTTTAATGCCTGTAACAGCATGTAAAACTGATGACTTTAAACACAAAGTTGGTTGGATTATGTTGTTAAGCCTTGAACCTCATAGAATGTCTGTTTAATCATGAGAAAATGTATTTTAGGTGCCTAAATGCAAGTTGCACTTCTCTTTGACTCTCTGCTGAAGTGAGACAGAATGGGATCATCAAAACAGCTCCCAAAAGATCTGAAAAACAAAGATTGTTCATTGTCATGGTTTAGGGGAAGGCTACAAGAAGCTTTCCCAAAGGTTTCAATTGTCAATTTCGACTGTAAGGAACGTTGTCAGGAAATGGAAGGACACAGGCATAGTGGCAGTTAAACCCAGGCATGGCAGACCAAGAAAAAAACAGGAGCGGCATAGGTGGAGGATTGTGAGAATGGTTGCACACAACCCACATATCACCTCCAAAGACCTGCAAGAACATCTGGCTGCAGATTGTGTATCTGTTCATCGTTCAACAATATAGCGCAATTTGCACCAAAACATCTGCTTTTTATAAAGACCAAATAACTTAATTTTTGTCTCATCAGTCCAAAACATTTTCTTGACAATTGAAACCTTTGGGAAAGCTTCTTGTAGCCTTCCCCTAAACCATGACAATGAATAATCTTTGTTTTTAAGATCTTTTGGGAGCTGTTTTGATGATCGCATTCTGTCTCACTTCTGCAGAGAGTCAAAGAGAAGTGGAACTTGCATTTAGGCACCTAAAATACCTTTTATCATGATTAAACAGACCTTTATATGAGGTTCAAGGCTTAACAACATAATCCAACCAATTTTGTGTTTAAAGTCCTCAGTTTTACATGCTGTTACATGCATTAAAATCAGCAAGACCACATGGGTTCCCATATTTTTGCACAGCCAGTTTTTCACATTTTATTTAATTTCATAAAACTAAATACTGCTTTTCAAAAAATCTTTGTTTGGAAAACATAAGTAAGTAGCTCAGTTTGGAATTAGATAAATAATGTTCAGTTTCTTTTGATCTCATGTACAATATGTGTGCATGACCTTGAATCTCATGTACTAGCTTGTTAGTGCCTTAATGGTATTCAGAAAAGCGTTATTTGTGAAGCAGAGAGGACACCTGTCCTTGCTCTTGCGAAGATGCCTGTGCCTGCTGCCATCTGCCCGCTGACACAGGCACTGGAGGGGAACAGCAGCACTGGAGTACAGAGAGGGTAAAGATGATAGAAAGTTCACTTTATTTTTCATCCATACACAGCTTTCACTTACATCACATGCTTGTATTGATAAGCACTTCAGGCAAACATTTGAAAGCTTTGTGGTTAGGTCTGGGATTCATCCGATAAGCTTTTATCTGTATGGTTTGTGAATATTTTCTCAATCTGAAACTCCCAAAAGGAAATACAAAGTGTTGATTAATATTGTTAATTATCCTTATCCTTATTTTCCTAAAGAGGGAATGTGTATGGCAATGGCTTATTATGACTGTGTGTGCGTACAAGTGCTTGACTTGCAAACTCAAGTGTCCTTCAAGGCTTTTGTGTCGCCTGTTTGTGTGTGTGTGTGTGTGTGTGTGTGTGTGTGTGTGTGTGTGTGTGTGTGTGCGTGTGTGTGTGTGAGTGTGTGTGTGTGTGAGAGAGAGAGAGAGAGAGAGAACGAGCAAGAGAGGACTGAAGGATGGAGATAAGAGCTTTGGCCTCGGCTGGTTTTTGTCTCTAATCCCAGGAGGCGTGGCCACCAATTCTGTATTATCCCAGCCCGTTCTGACTCCATGCCATCCTAGCGCTGCCCTTGTGAGGAAATCTGTGTCTGCACTGCATGTAAATGAGGGGGGAGACATGCAAGGGCGGGTGCAACTGCAACTTTGTGTGTGTGTGTGTGTGTGTGTGTGTGTGTGTGTGTGTGTGTGTGTGTGTGTGTGTGTGTGTGTGTGTGTGTGTGTGTGTGTGTGTGTGTGTGTGTGTGTGTAGGCAGACGTTTGGGGAGTAGATAAGCTCATTCTGCTGAACTTTGGGGAACAACTTTTAGAACTCTTAGATAACAGACAGGAAAGTGTCAAGATATATGTTTATTGTGTCAGACGTTCAGTGTATTTTAGATGAACGACATGATGCGCTTGACTTCTTTCTGGTAATCTCAACCAATTTGCAAAAGACCCTGCGGAGAGAGAGACAGAGACAGAAAGACTCAAAAAAGCCCAATTCAATGATAAAGGCTGTCTTCTCCTTTATTGCAAGAGAAAGTTTCAGTGCCTCCCAAATTTTGAAGAAACTGTTAAAATATGATATGTATTCTTTCCCCGTCTTGAAAATGTCATGTTCACATTCGCTTTTTTTCCTCTTTTCTTTTTGAAAGATTTGGAAGATCAGACGTCAACCACTAAATGTGCGCTGACTACCCTCACAGCCTTTTCGTCTCACAGCATGCCAATCAAAACCGAGCCGCACAGATCTGAGGGGCATGCTGCAGAGAAAACACACTGAGGCATAACAGTGACACGCTCACACATACGCACATGGGGAACGCAGCCTGACAGGCGAGTACTTGTCCAGAATAGCAATGAGAGACAAGGGAAGATGATTTTGACACTCTCTCTCTTAAACAACCCCAAACAAAGGAAAAACCTCAGCAACCCCTGTACAAGAAGAACACATCTGAATGAGAAAATGGCCGCAAAGTGGAGTGAAACCCTTTTGAAATTATTGCTCGGCTAATAACCTTTGCAGCTAATAGTCTTGGCAATTTTGCCCAATCCCTCTGAAGGGCTACACACTCTAAATTCATGAAAGAGGAGAGAGGAGAAAAGGGGGAAAATGTCTCTAAGTCAGATTCATTTGAATATATGAATAATTTAGTGTACCAAAAAGATTTGGGGCCCCTGTGTTGCAAATAATAATTAAAAAAAGCCCAGGACTCTTTAGAGACATTCATAATTCATATGTAACATGGTGTGGGCAATGAGAGACGGGGAGATATGTAATGCACACGTAAGCCATAGAAAGATAGAGAGTAGAGAAAAAAGCTACATCACTGCGTCAGTTTATTTCTTATGTCAGTCAGTGAGCACTACTCTTCCTCTCTGATTCACTAATGGGAAAAGAGAATGACGGCAGCAGATCCCCAAAAAACTAAATGATTAAACTTTCATCAAAGCTTTGTTGCATCATTATGATTATTGCCTCATGCTGTCATATGCTATTGCAGTGTTGCCTGCTGGTTATAGTTAAGCCGTCTTTGTCTGCGTGAGTGTCGTTCATTGTCTTATCCCAGTCTTGGCAATTATTCCACTGTCATAAGAAACAGACAATAAGAGCTCAACCCCCCCCCCCCCTCTCTCTTTTCCCGCCCCTAGCTCATTACAGTGATGGGCCTTTTAATGGAGGAGATTGGCACCAAATGTTCCCATAATATTCTTCAACTAAGAGCCCTATGATCCACATGAGGATCATTAAGTAAAGCATTATTATAGCAGAAAGGACTGTGAGGGGGGGTGCCCTTAGCTCAGTTGGTAGGGCGTCCCCCTCATGGGCCTCGGCCAGCAGCGGACCCGGGTTCGATTCCAGCCCGCGGTCGTTCTCTGCATGTCACTCCCCTCTCTGCCCCATTTCAACTCTGTCTCTACACTGTCAATGAAGCATAAAAATGCCAAAAAAAAATATATTAAAAAGAAAGGACTGTGGGAACAAGTTGACCTTCAGACAGCAGAAAGTTATTTTTCACTTGTGATCACTACTTATATTTGATGTAAGTTTTTTCTTTGGTGTCATAGCGGACTCAAAGCCTCCTCATATTATTCTATATCACAGTTCTCTTTACTGCTGTAACTGACTGTTTAGAGTTCTGTTACTTCATTACTTTTTTGTCTAGCCTTACACACATATAAAGGGAGAGGGGGAGCTGACAACAGCTAAATCAACCAGCTTACAATTGACAACTGATGGGAACACACAACAACACAATAGAGGTTGTGATCAGCCAATTATTGAACTGTATTGTGACAGTGTTTGCCAGCCTAAACCACTGACCTGATTTGAGCCATACTCACCCTCTCTATGAGAAGTCATGTCTTTGAAGTGACCGGGAGTGGAGGATTGTGGGTGAAATGAGAAAGACTTAAAGGGATTCTCACAGATAACTGAAAACACGGTTGAAGAGTAGATCACCATACCTCTCTATCTAAATGAACAGTCAGTAACCAAATACCACAAAACAGCACCAAGGGACTGATTTGTTTTTGTGATTCTTAAATTTGTAACGAACCACAACAAGTGCGCTCTTCAAATGTCAGTTCAAGGATAAACCTCGGCAGCTTAGGTTGCCTTTTCATCTCTTTATCCTCTAAGTGAGTAGCCTCTATGAGCTTTGGGTGGGATACAATCTCTTCAACACCTCTGGATGAGGGGCGCTGCTGCCTGAGAGATGAGACCTGTGTTCTGTTGGAATGGATTTTCCTGGATGGCATGGTATTTTAGAGGTGATGCTCAAAAACCCCCAAGTCCATCTGGCCCAGAGCCTTGTCACCCGCAATACATCACGATAATGAAATGGCAGCAGCCCAACGCTATCTGTCATAAGCAATCTGCGTCTGCCCAGGGACGGAACGGAAATGAAGAAGAGGGGATGAAAAAAGACAGGAAGACAGAGACTTTTTTGTGTCCCAAAAGTCTCTTTGTGCTTTTCTGTGCAAATATGAATGTGTGAATGTGTGTGTGTGTGTGTGTGTGTGTGTGTGTGTGTGTGTGTGTGTGTGTGTGTGTGTGTGTCCTCTCAGCACAATGTGAACAGATATTGATTTTCTTTTTGAGAGCAGAAAGCTGCCACAGCAGGCCATCTTATTTTCAATCTCTGCTGGACCAAATAGGTGTGGATATTTGGTTGGTTCATGCGGTAGAACAAAGTTCCAATGCATCTTATCTGTCAGAGAGCCTATTATTCACTGTGCCTGGTCTGTTTTTCATGTTTTTGTATTTGTCACAGCTGGTATTGACCATTCACATCGCTGTACAATGTGATATATATTACACAAAAGACTAGGCTGAATAACTACACATGGCTGTGAAAATGTGCTGTATACCTGAAGAACAGCAGCAGATTTAGAAAGAGATTGAAGGGGACATGTTGGAGCCATTTAGAGATTTTTTGTGTTTAATATATTTTAAGGAAATACATTTTTAGTTTATGGCAAATTATGATTTATGAATTAGTAAGTGTGTGAATATTAATCATGTTTATTCATATGTATATCAGCGCATCTTGCTTATGTGGTGATTGGTAATGTGTGTCACCTGTGGTGTCGTGCTCTACCTTATAGGGGAGGGACTTTGCTTTCACTCAGGTTTGGAAGGCAGAGAGCCAACAGTTTTTTGACCACGCTCACGCTCACGCTCACGCTCACGCATTACCTCATATTATTTCACATAGAAAAGTATTGTTTTTTGTATAATAAGAACCCTGTTTGGGCCGCCTATCAGTGACATTGTTTTGAGCTGTTTATGTTTTTTATTGGAAAGTCAACCGGAGTTTCGTGTAATAAATCACACTCGACATCAAATGAAACGATCTCTGTGCGTGCTTACAACCAGGACGTGTGTCAGACTTTCTCTGCCTAAAGGAACCAGAAGAGCAAACATAGGGTTTGCTGTTTCACAGTCAAAAAACTCCACGAGTCTGACAAACTTTTGGAGGACAAAGGAACAAGGAAGACGGGCGCGCGCAGCTCGTTTGGAAGCCGTGAGTAAACAATCCCATGGATGAGCCGTGCACAATAAAAGCGCTTGTGAGTTTGGATGTGCGGATGAGATCCGCGTTTAAAGCCCCGTTCTAACTGTCTGTTTAATATGAACTATGATGCAATCGCTAAACAAAAAAAGTGACAAAAGGGAAAGTGGCAACATAAGCTCTGTGTGAACGCGCATCCCGCGGACGCGGTGGAAAAGCGAACGGAGCAAAATAAATAAGGAAGCGATCTAATTAAAGGAAATCAATAAATCAAACTACAATAAAAACGGGACAATGTCTGAACTTAAAACGGCCGCGGAAGCGGAGGATCGTTTAGGATCTCTGATTGCGACACGCAGAGGGAAACTGGGAGTGTGCACAAGGAGAATGCACGAAACAAAAGCCTTGCTGATTGAAGGGGAAAATATTGATGATGTTGATAAATCTATGTATATGTTCAAACAAGCTGTGGATGAGTTTAACAAGGTGCACATTGCTGTTCAAGAGCTCTTATCAGAAGAGGAAAAAGAAACTGACACTCTGGACTGGTATGAGCCAAGAGTGATGAACTTCAACTACTTAACATATGAGGTTAAAACATGGAAAAGGGAACAGAGTGCACAGTTAAAGGTTGACCCACTGGACAGCATATCAAATATCTCAAGGAGAACAACTGCATCAACCACTTCTTCTGCGGCTCGGCTGGCTTCAGCTGAGAAAGCAGCTCTGGAGGCAAAATCTGCTGCATTAAAGGAAAAACATTCATTGCAACATTCACTGCAGTTGCAGCAACATTCATTCCAGTTGCAGGAAACTTTAATCAAATCAAAAATGGAAAAAGTGGAACTGGATGCAGAAATTGCAGCAGCAGATGCAAAAATAAAAGTACTCCTAAACCCAAATGTAACAGAGTCTGATGGTGAAGCCATGAATGAATATTTTGAGGGAACAAGCAAACAGGAAAATGTGGAACAAACATTTGCAGACACATCTGCTATGGAATTCATTCAATTAGGTGCTGTACCTAAAACTCCATTACAGAGAACGGTTGGTGGCATTCATAATAGCTCTCAAGTGACAACAAGGGCTCCAACCCCACACCTGGAAAACCCTGCAACCAGTCATATCACTCATGAAAACATCAGCACACTGGTTAAAAGTCAAAGGGATATCACTGAGCTCATGATAATGCAACAAAATCTGTCTCTATTGCCTAAAAGAGAAGTGCCAGTGTTTAAAGGTGATCCACTATCATACCAACCTTTCATGCATGCATTCAAGTACTTAATAGAGGACAAGACAAGTAGCTCACAGGATAGGCTCTACTTTCTTGAACAGTTTACAGCAGGTCAGGCCAGAGACCTTGTTCGTAGCTGTATGCACATGGATGCACGAAGAGGATATTCAGAAGCAATGCAACTGTTGGCAAAACATTTTGGTGATGAGATGAAGATTGCAAATGCTTATCTGAATAAAGCGCTGAACTGGACAGCTATTAAAGCGGAGGATGGGAATGCACTTCAGGCATATTCCTTATACTTGAGGGAATGCCACAACGCCATGCAGGACTTGGAGTACATGGATGAGCTGGATGTGACATCCACCTTAAAGCTCATTGTATCCAAGCTTCCCTACAAGCTTAGAGAGAGGTGGCGGTCAAGAGCATATGAGGAATTTCAGAAAAGAAAGATGCGGGCTAATTTCAGACACGTTGTTGAATTTATTGAAAATCAAGCTAACATCTTACTGCACCCTGCATTTGGAGATATTAAAGACCCAACTCCTGCTCAAGGAATATCCCCAACTAACAGGAGCACTGAAATAAGGACACTCAAAAGCAGAAGTACATTTGTGACAGCTGTGGCAACACCTGGAAAACAAGACAACAGACAGTATGCATTTAAAGGGCAACAACACACCAACTTTAATGCTGCTAATTCAGCTGTCTGCTGTTTCTGTGAAGGCAAGCATACACTACTGGACTGCCTCAAATTTAAATCACAGCCACACAACGAAAAGGTGGAATGTTTGAAAATAAATGGATATTGCTTTGGTTGCTTAAAGAAGGGTCACATGAGCAAAGACTGCAAGACAAAACTAGACTGCCAAACATGTCAGCGGAAACATCCAACCCTGCTACATATTGACACAAGAACCTCAGATAAGGAACCCCTGCTAAACCGCAATTCCCCAGCACCAAAGCAGACATCAATAAACAGTGTACAAGTGTCGGCTGATGATGCAACAGGGGCCGGTAAAGAATGTGCTCTCGCTATTGTTCCAGTTCAAGTTAAAGCTGCAAAAGGAAGTAAGTGCATTCAAACTTACGCTTTCCTTGATCCGGGAAGCTCGGCCACATTCTGCACTGAAAAGCTAATGAACCGACTGAATGTGACCGGACGCAAAACTGACATTCTGCTGCAGACGATGGGACAGGAAAACAATGTGAGCAGTTATGAGATCACAGGACTGGAAGTTGGCAACCTAGATGGAAATGCATTTATTGACCTACCTGAAGTTTACACACAAGCTAAAATCCCTGTTTCAAAGGAAAACCTACTCACCCAATCAGAACTCAGAAAATGGCCTTACCTCTGTGGAATCCAAATGGAAGAGATTGATGCTGACATTGAAATGTTGATAGGAATGAATGTTCCTAAAGCGATGGAACCCTGGCAGATAATTAACAGCCAGAGTAATGGACCATACGCAGTGAAGACACTTCTCGGATGGGTGGTGAATGGGCCCCTCAAGTCTTCATCTGCAATGGATAAACATACAGCATCAATGACAGTCAATCGCATTTCAATGGAAAATCTGAAGGACCTGTTACTCAGGCAGTACAACCAAGAGTTCCCAGAAAAGGAATCTGAGGAGAAGAAAGAGATGTCATGTGAGGACAGGAGATTTATGGAGCTGGCCCAAAGTTCTAAAGTGTTTGAAAGTGGACATTACATCTTGCCCCTGCCGTTTCGAGAAAAAGAGCTAGTCATGCCAAATAATTACAATGTGGCACTGCAGCGGACATTGAACCTGGCTGGGAAATTCAAGAGAGACTTTCCCTATGCTGAAGAATACAAGGTCTTCATGGAAAATGTGCTGCAGAAAGGCTACGCAGAGAAGGTACCCACAACAGTGCCTGAAAGTCACAGAGCCAAGGTGGCGGAGGCAGTGAGCGCCCTGCAGGACGCCGGCGGCATGCTAGTAGAACAGTATGGAGACACGGCGGACGAGTGCGGTAAAGCGCTGCTGGATTTGGCACAGATGGAGAACTTAGTCCTGGGTAATGCTCTGGAAGGAGTACCAGAGGAAGAGGAGGAAGAAGAAAAGCTCAAGGACTCCAACGTTGACGGCACAGAAAACACTGACGAGAAGAATAGAGATGAGATGAGAGTTCAGGTGTACGACGCCATGGCAGAGAAGGAAGATGAGGACGCGGAGATGTCAGATGTCGGCGAGAGGAAGAGAAAGAAAAGAAAAGTTTGGGAAATGGAAGTGAAGAAAAGACAGAAAACGACAAGAAGGTTGAGAAAGAATTGGACGAAGAAGAAGAAGAAGAAGAGATGGAAACAAGTCCAATACATCGCAGATCTGTTCTGGCAGAGGAATATCTGCCACTCATGCAGCAACGCCAAAAGTGGACTAACACCAGAAGAAACTTCAACATCAACGATGTGGTGGTCATTGTGGATGAAACTGCACCAAGGAACTCATGGCCCCTTGGCCGTGTAGTAAAGACTTTTCCCGGGCGCAAAGGTCTCGTCCGAAGTGTTCTAGTCCGAACAAAGACGAACACCCTGCAAAGGCCCATCGATAAGCTCTGCTTGCTTTTGGAAGCTGAAAACTGAGCTTAATTACATGAAGAATGCCACTGTGCATACACACACATACACACATACATGCCCCTCTACAAATGGCCCTGCACACACCTTCCTTGCATACATGAACTCCGCGTTCACTGGACTGGTTATCCCTGCCTAAGAGACATTCATGCAACATGAACTTTGGGGGGAATTCAAGAGGGGATTATGTAAATTGTGTCGTAGTGAATTTTGATATTTAAGCTGGGTGTGATGTGTTAGTGTAAAGCTACTTGACATATTTTTGAAGAACTTAAGTGATTAATATTTGTACATATCTGGCTCCATATAGTTAATTTAAGTAATTGTTTTGTGGTAACATCACAATTAGGGGCCGGTATGTTGGAGCCATTTAGAGATTTTTTGTGTTTAATATATTTTAAGGAAATACATTTTTAGTTTATGGCAAATTATGATTTATGAATTAGTAAGTGTGTGAATATTAATCATGTTTATTCATATGTATATCAGCGCATCTTGCTTATGTGGTGATTGGTAATGTGTGTCACCTGTGGTGTCGTGCTCTACCTTATAGGGGAGGGACTTTGCTTTCACTCAGGTTTGGAAGGCAGAGAGCCAACAGTTTTTTGACCACGCTCACGCTCACGCTCACGCTCACGCATTACCTCATATTATTTCACATAGAAAAGTATTGTTTTTTGTATAATAAGAACCCTGTTTGGGCCGCCTATCAGTGACATTGTTTTGAGCTGTTTATGTTTTTTATTGGAAAGTCAACCGGAGTTTCGTGTAATAAATCACACTCGACATCAAATGAAACGATCTCTGTGCGTGCTTACAACCAGGACGTGTGTCAGACTTTCTCTGCCTAAAGGAACCAGAAGAGCAAACATAGGGTTTGCTGTTTCAGGACAAGAACAGCACATGGAATTCTGTAAAAACCTAATTTAGTTCAAATGACGTACGCATTTGAGTCATGCTGTTTCCCTGTAAATACAAAAATAGATTCCTAATTTTGGTATTCAACAGGAGAGATGTATTATTTAAGTGACCTTTTTTGTATTCTTGAGTTTATTTAGTTGCTAGTTTTGAAGGATTTAGAGATAACACATCAGTTACATATTTTGTCTTTCACCCACTCTGGCCTTTATTGTAGTTTGGAATTGTTTAAATAATATTAGGTCTACTTTAGTATAGATACGATAGTTGGCAAAGTGAAGTGCTGGTATTGACAACAAGATCCAAACATTGAGAAAAAGTACAGCACACTTTAATATAAGATCCACACTCATAAATGCATTATACTGTATTTATTACACTGTTGATTGAATTACCATTAGCATTGTAACTTTAACCAAATTACATTTTATTCACGATTATTGACAACAAATTGTAGTGAAACATACTGTTCTGGTCAAAGGGAGGGGGAGTGGAACATTATAGGGGAGAGTGGCCTAAGTTGTGCGGTTGGGGAAGTGTGCCATCCCTTGTTTCTAGAAAACCATAGAAGAAATTGGAAATGTGACCACATATTTAAGAAGAGCCATCCATTTGACTCATCCTGTAAAGAGGGGAGAAACATGGAATAAGATATAAGCACATTTAAGCTCAAAAAACTGTTTTTTGCCTCTAAAAGTAAAATTTCCATGATCATGGTTTTTTGATTATTGTGTCTGAACAATTATAGACACGTTTGAAAACATTTGACACATGTTTTAGTGCTTTAGTATGCTACACTTTGTGTCTATATAGTTAGCACGATGTCAGCCCTAAACTGCTGCATCATGCCTATTATCCAAAATTCTGGGGTTGGGGTGATTTGTGCCAAACGGCCTATGTGAGTTATAAGTAAGTAAGTAAGTAAAATATATTTGTAAAAGTACATTTATGACACTGTCCAAAGTGCTTTACATAGTGCATTCAGTAGATAAACAATGAAGGTAAAATAACAATAACAAAAATAAAAGACATAAAGCCCATACATCCACAAATATAAACAAAGATAGTAGTGCATAGGTAAGATAGTTAATGGGCAGGAAAAACCAGGGTGTAAAGATGGGTTTTGAGCCTTGATTTAAAGGCAGAAATGGAGGGGGAATCACATTTGTCAGATGGCAGTCACAAGCACGGAGCAACTAGTGCGAAGCACATTTCTGAGAGTTGTGCCAGTGGCATGGCTGCATACGCTGGTCACCAAAAAGAAAGTGATTGTCTACAGTAGCTCAGAAGAGACTGACATCTCCATTCCACTTAACGACACCACTGATGAGAGTTCAGATGGCCAGAAAGATGATAATGGTGACTTTGTCATTGTGAGCTTAGCAGGCAAAACCACCTAGATCTGCTAGGCCTTGTTTAAGAAAATTGACCTTCAATCTTTGTAAAATATTTACTTTATTTACTCTAAAAAAACCTTAAATAAGTAATTGTCTTATGGATTTGTCTTGCATTACAGTTTATGAGATATATATCAATGGCACAATTTACCCAATGGTATTCTCTCTTGTGGCACAACTTACACCACACCGGGGGCAAGTTGTGCCACAAGACAACTTTTTTTTCCGAAAGCTATATTTCTTAAACAGTTTATTCCAGATCCAAAGTTTTTATTGCCAGGGATGCACAACATCCTGAAATATATGTACATATTTGAGTTGGAGACATAACTTTCAAGGCCTCACTTTAAAATCACTTTGAGTAAAAAGTTGCACAACTTAGGCCACTCTCCCCTACTATAAATCCAGGAATAAAAAAAGTAGTGCACAAAAAGTGAGGGAGTCTTCCATTACAGCCGTCAGCAAAGTGTAGGAGTGATGGGGTGGCTGAAGCATCCTTGTGACCAGAAGGTTGCAAATTGGAATTCTTAATCCCCGGTTGCTCCACTGGAGCCACTCAGCAGCAGCAGTATGACCAGACTGGGCTTAATGCTCCTAGGTCCTCCCTGGTTTACCACAGTCTTTCTGTGACTAAGAGACTACATAATAATCAACATCATCATTACAATGATAATATAATCATTTCAGGCACCTCTGCATTTAAACGTCCCATTGATTTGCAGGCAACAAAGGATTCAAACCACTTTGAGTTACTGTCACTTTGGTATTTTAATTAGCTGACTGTTTCACCGCTTTGCACCATGTCCATCTCTGGGGACTTTGAGCGAGCAAAGGCAATGTGGTAATTTGTAAAAATGAGATGTAACAGGGACAAAATGTCACACAGTGAGTGGTAAATGCATCCCAATGTACTCCTGTTATTGACTTCCTTGGTTTAGCATGCTTACACAATCTGACAAGTCAAATTTGACATTTGAAGTGGGAGTTATTTACTGTCGATACAAATTTAATTAAATAAAAACATCAGGAAGAGAAAGCCTGCCATCTGATGGACAATGTATACCTTACAGTTACACTTCCATTAGACAAAACATGAAGCTTTTTCTTATACGTTTTCTTGCTTTTCTCTTATTGTCAATTGTGTATTAATTTAAGCCTTTTAATGTTATCTCTACTGCCTTCTAGCTGAGTTAATACTTCTGATGTGAGAAGGTCCACAGAGTGATATATCTAAACGTTATCTATTGTGGATCAGTGTTATCTTTGTTTTCTACAGGGGTTCCTGTGTTATCTGAACATCTATCTGAGCTTATCTTTGGGATGGAAAACCATTGCTGTCATTACACCCACGCAGCTTCTGCAACAGCGAGCAACAAAGGACACAGCAGCGACCATGTTAGCTCATAATGTGGTTAACTTAACCCCAGCAAATAGGTCAGACATATAAATATAACGTTCTTTTAAATCAAGCAGCTGTTTTTTTTACAGCATGGTTTAATTAGGGTATTGTATTACTGGAGATATGAGACATTTTAAGGATTGAGGTGTTGATGGTATTGTAAATAAATGTCAAGATTTTTTCTTAAATAGGGGGCTGCATGAGATGAGCTCCTCACATCATTTTATTTTAAAACACAGACTGACAAGACACTACACTCTTCACTTAGATGATCTAAAAAATAATTTATATTCCCCAAATCCCCGGCTTAATTCAATCAGTAGATTCCACTAAAGTGGCCTAAAGTAACTACTGTTTCGTAAATTCTCATCTACCTTCTGTACTTTCACCTATCTCCCCATGTTCTAAGCAACATGACACAGGCAGCCGACTCAGTACTGTCTTCCACAAAACTAAACCAGCCCATGTCTTTGTTCTCAGCACCTTGTACTCTATCTTTTAAATTTAAACCCATATTATCTTGTCAGGCCCTCATGCCCATCAATTTACCAGGAGCTCATATAATTTCACTGTCTGATGACAAGAGCTTTCTTCGGATTGCCCACCACCACACCCAAAAATGTGTGCTGTTGTAAAACACATAGCTGATTTCAGCACACCAGAGTAATCAATCAATCAATATCCTTTATTTAACCAGGTAAAATTCATTGAGATTAAAATCTCTTTTTCAAGAATGACCTGGCCAAGAAGGCAGCACCATGATACAATAAGAAATAACAATCAACCACAATTCTCATACACCACATTCAACGTCAGTTAAAGTACAATACAAGATCAGGGACAAGACTATATGAAGATTGAAATGAGCACAGTTAAAAATTAAATAAATAAATTGGTGACAGATGAATGAATAAACCCGGCCGTTATCAGAAAATAGCTTTACAAACAATTGCATTGACCAAGATAACTATCTTCTCTGTCCTTCAGGATTCCTTTGAACTCTCCCAAGGTGACCAGCTCCGGCAGCTTCAGCTGCTTTTGCACAGTGTTCCAGGCAGAAGGCGCAGCATATTTAAAGTAAATGTTTCCTGTAGGAATTATATTACAATAAATAACTCTAATTCATTAAATCACAAGATTTACTTTTTGCTAAGGCATTTAATCTTGTATGAAAAGGAAAATATGTGCCAAAGATGATACAAATATTTAGGCTACAAAGAGTTTAAGTTTGGAGTGAAAAACAACATCCTCAATGTAAAGTTGACAATAAAGTTTTTCTTTAAAGTAGTTTTCCAAATCTTTCCAGAAATGTTCAGGGTGTAAACAGCTAATGAGCATGTGCTCTTTAACGACATAGTGAGCAGCACATTTCAAGTTATTAATAACTGGGCTGAAGTCCTGTTAAAAAAAATAACTTGCAGGCCTGTTAGGCCTATTAGCCAAAATCTCGTATTAAACTAGATATTTAAGATCAGCTCCCATTTGTCTTCAGCATTAGTAAAAGCAGTTAGGAGAAGAAAAAAAAATCACTTATACTTTGCTAAACCAGAGTCAGTGCAGAACCATTATTAATTTATTTGGGGAATTAATTATTTTGATAGGAGTTCAGTGTTTGTGTTCGACGTCATCGACTGTCAGCTTGTGCGTCCGGGCACGTGATTGGTCAGAGAGACCGTTCGAAGGAAACAGCTGATTAGTTTTACGAGGCAACCAGAAGACAAATCTCTCTCATAATACGTCCATGAAATTCCCCGCTGAATTTATCAGCTTGAACGCAGCAGGAGGTCGCTGTTTCCCTTTCCAAGCAACAAATAAGAAAGTTATTGATAATCAACTTCGTTTAGATCGTTAGTGGAATGCTTCCTCCTTCGTAACCTACCGTTTAAGTGTTAGGCCTACTAGCCTACCTACGTTGATTATGGTGAGTTTATGGTTAAGGACAGATGATTTATATTTTAAACCGACAGGGAACCAGTGTTGTGCTGTGGTCTATTTTATAGCCTATAACCTACTTGTTTGCAGCCATGTTTTTCGACCTAGTTTGTTTTAGCTTGTGTGTCTAGATTCATGAACTCATGTATTTATTCTTGTTACCATGGCAATGATGTCTCTGACATCGTTCGTGCAACCTGTGCGCAGGAGTTTGCACTGTAGGCCTAGTTGTATAAAGTCACCTATTTGTGTACACCATTTGATAGCACATAGGCCTAGGTCTACATTAAGTATACATAAGTATTATTATTTTATATTTTTTGGCAACAGTAAACATTTTCCTGTTAATTTCAGTAAAAGTCGACCAATTTGTTTGGTTGTTTGGACTTTTTTGTGCAGAGTTGAAACTTTAGATCAATTAATGGTCAGTTTTTTTCAAAACAATTGGGCTAATAATTTTGCAAGCAGATTTGCCAAACATTCACTGGTATTATGTGGTAGCTATAATATGAATAGGCAATTAGAATAAATCTCTGAGCAATGTATGATGGGTATTTTCCAATATCTTCTGCGATGTCATAGACAAAACTGAATTGTTCAAAATTAATCAATAGTGAAAATAAGTATTAACCAGCCATATACAGTATTTATGCTTTACTTCTGCAGTGGCTTCCAACTTTTTTTCTTGTAACCAACCTGATTTTTATGCTCCTAGGCCGGTGATGGCCGAAGGCCGTAGGTATTTTGTTTTCGGGTTTTCCGGCAGCCTATTGTGAACATAATATCTCGAATGCCTCGAGGGACTTTAAAACTCACACTGATAAACTGATTACATTTTGGAGGGCCAGTTTGGGACTGGGCCTGAACTCTTCGGAGTTTGGAGTTCAAAGGTCTCTGTCACTGTGTATATTGTAAGCGCCACTCTGACTCAAAGTTGAACTGCTTAGATATTGGAGGTGATAGGTCAAGGTCGCCGTGACTTCAAATCTTGTGAGCAAAACATTTGAAGAAAGCTTTGAGGGATTTTTGTCAAATTTAGCAGAAACTTATACTTGGACCCGAGGGTGAACTGTGACCTACATGTTTGCTACCATTTTGCTTTGTGATCCCTTTCCAGGGTCCCATGTTGGGAAACACATGTCTACTATACATACCGGGAACTAATACATAATTTGGTTCGTCTTGCAGGGCGACTTTTGAAAATGCAATGATTCACAATCACATACATTTTACAACATCTTTTCATCAGGTGTTTCAGTTATTTTGCCTCTTGCCACATTTCCCCCCCTAACCCTTCCCTCCTCCTCGTGTAAAGATGAACCACAGCAGAAATTCCCATGGCAGCAGTCACACTAGCAAAGAAAACATCCCACTGTCAAGCAGAATAGATGCACTGCAGGTCCAGCGGCCCAAGCAGCGGACAGCACTTGGCGTTTTGTCAGAAAATGAGCAGCGTAGTTGGTCCTTCAGCCAGGTAAGTGGGAGAGGCACGGTGAGAGGAGTGCACCTGATGTGATTTTCAGTTTCCTAATTCTCCTCACAGAACTGTCATATTAAATGTGACACTCATCTAGACACTGTATTTGTTTCCCACTACAGAGTAGTCAATTTTCCAAACACAGTTCAATCTCAGACAGCTCCCAGTTCGCCTTCCTCGGCGGCCCTTCCACTTC
The DNA here is from genome assembly GCF_949987685.1 of Ammodytes marinus. Classification (NCBI taxonomy): domain Eukaryota; kingdom Metazoa; phylum Chordata; class Actinopteri; order Uranoscopiformes; family Ammodytidae; genus Ammodytes; species Ammodytes marinus. The sequence continues at coordinate 14,209,411 of NC_137218.1, forward strand.
CAGCTTTGATGTGTATGTGGAAGAGGCGTGTGAAGTTGTTCTTGCCGCTTCTGGTCAGGAAGTAGTGTCCAGCAGCTATTACCTAGAGAAGGAAACTGCTGCTGTGCAAAATGAAGATTTGAGGCTCCTGCTGGAATTCAGTTCAAGTGAGTTTGGCAAATACACAAAACACATCGACCAAGCAAGGCCTTTTGCTCATTCTTTGCACAACTGCTGTTGTTTTGCTCCTGTAGGTTCATGCCAGGATGCTTCAATGCAGTCGGAACCAGATGAATCCCTGATTTCTGAGCAGGCGTTGTGTCTTTCTGAGTATGCAGAGGACATTCACCGGCACTTGAGAGAGAGTGAAGTGCGAAATTATGTCAACTATCTACACACTGCATCATTTATTTCTCGTTCCTGTGTATGGGGGAACCTTGAATGCATTGTAGACTAGACATAGATTGTGATCCTTAGTTCACTGCATATACCTGATGCTCACAGTCGTTTCTAACACCAGATGAGGTTCAGGCCGAGGCCAGGCTACCTAGAAAAGCATCCGGAGATTACAGATGGCATGCGGCTCATCCTGGTGGATTGGCTGGTGGAGGTGGTTCTGGAATATAAGCTTCGCTCTGAGACTCTGCATCTCGCTGTCAACTATTTGGACCGCTTTCTCTCCTGCACGGCATACGTGAAACGGGGCAAGCTGCAGCTGGTCGGCACAGCTGCGTTACTGATCGCCGCGTAAGCACACTTTTGAGTTTCCAAAGATTTGACATGTTTCCTGTCCAGAAGATATGTAAATAAAAAAATAAATAAAAAAGGATGTATTGATTGCAATTTAAATTTAAGTTGTTACCTGTTCTCTCACCTTATAGAAAGTATGAGGAGATCTTCCCTCCTGAGCTGAGTGAGTTTGTGTACACCACAGATGGCACCTACACTAAGAAGCAGTTGGTCCGGATGGAGCATGTTTTCCTAAAGGTGCTCGCTTTCAAGATGGCCGCCCCTACCTCAAACCAATTCCTCCACCTTTTCATGTCCGTCCACTCTGTCTGTCCCAACACAGAGAACCTTGCCCTGGTGAGCAAATTCAATGACTCACATGCCAGCCAGACTTTCGGTTTAATCCCACAAACCCTTTGAAGTGACAGATTTCCTTTTCCTTTGATCATAATTCGATTTGGTGATGTGTTTTTTTGCTGCTTCTAGTACGTAGCAGAATTAAGTTTGCTGGAAATTGACCCATTCCTACAGTACACTCCATCCATCATGGCAGCTGGAGCCTACTGCCTAGCAACCTACACTGTAAACAAATCTCTCTGGGTAAGTTTTTATCCAAATCGTTGTCTTGAGAGCTTAGAAAGCCTTTGATCAGAATTTCTCAAAAAGTTAGACAAAATATGACTTTTTTTTAGACACAAATCTTTCATATTTTAGCCCGATCCCTTACATACGATTACCGGTTATACCATGGATGAAATTGTGCCCTGCCTGACTGACCTTCACAAGCTATACATCAGTGCAGAGAGTCGCCCACAACAGGCCATCAGGGAAAAGTATAAGAGTTCAAAGTAAGTCATAGTTTATAGTTATTTAATTACATTTGTTTTATATATATACATTTTTTTAAATATTGAGACAGCTTAACAAACAGTTTATGTAATGTTTGGGATCTTCCATGTGTACTTTGCACCTGGTCTGGGTGGTTAGATTAGATGTCTTTTGTCTCTCCATTTACAGGTATTGTCGTGTTTCATTGATACCTCCACCTGCTGTTCTGCCTTTCCTGTGAATCACTGCCCCGCCCTCCTTCTGACAGCTCCTGCCTGAACATAATTACATGTTTACGCTGCAGGTGCCACACCCCTCTGGACACTTTAATGCCTTTATTTTTTTATTATAGATTTTGAAATTATAATAAATAATTAAATAAAAAGAAAACCTACCTCATGACATGTATTTTAATACTTTCAGGTGTGCATGCAAACCATTTTTAAAGTTGGTAAGTCGCCAGTTTAAATACTTAGATTCTGTTCAGAATTACCTTACTTTCCTAATTGTCTCTAAATCATGAATACCAGCATTTTAAAGTGATTTTAAAACATATAGCCTCATGTAAGCTTTGAAGCCTAATGACTGAATAGGTAATGAGTGATCACAGGGAGTGAACATAATTACAAAATCAAGTTACTACACTTTAAGGAAATGTGTTTAAATTTCCTCAGATGCCTTCAAAATAAAGCTTTTATTTCAATAATGACTGTTTTACAGTTTTTTTCTCGATTGCTAAACCACAGTGGGCACAACTGGAGTGACATGTGCTAAACACAACACTATGCACAGCAGCAGTTCATTCGGACCAAACTCGTTTTTCATTGCTTAAACACAATTTTCAAAACTCTACACACTTTTCTCATGGCTTAACCACAGCTTGCACAACACTGTGGATTTCCAGCACTTTTTTCAAATGCTAACACACTGCTGTCACAACTGTAAACCACACATTCAAGACAGAATGGAATTCAGCCTACTGTAGTGCATTTCAGACACTGTGGATTGCAGCTGAAACGCTAAGAAGGTGTCTTGTTTTAGACTTGTACATTGAACATACTGTAAATACAGTATGGGAAAGCTCAAAAATACTTTTTTTGGAAATGGACCAATGAAGACAGGTTGTTGGAGGGAGAAGAGTGGCATTGAGAGTGTGTATGTGGAGGAAGACCTAGAAGATATAGAGCTGTAATTTCTGATGAAATACAGTAAGGGCTACTCTGATAGACCCTGTTGTGAATCATTGTCTCTCGCGTAGAGAGGTAGGGTTGAGGGTGCAACCCAATCTGCAAAGATCTAAAGTTGCATCTGTAATACGAATTTTCCAGCAAACAAAAACGTAAGAGTTGCATCCTTTAAGAAAATGAGTAATCGATTTCTGTATTACAATTATAGCATATTTACACAGATAAATATTGCATTCGAAAATGTTATCAATAAAATATAAAATAAAAAGATGTATCGAAGTAAACTTCTGATTTTTATTTATTTTTGTTTACATAACTGCTATATGTTATAAAATAAACAATTTCAAGTGAAATTAAATTATACTCTGAGTGTGTTGAGTGACAGTGTGTGTTATGTCAATGAGGACTGTTCATAGTGTTTGCTGCACTGAGCCTATTTTGTAGATAAAGTGAACTGTTCAGCTCCAGTGACTGTTGGTAGTGCAGACTGTAGTTAGAGTTTTGCAAATTGAGCTACAGTTGTGCCCACAGTGGGTCAGCGATCGAAAAAACTAACGTGTAGCCTATGTATTTTATTATGAAATGGAAAACAGGAAGCCATTTTATCACTGCTTGACTTGACGCTCGTGAGAGATGCGCTCGTGAGATTGAACTAGCGCGTGAAGTAAACATGAATAGAGATTTTCACATGTGCAAAAGCACAGAATAACTGTCGACAGCTTAGATAAGGAATTTCTGAAAGTACTTATTGATTGTTGTAAGTTTTTTCTTCTTTTTTGTCGATATTCAAGTTTGGCTGTCAAGGTAAGACTGAGTTAAACTTTATAATGTTTTTGTCCAGTGATATCATATGACAATGTCTGTGGTAAGGTAACGAGCAGGTAACGAGCACTTGTTTATTACAAGATAGATTACCAAATAGGGAATACATGTGTAAACCCTGACATTTTAAATGTAAGTCTCTTGCACCTCTTGAACGCTCATGCGCAGGCTTGTTGGTCAGGTTAAACCTGTGACAGCCGCCAGCAACAACAAAGAACCTACATTGCAGAGATTCTTCCAACATTAACTCACTTGGTAAAGTCAGAGTAGCCTAGCCTACTTATGTCAGAGTTGAAAATCGTATCGAAGTTGACTTTTCTGGCCTACCTTTACACACTTGACGTGTTCACAGGTAAACTCCACTTCCCTCTCTTACTATTCCTTCCATCTTGCCTGCTCATTTTATTTTATTTTATAAATCTTACAATCCTATCTGAAGTGTGACCATAAAGTCTAAAAAAATACTGTTGAACTGAATATTTAATTTTTGTGTGGTATAGAAAAAACAAAACAATCAATGATGAATGTCAATTGTCTGCTTATTTCTTGGGATTACTGTAAAATACTGTAAAAAACTTGTAACTACAGTTGCATATTTTCACTCCTGATTTCCTCTCTGCCTCCCTTCATCCCACCCTAGTCTTGGTATCCATCCCTTTTAACTACTACCACACTTTGGTATGATTGATCCTGCTGAGCTGCTGCTCATCAAGGACCAGTATGGGTTGGCGTTCCACTCTCTGAGCCGTGGGCTGGATGCTGAAGAGGCCGGGAGGACTGCGGAGGCTCTTGAATGTTACAGGAAAGGTCGACAGCACCTGGCTCAGGGAGTGGAGGTCCCCACTGGAGGGGAGAGGCAGCATGGGGCCGTCTGGGACACAGCCAGGCAGCTGCAGCAGAGGATGAGGGGCACGCTGAGGACTGTGGAGGCCCACCTCTCTGAGCTGGAGGCCTCTCAGCCCACCACGGGAGATCAGAGGGGCCGCCTGTTGATGGATCTTCCCCCTAGTTTTTATCCTGACCTTCCAGCCAACAGCCAGCCTCCCCAAAGCTCCCTCTACCATCTGTACCCCTCCATACCTGCTGCTGCTGTTGCTGCCACCCAGAACAATACCCTAACCCCACCAAAAACACCTCCCCCCAGGCCCCCTTCCCCTGCCTCTGCCGCCAGTCTGCACACACACACACTCCCTGCAGAGGTTCCAGGAACTATAGCCATGGCTAACGCAGGAGAGCAGCCTCCAGCATACACACCGCAGCCAACAGTGGGCCACCGCAGTCTGGCTTTTTGTCCGGCAGCAGGTGGCCTCCTCGGCTCAGGGAAGCAGACTGGAGCAACATCAGGAGTAGATGGAAACGATCTGCTTTTCATCCCCTCTGGGGCACAGCTGTTTTTCGTGGCACCGAACGGGCAGGTCAGCTCCCTGTTTTATCCAGGCTACCTTCGCATCATTGCATTTGGTGGTCAGGAAAAGGATTCCAATGCTGGAAGACCCCCAGCATATCTACATGTAAGTATACAGTATGCTATACTGATGTGTCATATTAGGTAGGTATCTGTATGCAGGTGGGTGTGAGAGCAAAGCATTTTCCATTAGGTGTGAATAGCAAACTAAACTCCAGGTGAAACCACTTCATCACTCTTAGACCTGTTTATAACTATGAGTCATTATGTCGGTGTATGGATTCAGTAATTGTCGCAAAAAAAAGTTTTTATTCTCAGTAGTGATTTACTTTTGGCATTTTTGCTTGAAACAAGAACTTATAACTTAATAACTGCTTTTATAGTTTAGGTAAAGTTTACAGTAGTTTAAATGACTCATTATTTCAGCTCTACATATGTTTACAATGTCTGCATTTACTTAAAACTCTTACTGTAGAAGATGAGCGTGAATAGCCAGATGCTAAAAAAAAACATAGTTGAGTGATTTATAAACTAATATATTTGCGTCTTAAAATGATAACATTGAGGTACCATATTATTCATGCAAATCTGTTGTACTTCAGGCAGTATTACTCTGTCCTTTTCAAATGTAGTTGCTTAATCTCCCTCTGTTATAGCATGGTAATAGAATCGAGCTATTGAAGCAAAAACCTATGTTTTGGCACAATATCCCATTGAAAAGTATGAATTTATGTGTAACCCTCTGTGTGACCTATTCACATGGAGCCTTCTGTCAAAATGTTAGTTCTGTGTGATGATTTTTGTATTGAATCAAAACAGAAGGTATAAAAAATAACAAGAATGTATTCTGGTACCTCCACAAAGCATGCATTATGCTGCACTGTATACTACAGGGCAACCCATGACTCTGTTAGCTTGGTCTCCTATATTCTGGCCTTGCTTTGTGTCCAAGCAAGACAATGGGCCCATTAGATGACTCTGCCTTTCTGTTGTGCTGCTGATCAGTGTCCTGCGCCCTCATAGAGGTCAGGTTCTGTCAGGCAGCATACCAGCGGCACGATGCAGCCGTAAGTCTGTATCTGTATTGTGGCTACCAATATACTGTAAGTCCTGATGCGGCTAAAATCGTGTAACCTGTCTTTGAGAGGGGAAAGCATTGGGTCACTGTACTCTGTATAACAAAGTAGGTTGGATCTCTCTGGCACAAAGGCGTGATAAACATTTGTATTTTTTCATCCATAAATCTCTTATCGGACTGTCACCATCATATACTGTTTAATGTCTAGGCTGGACTGAATCTCAGGACATTACCAAACCAGCTCAACAAATTGCCTAATGCTTCAAGTTCCACAGGTTAATTCTGTGCACCGAAAGCATGGGACCACCTACAGCACTTACTTAAGCTGGACACTCTTACTACCCCTAAACATTCCAGTCCGATTGTTTCAAACTTTTTCCCCTCAGTGTCACTGTGCAATTCTTTACTTGACTTTTATTTTTATTTCATTTTTTTTTATCTCTATGCGTTTGCTTCTTGTATCTTGGCATCATTGAAAATGTGGGAGACCTCAATTAATTCGGGGATTTTAAATAAAGGTTTGGCAACACAGCTTGCTGGGAAATGACCGGCAGAATGAACCCTTTGGGTCTCTACAGAAACTGTCTATTACATATGTTTTTCATAAGGGAAATAGGATTGTACATGGGATCATTGTCGGTCAACATCTCATGTATTGGAAAAATAAATTAGGATGCAACAGAAGCATTCGTATCATGCATCTCTTATTTCAAAGATCTGAGGTTATTGCTAATAACAGTGGATGTGAATTGTGTCACTAGTTAAAATCCTCTTTTTTATTTGTGTATTCGTTGTGCTTCCCAGGTGTGTGACTGGCTGTACCCGCTGACAGCAGACACTCCAGTGCTGTTAGCTAACTCTGGGATCTTCATGTTCCCCGACACCTTGGCAGAGACACCAGGGTCCTACGTGGGCATAGTGTTGTCCTCCGAACTGCCTGCTGCTGACCGGGAGATGTTTGTGGACCTCCTGACACAGCTCGCTGATCTCAAGGTCCAGGTCAGTCTTTGCTGTCAATAAGAATGGGTTTGGGTGGAGTAAGAAGGCAACAACTAGAAAAACATACTGTAGATGGTAAAACACTTATTTTCTTAAACATATTATAGAGAACAATAAAGGAATGGGATACTTTACCATTGTTAATGTTAATTAAATAAATAATTAAAAAAAATTAAATTAGGAAACTTTTCGGATCATCATATTTGTAGAATTTTATGAATGCTTAGTTTCAGAGGATAACAGCCAATGCCATTGGTTTTTAAATCGTTTTATTTTTTTTATTACATAAGTGTCTTACATTTGCAAAATTTGTGGATTATAACTTTGGTTGTATGTTTCTGAATATTTAATGTTTGACATATGTGCTGATTGTAATGGGTAATGTATGTTTTTAAATGTTCAATTATGTTTAATGTACATTTAAATTTAATTTTGTATCTGGATCCCAGGAAGACTAGTTAGAGCAGTGGTTCTCAAAGTGCGGCCCGCGGGCCAATGGCGGCCCGCGGAAGCATATCTGGCGCCCCGCGGCCCGCATTGAATTATGAATTATTAAAAAAAAAAAAAAAAAAAATTATCATTTTTTTTTTTTTTTTTTTTTTTTTTTGAAACGCACAGAGGGGATGCGTCCCCCGTAACAGTAAAAACAGTACAGGGGTCGAAACACTTAAATATCCCTCCTAATTGTTTGTATTCATTCCCCACTTATTAAACTTGCGAAGTTCGGCTGGCCTCTGCCTCTCGTTGCAGACGGCTGGTCAGCCTCCCGCAGTGCAGCAGGCAGTGTAGTGGTCCCAATGTAAGTTGTTAGATAGTGAGCTTGTCAAGCCCAATACGATGCACTTTCTCACATTCAAGGTGAATTAGATTAGGTCAAGTGTCTAAGGATGGATGCTAACATTATCTGGTTTCTAACTATTTTGCCTAAAGTTTAGCTAACAAACTAACGTTAGCTAGCTGCTGATAGCCATGGAACTATCTGCCTAGTTGACTGCTGATAGCCCACCCTGTTTATTTCCAATGTATAGTGTCATAATAGTTAACACTGCTGCTGCATCATGAGTAGTGAGTCCTACAAAAAAACACTCCAAAAGGTGATACGTTTTCAATGTGTAGAAAGTTTTGAACAATAAAGTAGAATAAATAGTTGAATGCAATACAGAATGCCTCAGTGCCTTGATTTATATTCCATTAGATGTGTGTCAATGGGAGCGAGTTGTCTTTTCCTTAACATTTCCACCATAAATATATACAGAAGACACAAATTACTGCATAAAAATTAACCAAAATGCACAAAATGAAGTGTTCGAACCTCAAATTTTTCTGGGGGACAACCCCCAGACCCCCGCTTTTAATGTGTGTTCCCCAATGTTGAAATGAGACCTAGCCCTTCATTTATTACTTTAAATGTGTTAATTACACAGTATTGGATGCTGACCAATACATGTAAACTGTAAAGACGCAAAGACGCTGGCCATTGAAATTATTTCAGTTTTATAATTTTTTTTCCTTCGGCGGCCCTCGGTCCAATGTTGGGTTCCTAAATTGGCCCTCAGCTATCAAAAGTTTGAGAACCCCTGAGTTAGAGTAAAACTAATGGGGATCTTAACAATAAAAAAAACGGAGCCAGTAGAGTCAGGTCTTGTACAGTATGTCACTTGTTTGCGTGTTTAAACATTTTAAAAGTGTCTTAACTGTGTGTCATTGTCATGATAACTGTAGCAACAAGGTCCAGACGGGGCAGGGACAGAGGTCATCAACCTGAGTGAGAAAATCCCCCTCTGTCCCCCGAAGGAGCAATCAGGACTGACAGTGCCAACAGGGGAGAAGGACAAACCATTACTGCCTGGATGGAGTGAGAAGATGGCCCAAGGAATCTTGTCAGGTGTGTTTTATTAGGCTAAGTGTGAGTCCTAAAAAAATGCACAAAATATCACTACTAGATGTTCTTGTGTCTACCAAAAAGACCACTAGAGGGCAATGTTCACCGTTGCAGCAATCTCTCCTGAGCAAGACAGTTGTGTTGCAGGGAAGGTTTCGTCTAACCACCTCTTCATTGGCCTGTGGTAGATATTTTGACAACATACCAATCAATGTGATTTAAAGGTGGAGTCAGCGATTCTGGAGAACGCTTGTTGCCAAAATCACTTTTTGTCAAACTCAGTGAATATCATGATCTGCTAACTGTCCCGTCCGTAATTAGCCTGGTGCTACCAGACCATCGTACTTCATTTCATTTATACAGAAGGTCTGGAACTGCTGTAATTGGCAAACGTTCACTCACTTCGAGGCGGGTGTCTGTTGAAGTTTAAAACTATTGGATCTGCTCAGTGCCACTCTGGATTAGCCAACCAATCGCATAACGTTTGGTCGTGCCGTACGTCATGAGCCGGCTTCTGACGGTGCGTTCCAGTTGTACAGGGAAGTTGGAAATTTCCGACTTCACTACATATTGTAGTCTATGGATCTACCGGTACCTGGCAACAGTAACTTGCTAGAGCCTAACGTTTAGTTATTTGGATGAGAAAGGTTGTAGGCGTCCATACTTGCCCGAGCAGATGCACTGACAGGTCGGAACTCGGAACTACTAAGTCGGAAATGTCCAAGTTCCGAGTATAAAGGAACACAGCATTCAACTGAAACTGGAGCGCGACTTTGACGTCATCGTTCTCAGCCACTCGCTCTGTTCGCTGATTGCACAACCACAACTCTGGATGAGCAGAATCCCACTAATACGCCCCATCCCCAGACTGACTACTGAAGGGAAAATTAAATTTGGGCGGAAGTAGGTGGGCGGGCGGAGCCAGGCTAGTCCGTAATGAGTGTGTGTTGAAAAAAAAAATCTGGTGTTCATACACAGCCTCGGCTCTGTAAACTGGTATGTTAACCTTAAAAAAATTAACCTTTAATTTTACAGGTAATTTCCTTGAGAACAGAGTCTCATTTTCAGGAGAGACCCCTTCACATTCCATATTACCTGTTATGTACCTTGTTAACAAAGGGTATGTAAACATAGGGGTGCTCTGTAGCCAGGAACCTACCAGTTTACAGTGCCAAGGCACCAGGTTTTTTAAGGTGCACACACAGTACAAACAGGCAGTGAATCGTGAGAAGATATTCACTGAATTTGACACAAACATTCTCCAGAATCGCTGACTCCACCTTTTAACGATCACCTGCATATTTCTGTCTTCAGGAGCAACAAAGTTGAGTCAGGAGTTTGTCAGAGGAGCAGAGGCCACTGGTAAGGCCATTCATAAACAAGCAGCCAAGATCAGGGACAACATCACGCCTGAGGAAACTCCTTCAGAGGTCAGCCCCAGTGTCACCACAGGTCTGAATGCTGCTAAACAGGCCACCGGGGGTGCTGTGCGAGTCAGCCAGTTCTTGGGTAGGGACTAAAAATCATCCCACACAGGATGTAGTCATTCATACAAACACCATTCCATTTGCTAAAATGAAGAAAACTCTGATAGACTTGTTGTTTTCTTAATTTTAGTCCTCTCTCAGTGCATGCCATTAATCTCCTGTACTGTATAGTGATATGGCTATGTACTTATATGCTCGCTTCTGCTCTATATAATTGCATATATTTACAGTAAATGGAGTGAGCACAGTAGCAGTACACTTGGCTGAGAAGATGGCACCCCATGTAAAGAAACAGGGCGCAAAGCTGATCCCAGAGTCTATGAAGAAAACCAAAGATGGCAGTGCCTCCAACATGGATGGAGCCAAGTTTGTGGCAGTCAGCAGCGTACAAGGTAGGTACCGGTATTATGGGAACACAATGATTGGTGCTCAAAGAATGTTTCAGAATCATTTAAAAAAAAAAATTTACATCCAAACCAGGTTTCTCTAGTGTTTGGTCTAGTCTGGAGACTGGAGCAAAGATCATTGGCAGGAGTGTTGCATCAGAGACTGTCACAACTGTGAAGTACAAGTAAGTACTTTGGACATTCCCCATGTCTTTCCAATTCTAGATATAATTCAACTATTCAGTCACTTTAGAACAAGAGTTTCAAGTTGCCTACTATCTTGCTTTCTTCCTGGTACGTTGGGAAACTGATCTGCTTTCACACCTATTTCTTTTCAGATTTAGGGGCTTAGAGAAACTGTTAAACATGTCCCGCAACAAGTGACTGCACATGGGGAGTGAAGGCAAAGACTTTTGACCTAACATCTGACCCCGCTCGACTCTTTCACGTACCCTCTTTCAATAACCCAGATCAAGTCAAAAAATAACTCTCAATATGACAACACACACATATATACATACATATTCACAAGTATGTGTTTTGGGTTCTTTTTTGACTTGATGTAGTTAAAGCCTCTGTTATGTGGGTGTCTTTTGGGTCTGTCTACAGGTATGTTTACTGCTTGTGTTGGTTGGGTGCTGCTGCTCTTGCTGTTCATACTCTCTGTAGCTGCTTTTTCCTGGATTCTTACTAATAAAACTGCAAAAAGTGAAATAGGACTGTTTTTTTTCTTGTGTGTTGACGTTAATGACAAAGAGTATCATTCAGATGACATTGCTCCATCATTTCAATTCTGTACTCGCCCTCGTTTATTTTTCTTGCATCAATCCACGCTTCCTTAACACCATATTATCCGTGGTGTGAAGGTATGGTGACGACGCAGGCCAAGCCACAGACACTGCTCTCAAGTCAGTGTTGAATGTTGCAGTGACTGCACACAACATTGACAACCTGGGCATCAAGGCCTTCCTAAAGACCGCAGGCAAGCAAACGGCCAAGGCCATGGTGAAAAAGCCAGACGGGCAGCCAGGGGAGGCAACCGTGGAGCAGAAACAAGAACAGCAGGCTGAGACAAGTAACAAGCAAGTGCAAGAGACAGAAGAGGGAGAGAAGAAAAAATAGGACGCTTAAAAGTTGTGGTGGAAAGTCTCTGTCAGTATAGCTTATTGGCATATGTGCAATTTAATTTCAAAACTTTTTAAATCATCATCTCTCCTTTTGTGGTACTTTTTAAGGCTTTGCATTATGTATTTTTATGTGTATTAATATGTGTGTTTTGTACAATATTAAGTAGCTTTACCGGCAAACAGTGCACTTATAGCTTGATCTGTGGCCATAATAATGTAAAGTAAAATAAACAAAATGTGAGAAAATATCAATTGTAGCCTACGTTTAAACTAAAAAAGAGATTATTTTGTGTTTGTGATCTTCTACAACACACACACACACACACACACACACACACACACACACACACACACACACACACACACACACACACACACACACACACACACACACACTCACTCACATAGATATGTGTTCTATATATTTATGCTCAATCACTCGTGTGCTCTGAGCCAAATTAATGTTGCTTTTGCTTTAAAAATAAGACACTGAGCAAAATAGATCAAACTGGAAGTTGAAATGATGAGCTGAGTGAAATAAAAGTTTGTGTTTGTGACGAATCTGAAATTCCTATCCCGTAAATAAATGTATTGTAGCTTTTGTGTCAACTCGAGGAAGGTTTTTAATGTCCAAATCCGGCTGTTCTGCGTTATTACGTCAGCTGCTGAGCGAGCCGGAAGCAGTAGTGTCCATGGATACAACGCGGCCTAGATACAAACTTTTCTTCAGTTGTCAGTTTTTAGCAGAAACAAAACATGGCTGGAGATACTGACTACAGCAAATACGACCTGGCACGCATGCACGCAGAGCTTGAACAAGAGAAGGAGATTAAGTAAGTTTGTTTGAAGTCAATGTATTACAAAGTTATCAAGTGTTTTTAAATGTTATTCTACCATGCAACAAAAAAGCACCGTCTGGCTCTTTATGATAGAGAAATGCTCGAGGAGTCGGTGTCTGATCTGCGGAGCACCATGCGTGAACTGCAGGAGAGATTGCACGGTGTTGACGGGGAAGGTGAGGCATACATCAAAATATATATCACATTTTTTAGTCGCCCCTGTCATGTAATGTATCCTGCCCTAAATGTATCATCTGTTTATCCTATTGTTACCAGGAAATGAGTGGAAGACAAGGTATGAAACACAGGTAGAGCTAAATGGGCAGCTGGACAGACAGATGTCGCTCATTCACGAGAGACTAGAGGACCTACGAGGAAACCCCATGGGTAAGTTCACAGGTTAGTACCAGCTTTGAAAGTGGCTTCATACTGCCAGTTCAATTATTAGCCCTATATGGGAAAGTTGAAACCAAAATCAAGCTTTACAAACAGAGTACAAATCAGTGTGATACATTTCATGTGTTAGTGATATCTGAAAGCTGGCAAAAATACCACAATGCACATATAGCTGGCACATCAGACCATTAAAGTAGTGAAATGTAGGCTACTCTACTGTGGCAGGCTACTTGTACATAACATTACTTTAGACTTCTACTCTGACACTACATTTGTTCGAACAGCTTTAGTTATTTTGCAGATTGATATTATTAACACAAAATATAAATCAACTAATAAATGATAATGTAATTACTTTATAGATTATGCTACCAAGCAGTATTTAATTAAGATTAGCCACACCTTTATCATCTTGAATGTTAAAATGACTCGCACACCTGCTTTTCACAGATCGATTGGCCTCCATCCGATCTTATGAAGACATGCCAGCAGTGAGTGCAAACATTTAAATTTTCTATTGAGCTTTTTCTTCACCTGTTCTATTGTGCTGGTGTTATTTAGGATTTTTCTTTACCAGCAGAGAGAGCTAGAGACACAAAACAAGGAGAACAGGCAGGCATGCAAGACAGAGAGGATTGTAATGTCAGTTGCTCTCCATCCTCCAGTCAATACAGGCCGAACAAACCAGAGTTTAATCACAGCACTGTGTAATCACGGGATTACAAAACCATTGGAGAGTAATGCACTCTTATTACAATGCATTAACACTCACACACACACACACACACACACACACACACACACACACACACACACACACACGCACACACACACACACCAAATGGTTGCACAATGCAGTCTAAATATTGTGTGTGTCTTAAGGCAGAACTAACTGATGCTCATTAGGGTATCCAACAGTGACAGCACAAAATTGTGGATTGACGATGACCGGCTGCCACTGTTAATGGCACGCAATTTGGTTTGGTAAAATGTCCTTTGCTGCGAAGAAAAAAATGCTATGATACGAAGATGCATCACAGCCAATGATTGGGAGGATTGGGATAAACATTATATTGCATAGTATGTAAATAAGAAAGATGCTTTAAGATGCACACGTTCATTCAACTATAATAATTGACTATTTATAAAATACTTTAAGTAAAATACTTGTCAATTAGGTCCATGCACAACAACATTGCTTCTTAAAACATAGGGGAGAACGGGGTAATCTGAGCCACTTTTTACATTTGCTTCCCTCTAAGCGAGCTAAAATTATTTATCACTCAAATTTACACATTTCCCATTAATTCAGGATGTTTCCTAGAAATGGGCATTAGCAGAATTTTTTCAAGACAAAGGGCAGTGAAAATATGATTGTTTTAAAAAAAGTTGTCATGTGGCTCACTTTACCCCAGCTGTGGGGTAAACTGAGACAGACCAGAAAAATCAAAGGGGTAAAGTGAACCAGCTGGGGGTAAACTGATCCACTTACTTTTTCCACTCTGAAACTACCATAACAACACGTATTGTAACAGTTAGAATCCTGAAAGCTAGCCACACATTCCAGAACTTATGTCGGACTAGTAAAAGAATGATGGGGTTTGGTCAATTAAGCAAAGCAAATTTTCTAAACACTTGAAAGTAAGTCTGAACAAAATCAAATACAACATATTATAATTAGGGCTGTCAAATTAACGCGTTAATTTCGATTAATTAATCACAGAAAAATTAACGCGATTAAAAAAATTAACGCAGATTAATCGCACTTCTATAATGCCTTTTGACCCGGTGCAAAAGTGGTGCGGAGCTGCACCTGTAGCTCGCCGGGCCGGGCGCGTGGGTTAAAGGGAGAAAGGTAAAGAGAGAAGCAAGGGAAAGGGGCCGACTCGAGGGCTCTATGGACGGTTTATGGGATGCATGAAGGTAGGAAGACATCTTACTTAATTATCCGCAGTGTCCGTGCACTATTTATTTAGTGGGTGCAACAATGTAGGCTAGGTTCAAAACAGTGAGTAGGACATATCTCTCAATCTTCCTCCAATTTTGTTTGCTAGCTGTCTAGCACCCGCCCCGTGTGTGTGTGTGTGTGTGTGTGTGTGTGTGTCTCAATATTTTTGCCTATGAGTAGGCTACGAAATGGTGGCAGTGCAGCGCTGTCTGTTGTGGGAGATGGAAAGTCGTAATTTTGTCTGCTTGTTTTTTTGAGAAAATTCGGCGCTAGTTCATGTATAAAGCTGGCTGAGGGGAGGAGACAGAAGTTACGAGAGACGGAGAGCGAGCGCGCGCGCGAGAGAGAGAGAGAGAGAGAGAGACAGAGAAACAAACTGTAGTAGGCTATACAGCTGTTTATAAACAGGTATAAAAGTGTCATATAAGTATGCGATTAATTTAGATTAATTAATCACAGAGCCTGTAATTAATTAGATTAATTTTTTTAATCGCTTGACAGCCCTAATTATAATTCAAAAGGTTTTAATAAGATTCAAATGAAAGATAGAACCAGTTAGATCAGAACACAGTCTGGGGGTCAGAACACAGGACACTTAGAGGCAGCTTGTGTCTGGGGGTCAAAGCATAGGAAAATCAGAACCAGCAAGAACAGCCTGGGACTCAGAACACAGACCCAACTGGATTATAACATCAGCCTGTCATACTCTACAACTAGGCCTACTCTACATTCCAGCCCTGAAGGTTACATGGAAAGATGAGAAGGTGCTCTTTCCGTGTGGTTGCCCCAGGTCATCTTCCTGGTGTATTTCCTTGGCATGATGGCTTTTCTACAATGTGTATGACATTAAAATTAGGTCTGTCAAATTAACGCGTTAATTTTGATTAATTAATCACAGAAAAATTAACACAATTAAAAAAATTAACGCAGATTAATCGCACTTCTATAATGCCCTTTGACCCGGTGCAAAAGTGGTGCGCAGCTGCACCGAGCTGCACCTGTAGCTTGCATACACAGCCCGCACCGGTGAAAGGGAGAAAAGTAAAGAGAGAAGCAGGGGAAAGGGCGGGGCCGAGGGCTCTATGGACGGTTTATGGGATGCTTCGGGCAAATAAGCATTTTATTCTCCGCAGTGTCTGTGCATTATTGATTTAGTGGGTGCAACAATGTAGGTTCAAAAGTATCTCTCAATCTTCCTCCGTGTGTCTCAATTTTGTTTGCTAGCTGTCTCGTCTCCCGCGTAAACGGACACCCGCCCCGTGTGTGTGTGTGTGTGAATATTTTTGCCTATGAGTACGACGATGGTGAATGAATCGGCATAGGCATCTGTGGCAGTGCAGCGCTGTCTGTTGTGGAGACAGAAGTTACGAGAGACGGAGAGCGAGCGAGAGAGAGAGAAACAAACTGTAGCAGACTATACAGCTGTTTATAAACAGGTATAAAAGTGTCATAAAAGTATGCGATTAATTTAGATTAATTAATCACAGCCTGTAATTAAATAGATACATTTTTTTAATCGCTTGACAGCCATAATTAAAATAAAACATATGTTATGTAATATTACATTAAAATATGTTTAAGACTAAACTTAACTTGTGCCTCATGGTGCCTCACAGCATTTGCCTCACTTTCCCCCACCACCACAATTTGAGAAAAAACTACCTCTCTTAGCACTTCAGGCTAATCTTTAGCTAATATCATCACATGGTTTTTATATGTTGGTAGTTCATCAACACGTATGATAGAAGTTTTTCTACGTGAATACATTTGATTTGGCACAACAGTTGATTAAGTTGACAGCAAGAAAATTTACTTTTACATTCAAAATTCCTATTTTGGTGAAAAAAACATGCTTACCACAGCACCACGAGGTCCTCTCTTTCAGGGCCATGGGGAAATGAGAGGGGCTTGAAAACATATCTCACATGACCACAAATGTTTTCCGTTGCCTAGATACAGGGGGTGGCTCACATTAACCGATGCCTCAGATTCCCCCGTTCTCCCCTACTTCTTTTATATATTTTTTAAAAATATACAGTTCCCAACCTAGATATATGCTTAGTCTTGTTGCTCTGCTCTGTGCTAGAATATCTAATTTCCTCTGCCCTTTTTGGTTTATTTGGTCATTGAATCACGTATAGGCCTAATCAATGTTATATGCTTATGTGTTCTGCATTAACTATTTTGTTACTGTTTGATCCTAGCAGATAGCAGCACAATAGTAATTCTGGTGCCAATTGATTTGTAACTAGGCATCAGCAGCGGAAGCATTTTCATACTTTTGTTGTGGCGTATTTGTTATGAATGCCGCTTATTAACTGAAAACACTGTGTTCTGTGGCAGGACACTCTGAGGCAGCGTCTGAAGCACCTGACTGAGGAGAAGTGTGAACTCCAGAGTCAGCTGACGGACTGTCACCTCCATATTGAACAGGAGGGAAAGGTGACTGTGTGCGGAATGGATCTCAACTGATCCAGTTTCAAGAGCACTGTTAAAAAGGGATTTTGGGTTCAGCCGTGTCGAGGGCTCACAATGTCTGCATTTCTCTGCGGGTTTATTATATTTTAGACAAGCGGCTTGGCATTTTTCCTGGTGATAATTACTTCAGTAACAAATAAGCTTCATAAGCAAAAGGATAACAGCAAGATTTGGCTGATTTCCATGTTTTGCATTCCTAATTGAGTTGAAGCAAAACAAAAAAAAGTAACCCTTACCTTTGTCCTGCACCGCTGAGACCATAGGGCCAATATGCTCGCTAGTTTAGCAACAGTTTTCTTTGTTTATTGTTTCCGCACCACAAACAGCGAGATATTAGATGAATAAAGGTTTAACAGGCAGCATGTGCAGCCTCTAATCCACGTTCTAATCTTCTGTTACACATAACAAGCAGTACGCCCATGAGCGGACAGATTAACACTGATATTTACAACATGTGTGAAAAAATAATTAAAAGATTTGACTATATGGCCCCTCTGTTTCTTTCAAATACAAGGCATTTCATAAGACCAACGATGAGAGGCGGGCCTACCTTTCAGAAATTGCCAAGGTAAGCATTCCCTTTCACCCATGGCAGCAGGAGTACACAAAAACTGCTGGCGAGTCAAACAAGTAGCTGTCAAACCGAACTTAGTAGCTACTAATCACTGAATATTAAATGAATGCCACAGAAAAGTGTAGAGAGCATGCGTCTGTACTTTGTAGCTCTTCTTTCTCAGGCTTCGTTATAATTTCTCATTCTCGTGCTCGTCTCTCATATTTATATAATAGGGGAGTCTCTGTGCAACCACATAAGTGAGTCAAGGACATTGCTGCCTTCTGTTGCAACAAAACTGGTTCCTGCAGGGCTATAACAAATTCAATTTGCAAGGAAACATGACCAAACTTCGCTCCCAATATTTTAGAAACAAATTATGGATTTGGAAGTTGCTTACAACAGCGTGCAAATGGCTCATGCCTTCTGCAAATGCAAAAACACACATAAATGTGCGTATAGCCAAATAGTTTGTGTGCCTGGCTGGAGGGCACTTACAGTAAAGTAACTGCTCATGAATGTTCCACTTCCATAGCTGTCCTCCACCCTTGAAGGCCAAAGAAGACAGTACTCCACCCAGACACAGAGGGCACCGGAGAGCAAACAGAGGAGGTGAATGTGTATGATAATAAATAATAAAACATTTATAAATTCTGAGACGTGTCTCCTTGGACTATTATTGTTGCAGGATTGCAATTGAGAAGAATTCCGTGTTATTTTAAGCAATCCGAAGCTCTTGAATTGAAACCATTGTGTATCTGCGACATGATTCTGCTAAACTAAGTATTATTTTATAATTGCCTAGAGGGAAGCAGGCCAGCAGGAAGGCTGAGGCTGATTCTATGAAAGGAAAAGAAAGAGAAGAAGATGGAGGAGGAGTTCTTGTGAAGGGAGGAGGAGGTGATGGAGCGACAGCAGAGGGAAGAGAAGAGAAGAAATCCCAAAGAGGAAGCAGGTTACCCACCCTTAAGTACTACCTGAAACACATCCCCTAACCCAAACTTGATGTATTAGCCATTTTTTTAAATGAAGTAATGTTGCTTTCATCTGGGTGGGTATGGTGACAATAAATATAAAATTGTATTTCACATTTGATGGGAATACTGTATTTCAATGATCTAATGGTATAAAGTGACACATTTCTAACAAAATCTGGCATTATGTTTATTTGTTAAAACAAGAACAGTGATTATGAAGAGACAGGAGGATTAAGTAGGAGGAATATTACCGGCTTTGAGTACAGGGAGGTCACCTAATGTGCCAGCATCCTGCTGACTCTGACATTTCTAGTGTCACTGCAACTTTTTTCCCCCTACTCAAAGCACCTCCTACGACTGGTATTACGCAAGCAGCACCACATCCACCGCCCTCGCCGTAAGTGGTTCATCTGCTAGTCAGCCCCTATCCCGCACACTGACCACCTTTTACAAATGTAGGCGTAAGATAACTGTATCGGACCGTATGAGATGCAGTAGTGAATAGGAAGAAAAAAAAACTCCCCGGAGCTGTTTCATTTGTGTTTGTGAAGGAGTATGGAGGAAGGGTTTAGTTCTAGTCAGCCTTAAAACTCTGTATTGAAACAAAATATCATAACATAACCCTGGGGACATGCGACTTATAGTCGAGAACCAGAATTAATTCAGCATTTTGTCTTGGCCTATTAGCTTTGTCTTCCTCGATCACTGATTCGTCAGTGACTGTGACGTCATATTAATTAGCTTGTGAATTGGGACCTCAAATTAGGTCTTCAGACAAAGAGGTCAAAGAACAATTCATGAAGGTGAATTATGAATCGCCTATTCCACAACTGTATGTGAAAGAGCGGCATGGCAGTACATAAAAGTGACAAGGGAGTGAGCCTTTTACTAAGGAGGCAAATATGGAGCCCCCGGTGTCAGCAAGGATTAAACCAGCTGAATGGTGCATTAAGCATTACACTGAACACTTTCAGTTTGCTGTCAAGAACATGTCTTAATGTCTTTAAAATAATTATTGAATTCTGTATCTATATCTATCTATCTTTCTGTCCATGTATGCATCCTCACAGTCTTTATCCATTCAACAACCCAAGTCCAAAAAGACATTTGTTTGTGTTTGCTGGCTGCACAGTGTGAAGTCTGTTTTTGGGTGTATTTACCCTCTACAAGGCCACCCTATATTTCTGATATGGTCGGCTGACATCCTAAATGTGCTGCAGTGACAGCTTGTTTTGCCTTATATAATATAGCTATACTAGATTAATAGCTTAATGTAACATAGCCTGACCACATTGCCTTATGGAAGGCTAACACTTTCTGCATTCTTCCTTCTTACTTCTCCTGCCCCTCTCTTCTCTCTGTTTCATGCCCACGCCGCACACTAATTTTTTAAGTACAACTCACTGCAATCAGGACCATGAATCACACAGCCACAGACTGCCGCTCGCTGTTAAAACAGCATGCATCAAGCTACTGCTGCCTGCTAATGCTAATTTGGTTAGCTCTTCTCTCTGTAATCACCATGAGTGTGCCGCAAACATTGTAGTGTACCTGCAAGAGCATGTGTGTGTGTAAGATACTCATTTACAAGTGGGCATACATGTGAGCTAAATATGCATCTGAATTGAATCTGAGTCGGACTTAACCTCAAAACCTGTAATGTCATAACCAGCTCTTTGTTCACATGTCACACTTTGTTGTGTAAGACTGTTAAGAGGCTGTTAAATTAAGATAGATATCATTTTCAGAGATGAGTCAATATTT
The DNA here is from genome assembly GCF_949987685.1 of Ammodytes marinus. Lineage (NCBI taxonomy): Eukaryota > Metazoa > Chordata > Actinopteri > Uranoscopiformes > Ammodytidae > Ammodytes > Ammodytes marinus. Next base: position 14,230,275 of record NC_137218.1, read on the forward strand.
GAGACACTGACAGAAGGTCTTGGCATGAAAACGTTATCTCTGTCCTTGTTTTATTGATAGCAGTTCATAAAACTGTCAGATCCACGTTTAATGTGCTCTGTTTAAAGTTTAATTTACAAATATATTACAACATGCACACACTTTGATAGTCACAAATGGCAAAAGTCTCCATCTCTTAATGAACAAGTCAATCGAATCTCAGGAAATTGAATTCAACAATACATTTTTTCATTAGAATTTTTCCCTTTGTTACTTGAATACACGTGGACACATGAAAAACACTGTACATTCTTAGACATTGGAAATGGAAATAGGTCAATTGCCCTGCTTTTTAAGTCCTTCAACTTGTCTTCCATCCTTCTCTTTCCGGTCAACAGACATATTTTCCCAAGTGCCCTGTTTCCCCAGCATTAACTATGACCAAGCTGAGTCCTAGTGTGTCTCCCCAAAATAAAGATAAAGATCTATGTTGGACAAATAGTTGTTATACTTCTTTACTTTTACACATTCTGATGCATTCATCTATATAGTCAAACAAGCAGGACTGCCTTAAGAAAAGATGCACTCACACGCTCTTATTTAATAATTTTTGTCAGCTATGTTCTTGTAAATTCTGGATTAGAATAATGTGAGTGTATTATGTGGACTTTTATAAGCAGGTATTTAACAAATGTCCCAATATTACATTATGCAAATAAAGTTAAACATTTGAGGTCATAAAGTTGTGGCATTTTAAACAGGTAAAACCATGTCTTCCAGCAGGTAAACCAGTGTAAATACTATGATGAAAGGACGCTATTTTGATACGTGAAAGTGGCTCCTGAGTAACATACATAAGTGGTTGATCGGGGAGTGGAATTGGGGTTGTCCTGGGGGCCCTGGATGTAGGTCTTTATCTCTTACATTGCTCTGAGTCACTGTTTCCTGCTGTCACTCACAAAACAAACTCCGGGGCTCATAAGAACTAGCTATGAGACAGCAGCAGCATCCTCTCCTTTCGTGTTGCCTTATGGAGTCCTGTCAGCATAGTTTGTCAAAATCATCCAGACATTTTATCTCAATAGAATTTCCATACAAGGAACAAAGTTGAAAAGTTGAATCTCACTGCAATTGACTGAAAGCTGTTATTTTGCCTTCACACACACACACACACACACACACACACACACACACACACACACACACACACACACACACACACACACACACACACACACTCTCTCTCTTTCGATCTCTCTTTTTGTATGCAATGAAGTGTGTTACATAACATCTCACGTGCAAATATCCTTATTGGTTTGACATAATGCTGCTTTGTGCTTATAGTTTCAAAGTTCAAAGTATCCCCACGCACACCTAAACAAGGCATTTTTATGAATATAGAGGTATATCATGTGGTTGTTTTTTGAGTTTTTATCATTAAAAGTTAAAAACTAAACTAATAAAAATAGTATTCTTTTTTTATTTTGATGTGTCTTTATTGTGAATCAAAGGGCTGTGTTTTTCAAAGGGAAAACAGGGCTGTGGGTGCGAAGCGTGGGTCTGCATCCTGATAAAGAATGGGGGGGAGGGGGGGGGGCGTTTAATGAACATCACGACAGCATGGCGTGGAGGAGGAGAGAGAGAGAGAGGAGGTGGGTGAAAAGAAAAATGGGAGGGGAAGCATCTGCTTGCTAGTTCTTTACTTCCAATCCTGCCTCTTCTTCTACTTCTTGCTTAGTACGCATGCACGCACGCACATAAACACACACTTACGCATAGTGGTGTTTGGTGGTGGTGGGGCTTATCCACCGGGCAAAGGGACGCACAGGGGGGCTCACTGCAGCCGGGGAAGGATCACACCAGTGTCGGAGACCAGCTGACTGAACTCTTTTTCCATTTCTACTGGGTGACACAAATCACCTGTCACAATGGAGATGACCGTCACAGAAGCGTTGATTGAACGCGTGGGTAAGCCTATCACTTCGCTCTCTATCAAAGTCATTCGTCGTTTCATTTGTCATTCGCACCATTGTCTTCTGACACACTTCTCGTTGTTTTGTTGTAACGATTCACTCCTCTCGGTCTCACGACTAGCCTTTTTAAGTGCAGAAATGTATCCCCCACATTTGAATCTTTTAAGTAGGCTAGCCTATTAAAAATATTTTATGGTCGCAGTTTTTTGTTATGGGCAGGTGCCGACGGAGGCTTCTGTTTTGCTGTTGAGCCTGGCTGCGCGTGGAGGTTCTGAATATTTATAGAGAGGGGGGACAAACAATGAATAGGCTGTTATCGATTCGTGACCGTCGCTCTCCCTCTCTCTCTGTCTGTCTCTCTCTCTCCGTCCATCTGCGCAGACAGCGTCGGTCGTCATGAAGCTTGCTGTCCACTGCCCGGCTTAACGGCACTTAATCTGTCATTAGGGAGTTATTTTGAGACTCTAGTGCACCAACCAGCAACCGACACCGGCTGGGTACTTTGACCAAGCCGGCCGAACCTCTTCTACTTCCCCTCGGTGTGTTCCTCTTTCCCACCCTCAACCTCCTTTTGTTTTTGTTTACTTCGAAAGACGGTGAAAAACTTTTTTTCCCTCCCCCTCTCATCCAGATAGTACGGCTGTACTTGTGAGCCTCGGCAGAGCGATGGAGATGGAGCATTTCGACGACCGGGACAAAGGTCAGAGACACAGCCGGGCCAGTGCCAGGATGAACGGGGTGCCGAGTCCCACGCACAGCGCCCACTGCAGCCTGTACCGGACCCGCACCTTGAAGACTCTGACCGATGAGAAGAGAGCCAAGAAGGTCCGCTTCTACCGAAACGGGGACCGCTACTTCAATGGCATAGTGTACGCCATCTCCGCAGACAGGTTCCGCACCTTTGACGCCCTGCTGGCTGACCTGACCCGCTCCCTGTCCGACAACGTCAACCTGCCACAGGGTGTCCGCACCATCTACGCCCTGGACGGCGTCAAGAAGATCACCACTATTGAGCAGCTTGTTGAAGGTGGGTAGCCTCGAGGCCTATATAGCATTACAGAACGGACCTGGCTTTACACTGTCAGCTACAATTAAATCTAAAATCTAGTTGGACACATTTGTCTGTAGGCTACACATCCACACACCTACACAGGCACCTACTGGCCTGTCAGGTTGCCATGTTATGTGATATGTGCCTGCTGTACTGAAGTGACTATCGTTGTAAATGTGAAGTGTATAGTCTATATAAGAATGGCTACCCCAATATGGCCCACTAAAACTGATTGTTTTGGGGATTATATCATTCATCTGATGGCCATATGGCAATTGCAAACATATGTTTGGGCTCAGATTAGCTCTCTCTTGATCTGTTTTACTCTCTTAAGAGGTGTCATGAGAAGAGCTGTCTCAAGTTGTTGAGATCACGTTTGGTTGAGCAGCAAGTAAAGCAATCTGCAAAATATCGCATATCAGTATATTTTTTAAGTTTAAATCTACAGTTTATAGTGTAGCCTAGGCTATTATGCTGTGTGCATGCTTAAAGGTGCTACAAGAATAAATGTAGCTTTATTAAACATCAGATCCTTGGCAGGAAAAACATTTTTAATTAATGATCTTATTACTAGGCACAATCTTGATTTCATGTTTTTAACTGAAACTTGGTTAGACCAAGATAACAGCTCAGCTGTTCTCATAGAGTCCGCCCCCCCAAATTACAATTTTGTGAGTGAATCCAGAGTGCATAAAAAAGGCGGGGGGGTTGCTATTCTGTTTAAAGAATCTCTACAATGCAAAAAGATGTCTTATGGAAATTTTGATTCATTTGAGTATGTGGCTCTACAGTTAAATTCAGCCTCTAGAGCTATTTTCATTAGTATTTACAGGCCACCTCAATACAATACAAGCTTTTTTGATGAACTTACTGAACTGCTGTCTGTAATATGTACTGAGTTTGACTGTGTATTAATCGTCGGAGATTTCAATATTCATACTGACAAACCAGAGGATAGATGTGCGAAAGAACTGTGCTGTGTCCTTGACAACTTTGGACTAAATCAGCATGTTGACAAACCAACTCATAACAAAGGGCACACGCTGGACCTTATCATCTCCAGAGGAATGAACATTTCAGACATAACTGTGGCAGATATGGGTCCCCTCACGGACCATTCCTGTTTATTTTTTGAGAGTACAATGTCTGTGCACACAATTGATCAATCAAAAGTAATCAAAAAGCGGTATATTACAGAAAATACCAGTGAAACATTCATTCAAGCATTTTCTTCGATACCACCCCTCCCCTGTAACTCAGTTAATGAGCTTTTAGACAACTTTAATGGCAAAATTACAAGTGTTATAGATGCTATTGCGCCCATTAAGATGAAGGTTGTCTCTGGTAAGAAAAGATCTCCTTGGAGAAATGCCCCGCAGGTCAGAATAGAAAGAAGAGAGTGCCGTAAAGCAGAACGCAGGTGGCGAAAAACAAATCTCCAGGTTCATTATGACATCTTCAAAGAGAAACTGTGCACGTTTAACTCAGAACTGAGAAATGCAAGGCATTCTTTCTTTTCTGACATCATCACCAAAAACAACAACAATGCACGTGCCCTGTTTGCTACTGTCGACAGATTAACAAACCCTCCTGTGCCAGTAGCGTCTGAGCATCTTTCCACGAGGGCTTGCAATGAATTTGCCTCCTTCTTTACTGAGAAAATTCACAAAATTAGACAAGCTGTCACTGCATCAATACCAAGTTCAACATGTGTGTTCCCTCATAAAATCAATTCAAATGCAATGACAGAATTTTATCTTATAAACCACAAAAACCTGGAGGACATTATACAACACCTGAACTCCTCATCCTGTTGCCTTGACATTCTGCCCACAGGCTTCTTTAAAACTGTTTTTAGCTGTATGGCCTCAGATGTTCTACAAATTGTCAACACGTCCCTTCAGACAGGTGTATTCCCACAGGCCCTGAAAACAGCAGTCATCAAGCCACAACTAAAAAAAACCAATCTAGATACATCACTCATGAAAAATTATAGGCCCATATCTAACCTACCATTCTTAAGTAAAATCATTGAAAAAGCTGTTTATCAACAGTTAAATAACTACTTAGCAATGAATAACTGCTTTGATGTCTTCCAGTCAGGATTTCGACAACACCACAGTACTGAGACTGCTCTGGTTAAGGTCCTCAATGACATCCACTTAAACACAGACAGTGGCAAAAGTTCTGTCTTAGTTTTACTGGACCTCAGTGCCGCTTTTGACACAGTTGACCACAGCATATTACTAGATCGACTAGCAAACTGGGTTGGACTTTCTGGAACTGTACTAAGCTGGTTTGAATCCTACTTAAAGGATAGAGACTACTATGTGTCAATAGGCAATTTCACATCTGAGCGGACAAATATTGAATGCGGGGTCCCCCAAGGTTCCATTCTTGGCCCTCTTCTATTTAACATCTATATGCTCCCACTAGCTCAGATTATGAATAAGAACAAATTATGCTACCATAATTATGCAGACGACACACAAATTTACATAACCATATCACCAGGAGACTACAGTCCGATACAGGCACTGAGTAAGTGCATTGAACAAATCAATGATTGGATGTGCCAAAATTTCCTTCAATTAAACAACGATAAAACTGAAGTAATTGTCTTTGGTGCCAAAGATGAACAATTAAAAGTCAGCGCACAGCTTACATCCGTTATGTTAGAAGCCACACCCCAAGCCAGAAATCTTGGTGTTGTTGTAGACTCCGACTTGAATTTCAAGAAACACATAAAATCAATTAATAAATCAGCCTACTACCACCTAAAAAACATATCAAGAATTAAAGGGCTTATGTCTCAGCAAGACTTAGAAAAACTTGTCCATGCATTTATCTTTAGTAGACTTGACTACTGTAACAGTGTCCTTGCTGGCCTTCCAAAAAAATCTATCAGACAGCTTCAGCTAATTCAGAACGCTGCTGCTCGAGTCCTCACTAGGACCAAAAAAGTGGATCACATTACCCCAGTTCTGAGGTCTTTACACTGGCTTCCAGTCACTCAAAGAATTGATTTCAAAATACTGATGTTGGTTTATAAAGCACTAAATGGTTTAGGGCCAAAATACATTACTGATATGCTGATAAGTTATGAACCGTCCAGAGCCCTTAGGTCGTCTGGGACAGGTCTACTTACAGTCCCTAGAGTTAGGACTAAACGAGGAGAAGCAGCTTTTAGTTTTTATGCACCAACAATCTGGAACAAACTCCCAGAGAACTTGAGGTGTGCTGCAACTCTCAGTTCTTTTAAATCGAGTCTGAAGACTTTTTTGTTTCCATTTTAACCTGCAATTTTCATTCTATTTGCTTCTTTTATTAAATCCAGTTTTCATGTTTTTATTTTTTTTATTTTTTATTTGCTTCTTTTAATCGCTTTTAAATGTTTTATAATGTGTTTTATGTATTCTAATCTTGCCCCTGTAAAGCACTTTGAGTGGCCTTGTGTCTGAATTGTGCTATATAAATAAACTTGCCTTGCCTTGCCTTGCCTTACAAGGAACTTTTCAATATTTCTGAAACAGTCAAATTTTCCCTCTGATGATAAAATCATATAAATAACATGTAACACCAAATGAGACCATCAGTGCAAAGAATGCAATTTTTTTAAGTTTTTAAGTTTTCTCACCCAGGAACTACAGCTGGGGTAGTAAAAAAACACTACCGCTTATGTCCAAAGGGGGTGCAAGAAAGAACACTAACTGAAAGTTCCTCGTAGCTCCCTTTAAATAATAGTCCTTTCCCTTGATTCAGTCGAGATGGTGCAGGGAACAAAGTAGTAAGCCCTTTCTCTCTCTTGTGCATTTCTAACACTCGACTCACTTCTTCCAATATTTTCTGTAAGTATTCCCTTCTCTTGCTTCCCTCACCCTCCGACCCCTGACAGGCAACAGCTACGTGTGCAGCTCCATCGAGGCGTACAAGAAGTTGGACTACACAAAAAACGTCAACCCCAACTGGTCGGTCAACGTCAAGGCGTCGGCCGCGTCCTCCCGTGGGCCCCCTTCCCTGGGCAGCGCCATGGCCGGTGCGCCCGAGAGCCGCGAGATCAAGGACTTCATCCGGCCCAAGCTGGTGACGGTGGTGCGGAGCGGAGTGAAGCCCCGCAAGGCCGTCAGGATCCTGCTCAACAAGAAGACGGCCCATTCCTACGAGCAGGTCCTCACCGACATCACAGACGCCATCAAGCTTGACTCCGGGGTGGTGAAGAAGATCTACACGCTGGAGGGCAAACTGGTGAGTGTCAAGTGTCACACAGCAAAAAAGAAGCACAAGACTCGAGCGTTTAAAGTATAGCTCCGAGGAACTTTTTTAGTATTTCTGTATTTCAATAGTTTTTTCTTAATGCCTTCGCCTCTAGTCCGATCAACCCTGAAACGTGAGCTGCCTGGCGTCATTAAAATACTACCACTTTTGTCCAAAGGGGACGCTAGAATAAACCCAAATTGAAAGTTCCTCGTAGGAACTTTAAGGTGGCAATGTTTGTAAAGCTTCAAGTCCAAATGCCATCTGTCTGATAACACAGTCAGTGCTGTTGCACATGTCCCACATGATGAGTGGTTTTAATTCAGGGTAGTAGACCAGATCCTGAGATGAGAGAACGTTTTTGGATGTGGTTTGATTGTACAACAGAAGGATTCAAACATACCTTCTTTCATAGAGGTGCTTGTGTTGCATACACTTGCATGCACTTGAATAGTTAGAATGGAGACTCTCATTCCTTTTTCATGAGCCCTTTTGTGAATGAAGCGTGGCTGGCCGTTCACATCCAGAGCCGTGTCGAGAAAGAGAGCGACACAGACCGAGACTTTGAGAGGTCGAGCGGAGGTAAAGATGACAGAAATCTATGAATGGAGTCTGTCTTCTCGCCCACGCTGTATAGCGATGTATGCCAGAGCCTTGCCTCTGAAACACAGAAATACATCAGTCGGGCCCCCCTTGACAATCTTCCCACCTCTTCAAGCTCCCTCTCTCAGTGGTGGAGGTAGACACTATAAAAAGAACACGCCTTCAAGAGGCAGTATTATACACAGACACGTAGTTATATGCATACACCCAGTTGTACTTATCCTCCTTAACAAGCCCTAGAATGAGGAAGGTGAAGCCATGTGTGTGGAAGTGCAAATGGCTCTGGCCGATGCTGAAGTTGAATGAGATCAAAGTCACACTTTCCCCGTGCTAGCAGGCACTCGTTCATGATTGCATGTATTTGTCGAGGCATGTTAGGCTTCCAGGATACGTTTCTGACACACTTCATCACGTCTTCATGTCACCTCTCCGTCTGTCACGCCATCACACAACATCTTTGTTTTCTGCCAGTCTCTGTCTGTCTGTCTGTCTGTCTGTCTGTCTGTCTGTCTGTCTGTCTGTCTGTCTGTCTGTCTGTCTGTCTACCGTAGCTCCCAGTTGTTGAATGCAGCGACACAGAACCACTTCTCCCCTGGCATTGGCATCAGAATGTCACAATTTGTTTTTTAACAGATTGTGTTTGATGTGAAGGGATTCCTGCCATTTTGTGTTGTACAGACTCAATCATCTCCTTAAATTGCCAATGTGTGACTTATCCTCATGAATAAGCTCATTGCCCCATGGGTTCTTCATTCTTAATTGCCATTTTAGTACTCTGTGTAAAAATGTATCCCCGTCTTTTCTAAAGATGGCTCCTCTTCATGTGTTGGCACTAGCCTGCCTTAATTTCTCTGATGCCATTCAGTCTGTATTCAATGATCCACTGTAAACCCAATAGGAAGTTTTTCCAGAATTGTTCTGATCTTGGCCTGCTGTTGGGTAAAATCCCCAATAAAATCCCAGGATCAGGTTTTCCCTGAGAAACCGCCTGTTGGGGATTACCCCTCACACGTTTTGCACAATGCCAGCTGACTCTAATGGTCGCCATTGGTTACGGCTATGTGGGAGATTACACAGTGAATGCTGCTCTCGCCCAGTTCGCCCCTCTGAGATTGGAAATACGTAAAACCAGTATGGTGATGCTATTTTTAGACACAGTATTGATCGGGCACGTAGGCATGGTAACACGCTCACTGCCAAGCGAGGCTGGGCTGAGTACAGCATCAACTCTTTCTCGTTTTGATTATGTGGTGTATTCATGTGTGGGCTGATGAATGTGGGAGAGTTTGTTATTGTTTTTACTAAGAGAGAAGAAGAGGGAAGAATGAGGGATTCTAATTCGAGGTTGGGATTAATGATGAAGAAAACAGATTTGAAATTAGCTGGTTGGCTGGATTCTTTGCATTGGATTGAGAGTTTCCATGTGTATTTCATGCATAGAAGTGTAGGGAAATGGAGGAAGAAGTCACTTTAATTAAGTTAAAACGACAGGTAATCTGATATGTAAAGTTTCTCACTATAGGCTACAAAATCCGTGGAAAACACATTTATCTCTACAACTATAACAACTAACAAAGACAGACAACGATGACGCAACAAAACGCTATTTACACATAGAATATTGACATAGGGAATGAATCAAATGCATGGCGACGATGTTCTGCTCACCCAATATCCTCCAATCTTTAAAAGACCAGAGCAGCCTCATGTTTCTGAATAGGTGAAAGGTCTCAGATAAAACTAGAAAAGCTCAGAGCAAATTTAAACCCCCTATGAAATGTGGTTAATCCATATAAACTTTGCCTTTACACGCAAAGACCGAATCAAGCTCAGTAGTGTTACAGTAAATAAAACCTGGATACCATTCAAATATGAGACAATATGACAATATGTAAAAAAAAATATTAACTAATAATGAACTAAGAATTACATAAACAGAGCTCCTGCGATAGTGTCGAGGGCCGACAACAGTTTGTAAAAATTCTGCCATACTGAGAAATACAGAGAGAGTTTTGTGGAGATGATAGGCTTAATCAACTTTGTGTCAACTCATTTGGCAATGGCTTGAATGAAACTGACATTCATTTATATATGTATGTATGTGTGTGTGTGTGTGTGTGTGTTCAGGTGCATGCACTGTGCTGTGTGTGTATGTGTCTGTGCATACATGTCTTTGTGTGTGCGTGTGTGGGCTGCTGCCGTCAGTTGAGCCTTGTCATTCACTGAGCCTAAGGCAGAAGTAGGTTTCTGGGCCTGGCTGCTAGTAACGCAGTCCCAAAAGAGCTGCAGGGCCCAGAGAGGTAACATCTGGGAACCGGAGCTCTGGCACTTTGCCTTCATTAACCCTTTTAATGAGGACAGAGACAATGGGGCAGGAATGGATGTATGATATGTACATCCCTTACAGACATGACATGTTTTATTTCATTCTTTTTTCACAAGTTTTTCCAGAAATTCAATTCAGTTTGAAGTGCTGCAGCTAAAGTGTGCCGTGATTAATAATGCATTATGTTTTTTTGGAATCTGAAGTCTACGGCTTTAACTGAGATTCGCTATGATGTTTTACAATGTGCATTTGTGAGTGAATCTGTTCCAGGGATTTTCATTATTTATTCGATAACTGGGGTTCGGATTCGATGCCAGAACAATACTGTTTGAGATACTTAAAAGTCTGAGTTTTACCAAGCGTTCAATGTCGCCTTTTGGTAGTTGATTGTTTTTTGAAACTCGTTGCTATGAGTAAATTTCAGTCAGCACCAAATAAGCAACGAGTGTTGGTTCTGTTTTTTTGTAAATAGTAGGAGCACTGTTGCAGCATTTCCTATTTGGCCGTACTATGGAGGAGCTGGTATGGTCATAAATGAGATGGGGATATACTCGGCCCACTTTGCCCACTGGGAACTTACTCCACAGTGATGGTTTTGGATATCGTATTTCTGTAATATGAGCAACTGGTTGAGATATGTATGTATCAGATTCCATGCCCCCTACTTCCATTGCTACATTGATTCTCTCACTGTCTGCTGTCTCCCTGTATCAGACAGGTGGTATTTTTAGCATGGTTTACCACAACCGCATATTTCTCTGCAAGCTCTTCACCTTGGCAGGTTTCTAGGATGATTTGATGTAGTTGCCTAGGAAACCAGCCGAACCTGCTGCGATGTCATACAGTAGCACGGTGGGATGATGTAGCTGGATTGGTCAAATCAAGAAGAGGTTTTTATATGGTTTGTTGTGTTTTTTATGATATTTGAATTTGAATTTTTTTTACAGCCCATGTATGAATTAGGGCTATATTAAATTTTTAGTGATTGATAGCTTAAATATAGATGAACTGTTAGGGGCTTAGGACACCGACATGGCTGGCCTATTAAAACATAAGTGCTGATACACGCACGCACGCACACACACACACACACACACACACACACACACACACACACACACACACACACACACACACACACACACACACACACACACACACACACACACACACACACACATTGTTACCCCAGCTGCCAGCCTAGAGCCTTGCAAGGCCCATGCATGCTTAGACACGGATTGTGAGACACACTCTTTTTTTTTAATAGACACATCTAGACTTCTCATGCCTCACTAGCCATTAACTGCAGGCAATTATCAACCAGTGCATGAAGTGATGCCACTTAGTCTTAGATGTTGAACATGTTAGAGATTATACAATCTTAACACCAGCATGACTGCATTGTCACTGTGAACATGCTGATGTAAGCACAATGCAGCTAGCCTGGCTTAAGTCTTGTTTCCTTAATTTTTATAGTTTTTTGTTTTTTTGCATATTGTCTTCATATGAAGTATGTTGACATGAGTTTTGAGTCTTCTCCTCTCGACAAATCACATGAATTACCTTTTTTTAAGGGGCCGAGGCCCTTTGTTTGGATCAAACAAGTGTTGGTTCTGTTTTTTTTAAACAGTAAGTTGTGTGGATCAATTTCTTTTAGCAGCATTCCGTGGCAAGTGACTTCGGAGTTCATATCTTTTTCTTTTTTTTTTTTATTTTTTTTTTTACTTTATTTGAACAGGGACAATGTACAAAAGAAACATTAACCTTGTTCGGAACAAGAGGAGAGATGCATTGTACCGGGTTTTAGCAAACTGCTATTTTCCACCTGTAGTCCCTGGGCAGGTAATAAAAAGTACTAAACAAGACACAATAATATCTAGACATGGGATTAAACATTAAAAGGATAACAAGATACAATGATATAAATACATAGGATACAAAATAAAAATAAAAAAAGTTTATGAAAAGCACTACATTACTTAATTAATAAAAAAAATAAAAAATACCCCTATCCTACTAGCACTACAACATTCTATAGGTGTGTGCAGGTCTGCTGCGTGAGCAACCAAACCTTTGTCAGATGGGAGAAAGCCCGGAAATCACCATTGGTTATAAGATCTGTTGGGAGACTGTTCCATTGTTTAATGCCTACAGCGGAGAAGGACGACTTTCCAAATGTAGTTCTGCGTTGTGGGATTCTGCATTCTCCCCTAATTGTTGACCTGGTTGCTCGTGCTGACATTTCTGAGCCCAGTGTCACAAAGTTCCTTAAGGGAGGGGGTGAAGCATTGTGTATGATTTTGAAAATAAAGCGCACATTAGCATACACAATGCGATTTTCAAAATTAAGCAGATTGTGTTTATCCAAGATTTTGCAGTGGTGATATTGACGAGTTTTTTTATCATGAATTTTAAGAGCATTTTTATATAATGATTCAAGTGGTCTCAAGGTTGTTTTACCTGCTTGAGACCAACTTGTCATACAGTAAGAAAAATGGGAAAGAATCATAGCATTCAGATAGGTGTTTGATGCCTCAACTGTAAGAGAGTTTCTTATGAATCGATAGTTTGCCAGATTAAATTTGATTGTGTTACTCAACCTTTTTATATGCTTTTTGAAATTTAGTGTTGGATCAAGAGTGACACCTAAGTACTTAAATTCTTCCACATTTTTTATTTTTTGTCCATTAACATAAATGTCAGGACAATCTTTACATTTGCACCTATTTGAAAAGTACATTGTAACAGTCTTCCCAACATTAAGTGTAAGATTTGAGTCAGTAAGCCATTTAGCAACATTTTCCATTTCCTTAGTCAATTTAGAAGCAACTTCTGAGGTATTTTTCCCATGGGTGTACAACACAGTATCATCAGCATACATCATAAGCTCAACATCATTACAAACGGATGGAAGGTCATTTATGTATATACTGAAGAGCAGCGGTCCTAAAATCGAGCCTTGTGGCACTCCCATGGTGCAGTTTTTCAGAGGTGATAATTTGTTATTTATTCGAACACATTGTTGTCGGCTAGCTAGGTATGATTTAATCCAGTTCTGTGTAGAGATAGAAACGTTATAGTTGGCCAATTTATTGAGTAATATAGTATGGTTTACTGTGTCGAATGCCTTTCGTAGATCAAGGAAGACTGCTCCTACTACTCCTCCCCTATCCATGAAGTTTTATTATTTTTTTGCAACAAAAAAAACATGCCTACACTGTGGCGTGTTTTCACACCAATTAAATTGCAACCCGTTAAATAGAGGATACTTGTAGGATAAGTAGGTGGATGAACAACTTGTTCACTAACTGCAGTGCAGCTCTCACTTCTCAAACCGCATTGTTGGCCTGTTCTTCTTGCTGGCAAGGCTGAAGAGCTTTAAATATCCTTTTATTTTCCATTTCTGTTTGGCCTGCAGCCTCCTTAGTCTGTCTGTGTCTCCCAGTCTCTCTCCAGCCATTTACGGTTTCTTCCCCCTCTTGTATAATGTGTACTTTTTTCTCTTCACTTCCATCGGCAGTCCACACTCCTCTGATCTTCTTTCTCTCACATTCCTTACTTCATTTTTCTCTGCGCGTCAGTTCTTCTGCTGTCAATGTGCCACTGTTTTTTTACGGCTGTTTAGTTCTCATTTAATTAGCACAGTCGCCATGCACCCCCAAATCCGAGAGCTCCAACATATGGCATCCCTCTCTCTACCCCACTCTCTGTCTCTCCCTATCTCCCTATCTCCCTATCTCTCTCTCTCTCTCTCTCTCTGTCTGTCTGTCTGTCTGTCTGTCTGTCTGTCTGTCTGTCTGTCTGTCTGTCTGTCTGTCTGTCTGTCTGTCTGTCTGTCTGTCTGTCTGTCTGTCTGTCTGTCTGTCTGTCTGTCTGTCTGTCTGTCTGTCTGTCTGTCTGTCTGTCTGTCTGTCTGTCTGTCCCTCCACCATAGAAACCAACCCTCATTCTGTTTCTCACATTTGTCTAGTTTCGAACCATTCCAATCTCCTTTCTCCTCTTTGGCATGTATCCAGCTCTGCAGAGACTGTGAAGCTGCTTTGGCAACGGCGTTATACAGAAATGAAGTGTGGCTTATTTGAGGGACTTTACATTGCTTTATGTCAGTTTTTGTCCTGCATTGGAGGATTGTGGGAAGCAAAGTCCATCTGCTTCTGCTGAGCTGCTGAGTCACAGCTACAAGCGCAGCACTGTGTGTGTGTGTGTGTGTGTGTGTGTGTGTGTGTGTGTGTGTGTGTGTGTGTGTGTATGAGGGTAGAGTTTATGAATGTGTGTCATGCACCACTTAGTTTATACCTTCTAATACAACATGTTGGCAGTAAATTACGCAGATGATAAGTGGTTTATGGAGCAATGCTTAACAGAAATCCTAAAATTAATCCTCTGTTGTATGTGTTTAGATGGGATATTAAGGGACATGTTTTTTTCCGATTGGTTTTCTTTCTGTTTGTCTGCCCTCTTTATGCTTCAGTCAGTCAGCTGGCATTGGCATGTGTGTCTCTGTTTACCAGCAGAGAGCGACTGTGGCGGATTGGAGGGCTGTCTGCATTCAGAGAATCTGCTGCCAAATTAGGATCGATGGCAGACGTTTCCAACACTGGCAGACAGTTAAAAACCTAGTCACACCACTACTTTATCTCTTTCTCACACACACACACACACACACACACACACACACACACACACACACACACACACACACGCACACGCACACGCACACGCACACGCACACGCACATGCACACACTGTCTGACTCATGCACTTCCTGACTCACTCAATCCCTAATCTTTCTCAACTACATTTGAAAGATGGTGTCTCAGCTTTGTGCCTAAATAGCAGGACCAACATATCTAACGTCTAATTAGAACTCAATAAGGGAGGCCTTAAGAAGCCTGGGTTGTAAACATGAGGAGGAACAATCTTCTCCAAGCCAAATTGGAAGCAAATGTGATATGCTAACCAATGAGCGATTGAGAGAGAGCGAGAGAGAAAATGAGAGACAGAGAGAGAAAGAGAGAGAGAGAGAGAAAGAGAGACAGATTGAGAAAGATACAAGTAATCAGATGTTTGGTGCGACAAGAGATGGGGTGAAGATGTTGAGGCTGATGCAATGCGTGTCCTCATGGGACCCGCTTTGTAATTATTTATTTCACATTAAACTCATTTCATAATTGCAAACAGTTGTGGCTTCCTTTTAGTCACATGGATGACAGCAGATTGCCCTCACGCTTGGAGAGAAACGTCTCCAAAAAGAAAAGTTTGCTATCCCCCTTTGGAGAGTATAGAAGCTGTTACATAAGTTGTTATGCAACAGAGCCAGCCAGGCAGTCTGCTGTGCTGGTTTTAGGTGAATGCAGTAACACCAGTGCCAACTCAGCCTGCTGCAAAGTTAATGCTGCTCTCTTTTCCCTTTGTTTATGTCGTATAAGCTCTTCCTGACTTCCTTGTTGTTTACCCATCCTTTCTGTCAACTCCCATAACCCTGGTCATTCTCTGGTGAAAAGTATATATGTTAATGCGCTACGATATTTTCCGCCAGTGACGAGGCACTTGTTTGTGCTTCAAAGTCCTTTTAAAGTTTCTGATCCTGCAAAGCCTGCTGACAGCATATGTTAAGTACTGCACCGGGTTCAGATATGTCTATGGGAGTTTTCTTAAGTGGACATTATAGATTTAAGTGAATATCTTTTCAAAAGTGGGGATTTAAAAAAAAAATGTTTTAATGTTATCATCCCAATAATATACTATATACAAAACAATATCATCATGCAGCTAACAAACAGTTCTTCAATTACAAACCAATCACTGCTCATTTCTATGATAATACTCAGTCATTAAAGGGGAGTAAAGAATTGGTTTTCACTCAAAAATAGAACGCCCTCTTGTTAGCAAATGAATGTCAAACCTGTAGTCATGTTGATTATAGTCCCACCCCTAGGCCACACACTGCATGCAATTGTGAAACACCCTGCTGATGTTAGTTGCAACCCCCAACACAATGCTGTGTCGCTGTTAAAGCTATATCTGTTTCTCTTTTTTCCAATACATTTTTTTTGGCTCATTCTGTACCTGTCTCCCTCTAGCCTGTATCCATGCACCCATTTGTTACTCTGTATGTCTTTTCAGTGTCCATGTGTTTTGTCTATCCAGCCCGTCAGTCTGTCTGTCTGTCTCTTCGGTCCCTCTCTGTGGTAAAGTGTTTCAAAGAAAGCACAGCAACGCTCTGTCAGCCAGCTGCGGTTGATTCAGCACCGTGGACAGCTCCACTTTTCTAAAACGTCCCCTGGTAGAGCGCAGTGACAGCTCCCCACTCCAAAATGTGGTCTTTCTGTGGGCACCATGTCCTCTATGTCACCACTGTGAGTCGATTGTGGCTCAGGAGATTAGTGGTTGAGTCTCCAATATCTCTCTCTCTCTCTCTCTCTCTCTCTCTCTCTCTCTCTTTTTTAAAGTCTTTGTCTCAAGAGAAACACCTCTGTTTCTCATCAGAGAAAGACTGGGCAAAATTAATATACTCAGAAAATATCATCACAAATTCCCAATGCCAGTGGCGATGTCCTCAAAGTCTGGTTTGGTCCAACATACAGTCCAAACCCAAATATTATCCATATAACAATATAAAACAGAGAAAGGCAGCAAATACCAAAATTTGAGATGCTTCAACCCGGAAATAGTTTTCTTTGATTAATTACTTAAACCAACCTGATTAATTTTCTGCTTATTGACTTATCGATAAATAGTTTCAGCAGTAAATGCAACCAACTAAACTCTCTACTGATCATTTTCTAAAGGTAAATACGCTTGCAGTAGTGAGCGGTGTTGTCACTGTATATAGATATACAGTATGCCCATGCGTTCTCATAAGAAGCAAGACGAGATACTGTTCACATACAATCTTTTTTCATTTTGTCCGTACAGGCTTGTTTTCTTTTTGGTTTCTTCCTTCACATTTCCCCCTCGTGTCCCCGGGCACCAGAAATAAGAAGCTCCAGCTCCGCAGTCGTCCCTCATGACATAAACCAGATACCCAGATTTCAAATGTTGTAATCTATTTGCTGCTATGGTCGGCTCACTCGAATATAACCACATGGTTTCAAGTCCAGATTGTTTTTGAGCTTTTAGACAAAATGTTTAGCTTGTTCTCATATCCTTCTCATACGATTCGGCAGTTCCTCGACTTAAAATCTAAGTGATTAGTGTGTTACATCAGATGAATTGACAGCCAGCCATGTTTTCCACACTGCTTTTCTGTTTGTGCTGTAGTTGAATATTTGCCAAATGGAATCTGTTTTAAAAAAAAATCTCTCTTCCCATCGTGTTGCTATTAAACAGTGCCACCATGTGGTTGGCCGTGTGCATCTTGTCTGCCTCAGTTTGTGATCCATCCATCTTTGCAGTATTTGTTCAAATGATTTGACTTGCATCACCTTATCAGAACACAAGATATTGATTTTGTATTTGATCTCAAAGAGGATGAAAAAAAATAAAATAAAAGAGGAACACGTGAGGGATAGAGACAGACACTATAGTAGGTGTTTGGTGATTCTACACTAGGTGGGGTAGTAGGGACAGGAAATGGGTTTACTGAGAAATGCCTATAGTGAACTATTACTGGTTTTGTAAGACATTTTCGGGAGGAGAATATATATTTCTGGACAAGCCTCTCTATGTTATTCTTGTTTTACTGTTTCTGGATGATATTTTCTTTTTATGTTGTTGCCATCCCTCTGCCTTGTTCCTGCAGTCAATGAGATTTTTGCTTTAGTTTTTGCTGCAAAGCCAAAATAATAGTTAAATCAACTGATTATGCAAATTTAAAGATTGTTTTTAAAGTGCTTTGGAAAGCCTCAGAGCCCATTTCTCACTTTTTTCCAAAAGATGAATGTGAGGTAATGGCATGGATATGAAATTGCCAATTTCCACACTCCTCTGCTCTTTCCACTTCGACTCATTTTAGTCCCCTGGTTTCCAGCTTTGCTCTGTTTGTTTTACTCCTGTCCTTGTTAGCAGCGGTGGATGTTGTGTAACTGCGCTGGTTCTCTGTGAGAAACAGAGCACCACAGACATCTAAGCAGCTTTTTTTTTGTCATCAGAACAGCAGTCAGGAATAGATGTACTCCTCTATGCTCCCTTCACCCAGTCTGTTACGCTTCCTCTCCAACTCTAGGGATTTGGCCAGTTGGTTTCGTCTTTGACTGTTTTTATTTAATACAAATACGTATCTTTTCACCCTTACCTGCTCCCTCTCCTCTCCATCAATCGGTCTTTCTTTTTCTGTCCTCCTCCCTCCCAGCATCCTCTATTACTTACCAGGAGATATTGCAAAAGTGTGTCCGTGTTAACCAGGCCATGTGCCACTTGAAGGCCCCTGTGTTTGTTTGTGGATTCGTGTGAATGGCACAGTTCTGTGAAG
The DNA here is from genome assembly GCF_949987685.1 of Ammodytes marinus. Lineage (NCBI taxonomy): Eukaryota > Metazoa > Chordata > Actinopteri > Uranoscopiformes > Ammodytidae > Ammodytes > Ammodytes marinus. The sequence goes on from NC_137218.1 coordinate 14,248,874, forward strand.
CCTCGTGCCCACAGTCAATCAAATATGAATGATGGAGCTACTCTATCATGGCGTGCACATCGTGCAGTCATAGGCACGCACCAAAGCCTGGAGGCCATTATTACCATGACAACAGTTCTTTTTCACACCCCTTCTCAGTATACAGTATGTGTTTTGCGTGTTGCTCCATATTAGTTTACCCTCAGCTTTAAGGTGCCCCCTCAGAGGCTGCCCTACATGAAGACTGTCCCTGTTTCTGCTCACTTCCGCTTTCTATCCTCATCACTCAACACCAAATACCTTTTGCATGCCTTTCTTACCTAGCTCTTTACCTGACTTTTTTGGCGTGCTACAGTTAGCAAGCAGCTTCAAAGGGCCTCATTCAAGATACAACCTTCTTTGGTTGGCGGTATCAGCACAGCAGAAGCTAGTATACAGGATATAACTATAACCTGAAAAAAATAAAATATTCCTTAACAAAAATATGAAACTATAATGAAATATAAAGTCTTTAGGCTTAGTGAACACAACATATATCAGGCTTCATCAGCAAGCAATATACAAGTGCAACTCAAAGATGTATTTACAGTGAAATAAAAATAAACTACAACAGTACATCAGGGTTAGAAGCCTCCAAAGCTACCCATCAGTGCCGACACGCCAGGGAAATGTTAACAGCAGCAGCATCTGTATCACAGCCATTTTGTTAGTGAGGCAAGCTGCTCGCCCCTGAAATAATCACCAGCCCATTATCAGGGGATATCAGGGAACAAAGCAATATGCACTCTGTTATGAAACCGGAATAATATCCACACACACACACACACACACACACACACACACACACACACACACACACACACACACATGGATCCACCTGTAGCTGTGCAGAAACATGTGTCTTCATGTAATGTGTGGATGAATGTAGACATGCATACGCTCACATGCACTCACTCTCTCTCTCTCTCTCTCTCACTCACTCACTCACTCACTCACTCACTCACTCACTCACTCACTCACTCACTCACTCACTCACTCACTCACTCACTCACTCACTCACTCACTCACTCACTCACTCACACACACACACACACACACACACACACACACACACACACACACACACACACAAAGCGAGAATAGCCTATTCGCTGTTTATTGGGTATTGTTTTGATAATGCTGTTATATCAGCTGTGACTTTCTTTTAGGGGGTCGCTTGGTGACTAATAGGAATCTAAATGGCTTCTTGAATGTTAATTGCCATGCAGATGCAATAATGTGTTTATGTGTTAACTCCAGGCGGTGCTAGATACACACTGTCATAGCTCTTAATAGGTTTTTTGGGTGGATATTTGTCATAGCTGGATGGATGAACTATTGTCTTCCCGTAAATCCATGCCTGGCTGTTACGTTGCCTATCGGGAAATATAATTTGGAAAATTGATGGCTGGTGATTGAAATGTGATGCTTGGCCTGTGGGGTATAATTAAAGTTGTTTGAGTAAACAACGCTGGGTTTAGATCAGATATGAAATATGCTGGCGACTAAATCAAATAGAAAAGGATAAACGGCAGTGTGTATTTTGGGGTAATTGTGTGTGTGTGTGTGTGTGTGTGTCTGTTGCTGAGACAGGAGCACAGAATGGGTGAGTTTAATAGAAACAACAGATAACATTTGTCATGTGTGAACAAAATGAACATGCTTGTGAACAATGTGTTCATTAGACAAACACAAATGATTACAACTTACAAAATCACTTCCTTCTTTAATAATGAATGATCCAGTTTTTGGTCGTTTTTCACAAGAGTTTTTTTTATTCTGGGCCTGTCAAAATGTTACTGTGTGTGGCATTTGCTTCACAGTATGGAGTCTGTCACTGTAAAGAATGACAGTGACTCAACAAGAGAGTTATTTTTCTTCTTCCATTTCCGTCAGCTGTTGTCTTAGATTCTTAGCTTAGTTACCTTAGGTACTCATTACCATTCATAAGATGCTTCTCTTATATCCTCTTCTGGAGAACATACCCTCCTCTAGCTTCTGTGGGTGTCCGGTGCACATGTTTGTAGGGCCATCCGCTAATTAGTGAGTCAGCAAGGTCTCATTATAGGTGCATATAGAATGATTAACTGCAGAAACAACACAGCGCTGCAGCTCAAGGACACATCGAGCATGCGCACAGATATGTTTTTACAGACACCAATGAGCATGCATGCAAACAAACAACAAGCACGCACAGACACAGACACACCTGGGATTTACCTTATCCATCTGCTGGGGCCTTAGTGCATGTGCTTTTTCATCTGAGCAGAGGAAGGGAAAGTTTGTTGGCAGTGTGCAATTTTCTCCATATATCGAGTGGATACATAGAGAACTCTATGACCCAGATGTTAAAACAGGGGGCTATCTATTTGTTTCAAACCTTATATCCCTACATTTGTGATCTTAACTGGTCTTGAAAGAAAATCCAAGTCCCCTTTGAATGACACTGAGACAAGATTGAGTAAAAATAGGGTCAGTTTACAGACAAGACCGACTTTTGATGCTACTCTTTCCTGCTGCCATATGTGCAAGTATGAACATAGCTGACGAGGAGTCACTGTTCTCAATGATTGACTTTGGTAATCAAGGATATTGAAAAGCAATAATCGAACTCATATACTTGTCTTTTGTTTCCAGGTGGCGTGTCTGCACGATTTCTTTGGCGATGAGGACATTTTTGTGGCGTGTGGGCCGGAAAAGTTCCGCTACCAAGATGACCTGATGCTGGCTGAGAGCGGTGAGGAAACCAGTAGGTCTCACATTTCACATACCCTACCTGCAGCTGTGTTGCCATATTCTTTCTTTACACATGTGCTATTTTACCAAGGTTGAGCAATTTATCATTTTGTGCAATTACATTGTGAAGAAATAAGAGTTGCTATGATACATTATTCTGTTGCTTCTATCTTTCTAACAATTAGTTTTACTTAACATGCAGTGAGCAACTGTTTGAATGTAAAGGTTGTCTAATCAGAGCAAAAAGAGAGGAATACAGCAACATACTTCTCCAAAGATTCATCTCATCTACAGTACCCCTTTAGAAATAAGATTTGAGAATGTTTTCCACTTTTCCAAATCTCCCTTTACAAGTTCTAACCATAATGTATTCATTAGGATGCTTGTGAACAATTGCTATTTTTGCACTCCTAGGAAGGTAGGAAATACATCTGATTTATTAAGAACACAATGTGGTTATAAGTCAAGAATTTAATTTGTACAACTAAGGCCAAATTAATGTCCCACTTTCAGAGCATGTGGTTCTATAGGCTTATAATTGCCTATTCAAAATCGCGTTATTTTCTTTATTGGGATTCAATTTCAATGTGGCAGGACAAAAACGAAAGATCCTTTATATTAAATATCCTTTATATTAAAAAGCATTTGTTTCATTTTTTTTGGTTAAGGCACTCTAAATCTTCCATACATTCTTTAAAAGATAACATGTTAAATATAAAAATCTGTTCTTTCTTTCTTGTTTTTTGTTGGGTCCCTCTCCCCTTTCACCTGTGTAGGCTGTCCACTTCATTATGATCCATTGTCCCATGCCACTCTTCTCCTCTCCACTCTTGCACTTACGCCGTCGCTGAACTTATTGTACCATTGTCTCTCTTCTTTTGTGCCTGACTCCTAGTCGCGCCTGTTTTACTGAGAATATATGTTCTGTACTGTTTTCCCCGAAACTCCTGCCATTCAGTGCTCATGTGTATTCTCAACCCTCGCATCTCTCTTCCTGTCTCTTATGTGAATGAGTGTGTGCTGGCTTTTTGTTCAATTCATTATTCAGTTTCCCCTTTATATTATACCTTCAGCATTTGAAAATTAATTATCCCTACCTGGGTCACCAAAATCTTTCCGGCTATTTTTCTTCCTTCTCTGCTTCCAAGACCACAAAACTAGCCCCCCTACATGTGTCAAGGCGGTTAAAGATCAGGTTCCAGGGTATCTGCATTTTCATCAGTAACTGATGACTGTCTTCCATTAGCATTCTGAGCTAGTAACCAGCTAGAGGCACTATTGCATTCAGGGACTCTTCGTTTTACTCATAAAGTAAAAAAAAAAAACACACATTTCATTTGGTTATTTACTCTTTATTTGGCTTTAGGCTTCCAATTCCAAGTGACTATGCTTCTATTGGATTAGGTAACCTATCTGAAATAGGCAGTTCAGAGGGTTAAAGATGTGGCCGACATCATATTAACCCACCTCATAGTTTGTTGACCTGTCCAGTTTGTATCCTCAGGCTCAGATGTTTCTAAATGGACTATATGGACTTCTGGACTAATCGTCTGGAGTTGTGAGGCAAAACAAAAGATACTGTATGTCCCCGCTCTACTCATTTCATTACTAAGGACATGGAGGCCTTCAATAGTACGTTATGGAGAAACTTGGTTCAATTAAAATGCATTACATTTGGGTGAAATTAGAATTTCTTATAACAGTATAAAATGTGTACTGTATATTAGAGCTTTCATCTGACTAAGATGAATGTACAAAATAAATCCACTTATTTTGGTCACAGTCATCGGACCCCAACCCAAAACCAACCTTGATGAAAAGCTAAGTTTCTAAGGTACTGTAAATGCTGGATCTTATAAGGACTGCACTTTTGCACCCACCACATAACGTGATCAATACAAAGCACACGCGTGCACACAAGCACGCACGCACACACGCACGCACACACGCACGCACGCACGCACGCACGCACGCACACACACACACACACAGACGAAGACATTTGGGAAAGCAGCGCTACAAACGTAACAGGCATCGTGACAGAGAGAGAGTTGGAGTCGGAGCTGGAGACAACTTCGCCTCCTCTTAGCATCACTGTAATTATCGCCTCTGTCTCAGCTCTGGCACACTGTCATCATGGTAACACTCCGCATTGTGCATTAATCACTGGTCCACAATGACTGACACACAGGCAAATAACACACACACACACACACACACACACACACACACACACACACACACACACACACACACACACAGCAGCAGACTGTGCATAATTTCCCCTTCCCGCTGGTCTTAAATGGTAATGAGCTGTAATGGGGCTTGGTTAATGAACAGCATATGAGCAAAGTTTTGGGGATGACGGAGGCAGGGAGGGTGTGTGAGTCCCCTTACATGGCTCATTTAGCAGGACTGCCTTTCTGTAAAATATCAGACCTCTGTGAGTCATAGCTGACACTCGTTTGGGAAGCAAGACCCAGGGAAGGTCAAAACTCATTTTTTCCAAGGAGACCCAAAGGTAAAACCAATTACAGCCGTGTTGATACATCAGTGGCTTTGCGCTTTCTTGCGTGACGGAAGGACAAACTAAATCAAAACAAATCAAAATATTAAAAGAGTAGTTGGTTGTAAATCCATAAAATTTTACCTCCAGTCTAATGCATCGGGCACCTGTTTCAAAATGCTTATTATGGGTAAAGTGTTTCACCTATTTGTGCGTGTCACAAAATACAATGTCATGTCACAAAATCACACTTAATATTGACTCCTTTATTGCTTATTTTTTGTGTGCCAACAGATTTCACATTATGTAAATAGTTCCTGATAAAATTCTGTCTGTCATGTCCTTGTGCTTGCAGAGTGTCGTATAGTCAAGTCGGTAAACTATGGGAAGATGACTGGCTCTCTGTGCCGAGGCTCACCCAGGCCTGTCGTCCAATCACAACGCAGCAAGTCCCCTGCATCTGGTAAGAAAGTCAAATGGCAGTTATTAACTCGTTAAGTCAACCCAGGTTTTCACAATCTAGCCCTGAGTGCGTGTTTACTGTATTGTGTTTTCAACCATATCATATACACACACACACACACACAGCCTCATTTATTCAGCTGCAGCCCTGGCATTGTTAAATAGTCTGAGGAGAAAATAAAGAACCAATATAAAACATAATTCAAGTGAGTATATTGTTGTAGTAATAGTAGTATTAGTCGGCTTACCTTCAATTAGTATAAGGCCAGTAAGTCCAAGGCTCTAAAGCTTTCATCAGTCTGGAAGAGATGGTTGATGGAACGAGGTTATCTAATAATTATTGTGAGAGTAAGAAGTAAATTATACGTACATTTTCGGCAGTTGATGGGCAGACATTGCTATTGATGCCATCCCCATGGCAGGGGGGGCGCGGATGAATGTGTGAAGAAAAAAAAAGATAATTTTTTTGTTTTGTTTTTTGTTTTTTGTTTGTGTTTTTTATATTAAGATCACGGCATAGCTGGACAAGAGTTATTCTGCTTCGTTCCTCTCACTGCATTTAAATGCATTCATTATATTACAGAGAAATAGGTCTCATTAAAGAGGACCTATTATACTACTTTTCTGGTCTTAATTTCTTGTTTTACACTGCTATAGAGCAACCTGACACGAATCACATCACAAAAAACTATGTAGATTTTCGGGAAGCTCTTTCTCTTATTTTGGCGATCCAGCACGTCCTGTCAACACTTGAGTGTGTGTGCTTCGGCCATCTCCGCTCCCTCCGCCTGTGCTTCGGCAATCTCCGCTCCCCTCCCCCCCTCCTGCAAACCCCACTCCGTTGTGATTGGTTACCTTCCTTCCGGAACACTTTCAGTGGCGGGAAGCGCGAGCATGGACCTATAAGGGCGCGAGGCAGACGCGAACAGGGAAGTGACAGCATTACCATACATGGAAACATCCGCGTGGTGACGTCACGAAGTTACATGCGACGTCACGAAGTTACAAAGGGTAGACCGCTTTGAACACGTGACTTCTCGACTGGCTAGAATAGTGTTTAGTGCTCTGCACAGACACCCCAGACGGTCAGCAGGGAATACGTCGAAATGCATGTAAGTCATTATTTGATAATTTAGTATGGTTAAGCATGACTATGAATCATCATAACAACGTTTATAGGTCATAAAAGTCAAAAAGCATCATAGGTCCTCTTTAAAGAAAAAGAGCACCAAGCCCAACCCAGAGGACCCTGCATAATTTTTTTTATTTTAAATTAATATTTTTATGGAAAATCCATGTGTCTTTCTTCAATAGCTTCTAATTCATCAGACCCAGTGTCTCCAAATTTTTTGTTCACACAAAATTCCTCATATTTAGCCTCTTAATTTTCCTATCAAAGTGCACCAGATTCATAGCCTGGCATTCCCAGACCTGCCACTAGGCGCTGGCAAATTAAATTTGCTGCGCGTGTTGGTCTGGACACGCTCCGTTGAAGCTTATCAAGAAAGCCAGAAATCTGGCGGCGCGCCAGAGCCCCTTATATGGTACTCTGGGGAGGACGTAACCGGATGACGACAGTGACGTGCATGCGACGTCGAAGCCGTGATAGTAAACATCAGAGATGGCTGCGGATATGTTGTGTGAGTTTGAGACTGCTTTGGCCTCGACCCTTAACGATTTGGAAGACGGCACTCAAATCTTTCATTAGCAAGTAAGTGGAATGTTCTATTTTGCCGACCGACAACGGCAAACGTTTGATTTAACAGTTTAACAGCTGTTCGCTAAACGAAAGGGGCTTACGTCGCCTTGTGCATCGCTCTGATTGGTTGTAGTGCTATCCAACTGCGTGCAGTGGCATTTGAAATGCACGAGTAGGAGCCGCCCCTTGAGTTGGAAATTACAATTGATCGTCGCCAGATCCTCTATCGTTCAAGATATCAGGGTCTGGATTTCCAGGCTACCAGATTCATGCATTTCACTTTAAAAAGTTGAAAAAAAATCTCCCGGGGGGGCATACCCCCGGACCCACCTACGAGTTTCTGGTTCTCCACTGGCTACTATTTTCCTCCAGCAGGACATTGGAGGCACTAGCGAAAAAACACTGGGTGTGTGAATGACATTTAACTAGTCAATAATTTGGGCAAGTCTGTCTGCCTATCTTTCTCACTCCGCTGCACACTCAGTCACTACTATCCATGCTTAAAGGAAGCAGGATTAAAACACTGGATTAAGATGTTAAAATGTATTAAAAAATGTGTTTAAAAACACACAAACATTTTTAGAATGTTTCAAAAATATGTTTGAATTTGTAAAATAATTAAAAGATCTTTCAAAACACACAGGGATTTAGAAAAATTTTTTTTTGGGGGGGGGCTCCGCTGAAATTTGTTCTCTGAGGGGGGGCTCACTCTCTCACACTTTGAAAACCCCTGGTCTAGCCCATTATTTAATCAGCGTTGCACAGAATGCAGACAGTATGAATAATCACTGCAGTGATATCAGAGCTCTGCTGAGAGTCTGGCAGTGTTGTGTGTGTGTGTGTGTGTGTGTGTGTGTGTGTGTGTGTGTGTGTGTGTGTGTGTGTGTGTGTGTGTGTGTGTGTGTGTGTGTGTGTGTGTGTGTGTGTGTGTGTGTGTGTGTGTGTGTGTGTGTGTGTGTGTGTGTGTGTGTGTGTGTGTGTGTGTGTGTGTGTGTGTGTGTGTGTGTGTGTGTGTGTGTGTGTGTGTGTGTGTGTGTGTGTGAGAGAGAGAGCTGTGTCTTGTTGCATGCAGAATAGGAATTCAAATGAGAATGATTTCGCAAAGGAGTGGAGGAGAAAAAAAGGCAAACAGGGATGAGAGAGAGAGGTGAAAAAATAAAAAAAGAGAAGGAGCAGGAGGAGAAAAGCTGGGAGGGAAAGTAGAGGGTTGGTGACTCAATCCTGCAGCTCCCCACAAGCTGCTCTTCACCTGACATACTAATGAAATGTAATGAAATGGGGAGAGCTTGCATTGTTACCTGCTGCATTGTTTGGGCCTGATAAAGTAAAGCACAGAAATTTGTATTTTTATTAGTCATAAAAACTGGATGCAGAGCTTTCAGTCATGTGTGTGTGTGTGTGTGTGTGTGTGTGTGTGTGTGTGTGTGTGTGTGTGTGTTGGCGTGTGTGTGTTGGCAAACTCATTCTAGCTCAAAGCTGCAGAGGACTTGGTGATTAGTTTGGATCATGAACAAATGTCAGGTAATTTTATTTTCTGATTGCACAGCTTGAGCTTTGTCTGTGTGCTTAACACACCTAGTAACACGGTAGTGCACTTGACTTTTCATTCTCACTGTTATTATTGTGTGATTTGACAGAGACCTGTTTGGTCTGGGATGATGCCAAAGGGTGATGCAACATGCAGAAACTCCAGAGAAAAAGGTCATCGCACCTGCTATTGTAGTGCACAAGAATGCACAGAAACACGCCTTTTTTGTCTTTGTTTGTTTACCTCAAAACAGGCACGTGGTATTGCAGAGTGAAATCCAGCAGGTGTTTTTATGTGTTGTGCTGAGCTGTGAATGAAATGGATGGAGGGAGAAGCAAAGGGGGGGGGAGAGAAAGAGATCAGGGAAAGTTCTAGGTGATGATGGCTTGAAATACTTTAGGGGAAAGGTTATGAGAGTGAGTCATACGCTAACACTATCTGATCGGAGTGTGTGTGTGTGTGTGTGTGTGTGTGTGTGTGTGTGCGTGTGTCACAGACAGCGAGAGAGAGAAAGTGAGGGAGAAAACAAGACACTGAGACAGAGGGTGGTGTAAAAAAAAAGACTTACTCTTCTTGGTTGCCATGGAAACATAGCAAAATAGGAGCATGTAGCTACAGACACAATAGCCTGTGACTGCCATATATGGTGGTGGCTTCCTGGTGAAATGACCTGCAGTGGAGAGCAGAGTTGACTGACACAGTCAACATTATCTAAGAAGCTGTTTTTTTTCTTTCTCTCACCTAAACAAGCACAACATACCCCCTTCCCGTAAGGACAATCTGTCCAAGTATTATGCTAATATAGTCAACAACAGCTGATGCTGTGTGCACCACCGCAGGGCTTACAGAGGTGCACATTGTGCTGTTATTCCACATATTGTGTTCACATTACCGGGTTCCTAGTCTCACTACTGATAATGAAAAAAGATAGAAGAGAATGATCTCACAGGAGGATGATATGAGAAAGAAATGACAGTGTAATAACTTACAAAATGCATAGGGGTTCAGTGTGTCAACGACGTGGTATTATGATTGGACGTAATAAGGAGTCTTATGTTTAACATATGATTTGTTTGCAACTTATTAACACGTTAAAATCATAATTGAGACTCGATTTTTGAGAAAACAATGCAGCAATTGTCTTCTGCCGGATGTGCTATGAACAATATTGAAACCTTTCCAGTAATTGTAAGTCGATTAATCAATTAGACAAAATTAATCAACATTCAATAATTGATTGAGCTGATGTTCTTTATTTTTTTGCTCTTTGAAATTAGAATTGCTGTGTTGCTTAAGCCTTTCTCACCTTACATATAACATAACCACCAACAAAGAAATGTGTTATAATTATGATATTGGACAGTATCAGTATCGGCCGATATCCAAAACCCAGATATTATAAGTTTTATTATTTCTCATCCACCCTCAGATAGGGATGGGGCCGATCCGATCCAGTATCGGTATCGGGTCTGATATGTCCGAAATCTGCGTATCGGATATCGGACTGACAGTCCAGACTAATAAATTAAAATTAAAATTAAAATTATTTAATTTTTTATTTTATTTTTTACTGTGAAAGAGCGAACGAGCCGTGCGAGCATGCTCCGATGTTCGATGGAGGGAGAGAGGACACCACTTTCTAATTTGACATACAGTACATATTAGTTTGTTAGCCAGTGAGCTAAGCAAAGCTAACCCAAGTCAAGGAAGTAGAGAGGCTTCTGCACTGTGACAAATTCTACGATGTAAAATACAGCCAGAGAGAGGAAGACTGTTCAGACAAACAGACCACCACATATTCTAGTGGGGCAGAAGTGATCATTGAGAAGGATTATTTTTGTGTGACTATAATTTATATTTTCATAAAAATATTGCATAGTCTGCCTTTAAGATAAACCTATATGTATTTGTGTATATTTCTTGCTCTTTTAAATTAGAGTTGCTCAAGCCTTCCTAGCCTTACACATAACATCACCACCAACAAAAAAATATCGTATCGGAAGAGAGAGAGAGAGAGAGAGAGAGAGAGAGAGAGAGAGAGAGAGAGAGAGAGAGAATGTTACACAACACATGTGCCCTCAAACACCACCTGGGGCCCATCCTCATATTGTGTGTGTATTTACAGCTCTGACCTCGACACCGCGGTGAGGTAGAAATGTGTCTGAGGGATGGACAAACACACTGGTTAGACAGACTGGGGATCTTTATGCTTTGAGAATTAAAGGTACAATTATTATAAAAGAGGAAGCTTTCATATTTTTTTTTAGATTGAGTAGAAGAGGTGTAAATTAAAACAAAACAATTTCTATATGGACATTTTTGATAAAAGTCAGAAGCGATCAGATGATGAACTGTGAAGCATTCTAGTTTATTGCTTTTGTAAGACGAGACAAAAACACGTCTTGCCTCGTCTGCTTCAGGAGCCTTCTGAAAAGTACGCCGAATAAATATAGGAACACGATAATGACAAACATCTTCTGAGGCTGCTTCCCAGAGCAGATGGCATTTAACTCTATACCTCTTTGTTCTTAGTGGAAAACATCAAAGCGTTGAGACTTTTGCCTTGTTCGGTTGTTGTTCGGCAGGTGAACCATACTGTAGGTCTCAGTCTATTGTACTATGTGAATTTGAATTTTGATCTAAAAGAGGTACATCAAAGAGAATGAAAGCTGACAATCAAACGCATCGTGCTTTCGTGAATTTCAGCTGACACAATCTTAAAACACAAATGACATGTTGACCCTTTCTGACTTTTTTTTCAGTTTCAAGTTAACAAATAAATCTTGCCTGAGTTGAAAGAGATGCCAGCTATCCACACTTGTCATTATTTATATTTGTCGTTGATTTCTCTCCCGTGTGGTGTGTGTGTGTGTGTGTGTGTGTGTGTGTGTGTGTGTGTGTGTGTGTGTGTGTGTGTGTGTGTGTGGGAAGGTTGTTCACGTCAGCCTGACATTGTCATCACTAGGGGCTTTCTTTCTGCGATGATCTCACAACCTCCAACTGAGTTCCTACACACACACACACACACACACACACACACACACACACACGGGCCCGAAATAATGTGAGAAAACAATTTGCACTCAGACATAGTTTCTCGCCCTGTTTGGCCATCTGTCTCCCTGATGCCTCACGTCAGCCCAAATGAACAGAGCGCTGCAGATGGTGTTCATTAAGTACACCTTTCCCCTCTCTGTTACCAGAGAACTTTGTGTGACGAAAGACTTTGCAGTGAAGTGTGCAGGGCTGCAGAACCACAAATAAAACCAGCACATCGCCAGAGGAGCAGCTGCTGACTTATGACACTCTGAACTTGTGATCGCGGGATGTCTGCAGCCTTCAACACTTTTTCTTGCTATATGAAATCTCACTCATTAAAGGGTACAATTGTACTCGGATAAGCACAGGGAGCGTACCGAATAATCAAGACAGATAATAGAAGCGGCATATGTTACCATGTTAAAGAACAATATGTGTGAGTGTCATAATTTAATGTGTGTAATAAGGTGTGGCTCTTACAATAAAGGTGCGATATGGAATACGTGAGGAAATATATACAGGGAAGAATGGGGGTGGAATGCAACTGGGTATTTACCCAAGCACTGTACATAGAAGGTGAAGTAAGCAATTTATTTATGTTAATATAAGTGTTAAATCGCTCTTTATTCATACAGTGATCACTTACATAATGTGCGCGTTTCATAAAGCCGATCTCTCAGTCAGCTGCTCTGCTTGTAATCGGCAAATAAACTTTTCGGGGATCCCGGAGTCAATATCCAATCACAAGAGAGAACTCTACAAACCGACACCCGTCTCACTCATGGTCTCACTGCTGGTGCACGCCAGAGCGACAGATGGGTGAATGTGTATGCGCCTATAATGGCGGAGCAGGTAAAAATCCTTCCCAATGTATGTTTTGATGGTTTTTATCATGTTTTATCACACTTACTTATCTGAGATGGTGCTAGATAACACCACAGTGCATTAATGTGGTGACGAAGGGACGAGGGAGGGAACTGCTAACTGCATTCACTGACAATACTGTTTGCAACAATAGTCATGCCAATAAAGCTCATTGAATTGAATTGACAGGAAGTTAGCTACACTGACCATTCCGCTTACTGAACCTTTAAGTAAACATTTTAAATTATACTTTTCAATTTCATGCAACTATATGTTTCTCCACTCCATCATAGAGGCAAGTGTTGTACTTTTCACTTTTAATGTAGACATTACAATGTTGGTCAGTAGGTCGGTCCACTACTTTGATCCAGACTGCAATATCTATTGGATAGTGCCATACTTTTTTTTAAAAATTTTAGCAGACATGTATTGTCTCAATGGGATTGAATTGCAATAACTTAAGTAAACCCTTGTCTTAATGTATATCAACATCATCAGGTCAAAGTTTAAATTAGCGGTGCTTTTGCATTAGCATTGCTCGCACAGCTTGTGGTTGTTTTGCACTCAGTGTTTAACACAGCAGGTATGAAAAGCTGAAACTCACACCGTCTTTATTGGCTGCATTCTATCTGATTAGTTATCCTGATCTCTCAATGTGTGGATGTGAGATGAATCTTAAAAAGGAAACCATTACATTATACTCACTTGTCCACACACTCTTGTCCAAAGCTTCTGATATTCTGCACACACACACACACATATAAGGGGCAAGTCGGGGTCCACTGTCTTGCTGAGGGGCACGTGGACAGAAGGACCTAACCATGGTCACTGCGCAGCTGCTTCAAACTCTTTTAGATTGACCTTTCCTAAAACTTGCAGCAGTGAGATTTCACAAATTCAACACTGAAGACAAAGCCTGAAATCCAGGGAAATACCGACATATCTTTCATCATTTTGGGTGAAATTTCAATAAAAGCAGCATGAGGATGTTTGGACAAGGAACAATAGAGCCTTCAAAATCCACATGAGTCTCTCTCTCTCTCTCTTTCTCTCTCTCTCTCTCCTGCTCTCTCTCTGTCCCCTGTGCGCGTCAGAGTGTGCGCAAGCAGCCTCGCTCCCCACCTCTCCTGTGTAGTAGGCTACAGCGCTGCTCTGTCTCTCCCATTCACCATTATTAGTTTACTATCACACTCGGCACAGAGCGCGTGCAGATAGGTCTCCTTCTCTTTTTACCCCGTTTTGGATTATCACTGTGCTTTTTCATCATGCTGGAAGTGGAAGGTAGGCACAATACGACTTAAACGATTCTGCTTCCCATTATAAAGGCGTCTTTCGCTTTCCGCGCCCGGCGTTAACTTTACATTGTTCTAGCTCGGGTGTGATGTGTAGGCTACGCGGTGGTCCTTGATTCGCCGGTCACCAGCAGATTTTGGATTATTGATTGCCGTGTTGTGAATGGAGACTACAGTAGGAAGTCAAGGAGAGATGCCTTCGCGTGTTGTGTAACTGAAGGAGTGTCTGTCTGTGTGCGCTACGCTGATGCTCAATTTCATCAATGAATATGTTCAGGATGGTTTAAACAACAGCTCGGTTTTTGAATTTTTTGTCCTTTTTCTCTCAGGTCGCGTTTTAAAAAATAAAATAAAAAGCATACTGACCTAATGCAGTGGCAGCCGGTGCTATTTTAGTCTTTACTATTATGGGTCTTCCCTCCCTTTGTCTTTAATACAATCCAAAAGTTATCAGATCTCGGCAGGGGAATAAACAAGGTGATAATAGCCTACATTGAAGGTTGGACCATTTATCTCCCGCAGGTTTCTATGATCTGCTCCATCAAGAAGGGTAGGCTATACTAGCATAGCCTCTGAAAATTACATTAGGAGAAGGCAATATTGTTAACATGAATCAATCAGTAATTGATACGATTAGGATTAAGAAATGAAATGGCAGAACATGTCGGGATTGGATTTTTAAATTATACCCTGGATCATTTTAATTGAGTTCTTTAATTAGAATAGATTTTTCTCTCTCTAAATAGGCTACTAACGGTCTCAATTCGTCCCATATCTGTTACTTTAAACGTCGTTTATTTAACAGCCTCGTTGAGCCATCAAGACCATCATCAAAGCCAAACTCTTTAGAGCTCCTTATCTGCCTCCTGCAGGCACCAGGAGCTCAGAAACAGACATGGGTCCTGTATACCTTCAGTGGTACGCTGTGATTGAATCTCTGCTCAGAAATAAGCAACTGTGCACTGCCATATTGAAGGTCAGTTGGGGCAGGCTTGAGTTGACTTGAGGCGAAGGAGCTTGAGTCATGTTGCCAAGAAACAATCACCATTATTGTTTTTTAAATGTTTAAATCTGTCTTTTTCTTGACCATGCATAGGTTTCTGTTGAAACTATATGATTAATCTTGTTTAATGAGGTGATGCCTCTGGGTTTGGTGTGCTGGGCTGCAGCTGCAAAAGTAGACCAAGCCGAGGTCACCAGTGCATAGAGGTGCATAGAGGATGTGTTCCAAAATGAGGACAACCTGGTGTTGGTTGTTGACTTATAGCCATGCACCCTGAAGCCTGGAACATGCTGTGATTATTTGGTGCATTTAAAGCCCCTGTAAAACCAAATCCACAAAATCCTTCTAACTATGTCATTTGATGAGTGATTTGCATGATGGTAAGCATCTGAAAAGAGCTAGGCATATTTATAAATTAAAGATAGTAATTTTAAACGGTAGTTCTCTGCCTGAATGTTCTATGAAAACAACGAATGCCATGGAGACTGTTTGATACGGCCACACCCACACGGTCCTCTCATCATACGGTCTAAGCTTCTTTTTTTAAACTAAGTTTTATAATATTTACGAACATTTATTTTCAATCAGATTTTTATACAAGCTTGTTTCAGGGAGAACTGCTGCAGCAGGATTTGTATTTTGTCTGAAAGAAAACAAAAGAGCAGTGTGGACATCAGTGCTATTTTATTCTTTCTCTCCTCCTCCTCCTCCTCCTCCTCCTCCTCCTCCTTCTCCTTCTATGCCTCATTCATGTGAATGGATGGATGCGGAGGCCGGAAGTGTGGGCCGCTGCTAGACACTCAGAAATAAGACTGCTCTTAAAAACAAAACTGCATTCACATTTAAAGGATAATCTCTTTCAATATGTCTCTTATTGAAGCTCTCTCTGCTCCATTTTCTCTCTGCTCCCCCCCAGTGAACGGGACGCCGGCCAGTCAGCTGTCCACTCCTCATTCGGGAAAGTCTCCCTGCCCCTCCCCTACCAGCCCGGGCAGCCTCAGCCGACGCCGGGTAAGACAAGAATACAGAGGCGCACACGCACAATGAAACACACACACACACACACACACACACACACACACACACACACACACACACACACACACACACACACACACACATACATACACACACACACACACACACACACATAGTCAGCCATAACATTTAGTGCCACTCTATAACACATCCCTTCTATGTTCTCAGGAAAAGGACAAAGCCGTGACTGAGCTTAGGCCGACCACATCTTAGAGTCACTAGAATACGGAAGAGAACCGCAACATCTCGACACCTTTAGTGTCTCGGAAAATGGGTGGACCGTTGACCTTTGACCTCACACAGTGCTGCTATGGGATTTCCAAAAATGGCAGGCTCATGTTAGGATCCTCTAATGTTACAGCTCGTATCCAGTGTTAATAGTTTTTCAAGGAAATTCCCCTCATTTCATGTTGAGTGATGAGTTTTTTTTCCTGTTTCCCACATAGCTTAGCTCTTTCTTCCCTCGCGGGGAACTCTATCTGCCTTTGGTAGCTAAAGCAACGTATGATGCTATCACTGACTTTTAGAGGTGACCCCATCTGTCCGTCAGTAATTCGTGCAATATCTGATCTAAAGATGAGACTGAGGATTTGTTTGGTCTGCTGAAACTGGTTCGCATTGTCTGTTAGCCACCAAGCGCCGTGCATCATTGCATTGTAGAGCACAGGAAGAGCCCCAAACAGTACTGACGGGTGATCTTTTTATTAGTTTTTTTATCAAGTCATGTCATGTCATTTTGTACATGTCCTTTTGTGAAAAGTATTTAGGAAACTAATTTTATACTAGCAAATCATTATTTCAGCCATTGTTAATTTGTTATCATGTATGGCATGGCATGTTGGCCTAGGATTAAAAAAGTATATAAAATAATAATAATCCTTTCTGAAACATCTAAAATAAGAAACAAAACCCTTTTTTCTGTAGCTAACAGGGGAAAAGGAAGATTTGAGATGCAAACACACTATGTACACATGTATGCTGTAAAGCTAGTTACTTAGAGACTGTGCGGAGAGGGGGCATGCAACTCAAAACTGGGAAAACTTTGACCTCCACATTGAGTTCATGAGGCTGAGTTCATGCACAGGTTTATATATGTATGTACAGTGTATGTGCGTGCGTGCGTGCGTGCGCGCGCTGGGGGGTGTTAATCCAGTCCTTGACTGCAATGATGATGAGCTTTTAATATCTGCCTCAATCCTTATCAGACCCTGTTTCCTCACAGCTGCTGTTTAATTTGCAGGAGCCCTAAACCCGCTACATTAAGTCCCTTCTCTCTCAACACGCTCGCTTCAACTCACCCTTTTTACACTTCTTCCACATTATATTTATCCATACAGGCTCCCAGCTGCACTTATTCTGTGTTTTCTTTCTCTCTACTGAATCCCGCTGCATGTGTGCGCCGCTTTTTCTCCACGACAACATGATTTATTTAGTAATTATTTAGCTATTTATTTGTGCAGGTTTTAGGGAAGATATTGCAAGAATGGAGTCAATCCGTTTTAATAGAAACACAAAGAAACGGGTTTGTGTAATATTCCTATACATAGATGAGTGTGTGCGTGAGTGACTCTATACGCTTAAATTAGAATAGCATAAAGAATTAATATCCCGGGCTTAGTAGCTTCGATCCCGTGCTACTTTTGAATTGCTGGGGAAGAGTGAATAAATGGATGGTGGAGAGTCCGGCCCTTACGCCTCTGAATCCATCGGTGATGGGGTCAGATCGATACGACGCGGAGGTCAGCCAGGGCAAAGGGAACAAGACCTGATTTGGGTTGTAACTGCTGAGAAACAGAACCTACTGGTGCACTAGAGCTTCCTCAGTCATCATGTCTAATGGAATTGGGTCACCATAGATTTTCAGTTGTTGGAAGGGGAAAAAAATGCACATATTTGTAAACTCTCTCTTTCTCCATGTCTGTATCTCTTTAAAATTAACATAATGCTATATGGGGTTCATGGAGACAATTACAGTGCTCAGTTTTCAGCTGCTCTTGTTATTTTCCTCCCAGATAATTCCCAAGCTTTCAGAAAGAGAGAGAGAGAGAGAGAGAGAAATCCCCGAAAGTGTTAGAGAGATGAAGGAGGGCTAAGCAGATGTAACGAGGGGGGGAGGGTATAAAAAGATTAGCCCATCCTCTCCACATGCTACCATGCTCCTTTTTTTTTCTTTCGCTTCAGTCCACAAACACTACTAAACTATTTTGCAAATTAGCTTCGTATTGCTAGTTCTGATCTCTGTGACACCGCGGTTGGATTATGTTTTGCACAATTTCACATACAAGTTGAGTGTATATTTCTCCGCGAGAGATTATTCTGGTCCCTGTACTTATAGCCTGCAAAGGGCTTGGCAGGAGGGAAAGGGAGGAGGAAGACTTGCAGCCCATTATCTCTCCTCTCCACTCGGCAGCTTTGCACTCTTTCAGCTTTATGACTGTTGTAATTCTCTCCTCCGTTTCTTGCCTTTTCTCCCCGTTAGCTACTCTCCTCCCTGTCCCTTCCCTCACTGACAGTTTTCTAATTTGTCTTTTTCGCTCCCATCTCTCCAGCCATTCTCCCTGTACCCCCCACCCAGCAAGCCAGTCAGCCAGCTTCCCCTATATGAAAGGGTATTAACTTCACAGGGAGTAAATTATATTCCATAATTTCCCTTGTAGATGAATTCTAAGCCTCTCTGAGAAGTAGGCGCCGGGTTTCTGACACTATATATGAACGTTTTCTCTCCTATGTCACCTCTCTGTAGACAGTGACACGCATGCATAATCGCACACACACACACACACACACACACACACACAAATCCTCTTATTTTACTGCTTACGACATCAAGTGAGTACATTCCTCAACCCTCACGCCCAAAAAAGGCATTACTCAGTTTAACCAAACCATGACACAGAAATGAATACAGAAATTCTGAAATCTGTGTGTTATTAAAAAGAAGATTTGGGCGCTTAAAAATGACTCAAATCTCACTGAAATTCCAGCTATTAAAGCGCTGAAAGCATCCATAAATCCATACCACTATAAGCAGAGCCTTTACTGACCTACTACGAGCACTGCATTTAAATAGTTCACCCCGCTGGACCCTGCATTTAAACACTTAGAGGCACTTTGTTTCCCTGAACTAGGTTGCTGCTCGCACGGCTCAGACCATCGCAGCCTATTTCCCCCGAGCACAATATACAGACATTGCATTGCACTGTGGCATTTTTTCTTTCCTCTTTCCTGTAGAGTGTGCACAATGCATCACTCACACGTTTGTGTATCCTTCCAGGAAAAAGATTTTAGACATGACATTGCCATTAGTGCACGGGCAAAAGACAATTTCTCGAGCACACTTACACATGTCACTGTATATGTCGTATACCTTGGGTGCACGCCAGTATGAGCCATTTTGTATGAATAAGTAAGAGAAGCATGAAAGGAAAGGACATTCATGAAGTCAACCAAACCCCTATCTTTTACGCTTCTAATAGCCCTGTCTTTGCCACTAGCCTCACTGGTAGTGGTAATAGTTTATATTACGGACACACACTTCTACACGCGCACACAGGCGCGCACACACACACACACACACACACACACACACACACACACACACACACACACACACACACACACACACACACACGCACACACACGCACACACACACACACGCACACACGCACACACACACTTTCTGTCAATATCTGCCCTAAAGCACAAATGAATCGAATGAGCAGACAAGGTCACGGCTCTTCCCCCTGCGTGTTTGCTCCATTAGATTTTAAAAACACAGACAGGGGAATAAATCGTCTATTAAAAAAAAGACACAAAAAAGTTAGACAAGCAGAAGGTCTATGATGTGACTACAACAGTTGTGATACTGTTAGGTAGCTGTGTGTGTGTGTGTTGGGAGAAATAATGTGGTTAATTGTCATCCGCAGTATGTCACCTACATCCTTGTTCCACCATTGAGTCATTCGTGTTCATCAGCCGTTGAATTGCATGCTCCACCTCTCATTAATATCTTCCATATTTTGTGTTGAGTGATTCATAATTAAATTATGTGTGTGAGAGACAGAAAGAGAAAGCACAAACAGAAGGAGAATGTGTGTATTATGAACATGTTTATTATTGTCTCATCTCATCCATGCGAGCATGCTGTCACTAAAGATTGTATTTGTCATTTGCTTGTCATTATATTTCTTAATTTATGTTGTGTTGATGTCATTAGATGGCTTGTCAAATTTGCTCTCCAATACCTGCCAAAAAAGGCTGGCTGCAGCACATGAGGAAACTGTGAAAGATGTGCAATTTTAAGACTTATACATTTTTTTCTTTAACATTTAAGTCCTTACTTATGGTTCCCAAATTGTTCCAATCTGGCTCATACTTACATATCCTTACTGCATCTAAAAATCATTCACTTAACACTTTGCAGGGGGCTTTTTGTTGTTGTTGTTGTTGTTGTTGTTGTTGTTGTTGTTGTTGCTTGCATCGCCATTTACAAACATGTAAGATATGTAATTATGACAATGCTCATATTTGACAACCTGGTCCATCATTTACATAATGTGACTTTGTCATGTAAGGCGGCCAGCTCTTCTTGGCTCTTTTGTTTTCTGTTTGTATCATTCTTTTGCTTTAATGTATTAATTTCCATTTGTTGATGTCAGCATTAAATCCATTTCCATTTCATTTTCATTCTGTTTGTCCTTTTATTTCTTCCTCTCGTTCTCTCCATTCCGGTTGATTGAACAGTTTTCATTATGCTCATCACATACACAATTATTTCAAGATGGAGGAGGATTATGGTGCTGATGGTTGTCTTCACAGACACGTTTGTCAGCAGTTCTACTTTGTTTAAGCGTGCATCTGCATTCAGCAAAGAAGAGCACACAGTCTCAGAGGTGCATTCATCTCCCCTGCCCCCCCCCCTGCTTCTGTTCTGGATGTTATTTCTTGTTTTAGTGGGTGGGGGTGAGGCAGCCAAACTCTAAATCTCGCCTTAAGCGTTCAATCACGTCCCTGTGATTCCCTGGGACTGCAGCCTGTAAGGAACGTGATTAGAAAACTTTCCCGTGTCCAACTGGCAGAGAGCAGAACGACTGAATCCCCCAAAGAGTGTTGATCTCTTCAGATGGAAGTCAAATAGATTACTTTTCCTGTCTGTGTGTGGACACCAGAAATACGAGCCAAGAATTATTATCTGCCGTACCTTGTGTTCTTATTAGAGGCAGAAGAGGAACTTGGGACAAAACAAAGTGCTATGTTTCCATCAATCTTATTAGATTTTTCCACCGAGGCCAACACCAATAAATCATGCTTTTTTTTACTGGATATTGCACGACGGGGAGAGAGACAAGAGATACTGCTGGAGAAGAAGCTTTAGCTCTCTCAGCAAAAGGGACAGAGAGAGAGAGAGAGAGAAAGACGACTTTAGAATGCGTCATAATCAGATTCAAACAAGGGGGCATGGAGGACAGGGCTGGCATTAAACTTTAGTTGGTTTTGCAAATGTGTGGTGCATTTTTAATGCTTACAGACGTCCCTCTTCAACCACAAAATTAATTATTGCTTGTACTGCACACACGGGCGATGATGCCCCACGTTTAAGGTCAATCGTGCCCTTCCTGTTTAATTCACATTCATGCACTGATTGTTATTCAGTCGCTGGTGCGTTGCCCTTGCCGGTTTGAAGAGCAGCGGCTGCAGCCATGATGTAAGAGGTTTGTTGGTGTTGTTTTCTAGTGGTGTGAGTCATAGCCCAAGCAAAAGGTGTATCGGATGTAGAGCTAGGAATAGTTTGTGTTGTGTTGTGCAACAGAGGGAAAAAAGCTGCTTGCCAAACATAATAATCAATATCAACAACACCAAACGCCATGCAGCTTCCTTCTGTCTCCTAATTTCTCTCTATCTCTCTCTCTCTCTGTGCCCCTTTCTCACCCTGTTTGTCACTCCATCGTTCTCATAGTTTTTTGTATGCACAGGAAAGAGTGACACAATGTCCATAGAAGGTTGAACCCACCCCACCCTCCAAGCCCGCAGACAGGAAATAACCTTATATAGGCTTCTGTCTCTACACTGGAAGTCTCATAATATAAGCTGCCTAGCTCTCTCCTCTTTGTGAGCAGTTTCCATAGCAACAGTATTTTGTTTCCCTGGGTGGCAGGAAGAGGAAGATAGGATTTGAGAACGAGAGAGAGAGAGAGCGAGGCAGAGGACAGGTTGTGAGATAAGGGGCACACAGGAGAGGTAAATATATAGGAGAAAATACAAGAGGGGGAGGATGCTTTGGAGACAGAGCACAGCAGGGTCATCTGCTTTACGGGCATTAAGTGATTTTTTTTTTCTTGTTCCGGGATGAATGCCCGGACCGAAAAAAACAAAACACAACAATGTTACATAAAGCAAATTCAGCCTGACTCGCACAGCAACACTCACCTTGGTGGCTCTCAGGGCACAGCAGCAGAGATGAGTAAAAAGAGCTGACAGCCACTTGGGGTAGATTTGTGTCCCGAACGGCTCTGTAAATAGTTTATACAAAATCAAAGTCATTACGATTTGTGTCGCCTTTTCCTCTTCTCTGCCATGACAGCCCGCACTCGGGGCTGAATCACTCTAGCCTACGACTGGACACTGAAGACATAAGAGGTTCACATGAGGTTGGGGCTGAGAGAGAATTGGAATCTAATGAGAAAATACATTTCTTTTGTGGAAAATAGCCAGCATCCCTTTCTGTTCGTACACACTGAAATAACTAGTACATTTATTTGTTAATCCTTTTGTCAGTTCCCAGTAAGCATTTTTTTACATTGTGCACTGAAAACCGACTTTATAAATTAGACTGTTTTGTGAACTGTCCAAAAAGTATTTATATTTATCACAGTGCCATTGCTCAATCTCCTCTTTTCAGCCTCTGTCTGAAACTTCTGTTATAGCTTAGGCCCGCCTTTTCAAAATTCCCAGTCTGCACTGATTGGCCAGGTCCCCTGATGTCATTAGGGGAGAGAAATTTGACTAGGGTTTCTGAACACAGGTTTTCAGAAAGGTGGAGAAAAAGAAGAGTGAGCACGTTGTTTTTTTTTACTCGTGGAGTCCATGAAAAGGGACATCTTGCATAATAGATGACATTTTTTGTGGCAAATTCTTCCACCTTTTACACGTCACTCTGTAACAAATGCTTGCTGGGTAATTATCATAACAGCGGCTAGAATCCATTAATTCAGCCACACTTTTTTAGATCTCCGCTCATCTAAAGAATCATAACTTATTGATGTGTGAATCACACCATGTGCTCTGTATTCATCTGGAGAGAGCTATAGAAATACTACAGCTGCCCCCTGAAATGACAGATGAAAGACAAATTCATCTTCAGCTAGACTGCAGTTAGTCAGAGGCGGCACACCAGCAATCTATACACTGCTCTGTTTGGGTTCAACATTTTAGACATGATGTCGCACATAAAGATTGGCTCGTGCATCACACGCACGGTGCAGAGCACTTACAGCTCAAACTGCACTTGTTAATAATTTACATCGGCCGGCCAGTGAGGCTCCGCTTATATTTTTTGAGAAATTGCCTTGGCGTCCATCTCTAGCACTGGCCATGCATGCTGCACTTCTGGGTTTAATCCGAGCATTTGAAAAAAACACCAAACCATAAAGAGTCTTAACTAAGAGCGACTAAAGTTACTTGATATTACAATTAGAAGAAACTATCTGTCCTTGTTGATGCCTGGTAAGATAAGCATAATCAAATTGTCCAAAAGTTGTAAAGGAATTTGAAGCCAACAACAGTTTTAAGGAGAGGAGAACAGACAGAAATACAAGAGCGGATATATTCTCATTTACAGTCCCGACTAGATTCCAACTCCTGACCCTTGCTCGCTGCTTCCATGACAACCAGACAGAAGGTTAGGAGGTGGAGGGTGTAATGAGTTTTTTTTGTCTTTAGATAGATTGCAGAAGCTGCGTCCCAGCTGTTCTCCCTTGCCTTAATGACCTCCTACTTACTAACCACATGCAAGGCAGTGCTCGTCTGACTTTATTAGTGTCACCAAAACTTTTTTTTAAATGTTTTATTAAAAGTGATTTTAATTTTTTTTACAATTAGATTGGAATGACTTGAGGATCTGAGAACAGAGAAGGGGAGCTCATTGGGATGCAAGCATCTGTCCAACGTGCATGGACACGCACAGGTGCTTTGCTGAATAAGTAACCGGTTTATATTCAGCTCAGTAGCTTAGGTAAAGCTGTGTGGCTCTTTTTTTGTGAACACAGGGCAGCACAATACAACAGACAAGCCAGGCAAACACAAAGGCAGACTTAAGGATGATCTAAGCTAAGGGATAAGACAAGTTGCATGGTGTCTATTTTTGAACATGCACATTTGTTTTCTTTGGCCAGGATTTTCACAGTGTTGGCTAATACAGATTTAAACAATTGCCCTGTCCGATCCCCGTCCCTTTCTTCCCCTCTCCCTGTCTGCAGGGGTCCCAGGGCTCTTCCAGCTCTCTGTCTTCCACCAAAGGTTCCAGCTCAGTGGAAGATGGCGAGGATCTTGTTATCGAAGGTGAGAAAAAATGAAAGTTTCAAAGAATGTCCCATCTGTCTGTCAGTGGGCATGCGGCGATGTACTTGCAATTGCAAATATCATGTGTGCCATGAATCACATTCATGACATTTGATGCATGTCTCTCTCTCTCTCTCTCTCTCTCTCTCTCGCTCTCTCGTCTCTGTGTTCTTTTTGTTTGTACATTCTGTTCTCATCACCTCTCATTTCCTCACACCTCTCGGGTCTTTCTTCACCTCTCTGACTCTGTCAAAACTCTGTAACACTTCAAGCATTGATGTGCTCGTACATTTTTTTTATTTGGCAAGATGGGTTCGTAACTGCCTGTTCACTCATAGGAAGTAAAAAGTGATAATAAAACACTTGCGCAACACGGGAAATGTTGACTACAATAAAGGAAATGTCTTCTAAACAGGACCCAGAGTCCTGCGTTATAAATCGAGTCATTAAATGAACTCCAAACTAACTGATCGATTGCATATGTTTTAATTTTGAATTACCAGTCGGTTCTGTGTTTACTTTTTCATTTGGCAGCATGATAAGCATTTTTAAGTACAGCACTCCACAGGGCCTTCGTGTGACAAAGTGTAGCTTGTGGGATTTGACAAAAACGTAATTGTCATTCACTCTTACAGTTGCTGAATTAAACGGCATAGTCTTTAACAAGGCTCTTTAAAAGTCCCCTGTATGTAATCCAATTATATCAATATGAAGCATTTACAAAACAACTCATGGTTTCCATTCTGGACTTCCTAACTCAGCTGCTCCAACTAGTGTTGTTTTTGTCAACAAAATGTATGACTAAATATCGTCGTCAACTAACCTTTTTCACGTGACAGTGACGAGACTAGACGAAAATAGTCACAGATAATATTGACTAAGAGAAGAGAAAAATGCTCAAGACATTTAGGCGACAGAAACTTGACTAGACTTAAAGAGTTTAAACGTGACTAAGACTAATAAAAACTAAAATTAAAGTTTGACAAAAAGACTAGACTAAAACTAAAATTAAAACAGGCCGCCAAAAACAACACTAGTCTTCCGTGTCTGGAATTGCATGTATTCTTGAGTCTATAAGGTAAAAATAATATAATAAGATAAGATAACCTTGTTTGACTTGTGAAATGGGGGACTTAAAGAACATTTTGGTTTTGGCTGTACTATACTAGGTACTTGTACTATATTAACTAGGTTAAATATAATTGCATTACTAAAAAGACTAAAATACAAATGTCATTGACTAAGACTAGACTTAAATGTCATCAGTTTTTGTTGACTAAGACTAGACGAAAATAGTCCCAGATAATTCTGACTAAGAGAAGACTAAAAAGCTCAAGACTTTTAGTCAACTGAAACTTGACTAGACTAAAAAGAGTTTAAACGTGACTAAGACTAATAAAAACTAAAATTACAGTTTGACACAAAGACTGGACTAAAACTAAACTTAAAACAGGCCGCCAAAAACAACACTAGCTCCAACCCTTGTGTTTCCTCTCTCTGCAGCTGAGGTTGTGGTGGACGAGGTTCCAGCCGTGCCGTCCTACATATCAGACCGCTACAAGGTGGGACGCATGTTAGGAGACGGGAACTTTGCAGTGGTGCGGGAATGCGTGGAGCACACCACAGGACGGGAGTACGCTCTGAAGATCATCAACAAGGGCAAATGCAGAGGCAAGGTAAACTACAAACAGAGGCAAACTAGTATTGTGCAATACTGTTGTTGCTCGACTTAAAGCTGGGGTGGAGGATTTGGGGAGAAAATGGCAGTTGGGATAGAGATTCGAATCCAAATACCTCAACCGCTCCACTTGTTCTCTTTGGTCCCTCCCTGACACGCTCTACACCAACAAAGTCGTGCCAAAGTGTATGGACAGTCCCAACAGCCAATAAGAACAGAGAATCGAAGCCTCGCTCTGATTGTTCAAAGTGTACAGATCATGTTAACTTCTGACCAATCAGAAATCATATACCCCAGCTTTAAAGTACAAAAGAAGCTCATAGACAACCGAGAAAAATATCCCTGTTTTAAGCTTTGTGCAATGCATGTTTTCAATATTAAGAATACTTTTCCTTAATACGTATGATCATTAATTAAATCAACCAGTATAACAACATTTAAAGGTACAACGAGTAAGTCGGCACGTTGGCGACACCTTTGAACAAAAGCGGTAGTATTTTTACGACGCCAGCTGTCGTGAAGCTGTTTTCTAGCTCGTGCAGGGCCTCAAGATTCAAATAATCAGGAAGCAATATAGTGCGTGTCCGTGTGTTGAAAGTGTGAGGGCACCGGACTCTTTTCGGCTCGGTGAGAGTGGTTAGTGACACAGCATCAACTACACCTGACCTGATTGCAATGAGTTGATCCATTGTCACCTCTCACGGAGCTGAACGAGTATGTGTCCCCAGTCCCCACACAAAGCGAATGAACGAGAGACGGCAGTTAGTTATGGATCACGATGAGGTAATGTGTTTATGTTGTTGTAAATAATGACTATTTCAGATGAATAATGGTCATCTGATGATGCTGGTGAGGCAAAGTAAACTTTGTTTTAGTAGGCTACCGCTCATTCATTTAGGAGTAAACACTGCAGTCTAGGTTCGCTGCGTGAAATTGTGTATACGTTGCTTGGCAACGCCCTCCCGCCCGCCTATCACTCTCCCTTTGAGCTTTTCTTCATTGCATTTTATTTTTTTTTCTTTGATGGTTCAGCCCCGTTATCAGTCATTATGACGACAAATAACTGTCTCAAACAAGGCTCCCGCTCCCCTTCTAGGATGACCAGATCGCATTTCCATTACTTTTCACACGTCCCGCAAATTGAGACGTTGTCCCGCATTGTTATTGAAAGTGAGCCCCCCTTTTTAAATGCGTGTTTTATAATCTGGCATTTATCCGATAGCTGTCAGGAGACAGCAGTCTCCGTTTGTCTGTGTGTGTGTTTGTCTGTGTGTGTGTATCGGGCTGCTGGGCTCAGTGGCTCTGTGAAGGTGCTGCCTGCAGTGCTTCAACGTTCACTTTCCTGTTACTTCAAAATAAAAGCCAACTCACGTTTGTCAAGTGAAATGCTAATGTGAAGCCAGTGAAATGCTTTTAATGTGAAGCCGCAGCCTTAATGCTCTATTTGTTTAACAGTAGCTAACTTAACTGCTGCACGCTGATCTAAAGATAGTGTTTTTTTAATTTAGAAAGCCGTGTCTCTGGCATTACCGGTGGTGACACGAGTTTATTTTGCTAAAAAAACGGCACTTTGTCCCGCATTGTCCCGCACAAACGTAGTCTTTGTCCCACATCTGGTGAATTGGGATCTGGTCTCCCGCTCCCCTTCCCTCACCTGGAGTGATAGGCTTTTCAATTCACGTTCCTGCGCCACACTGAAATCTGCGACCAATACGGATATGTGACCATAGAGCATGCACGCGTGAACCGAAAATCGGACTGGGTGTACGACCAGATCAAATGCAGTAATAAAAACTATATAAAAACGTCTTTCTTTGCACTGATGGTCTCGTTTGCTGTTAAAGGTAATTTATGATTATCAGAGGAAAAATTAGGCTGTTTAAAAGATATTTAAATGTTACTCGTTGCCGCTTTAATCCTTTATTTAATCATGAAATCAAAAAGTTTCTAAATTTGGAGAAACGTGGATTTCACTGTAATCGGTGATGTGTCTCTTAAAAGTTTGTAGGCTCTCCAGGGTGATGTGTCATTGCACCATGACATCACTGTTGGTTGTGGTTAAAGGGGAAAAAACAGAGCGACCACACAGACAAATGTGGGTCGGCAGTGATAAGCATTGCCTATCATTAAGTTACTCTTTCTAGTCTTTCAATAAATGTGTTTCCGTTGGCTTTAAAGAAGAAAAAAAATCAATTCATTTCAGGAGCATATGATCCAGAATGAAGTGGCCATCCTCCGTAGGGTCAAACATCCAAACATTGTCCTGCTCATAGAGGAGATGGACACTTACAACGAACTATATCTGGTCATGGAGCTGGTTAAGGTATGTGGCCATATTTTGTTTGCATATTGTAATAATGCCATGTATATTCTTGTGTGTGTGTGTGTGTGTGTGTGTGTGTGTGTGTGTGTGTGTGTGTGTGTGTGTGTGTGTGTGTGTGTGTGTATGTGTGTGTGTGTGTGTGTGTGTGTGTGTGTGTGTGTGTGTGTGTGTGTGTGTGTGCGCGTGTGTGTGTGCGCGTGTGTGTGTGCGCGCGCGCGTGTGCGCGCGCGCGTGTGCGCGCGTCATCTGCTCTGGTAACGGGGACAGGCGGGTATATTGGGGCCGGACTAAAAGATAGGCCTAATGCTGATAGATGTGTTCTCTATACACTGACTGTGTGTTGGTGATCGTTATCTCCAATTTGAGATTGACAGGGAGAAGCGCAGGGAGGCTGAAAAAAACAGAGACAGAGAGTGGCAACAATTCAACCGGTGGAGCAAATGATGAATTTTCAAGCAACCAGTGCGACACAGTGTAGTAGTGTGGGAACGAGAGAATATGGTCTGTGGCCTCCAGCGCTCGTGTGTCCACATTCTTTATTCTCTCTCTCTCTCCCTTTCTCTCTCTCTCTCTCTCTCTCTCTCTCTCTCTCCCTTTCTCTCTCTCTCTCTCTCTCTCTCTCTCTGAGTCAAGAAGTGTTGGTGCATAATTCAGGAGGCAGCAATGTGATCCATCTGTTCTCGTTGCGACGTAGAGTACTACAGAATATAGATGAGAGGCAATCCGCCCAAGATATGTGTGAGCGTGTCCAAAGTAGGCGGATCGAGTGGAGGAGGACTGTGTGGATGAATGAGGCGCAGAGAGTCACTGCAGGAATGACAGAGACTGAGAGGGAGAGAGACACACACAGATGGATACATTGGAAGGGAAGGGGAGGGCGAAACAGACCCAGAGAGAGATGGTACCAATGACAGAATAGCCAAACAAATGCTATCTACTTAATTTGTTTTCTTCTTTTGCCTGGTACTTTTTTTGGTTAAGTTACTTTAGTTTCTATTGAGTTGAGGCACTACAAGCAAAAACCTTTTTTTTTAAACTAGTACATTTTGGGATTTTTTTTTGTCTATTTTGCTACCATGACATGTATTCTTTCAAACTCTTTCATTCGTGTGTCTATTTTTACCAAACCGTGTCTGATTGGGTCTCGATGTTTCTACTATACAACCATCTTTAACGGCCATTATCCCATTATTAATTTTTTTCTTCAATACTGTGAACCAAAAACTCACCTTCTAAAGCACTTACGTCATCTGAACTGTCCATAATCATTCTTAGCACTATTCTGATGATGCATAAATGTTTGTTCATATGTTGTTAATTGTATGATTTATGATACATTTTGTTTTTGCATTTTAAGGCCTGTACATAGTATTTTAGTAAAAATCTTAGTTTTTATTTTTTTTAAATTAAAGAGGCTGTTGCCAAAATCAGTTCTGCAAAAATGTTCAACACCTTAGTGATGCCAGGCCCTAGCACCCAACATCACTGGCTGACCTCTCTAATTCTCTTGTAGCAGAATGGTGTGAGATGTCCCTGCAGCTAGAATCCAAACTTGTGTGGAAAAGCCTCCAAAAAATGAACAGGGGATGTTTAGGAGCATTTTAAATGGCCAATGCTTTTGGAGTGAAGTGTTCAGCAATCACATATGAGTGTAATGTCAGAGTGGAGGTGTGGTTAGCGGCTGAGCTGTGACATATGACAGCCCCTCACGGTTAAATACCTGTCGCCTAGCAGGTGGGACGCTGACAGTGTGTCTAGGCAGTGTGTGCGAGGAAGAGATCCAGCCCCTATTTTAAGCCTCTGTTCCAGTTAGTCCACTCAGGGAGAGAGACACAGGGAGGATGGGGAGAGAAAGAGACTACAAGAGGAGGTTGAGATTCATGCAGAAATGAAAATAAAATGGGAGAAACTGAGACAAAACAGAGAAGAAAAAGCCTAAGAGAATAGAGGTGAATTGGGATGGAAAAGATTTAAATGAAAGAGAAATATTAAAGGCAGGGGGAGGAGGAGATGTTTCAACCATAAGGTGAGGAGCAATAGGAGGATACAGTTTACCCCCTCCAGCTGCTGAGCAAACAGAAAAAATAAACCTTCTTCTCAGCAGAAAATAACTGTGAAAACTTTTTTCTGTGTGTTTAAAAACGCCAAACAAACTCCTCCTACCTTTATTCCTATGTAACTGACAAGACAACCCTTCTATCTACCATTGTGTCTACACAGGGGGGAGATCTGTTCGACGCCATCACCTCTGCCAACAGATACACGGAGAGAGATGCCAGCGGCATGCTTTACAACCTGGCCAATGCCATCAAATACCTCCACAGCCTCAACATTGTGCACAGGGACATCAAACCGGAAAACCTGCTGGTGAGTTCACACAGAGTAGTACAGTATGTGACTGGCTGCACTGTATGAATTAAACAGTGTTGTAACTTGCCGCAGTATGGCCCCTCTCTCTCTATCTCTCTTTCTCTTTTCCTCCCTCCTTTTCTGAATGAACGTGGAAGTAATATCACTCACTCACTGAGATGATGACTCATCCATGCTTGCATGCCTCACACTTCTCCAGACTATATCGCTGGGGCGCTGATTACAAGTCATGGCTATATCCACACTCAGACATTTCAGTAATGTTCCACTTGGTTGCTAGTTCAGTGGCCTTTGCTTCCACATTCACCCCTGCTATACCACACCGACTTAAGATGGGGTCACAGCTTATTTTCCTGTGTTTCATTTTTCTCTGTCTCCGCTTCAATTAAATGTGAGTTGAAGTGTTGAGCTTGAGTGCGCTGCCAAAAGAGAAAAATGCTTCTACCCTTCTCTGGGTGCTGGCTCTACGTCAATGAGCTTCACAAAGGCGTGCTCTTTTTTTCTTTTTTTTAAAAAAGTGCTTGTATGGAGATTATTAATAATTACACAAAAACAAAAAGAGCCTTGGTTTAAGTATCACCTTTGTAAATATTTAATGTTCAGACCTCTGGTTCGACGTCAAAACCTGCATTATTGATTTTTTTTGGCCCTTTGGGGGGACCACAACAAGGAACAAGAACATACTATCAAACTGTTTTATTAACGAATCACAGTCTATTTACACATCCAATCCAACCGACACAGAGAAGCACTAGCATTTTATTTGGAGTCGTTTTCTGACAAATTCAAGTCCGAATAAGATCATCCTTTTAGATCATCATTAATATATAATATATATTAAAGCAAGGTGATGTCATAGTTTGTTTGCCATTAGAGTATATGCTACAATAATAAAAAACTGAGAATGAACGACTGAGATTGTGTCAATCATCTCCCCATAGTTATATTTTTCTGCTATTATTTCATTTTGAAAGATGCTATAATCACATACACACTCACGCACACATTGTATCAAGCAGAGTTTTAGTTAAGCATTATCACACAAACACAGCTGCAGATGGTTGTTTTGCTATGTTTCACATAACAAACCAACTGGATAATACTTTTCTCATTGCAGCCATTTGAGATCCTAGTTTTAACAGCATTTCTTGTATGTGCCTAGGTTTATGAACATGCAGACGGCAGCAAAAGCTTGAAATTGGGAGACTTTGGTTTGGCGACTGTGGTGGATGGACCCCTCTACACTGTCTGCGGGACCCCGACATATGTAGCACCCGAAATCATCGCAGAAACAGGGTAAGAGCATCAGTAGCAGAGCTAAAGTTAAAGGGACACAGGCTTCAATGAGAGTGCAACATATGTCGTACTCTTGCTAAGAAAAATAAACGATACTGCTCTGCATGTTTAAACTAACTTTCCTTTTTTCTTATTTGCACCTTGAAGTCATATTTCTTTGTCTCTGTGCAGATATGGCCTTAAGGTGGACATCTGGGCGGCCGGAGTCATCACCTACATCCTGCTGTGTGGTTTCCCACCTTTTAGAGGGTGAGCTAACAGCTAAGTGCTACTCCAACAAGTAGCAAGGTCCTCACTTTTGCTGCTTTTCTTTTTAAAGGTGGAGTCAGTGATTGTGGAGAACGCTTATTGTCAGTCAATATCACTTTTTGTCAAAACCAGTGAATATCTCCTCATGATCCGCTATTTGTCTGTACTGTGTGTGAGCTGAAAAAAAAATCCAGTGTTAATTATACACAGCCTAGGCTCTGTAAACTGGTATGTAAACAACAAATACTGTATGTAAACAAAGGGTCCCACATTAGCTAGCAACATGCCCGTTTATAGAGCCTAGGCTGTGCATTAACACTAGATGTTTTTCAGCGAACACACAGTATACGTTCAGGTAATGGATCGTGAGGAGATTTTCACCGATTTTTACAAAAGTAATTTTGACAACAAGCATTCTCCAGAATTGAAGTGGCCTTGTTCACACAATAATGTACAGTACGTGGAGCATTGTATATGAGTCTCTCTAAAGGTTAATAATAATTAATCATATTTAATATTATGTATTAATAATAATGCATCTTAGGCATTATTCATAGGAACAACATTCATGTGGGAATGTTTTTTCTAATAAATGTTTTTATTTGCAGGAGCAGTGACGATCAAGAATTGCTTTTTGATCAGATACTAATGGGGCAGCTAGAATTTCCTCTACCCTATTGGGACAACGTGTCAAAGACAGCCAAGGTGATTATATGTTTGAGCAGGAATCGTATAGTATAATAAAGTATAAGTCACTTTATACAGAGGGAATGAAAACTCACTCAATGTTCTTTTTGCTTTTGCAGGAGCTGATTCGATCCATGCTGGAGGTGGAGGTGGATCAGAGACACAGCGCCCTCCAGGTGCTAGAGCACCCTTGGGTCACTGTAAGTACAGCGTTGATGGACCTCATGGGGCGCCTCGCATCATATTGAATTTCATTATTTTTTCCCCCAAAGAAGCACTGACTTAGTTTTTTTTTCTTCCGTTTACTATCACAGGATAAGGGTCTATGTGAGAATGATCATCAGTTGTCTGTAGCAGGGAAGATAAAGAAGCACTTCAACACCGGCCCGAAGGTCAACGACACCACTGCAGGAGTGTCAGTTATATCTGTAAGTCCCAACTACAATATACTCCATAAAGCAACTGGTGTGATGGATTGTTTAGGGATTGTATCTGACACAGAGGTTGACTTTCCTTTATTTTTATTTTTTCAAAGCGAACTGGTGTTTAGACTGATTGTGCTGGTTTCTCTTTATGTTCAGTTGGACGACAGCTTTTCTATGCAGAGATCTGGCTCGTTGGATTTCTACCAGCACCCAGCCATGTACTGGATAAGGTACGCCAGGTTTCCATAGAGACACATGGGTGCATGGACAAAAAAACAAACACAAAATAATGTCTCTGAAATCAATGTCCCCCCTTCTCCCTGCTGGCTGGCTGGCTGGCTGCTGCTGTTCTGCTCTGACACCTTTGTGTTGCCCCCTGCTCTGTGGTCTTTGTGCTTTGATCCCCCTGCTTGCGTGCATCGTTGTAGCCTGTCTTTTGCTATGGTTTCATCCTATATGTTGCGTCCCTGTATCAGAGTCTACTGTTATGAGTTGTGTGTGTGTGTGTGTGCGCGTGTGTGCGTGTTGCGTCCCTGTATCAGTGTCTACTGTTATGAGTTGTGTGTGTGCGTGTGTGTGTGTGTGTGTGTGTGTGTGTGTGTGTGTGAAAATTAGGAATTGCAAGTTACACTTAAAAATACATGTGCTACGGTTTTTTCATTGAGCAGGAGTCACTTTCTGTTCACACCGTTTCTTTGTGAATGCTGCCTTCCAAAGCAATAACCCTGTCGCATGTTTTGTTGTTGCAGTCACTTTCAATGATTTTATTGATTGATTGTAATATTACCCACATGGCTGCCTCACCACAACAATTTGCTGTTCAGCTCCCATTGCCCAACTCCTGTTGTTTGACTTTATCCAGCATGACTTATGGAGGACCCAGGTGTTTATAAAGGGTTATAATTAGAAACTCTCTGGTTGATATTTACAGCAATTGGATATTGATAGGAGGACTTAAAGGTGCTGTAAGCGGAATGGTTCTTTTAGCTAACTTCCTGTCAGTTACTGCAGTTAGCAGTCCCCTCGCTCGTCCCTATGTCACCACATTAATGCACTGCGGTCTTCAAGCAGCGAGTTATCTAGCATCATCTTAGATCCATGTGATAAAACATGATACAAACCATCAAAACAGACATTGGGAAGGATTTTTACCTGCTCTTGCATAAGCATTCACCCATCTGTCGCTCTGGCGTGCACCGGCAGTGAGCCCATGAGTGAGACGGGTGTCGGTTTGTAGCGTTCTCTCTTGTGATTGGATAAAAATTTCGGGATCCTCCAATAAGTTTATTTGCCGTTTACATGCAGAGCAGCTGACTGAGAGATCGGCTTTATGAAACGCGCACATTATGTAAGTGATCACTGTATGAATAAAGAGCGATTTAACACTTATATTAACATAAATAAACCGCTTACTTCACCTTTAAGTAGGTACTGTACATACAGTAGACATAAGGTCCAAAACATTGACTTTTTGTCAAGATAGTTTAAAATTAGGCTACAATATCTATGTAAAGTTTTCGAACATTAGCAATGAGGCAATGTACATACAAGGCCAAGTAATGCTGTGGGTGCTAACCCTTGACGGAGGGTATTGAAATGGAAACTATTTAATTGGGTTAGTCATAAACATGCTTATAATAATTCAGGTATTGACGAATTATTAATAAAAAATTGCAAAAATGTATAGATCCTTTAGTTAAATGTTGTTGTTTTTTGCTTTTGTTAATCCCTCTTCTGAAATTCAATTTAATATCAATTAATATAACATATGAAAGGCTCTCCTGGTCCTCCATATTGTTTTTTCCACATAACTATTAGCTCCCTGCATTGGACAATCTAATCATAATGTCTCTTCTTCTCTTCCCTCATTCAGGCCACCCCTCTTGATAAGGAGGGGCAGATTCTCAGACGAAGATGCCACCCGGATGTGAATTGGCTGCTTTTGCAGATGAAGACAACGGTAACAAAAACAACAAGAACAACAACAGCAACAACAGAAACACTCCGTGCGGAGCCTCCCAGTGGCCTCCCTGGCCTGCCCGTGGCCCCTTCCTCTCTGACCCCTGACGCTTGCTCCAACCCTTCCCTGAGCCCCAGCCTCCCATCTCACTCTGATGACATCACAATCAGCTCAGAGAGTAACACCTGCTGCTCCCCAGACTCGCCCTTCTAGAGAGAGGAGGCAGAGGGGATGGACGGGGGGCGAGGAGGGACAATCCTCATCCAGCTCCTCCCTCTATACGGAGGAGGAGGAAGAGGAGTCATCGTCAGCTTCCCCCACAGTCTCTCATCAAAGGACGCTGAGCTCAGGTGGGGGAAAAAATAATAATCAGAGAGAACTTTTAGCTCCCCTGAATCCATCTTTCCAAACCTGGAGGAGAGATCTGTCAAAGGGTGGAATGAGGGGAAACAAAGAGGCTAGAGAGAGACAACAAGGAACATGAGGTAGAGACGAGGAGAAAGACCTTTATTTCTTTATTTTTTAACGTTCTCTCATCTGAGCACATGTTACAGAGCTCAAGGAGCGACAAGGGGCGACAGTATTGTTCACCCTTCAGTGATGATCGGGGCTCAACATGGAAACTTCCTTTTGGTGGAGCAGCTCCACAAGGCAATATGAGAATATGGACCAATGTTCATGTTTTATTGAACCTTATTTACTCATTCTTTACTCACTGCGTTTTTTATATATATATTCCCCTTTTTCAAAAAGGGAACATTTTTGTCGTCTTGTCCTAAAAGGTGCAATAGAAAGTGTGTAGAAGTAGAGCTCAGACGATAATCATGTAGGTTACCTTAGACTTGATGAACTGTGTAACGTGGGGAAATGAGAGCTACAGAATGTAGAGGATTTGTTTTTCTTGCAGAAATGTGTTAAACACATGTTTTCACTGAAAAAGATAAATGTAAGATCATAGACAGCACCTAGTGCTATAATTCTGTGCTCCACACAGTCTTGGCGTTGCCTTCCTGTAATGTTGGATTTTCAGTATTACAGTTTACATGTTACACAGACTGCTATTGAGACAATAACAGTGCATTTGATTCCTCCTTGAATATTTGTTAACTGCTTTGTTCATTCCATTGTGATACACAAAACCCAACAGCATTCGGGTGCTTGTGTAGCAAACTCAACATTTGAACCATTTTTTCCCTAATGCGCACATCTCCACCCTCATTCTGTATTTATATCCCATTAATATCGATCATTTCAGATGCTCATGCACATACAAAGCCTTGTTTACATTTTTTTTCCAACACTGAAGGCATTTTTCCATGCACATATTGCAGCAGTAGGAAAGGTATAACTGTTGCAGCCCACATGTACTACTTATACAGGTTTGGAGAAATGTTTTAAGTGGTAAATGTATACAAGTAACAGGTTATGTGCACTGCCTATTTGCACAACGTACTGCAGTCAGTGTGCAGTCAAACAGGTGAGAGAGAAAGACAGTATGGATGCCGGAGAGCCAGCAGCACTTTTGGAAAAGCCGTACCGTACAGATAAAAGGGTGGAAGAGGACTTATTTCAACTCTGTACAACCTCATTCATGGCTTCATTTATTCTGATGGAAGCATGACAGACATACAGTAGCCTATTCTTATAACAAACAACAGTTTGGTGATAAGTATTGTTTATATGTTATGTAAATAACATTATTTTATTTATTTTGATAGTCCACAATACAGTATATTTCTATTTATTTACTAGTAGTAAGTCTATGAGAACTGAAAAAAAGAAACAATCAGTAATACATGTATCAGTCAGCATAGGTAAAATAAGAAAGAAAAACTCTAGAGGAGATCGTCAGGCCGATGTGACACAAATACAGTTTGAGTTGATGAAGATCATTTTGACCATGTTGCACAGCCTGGAGGAATTTACAAAGCCAAATCTGGAGAAGAAGAAGAGACCACCGTCTTTGCTTCTTGTCAGACACTGGGAATGATGTCACTTCCTTTTGCAAAAGCCACCGGTAAAGGGATTTCCAGTAACATACGTATGTGAGATGAAAAGAGAGGAGTGAGAAAAAAGTGCAGAGCAATTTCAGTCCTGTACAAGATGATCTCCCTACAACCGTCACACCTGTCTGTAACTTTCTGTATTTATTTAGTATGCAGTAAATGTGCAGCACATGTGGTCTACTAAAGTGCTCTCAAAGCTGCACCACACTATTACAATATGTTGCAATACCAATACCTGTACCTTTGTTCAACAATGGTCTATCAATGATATTACTAGTAATAATTAAAATGTTTGAAAAACAAACTTTCGCTGTCTTTTGTTGAAATGTAATCTTATTTAAATGGGTTTAGTTTTGTTATATTTTTTAAATCTGTTATCTGCTGGGGTGGCCTTTATTTTCCTGTAGCTGACAAGAGGAGGTGGTCAGTTTAAAGATAATATAAGTAGAGGGAACTTTGCGCAGCCTATTTATACATGGAAATGTTGGATTCACAATTTTTGAATTAAAAAAAATAGTATTCAGAAGTTGTTTGCGACCTTTTGTGCCCCAATGTCCTATATTCTGCTCCAGACGGCTTGCAAGTTTACTAGTGGGGAAAGGAATATTAAAAAAAGGGAGTTGAATAGTTACTGTGTGCTCCATGGTATTCTGCATGTTAGTGAGCAAATACTGGACTCTTGGTCTGTGCTTTCCCTGAGATTTTGCCAGCCATGTTCTCAAACCTTGACAGTTTATTTTCTATTTCTACCTGGCTGCAGGAACACCGTAGCAGAGGGAGAAACTGTCTGTATCATTTTCTGTGACACGTTGTTAAATAATCTCTGCCTTTCACCTTTCTAAATATTGAACTTGTTGGAAATAAATAAGTCATTTCGGCGTCATCTTTCCAGTGGTGGCTGCTGGTGGCATGCTCAACCCTGTGACCATGCACTGCCCAAATAACAAATAAACAGCTATTGTGTATACTGAGTTTATAATAATCAATGCCAAGCCAACAGTATTTTCAAATGTGTGGTTAAGACTCATATTGAAGACACTATTTGATTATTAGCAACAACAACATAAAATGCAAAAAAAAGCAAAAAATTATTAACCTTTGTTGCCAATTTTTTTTTAAATCTGCACAGCCTACCATTTTGACAAGAAAGTGCACGTGCTCTGATACCCACACCTACCTCACTAGAAAGCCCAGGATATCATCTGAACAGTACAATAGGTTTAAAATACATCGCATCAATTTAGCTTGACTAAGAGATCACACAGTTATGTTCTCAAAAGAGGACAAAAATGAATTGCCGGCCAGGAACATGCGTTTCTCCGTTCGACCACTAGGGGTCATTGTAGCACATTGAAACATGAAGCGAAGAAGAAAGTCATTGACAGGAGGATAAACCCAAACCAAACGTAAATACCACGGTGGTCGGCTGCAAAATTACAAGATTTATTTCCTTACAATCATGGTGTATTTATGACATAACGCGTTCATACAGTAGTTAAATGCCTCCGGATATAGGGAATTGGCTACGCAATCAGTGAGTCCACAAACAGCTGCATGAGCTAACGTGAGCCGAATGCATAGGGTTAGCGGTTAGCTATAGCTCGCCACTCGCCAGCTGTCTGTCTTCTTGCTGTTCCGCCGTATTTGTTTTGAGTCGTTCGCCGCAATCATGAGCGAAGATGACAATTCAGCGTCGGCCAGCAAAGACAAAGACTCGACTCTCCTGCTCACCAAAGACGGCCAGAGGTACTATGTGAGTAAGAGCGGGGTGGTCGACAGCAGGAATGTGATAACGCCGCACGAGCCGGAGAACAACGCCTCCTCCTCGTATGACATGGACGACGCGGACGAGGAGAGCGACGTGCTGGACACTTCGGATCCCAGGGACAGCGCCGCCAGCCCGGAGGAACTCAACGACGAGGAGACGTCGGAGGGAGACAACGCCCCCAAGCAGTGCACCTACGAGGGTTGCACGGAGACCACCACGCAGGTGGCCAAGCAGAGGAAGCCGTGGATGTGCAAGAAGCACCGCAACAAGATGTACAAAGACAAGTACAAGAAGAAGAAGAACGACCAGGCCATGTCCAGTGGGAAACTTGAAGTAAGAGGATTCAAAGCTACATAGATCACTCTCATACCAAGAGGCATTCATGTGCACCCATCGTGAGGTGGTGGAGATATCAAAATAAATACAACATTTTAGGTAGGCTCTTATAACATGCCAAATATATCTGCATGTAGATAGATCTGAAGTAGAGAGGGATCTGTGCAGTGTTAACTAGGTTTACAATGGCATTTGTATTATGGCTGCACACACAAATGTAGTTCCCTGACCCTGTTTTTCCACAAACTTTACTGAAACTGAACCACATCAACCCAAACAAAACTCCCCCAATTAATTAATTAATTTTGAGAAGGAGGCAGGGTATCAACTAGATGATGAGGAGGAAGATCGGGAGATCAAAGAGAAGGACTTTGAGGATCTATTTATTGAAGTTAGAGATGATGATGAGTAGTTTAGGACAGCCAGTTGATGTCTAGAGCATATACTTTATGACAACATTTAGGATAATCGGACTTTTCCTTTTTTGTTGCTGTTTTTTGTCCAGAAAAAATAATAAAAGTTAAACATAATAATTCTACTGAATTAGTTGATTTAGAATGGTATAGAAACATGTGATCATTTGGCTCTCTATTTGGTTTTTCTTCAAAAGTTGTGCTATTCTTTTTTGTTGTTTTTAATTTAAATTTTTGTCACTAACCGGTCAAACATGAACCCTACAGGACATTATTTCATCCTGTTAGCTGGCAGAATCTTCAAAAAGGCACTTCTAGGAACAAAAACAACAGGTGGCAAAAAAACAAAAAAAACACGCTATGCCTGGGGACCTGTTTTTCATCTCAACTAAGTGTTTTTTTCATTCAGGAAAGCTCAGAGGAGCGTCCCGTCTCCGTGAACAAACAGCGTCTGGGTGCCATGGGGGACCGGCCGGCCAGACCCTCTTTAATAGAGCAGGTCCTCAACCAAAAAAGACTGGTACGTCATAGTAACTGATTGATGAGCAACAGAGGGAGGGATCATGAAGGAGATATGGGAGAGAGAGAGACAGAGAGAGAGGGGGGGGAAGCTCAAGGAGATCAGACACATTTCTTAGAAGCTTATAACAACAAGTTTGATCTAACATGGTTAGGAAATAAAGTTCTAGAGACGAAAGACCAAATTTGAGCTATTTATTTAAGTTTGGTATCGAGCTGTGCAGTGCATCTCAGTTTAAGCAGGAAATGACGTGACATCCAGGACTTCACAGCAGACAAAACAGACCTCTGATTGTATTCTTTTGGGAAATGAAAGCAGCACTGAGATTACAATAATAGAAGCAACGCTGCCACAGGTGGAATCATCTGAATCCATACAAAGCAGATCATTCAGCACTTTAGTAAAGAGCAGTTCCAGCGGAGTGACAGGTCCTGAAATATATGGGTTATGGAAAAGGTTCAAATAAAAGAGGAGAAAACTTCCTAGATGTTAATCCATTCTATTTTTTGTTCCATTCTCCCGAGAGAACAAAACAAAGGGCAGAATGTCAAGCTTGCCATACGATTAGCATCATTTTCATAACTATATTCAGTGCTACTCAGTATTTAAGAGGATATGGGATTCAAGCCATGTGTGGAAAAAGCCCCCTACTTGTAAGAAAGAATCTGCATTGGTTACTTACTTTCCCATCTGTATCTTACTGTAACATCCCATCTGTTTTCTCATTGTATTGGAACCTCCTTGCAGCCATTCTGTTCCTTTGTTGTGATCAGATTTAGAATGTTTAGAGACATATTTGTCCCAAGGCTTTCTCTCTTCCCTTCAAAGGCAGAAAGAAAGCCTTGGATCTACAAAAATATATTTTTTTGTCTTGGTACTGTGCTCTGACATTTGAACGTGCGTGTGTGTGTGTGTGTGTGTCCCATTAGTCGCTGCTCCGGAGTCCAGAGGTGATCGGGTTCCTACAGCAGCAGCAGCAGCTCCTGGCCACACAGGGCCGCAGCCAATCACAGCAGCCGCAGCAGTTCCAGGGCTGCTGACGGCGGCCATTTTTATCCCGTTCTTCCTGTTAGCTGTCGCTCGTCATGAGGAAATAATAATGAGACATTTTGTAATAATAATAATAGTCAAAGTTGTTCAGATATTGAAGCCTCAGGTTGTCAAAAAACAAAATGTGGACTTAAGTTTCTTTGTGTTTGGGGTATCGCTTAAGTGATACTTTTCAGACTCTTACCACTTAATGAATCATCGATCTTCTCTTGTGTTTTCTCTTGAACATTTACCGTCGTTTACATGTGACAATCAGTTGTGTAACGCGTGTCTGCGTAGCATATCTTCAGTCTAGATTTGGCTTTCAAGATTGTTTTTTAACACACATTATCACTCATCTCTTATCCCTGTTTATGTGTACAGTAAATTCTACCTGTTCTGTTGACTATAATAGGATGAGTATTGCTTACATCGGCTGGCTCTATTGACAGGCAGAAGTCAAAACATATGTACGATATGTTCTTACTGTGTTTTTAAGTTGAAGTGTATATCCCCTGCTGTGAATATGAGTAAAATTATGATGCTTAGATTGATTATTGTCTCGCCATGTGTTTTCATGTTGCAATGTGATGCTTTGTTCTTGAACACGAAATAAACACATTTCTTAAAGAAAAAACAACTTTAATGGAACAAGTAAAAAGCAAACAGTACATGAAGCCATGGAAACACAACACATACTGGTATAACATTTACAGCACATAATAACACACAAGTCTTAAGAGTACCTACGACTATATCTCGTCTTGTCTTGGAGTGCAGTTAATGTCCCAATGAAAACAGAGCGAGAGGATAAATACATTACCATATTCTAATTGAAATTTGAGGAACACTTGATTGTTTAACTACATGATAAATATAATTCAGTCATTCATGTCTTTTCGGTTATGCGGCATGATGTGTCGAAGCTTTTTGGGTAACAGATATTTTTTTTGTTATTTTGACGAGAGAGAGACCGTCGGGACAGAAAACGTGGACATTGGGGAACATACAGAATCTTCGACTACCTGTGTAAAAGACCAATTGTTCATGTTATGACACTGAAGAAATGGGGTTGTGTGGCGATCCCATCTGTGTGAGGACC
The DNA here is from genome assembly GCF_949987685.1 of Ammodytes marinus. Lineage (NCBI taxonomy): Eukaryota > Metazoa > Chordata > Actinopteri > Uranoscopiformes > Ammodytidae > Ammodytes > Ammodytes marinus. The sequence continues at coordinate 14,291,778 of NC_137218.1, forward strand.
TTGTCCAGCCACTGCAGGGGCCCGTGCAGATGCACCTCAATCCAGCAGGGGGTGCTGGTCACATCTTGACGGTGGTATTCGGCACCCCAGCCCTGAGGCAAAGGAGAGGACACAACCTTGAATCTCATCCGCACATGATGGCACGTGATATATAACCAAATGAATGGGTTCAAAGTGAAGATGCGTAATCCCTTACCCATACCTTGTGCACAATGGGGTTTGAAGCCATTGTCAAAATAACAATCAAGTAACGGTGATAAACTTTTGGACTGGACATCCAACCCTTCTTATTTAAAGGTGTCAGCAATTCTGGAGAATGCTTGTTGTCAAAATCAATTTGTCAAAATCAGTGAATATCTTCTCACATTCTGCAACCTGTCTGTACTGTGTGTGCACTTAAAATAAAATACATTTTCAATACACAGCCTATGCTCTGTAAACGGGTATGCTGCTAGACACGTTGGGCCACTTTGTTTACATTCCCATTGTTTACAGAGCCTAGGCTGTGTTTACCAGTTTTTTTCCCAGTCCAGACACAGTACGGGACAGGTAGCCAATCCTGAGGAGATATTCATTGATTTTAAACAAAAGTCATTTTTAACAACAAACATTCTCCAGAATCGATGACTCACTCCACCTCTAGGTGCAGATGTGGGCAAAATGATGATCACCAGCTGCCTTTCTGCCATGTATCCTTAATTGCTTGATCACACCAGGGATGCTCAGTACCTTGACAAAGCTCATGCGGATGGTGCACATCTTGGTGAGCTCATAGACCACCTCAAAGCCGTGGTTGACGGACTGTGCTAGGAGCTGGGCGAACAGCTGGTTGTTGAAGATCTTGAGGCTGCAGCCGCTGGGGATCTTGCAGACGGTGGTGGCGTGGAAGCCGTGCTGGAAGTTACAGTTGCGGCTCTGGACGAAGATGCTGCTGTCGCTCAAGCACTCGGCGTAAACCTCACCGCCAACGTAGTACAGGTGTAACCCTGAGACAGAACGGAGGAGGAAAGAGCAAATATAGTCTTAAAGGATAAAGTGAAGTGAACTGGGGAAGAAGAAAACATTTACAACCTCTTGTCCTTTTTTAACTGTGGTGCAAACATTTCAAATTTTACAGCACGTCAAAAAGACCATAACATCTAAAACATTGTATCCAAGGGAAAAGTCAATCAAAGATATTCAGTGACTTCATTTTAACGAAAACTGAAAGCGCTTTGTTCTTCTCACACATTCTGCCGCAAGGAAAGCCTAGAAAAGCATTTACAGTATGCTTGTAAGAGGAATGTCTAAGTGTCAGTGGTGTATGTGAATTGTGGACCCTGAGCCTTACAAAACCACACACATGCTAACAGTGCACAGTTTGATGTGATCCACTGATATCTGTCCAACAAAGACTGGCTTTCTTTATAACGTCATCATGAGAAAAACAATATTTGGCCTGAAGGAGTGTAAAGCCTGGAGTGATGTACAGTAATTTTCTACAAATACACATGCACACACTGGCATCTATACTGTATTTTTTTTAAACAATCACAATTTGTACATGTTTTGCAAAAAAAACTTTCTCAGTTCTTGCTTTGTATGTCCAAATATAATCTGAGTACCGAGCAATATGGCTGCGGCAAGTTTGCCCGCTGCAAGAACTCTCAGGATGATTGGCACTCCAGAATAGTCAAAATAAAATCAATGAAGAAAATCATACTAAACACTGTGTTCTTATAAATACTAGCTGTACGAGCGGTCCAACCTACCTTTGCCTATGTGTCTGCGTGTGTGTTCGATGGTGGAGTTGCGGTTGACGTTGGACAGCAGGCCGAGGCAGAAGCGGTTCTTGTTGTTGGACGGGTCTGTGAAGCCATCTACCAAGAGGCTGCGGGACGACGCGTGGAAAGTCTCCCCCACTCGGTTGTTGAGCTCGTAGTAAGCTATGGAACACCAGTACTCTGGTTCCTCGTAACATACGGGCCGCATATCTAAACAACAGTGGACATTAGAGATCAAATCTTCAGTCTGATATATTTCATTTGAAGTACTGTATCACACACTGACTCAAATACAATGATCTAAATCCAGTTCTTTGCACTTATGTTACCTCTGTGTGGAGCAGAAAAGGTGAGTTTGATGGTTTCTGTGGAGTTGCTGGGCTTCACGTCCTCTTGAGGATTGGTCTCCATCATGCTGTACGGAGGTGGAGGCGTCTCAGCTGGTAGAAGCATATCGGCAAATCACAGGAAAAGGGTAAAAGGGACAAGTGATTAATTTACTTCATCCGAGACTCTGATTAAACAAAATATGTTGTCATTCAACATAATAAATGAATCGAAATGTGCCTCAGCCCATGGATTGAACCTTTTTAATGCTTCCTAAATTGAAATTGAATGTCAAAGTCAAGGCCATACTGGCAAAAGTAGGAAGTAAATAGTGGAGAATTCTGACAGATTTTAAGGTAATTTTAATAAAGAACATATATTACAAACTCACATTAATATACTCCCATTGATAAAGGCAACTATAACAATGGCGTTGTGAAGTGTGTGTAAACAAAATCAAAAAGTGCTTATTTGTGACATACTGTAACTACCCCTTCCCAAGTATTTATTTTATCCTGCAAAAGGGCATCCAAACGATTCAAGACTTTTGGAAAGGAAGTTCACTACTTTGTCTGTGATTTTTCAAAACTTTCAAGGCCTTTATTTTGAGAATATTAAATTCATTGCTTTTTTTATGCCTACCCGTGATGTGATAGGGACTGCCGGGCTCCGCTGTGCTGTTGGGCGACTCTGGGTAACTCTGGGAGGCTGGGGACTGGGTGAGGGAGGAGGTGGGGGAGGAGGAGATGAAGGAGGAGCCGGGCAGCGGAGGGAAGGAGTCTGGGTAGGTGGCGTTCTGGGGCATCATGGGCTCGTTGTGCAGGGACGCGTTCCTGAACTTTGCCAGTAAACTGTGCTGGGGGTTGAACTCGCTGTGGCGTGGGACCAGAACCGGAGGCAGCACTGATGAGAGGTTGACCACAGAGAGAGAAAAGGGCAAAAGGTAGAGAGAGGGAAGCAGACAGAGACACAAAGAGAGAGAGACAAAAAGCAAGAGCCAGATGCTGTTACAAAAGATCATATTACTGCAAATCTTTTTCGTCTGGGGAACACTGTATTAGATCAGATGTCCTGAAGCCACCGAAAGGCTTTACTGCTACGACATTCAAAAAAAAACTTAACAGAGGTCATATGCTTTAAAGGTGCACTATGCAGTTTCAGTGAGGGGAATTTGTTTACATTTGCAGAGCCTGCAGTTAGTTTACAAATGAATGGTAAATGGACTCCACTTATATAGCGCTTTTCCCTGGTTTTTCACAGACTCAAAGCGCTTTACATTGTTTTGTGCACATTCACCCAATCACACACACAAAGCAGCAGCTACCATGCAGGGTGGAAGCTAACTATCGGGTGCAATTCAGTGTTCAGTGCCTTGCCCAAGGACACTTCGACATGTGGCGGGGAGGCGGGGGACCGAACCACTGACCCTGCACTCCAGTGGACGACGTCCCTACCCGCTTCGCCACAGCCGCCCGTAAAACATAATCTACTCTACATGTAATTCTTAGTATTTAATAATCCTATCATCATAAATCAAAACAAAATTGTCTTGAGGAACCTTGAGTTTAAACGGCAGACTAGAATATGTTTGTCAAGAAAACTGTGGGCCCTGCTGCTGTAAACAACAACAACAACAACAACAACAACAGTTTCTTCTCAGGTAGTTTCTAACTTCAAACAGTGTTCCGAGGATACAAGTTTCCTGTGTGGAAAGTTTGTTTATTCACTTAAAAAAAAATTCACTTCTCTGACACACCCAAAGTTACATAGTGCACCTTTAACAGCACATTCGGTGGATGTTTTAAGTAATGTTACCTGGAGTCTCCACGCGCCTGTAGTGGTAAGGGTTGATACAGATGTCTTTCTGCTTGGAGCCGAAAGCGAACTCGCAGCAGTCCAGGGCTTTGAGCTCGTGGTGTGACTGCAGGTCCGGCCAGCGCCACACCCTGCAGTAGATGACATGGGGAAGACCCTTCCTGTGGGACACCTGCAGCCTCCCGTCCAGCGACCGAGGAATCGTCACACACTTGCCTGAAGGATTTAGGAAAAAAAGGAAGAAAGTGGGAGACCTCAATACAGTGTGACGAGATGAGCAGATTGTGGCTTCTTGCGCGAAATGAATGATGTTGTTTGAAGCCTGAATCATGACGAGACATGTTTGTTACAATGGGGATTAGTCAAAGTTTCTGTACTTCTGTGTCTGTGGCTTTGACATCTTTCTACTTGAGTTGTATATCTACCTTCAATCAACATGAAGGTAGAAATTCCAGAATGTCTAAATATGTTTTTTTTAAACATAAATGATAATCACAGTAGCATAGGCCAGTGGTTGTGCAGGTTTCTTGGTCTTGTGCAAGAAAAACACAGTGTCTAATGATATATACAGTATATCCCCTCTACTTACTAGACCAGTGGGTTTTCTGTAATAACCACCTAAAATAAATATGGCATTATATGTCAATTAGTTCAGATGGGAGCGATTTTCATTCTCAATTTGCCAGGCCTGGAGAGTAAAAGTTTAACGTTGTTCACAAAACATTAACAAAGACCAATTCTTTTGTATAGCAGAAGCATGTTTTGTCTTCTTTTCTATCGTGTTAATCATATTTTAGAACCTTTTAGTTCGATCTTGTTACCCCCTGGATGGGTTCAGACCTTTAAACTGGGACCCGGTGGTGGACTATACAACCACTGTAATGTGTGACACTGTGTGAGACACTCACTGGGCTGTCCGGGGCAGCTGAGTGCTCTCTCCAGCTCCTCCATGACTCCTTTCTTCTTCTTTAGTTTCTTGACCAGGGAGTCCACGGCCTTCTCCGCCCACTTCTCCTCCTCGTCCCCTTGCTTCCAGCCCAGCAGGCGCTTCACTGCCGGGCTGGTGAAGGAGAACAGCGATGTAATGGAGGTAGAGGAGTTCATAATGGAGATGGACAAATGGGTTAGAGAGATTCACTTTCCCCCTGGGAGAACAGGAGTGAGGAGGTAAATGAATGAGAAGCCAGGGCAGCTATAGTCCGTGTGAACAGAGGCTGTTTATTTTGTTGTATTCCAACCTAGAAAAGCCGGTGGAGTAGTTGAGCTCCGGCCAGTGCAGTGTAAAAAAATCCTAAATCTCTCCTCTCCTGTTTTTGGCACAGAAGGGGAACCGGCAGCACTGGACTGGGAGCCCTCCTGCAGCGAAGGTTATATTCCTCACGTCAGGTCAAGTTTAAATCATCTGCCAAAGAAAAAGTGAGAGATAGTATTATTATTAAAAGCTAATTTAGTTGGAGAGAGAGAGGGTTGAGGTTAGGTAATACACCGAAGAAGCTTTTATCATTTCAAGGGGGAATTTAGCAAAAGGTCTGAGGAAATCAGAAGACTTATCAGCACAGAACCAACAACTTCTCATATTGAACTATCTGGGGATTAGGGGTTGGATTTCCATAATAATGAGGCTGTAACAGCAGGACACTGATACAGAAACCACGCAGATATCCCCCAACAACGGGGTTATTATTCTCTGTGGAGAAAATGAAACTTCTAGGCTACCCCAGAAAAAAGTGAAAAAGGAAAACTGTTTGAGAAAGAGCAGGAGAGAAAAAAGAAAGCCAAACTCATTTCTAGATCCACCAACAATGAGGAATGTCCTTTCTGGCCCCTGTTTCTATGATCATGCCACTGACGCCCAGGAGCCATACTGTCTGGCCAGAACACATCACAGGACAGGAGGGGGAGAGAGAGGGAGGGAGAGAGAGAGAGAGAACGCTCCTTGTTTTTGTCTCATTCTACTCAAAAGTAGTAGGAATAGAAGAAAGATTTACATTGAATTAAAGTAGCCTAATTAATTCACAATCATCACCACAGAACCTATGGGTAGGCCTAATTTAGTTTACTTATATCAACCACAATATTGTAAAATATTCTTACAGTAGCCCAGCCTATCTCTGAGACTAAATTGATTATGGCGATCCAGTTTGTTTCAGCAGTAGCGTCCTGAAGGTATCATGTTCGAGCCATGTGGCAGAAAAGAAAATTCCACGCTTTCGGCTTATCCTCTCATTGTAAATGGCACAACAGAACCACATTACAGTTTATTCTAGTCTAGGACTGTAACGCTTAGGTGATACGCGTTGTATGTGATCAGCATCTAGGCTACCAGGCTTATAGTATGACCTCTCTTTGACAGAAATGTAACCGAGTCTGGTTGCCCCCACAGACAAACAGACAGCTGGAGTTTACAATGACAGAAAAAAAGCGCTTGAGCTCAATGCGGCATCAGCCCGCCGCCGCTGCTGCTGCTGCTTTATGGAGCCTGGCGTCACTCAGTCTGCAGGCTCAGATAGGCTAATTACCTAATGCTTTATCACCAGGACACCCCTTCCCCAAAAAAGTAAACACGCCAGCTTCCTCTTACTACTGGACTAGGCTACAACAATGAATGACACGTTTTACGGATACAAATAATAGGCCTAATTAAATAAATCAACATCTTAAAAACGAACAGCTGAAGGCACATGAACAGAAACTTGGCATAGGCCTACCATGATCATAGTTTGAAAACATGTCACAATAATGTGTCAATGAGAAACCTTGTTACTATTTTTTTCTTAGCATAATTATTCCCAACTTTTGAACAAAATAGCCTAGTAGGCTAATAGCTATTAATTACCGATCCATACTCGCAGTGACATTGACATTGATCTATTAATGTCAATAGGCTAATAGGCTATATAGCCTATTATTAAATCCAAAATAAAAGTTTCCCGACAGCTCCAAGACATTTAGGACTATTAGACATTGACAAAAACTAGGCTATCTGAAATATTTAACAGAGCAACAAATCAACAACATGACGCAAAGAAGCAAACGATTCATCTAATTATAGGCCTACAAAAGTTGTTTATATTCTCACCTGTGCTGTGATAACAAGTGCAGCGCAGACAGCCGTGTGCGTGTGGAGGCTTCCCTCTCTGTCGAAGTTCAAGACAGCACACCCGAGGCAGCGAAGGTGTGTGTCTGGTAGTGTGTGCGCGCGCGCGTGTGTGTGAGTTTGTGTGAATTGTGTCTGCGAGCGTGTGTGCTGGCGTCGAAGTGTCAATTCAGTCTTGTAAAAAAATCTATCCCGCTGCACGTTTCAAAATAAAAGCGTTGCTGACTATGGCGAAGTGTCAGCCGAAATGAAAATAAAATCGAAATTTTCATTTAAAAGAAAAAAGAAAAAAAAGTTTTGTCCATACAAATGGGCTATATCACCAGAATGAAAATCCAACACATTTTATTGCCTATATCATGCGATGTGGCCAAAGACTATAGGATCACGTGGCCAAATGAAACATCTTAAAGATGCCCTTAAATCATATAGCCTAGTGATATTATTACGCCTAGTTTAGCTAAACAGCAGTTCATTTGTAGTTTAGTTATTAATAAACACAAGGCAACATGTTAAATGTAGGCCTATAGCCTATATGTGTGTGAGTGTTGTGCGTTATTAAAAAAGTGTACTTTTGTTCATTGTTGAAGTTGGAAAGTAGGCTAGGCTACGTGAGTGGAACAATAGCACAAAAAAAATGTTAAATTGGCCATTTTTAACTCAGTTTAAATTCAGATTAATCAACCAGGCTACTTAGGCTACACAAATCGTTCCCTTTTTATTAGATTTTATTCAGAAATGTATTATTAGCCATAGCCTAATTGAACATTGCAGTTGGCAGGTGGCCTATTCCTGACAGCTCAGCTCAACAATGCTCGTACGAGCCATGCACTGAATCATTAAATTCCCGCTTTTAATGTGAAGGTACGGATACGCTATCTTCCGGTATTGTCCTGTCATCTGCGTCTTGGTTTTACGCAGGTTTGAAGAGCCCGGAGCCTGCGCTCCTCCAGCAGCCCCAGACAAGCGCCACACAGCCTCGGCGGCGTCAGCCTGGCTGGAACCGCAGTGCCTGCATGTTAGATCCCTCCGCCTTTCCCCTCCTGGAATTTTCCCAGGATTTCTGGGATTTAAGATTTCAGGGCCCGCATCAGCAGGCATGCGCATACGTGCGTGCGTTTTTCCCCACCTGAGCTATGTCCGCTAAAGTCAGGCTGACAATAACAAGTGGAGGAGAGGAAGAAAAACAATCACACCTGTTCCATTTCACACATCATTCTAATGAATGGATTGTGCCTGTGCTGTAGGCCTATATGCTATGGTTTATTTATTACGTTTTAGAATAGGTGTTATACCTGTATCCTCCACCCCATTCTTCTTTTAATTAATGGTTAGTTAAGTCATATTTTTTATTGCTTAATAGAGATTACGGTGGCCTACTCTAGTGCAATGATGATGGAAGTGACATGCACCCATTTAATTTGTTATGGCTATAATTATTGTTTTCATTTTCAGCAGGTTGAATCTATTTATATCTGTGTTTAAAGTTGTCTACAATCCGAGAAGTTATACATTTATTGGGACCTTGTGAAACCTGCTATTAACTAGCCTATGTGTTTTTGCCATTAGAACGAATGTGCACAACATGGCGCACCTGTAGGACCTTAAAAAAAGCATCAGTAAAAGTTCCCCGGGAGGATGGACTATCCACTGCAAAGTGAACCGTTTTGTGAAATCCAGCTTCGTGTCCCTCAATCAGACATTCATCTGCCGTTGCGACCGTGCAGAGGTTTTTCTCATTGCGGATGGACACGATCCTTCATTGGGAGTGCGGTGACTAGTCCAGCTAATGACGCAAGCCCGACTGGCGACAGTGAGTCTACAAGTTTGACATTTTCAGTTTACAGCAACTGCTGCGGAACGTAACAATACTCCCAACACCAAGTGAAACCACTCTTGGGATCTTGGCACTAACCTCATAATGTTTTTTTCTTCTTCAAACCACCAGGTGCATCATCATCATCAGAATGCACCACCGATATAAAGTGGAGGTGTGCCACAAATAGGTGCGGTGCCGTGGCGGTTTAATCAAAGGCAGTGGTTTCCAAAGTCTGGTCCGGGGACCCCTGGGGAAGTTCGCGAGGAGATACCAGAGTAAAACCAAGAACAGTATGAACGAACCGTTTGTTCAAGCTTTGAAAAAAAGAACATAACAAGAAAACAGACAAATAGTAAAGACTTATTTATGCTATTTCAATTTGGTGTCATCGTCCACCCCGCAATAAATGTGCACTCTGAGTGTATAGCCTACAGTTACACCTTTTTATATAAAACAGAAGAAAGACCAGAATGAAATACCTCCCTCATTTATGTCTTTTACTCATCATCTTTTCTCTATAAGAGCTGAGACAGGAAAATAGATAAAAAGAGCAGCCCGATAATGATTCATCGGCTCCGTGTCTGGTGTGTGGTGGCAGAGGACAGAGACAGACAGGCAGGCAGACAGGGCACAAACAGGATGCGCTCCCCGGGGCTCAGAGAGAGGCCCCGTTGAGACATCCGCACCAGCGCGATTCTCAAAGTACTTCTCCGATCCCCAGACCTGCAGGCTTTCATGAGAAAACAGAACCATGGAGGAACTTAATTTACTCAGACAATCATTATCATCCTCAGGTCTTTTCCACAATGACGCTGCTTTGCTGTTGTTGCTCCTGGGCTCTCCAAGTCTCAAAGGGCAGCCAAATTAGTGTGACTATATATTAATAATTAAAATAAAAATATTTTCTTGATTGAATATTTTTGTTTTTTTTGCATGTAAAAATACATACTATTTATTAACCCCCCTCTAAAAAATGGACTTCTGTGGACATAGCTTACTATAGTCAAATGTTTAGCGTTTTGTCATTTTGTCAAAGCAGTCAAAATGAATGCAGCTGGAGTTAGTTAGTTAAAAATTATTACAAATTCATATATCATTGATATTTATTTTTATTTTGGTTCAGGTCATCCAACTCTCCCAGCCCATCCACCCACAGCCCTGTTTCCTCCAAAATACAATCCCTCCCTTTTGAATAGCTCATATAACATTCATTCTGCCTGTCAGAATCATGATTCACAAATTCTCAGATCAGGTCTCTCTCTCTCTCTTACAGCTGATTGGCCACACAATAAACATTACCAGGCAGTAAGTAACTTAGTACACGGATCAGTCATACAGACAAGACATTCTGTTGGCCGTGGGAAACAGAAATGTCCGTGTAACAGTGGCCATCACAAGCCACAACACAAATAATAATAAAAAAAAGAAGGCAGGATCGTGAAGAACTCCCAACTGTGTCATTCCTTCTCATCCGATGACTGTCTGGAAGGGGAAAAGGATGCCATATACTGTACTTTGCTCTTTGTTGTTGATGACAGTCAATGATGGACACACGTTGTTAATCCCACCTCATTCCAAAGGTTTGATGGCCCTATCATAGGCTGTCTCTATAAAAACCAGGGCTCATCTCATTGGCTAGTCAGTCTTCTGTGGCTCCTGCAGCTTCCAGGCTCCGGTGATGTAGCGCAGGCGAATGAAGACCAGGTCTCGTCCCATCTGCAGCCAGCTCCAAACCGGGACAAGCTTGGATCCTGGCAAGGCAAACGCACAGGCTTTTTATTCTCAAGTGATACTATTATAAGACGAATAGTAGCCTCAGGTAAGTTTGGAAAAAAGGTTTTATAAATGATGTGAAGCGTCGCAAATAAGGCAAGACTCACAAATACGTCATAGTCAAAAACACAATCAACACCTTCAATATAAACAATATGGTACAATAAGAATCAGGAATAATTAGAAGGAATTTGAAAAAAAAAAACATAAGAATCACAGACTTGAAAACACATTCAGAGATATTTCTAACTACATATAGACACCACATGATAACAACAGATAAGTAACAGGTGGCCCATTGGGGGGTGGGGGGCTACATGTCCAATGAAGAACTTACCTTCTATTTCAGTCCAGTTGACTGCAACCTCTGCTATTGGGATTTTTAAACGCTGTGCGATATACAGGAGCTCCACATCAAAAGCCCTGTGAGAAGAAAAATGAACAGTTACACTTAAAAAACGATTTATTTATGTTAATATACATGTTAAATCGCTCTTCATTCAAACAGTGATCACTTATAGTGTCCGCATTTTATAAAGCTGATCTCTCAGTCACCCACTCTGCATGTAATGGTCAAATAAACTTTTCGGGGATCCCACTACTGATAACCAATCAGAAGAGAGAGAACGCTACAAACCGGCACCCCAGATGAGTGAATGTGTGTATGCGCCTACAATGGCGGAGCAGGTAAAAATCCTTCCCAATGTCTGTTTTGATGGTTTTTAATCATGTTTTATCACACATTCGGATCTGAGATGATGCTAGATAACTCGCTGCTTGAAGACTGCAGTGCATTAATGTGGTGACGTGGGGAAGAGGGAGGGGACTGTGAACTGCAGTCACTGACAGGAAGTTAGCTAAACTGACCATTCCGCTTACTGAACCTTTAAATCAAAATGTTGCCAAATGTTAAGTCAACATCAAGGCAATCCTATTTATTTAGCGTATTTCAAGACTGTATTTTATAAAGACAAAGTTCTTGTGCTGCTGCATTTGTTTAGATTACATTAACAATAATAATATAATAATAAAAAAAGTGTGTTCTACTCTAAGACATCTTCATTAACTCTCTGCTAGTTTTGTTCATGGTTCTGTTGCACCCGTCAGGGCGGGACAACCTATAATGGATGCATTCCTATTTGTCCAAATAGTTTGGTGACATCATAGCATTCCAATCATAGCTTCAATTTTACTAGAGGTCTAATTAGACGTATTCATTAAGAAGGCCCTGTGATGCTGGTAACAAATGTTCATGGTTACGCAATTTCAAACCACTTAAGGACTGCAAAATATTCCAGATCTATTGTTAATAATCCTATCGTTTACCAAAGATCCGGCATGAACAACTCAACAGGCACTATTCTAATAGTAATAGGTACATGACAGCTGTTAAAGTAATACAGTGCGTATGGTGGATGCGAGTCCTTACCATCGCTCTACGTGGAGAGAAGAGAAGGTCTTGAGTGCAGCCTGGCGTGTGAAAAGCTTGAAGCCGCACTGTGTGTCACTGATCCCCCTCACACAGAAGAACCACACCAGGAAGTGAAAGCCATACATGAGGAAGGTACGAAACATAGATCGCTGTGTGCAGAGACACAACAGTGGTCACATAATTGTAGGATGAATGACAGAGTTGACAACAATCTGGACTCCCAAGCGGTCAAACAGACAAATTACCTCAGCTACAGAGTCTTTCTCCAGGTGAGATCTGGAACCGCAGGCAATTGCCATGTCCTCCTAAATTTACAGACAGACATTTCTTAAGGGATGACCACACATACTATATCCACTTTCTAGTAATAGACGTATGGTAGACACAACATCAACAACAGCGGAATGTGGCGTACCGGTTTAGAGTCCAGGCCATTGAGTCCGGCCTCCACTTTGTTGAGGTCGGAAAACTTTGTGGCACCGTCAGCATCAGCCATCAGAATGACTTTCCCTCTGGAGCTCAGAGTCCCCTTTAAGCAAAAAAAAAATCAACACAAAGTCAGCTCCACACAGTTTTTTTTCCCGTTGCATTTACACACACACTGTAGTTTGACATCTACGGTCTCACCATCCGCACAGCTCCTCCTTTCCCTCTGTTCTCCACCAGCGTCAGGACCCGCACTTTATCTGCACCGTACTTCCTCGTGTAGCCCATAGCAACCTGGCAGGGACATCACAACAAGAACTCTATTGGTATCACTTTGAAGTGTTTAGTTAAGTAAGTTAAAGTAGCTGGAACATATTCCTCAACAAAAAAAAAATCAAAATGCTCACCTCTGTGGTTTTGTCTTTGCTGCCATCGTCCACCACAATGACCTCGTAGGTGAATGAGGGGTGCTGTTTCTGCAATGAGGAACAAACATGAAGAGGAACTGGTTTCACAACATACAGGCCCTTTTGAAGTCGAATGCTGCCACCTACTGTCCATATAACTGAACTGCACATGATTTCATGAGGATGATAAAACGGCTTCTCTTTGTAGATCTGTGATTTAAACCTCTTCAATTCTCTTTTAATTTAGTCTTTTCCCTCAACTACAATAAAGTTAGAATTGAGATTGAATTTCACACAGCCTACGCCGTGAGGCCTTGGGGCATTTTACCTGTCTGTTTTCCAAGTACTCCATTGCTTCTTCCATCATCACAGGCACTGTAATGACAAACAGTCACGCACACACACACACACACACACACACACACACACACACACACACACACACACACACACACACACACACACACACACACACACACACACACACACACACACACACACACACACACACACACACACACACACACACACACACACACACACACACACACACACACACACACACACACACACACACACACACACACACACACACACACACACACACACATATTAGCACCATCAACCCAGTGGAGGTGCACAGTTATACGAAGCCTGAAAGAACAGGATTATGGGAATTAAACTGTACCGTCCAGCATCGCAAACTGATTCCTTTTAGTGGCCGATTTTACTTGTTGCACTTGCTGCACGAACGTCCATTAAACGTAATACAACACAGAGTAAAGTGTGCGTTCATTGGCTTTAAGATTGAGGCTTAATGAAGCAGTAAACAGATATCAAGCCATTTAAATACACACTAGTAATGTACCCTGTAGATTTGTATATAATATGTACTCTAAATGTCCCCTGCAATGCAATCACTAAGATAATTCAGCTGGGTCAATGTTACTTTTCAACATACTTGTCAGTCATTTGTGCCCGCACTTGGGCAAAGATAAAAAGTGAAGGGGGAACCAACGAATACAAATTATTTGCTGCAAAAGTTAGAGTGCGGAAATTCCTGACAGAAACCAGAGTGTCTGTCCCCCCTCGCTCCTTACTCACTTCGGAGCTCCTCATTGTAGGCCGGCACCACCACAGACAGCTCCCTGCTATGGGGATCATGCAGGCTGGGGAAAAGCTCTTTGTCTCCTGTCGCTGTGGGGAAGTATTTCTCCTTCTCGTGACGCGTCAGCTTCACCTTCCCGGCAGTGACATGTGCCATTATGAGCACCTGAGAAAAGGGGAGAAATATGATGAGATGAAATATGAGGAATATCTTGTTATTCTTGGCTGCTTAGGTAAGAGGTGCTTTAAAACAACATTTAAACAGAGGAGTAGGAACCAGAGACTGTATGGTAAAAACCTGTTTGTTTTTACAGACAAGTTTTACTTCAATTATTATTATTATTTGCCACTGCATGTTCATGTCATGTGTTTTACTGAATATGTATGTATGTATATTTAGTTTTTATTTGTTTATTTTTAAGCATTGTAGTAGTACACAAGGAAATCCACACTGTCACTGTTACTGTCAATGAGTGGATGCAACAATGGGGAAATACATTTGGACAACTTTTGCTATACATACCATTACAAACACCACTTGGTTAAAAAAACAGTAACAACACAGCTCTCTTGTGGCTCTTTGCCGACACAATATTAGCTTGGTATTAAAACTACTCACCACAATCACTGCTAGAACTGCCAATGCGACCAAGGCCTGGACTATTTCACAGAGGAAATCCATTTTCCATAAGTTTACCTGCAGCCACTGTAAGGCAAGAGTCAAAGAGACTAGCTACAGAGCTAGCTGACTTTTTTCTTGCTTTGCTTCGCTTTTTGTTGCCGGCTCTGACACTTACAGCAATAAACAAAGAAAATACGAGTGTACGCGATTGTTTAAAAGGTGTGTGCGTTAAATAGGGGCCCCTTGTATTTCCATTTCACTGTGGGCAGCTCAGTGAACTCCACTTCCAATCACAGGTGAACACAACGGAGACGCGGAAGTGACAGCTCTTTCTCGACACATCATCAGTACGAGGCAAGCGAACGCCGAGCAGACTACAGTGACGCACACACCGCCGCCTAGTGGACAGGAGTGGGAATATTCACTAATAATCAATGCGTAATAATAATTAAAAATCTCCTCCTCCGTCTTTTTCCCCCTCTTTTTTTTGTTATGAAATGCTATTTTGCATTTTGTTTTTTAATTTATTTTCTGAGTACAATTTCTATTTAATGTTTCATTATGTTTTCCACGAGTCACTGCACCTTTGGTATGGTATTTTGTGAATCACTTTTCACCTCTGGATTTTAGTGTATTTATTTGTTTATAGGTAACCAAGGCAGCTTACAGATAACTATTCTGTTCAGAGAAAGATAATAATAATAATAATAATAATAATAATAATAATAATAATAATAATAATAATAATAATAATAATAATAATAATAATAAAAGTTATGTCATTAAGATTTTTTTTCCTGATATATTATTTGTAACAACTTAATTGTCATGTACAAAGCTATGGTACAAACTAAAGCCATTCCAACCATGAAGGATCAGTGGCGGCTGGTGAATTTTCTTTTAGGTGGGGCTGAAATTTTATAAACCAAAACCATGTAGGGTGGTCTGGGGGGATCCTCCCCCAGAAGATTTTTTGGTGATTTTCACATACAAATTAAGCATTCTGGTGCATTCTGACAAAATAATAAAGACAAAATAGAAAATGTCCTTACAAAGACAAATGGGGCAGGGGAACTAGGTTTTAACTTAATTTATTTGCCTTGTAGAATTCAGCAAGATTAAAAGTGCAAATAACAATTGAGAATTATACACAAGTTAACATTCTCTCTCTCTCTCTCTCTCTCTCTGGCGTTAATCGGTATCACACCCAGAAGTACAAGCCTTCAAAGACTGAATAAGAGATAATAAAAGTTGAAATTTAAATCATCAGCAAGTGCTGGGAAACAAGTGATTATGATCACTGATAAAATTAATACATAAACACAAATTGTGACCATATGTCTTGTGTGCGTCACACCACCATAGGTTTGCAGAGAACTATATATATATATACAATATGCACACTAAAGGCAGGATGCCAACATAGGTTTGCAGAGAACTATATACAATATGCACACTAAAAGCATGATGCAAACTTAGGCAATAGGTGAGGTTCTAGTGTGTTATGAACGTGACAATCGCATAAACAACGTGATAATGGTAAGTCTAGCAGTAATCATATCATACATGCTCAAAGTTTAAAAAAGCACTGCATAATATTTTGAGTTGCACTACTCATAGACTGTAGAAGAGGGAGGGGGGGGGGGGGGAAGCTGCTACTACAACTGCTAATAGGGATGCTAACGGAACATGAGCAGAGAGGTGTGTGTCTCATGCTCTGACCGCAGCTGAGAGGGACTGGTGCGCAAGGACCGGGCCGCCGCCTATCAGTGCTCTGTGACGGGGAGGGGCCGGGGAGTCTCTCGCTGCTCGTTGAGAACAGTGAAAAGTGATACTTGCCTTGGCGAAAAAGTCCCAAATAACACCAGAACAAAGCTAGATTAGTCGCTTGTCGCTGTTTTGAAAAAAAAGTCGCCAGGGGGGTAGAAAAGTCACTAAATATAGCGACAAAATCACTAAGTTGGCAACACTGCACGCGACTCCGCGAGCAACCGGTAGTAGATCCGAATGTTGTTGTTTTTGTTGCCAGGTAACCAGTTACAGGGCGCCAATGCCTAGCGCCCCAAACCCTCCGTTAAAACTGAATGGTAATAAAAATTGATAGGGCCACTCTGAGTGAACGAGGGTTTGGGGCGCCGTGAACTGGCGCCCGTAGAAGTCAAATTAGTCAGTTTCGAGCTTGAATTTCGCCATGAAATGTAAATACAGTGCCATAATATAAATTCAGTGTGCATTCTTAAGTAAAATTAAATAGTTTAGTTGCCTCAAATTAATAAAAAAATAATAATTTTATTTTTTTTGGGGTCGGAGGAGGGGGGCGGCGCCCCAGCGCCCTCTATGGGCCAGCCGCGCCTGTGAAGGATAATAAGGGAGAACCAGGGGAGAACATGCATCTTTTCCCACCAATATCATTATATTTCATAAAAGGATTAAGCCATCTCATTCCTTTAATCGAAGATTCAAGAGAGCATTTCCAATGCATAACCCACTTCAATAGAAAGCATCCTTTTAAACCCTGATAGCATTGCATCATATGTTTTTGTGCAGGTACTGAAATACAAACGTTGTCTCAGAATGTATAGCCAAGCAATTTGGATATCAAGAAAGGTTTTTACGTCAATTAAAAAAAAAGATACCTAATGTTTTTCTTGTTGAATAAATCAACATCCGTTTGAATTTCTTATAAAATCCAAATCGCATTTCATCCCTGCCGTGCTTCCTCTTATCAGCTTCCGTAGTACACACCGAACCCACGTGGTTAATCAAAACATCATGGCGGCCGGTTTCAAGTAAGATTCATAAGACTGGAGCAAAAATACTTTATATAATGCAATTTTAGCTATTAATTTAATTGATCGCTAGCGACAGATTAGATCTGATATTGGACTGCTTTTAGGAAAAATAAAGCATGCGCGTGGCAACCCTGTAACATCCCATTTTGTTCAGCACAGTTTATGTCCTGTCTCAAGTTAATACAGTTTACGTATATCTGATTTTTCAATAGTAAGCTATTACACGATTGAAGCAGCAACTAAATGAAGAATTTCTCACTGTCCTCTTTTTGTTGATCTGAACACCATTATTGACATTTCAAAGTTACATACTGTACCTCTTCCTCCTTGTAAACTTCCAGGACTGCTGAGCCTTTGGAGTACCACCGGAGTTTTCTGGTCAGTGATGAAAACATATATTCAGCCCATTGTTGACATATTGCTTGTTCTGCTGAGTGACTGGTTTTGATGTCCCATGTATCTACCATGCCGTTGTCTGCATTTTTATTCCTGTTACATTGACACTTTACAGAAAGAAAACTGTCGACCTGATGGACGGGAGCTGTCAGAGTTCAGAGCTACAACACTAAACATAGGTGAGAGACCCAGCTCCAAACTCTTATACACAGTAGAAATGATGTATCAATTCAGTCATTTTCAGTCCACACTGCACATGGGATCATATCTACTGTCTGTCTGCTCTGTTCAGGCTCCATATCCACAGCAGATGGTTCGGCCCTGGTGAAGGTGGGCAACACTACGGTCATCTGTGGGATCAAAGCGGTAATACAACAGTTAAAAACCTCATTTTAAATGAACCTGGTGGACTATATATTTAAACAAATGTTAACTGATGTCTTGTGTTTACTCATCCCCAGGAGCTGGCTAACCCTATGGGGGAGGAACCGAAGAAAGGATACATTGGTAAGAACAATATGAATGTTTCAAATGTTCGTATTATAAGAAAATGCTCAACAGGTAGATATGGATTTGTTATTATCACCCCCCCCCCCCCCTCGTTTGCAGCTTTTAATTTTACATATTTAAATTTCACGGCCAGATTGTCAGTTTTTCTTTTAAGAAATGGTTTGGTAGTTTTGTCAGGTGTACAGGTCAAAGTTTTGAGCAGATGTGAAAATCTTAAAACTGACTTTCTGGCATTTGTACATGCTGTGCCTCTACTGGAGAATATGATTTACCAATTCATAACATGTCAGTTTCAAAAACCAGGAAGAATCAAGCCAACATGCTGTTTTATAATAGGAATATATGAAGGGAATTTAATCTGTTGAGGGAGAATCTGCTAGCAGGAGTGCTATTTATTTTCAGTTTATTTGTTTTAATCTTGCTGTATCGAATTTGATTGATTGAATGAATGTGTATTTTATGGATTAACATGTCATTTATATTTGTTAAGTCAATGTCTAAAGAATGTGGAGGTGTGCTGTGTTCCCATTTATACATTGTTAGTGCAGCTAATGGGGATCCTAATAGGCGAGCAATCAAACACTGACTGTAGTACCCTCTCTCCATCCCTGTTAGTGCCCAACGTGGACCTGCCGCCTCTGTGTTCCTCTCGGTTTCGGCCCGGCCCACCTGGAGAACAGGCGCAGGCTGCCAGTCAGTTCATCGCTGATGTAATCGAGAGGTGTGCCAAGACATAAAGGCGGAATCATCGATTCTGGAGAATTTGTTGACAAAATCACTTGATGTCAAATTCAGTGACGATGTCTCCTCACGATCCGCATACTGTACGCCAAAAATAATCCAGTGTTAATACACAGCCTTTGTAAACAAGGGGTATGTAAACAAAGGGCCCCACCGTAGCTAGTAACATGCCTGATTACAGAGCCTTGGCTTTTTGTACCAGATTGTTTGCAGTGCACATTATGGACAGTTAACACATCATGAGGAGGTATTCACTGATTTTGACCAAAAGTTATTTTGTAACAAACATTCTCCAGAATCGCTAACTTTCAACTATAAATTCACATGTATTCATTTTACAGCACCACCAGGTCTGTGCTTAACACACTTTTTGATTTTTTTAAATGGTTTTTGCAGCTCTGAAGTCATAAAAACAGAGGACCTGTGCATTGACAAAGGAAAGGTAAAACCACAATAACACACCAGTGCTGTTAAACTGTGATTGTTGTAAATGTTTATGCCATTGGTCCTGATCCTGCTGATTGTGACTGTAGCTCTGCTGGGTGCTCTACTGTGACTTGATGTGTCTGGACTACGACGGGAACGTGCTGGATGCTTGTATCATTGCCCTGCTGGCTGCCCTGAGGAACAGTATGTGTTTTTAAGCGTTTCACTGCTATTATAGGTATTTCTCCTTAATCCGTAATCTGTGACTGTCATTCCTATTATATTTATTGCAGTATTGTTTCAGAATATACTCAGGCTGATGCACCTCACTATTCTGCCTCTGACTTTGAGTGAACTTTTTTTTTCTCTGTTTTCTAAGCTGCTCTATTAGAACACTAAAGCCACAATTTCCCCCTCTCCCTAAAGCACAACTCCCGGAGGTTACCATCAACACAGACACAGGCGCACCAGAGGTGAATCTAGAAAAGAGACGTGGTCTAAATATTCACAAGCATCCAGTAGGGGCATCGTTTTGCATCTTCGATGAGTAAGTCAATCTTTGTATGTCTTTGTCTAGGATAAAAACTGAAACATAAATATGCATTTTAAAGCGTGATGATGTGCGTCTTGTGTAACCCATTGTGCTCTCCTTGTAGTTCCATACTGATCGTAGACCCCACTGCTGAGGAGGAGTGCCTGTCCACCGCCCAGCTCACTGTAGTGACAGATGAGGAAGATCGGCTCTGCGCTGTACACAAACCAGGTCAGAAACACAGTCTGTAATGTGTAGCTTATACTCTGTAAATTCAATTTCTTCATGCTCAATAGGAAGTCCATATTGTCAAAAGCATCATAGCATACTTATACACTCACCGGCCACTTTATTAGGTACACCTGTTCAATGGCTTATGAAAACAAAAAGCTAATCAGCCAATCACATGGCAGCAATTTAATGCATTTAGACGTGGTCAAGACAATGTACTGAAGTCAAACCGAGCATCAGAAAGGGGGTTTAGGTGACTTTGAACATGGCATGGTTGCTGGTGCACGGCAGGATGGATCCATACTTTCATGTTGTTTACGCCAAATTCTGAACCTGCCATCTGAATGTCGCAACTGAAATCGAGACTCATCAGACCAGGCATGATTTTTCAATCTTCTTTTTTCCAATATTGGTGATCCTGTGAGAATTGTAGCCTCATTTTCCTGTTTTTAGCTGACAGGAGTGGCACCCGGTGGGGTCTTCTGTAGCTGTAGCCCATCTGCTTCAAGTTTGGTTGTGTTTTGCGTTCAGAGATGGTATTCTGCATACCCTGGTTGTAACGAGTGGTTATTTGAGTTATTGTTGCCTTTCTATCATCTCGAACCTGTATGCCCATCCTCCACTGACCTCTGATTTCAACAAGGCATTTTACGTCCACACAAATGCCGCTCACTGGATATTTTTTCTTTTTCGGACCATTCTCTGTAAACCCTAGAGATGGTTTAGAGTGAAAATCCCAGTAGATCAACAGTTTCTGAAATACTCATACCAGCCCTCCTGGCACCCTCAACATTGCCATGTTCAAAGTCACTTAAAACCTCTTTCTTCCCCATTCTGTTGCTCGGTTTCAACCTCAATAAGTTGTCACGTCCAGGTCTACATGCCTGAATGCATTGAGTTGCTGACATGTGATTGGCTGATTAGTTATACTGTATGTGTTAACAAGAAAATGAACCGCTGTACTTAATAAAGTGGCCGGTGAGTGTATACCTGTACTTATCTGGTGTCAGGTCCTCTTAAAAAGGTGCACTACGTAGCTTTGGATGGTTTAAAGAAAATTAAAATTAAATGTCTAATTATTCTCATAACTGAATGAACAAACTTTGATCACAGAAAAATGTGTTCCCTAGAACACCTTTTTGAAGTGGGACAGCTACCTTAAAGGCCTACTTCACCGGTTTGAATATGAAGGTGTATTGAATTCTGAGATCCTATGTAGTATTTTCTCAGGCTAGGATGAACCGATTTCAATTTTTTTCGCACATTTATACTACATAGGATCTCAAAATTCAATACACCTTCATATTGAAACCGGTGAAGTAGGCCTTTAAGTTACTGGTTCATTGTTGTTGTTTACTGCCGCAGGGCCAACTGTTTTCTTTCCAAACATATTGTAGTCTCAATATTTGGTTCCAGGTACCACAAAATAATTTTATTTTGATTTATGATACAATTATTGAATTCTTAAGAATAAGTATGTGTTGTAAACTACCTGCAGGCTCTGCAAATATAAACAACTCCTCCTTCCTTGATAATGCGTAGTGCACCTTTTAATAGAAGAATGAAGACTCTCTTGTTACAACTGTGCAACTGACAAACACATCCTTGCTAACAATCTTTCCCTCTTGCCCAGGTGGGACGTCACTTTCGGGAGAGAAACTGCAGGAGTGTATCACCAGGGCAACAGCGCGACAGAGGGAGATCCGGAAACTCATCGACAAAGTCATACATAGTGTGAAGATGGCAAAATAAAAGAGCCTTAGACAATGCTTTTTTTGTATCTAAAAGCTGTATTTTCCACTGTCAATATATATTCTTTTTTTTTAATAACAATAAAACCGCTGACAAAGACTGCTTAAAAAATTATTTCTCAGTGTCCAGAAATTTCTCAATCGCTCACATACACACTCACGCACACACACTCACACAGTTGGTGTCTCGTAAGAATACTCTCATGGCTCCTGAACTCATTAAAAAAAGGGAACACCTTTTTCTTTTTTTTTTCAAAATGTGCTGTACAAAAGCAGGTACACCGTCTTGCATGTTGATCTTGAGTCGTCCCCGCCTGAGCCCTGTGCCGAGATTGGCTGAACAGAAGAAAGACTTCCCAACAGACTGAGAGGTAGAGAGCTGCCCCCGGGCACTGCTCCGAGATCAGATTTGCATTTTCACATGTAATGGTTATTATGGAGGATTTGGTGTCGATAACGCTCGGCTGGGATCCGTGCTTAAAGGGCAGTTTCTACCAGGGGGTCAACCAAGCAGAGGCAGGAAGATCAGGGCAGGCTCAGGAGGAATCTTCTGGAGAATGTGCATTCATGATCCTCTCAGTCCATAGAGAAAAAGTCTTCCTGATGGGGGCGACGTCTTATTTTGAAAAGCCCCGCTACCTACGAGAACCATATCTTTCAGTTTTGTCTAAAAAAAATATCACTAGGGTTCTTTTTAAGTGTAGGGCTCCCTGTTCTAAAAACCATTCTCTATGGTGGACACAGTTTTGGTTTTCTCCAAAACCTCTGACAACCATTACATACAAATTTGTCAGCTAGAAAAAGACACACAAAGGACAAAAAAAGTTTTTTTTGTTTGTCTGCAGTCTCCACAGTGAAGCAGACAAAGAGCACAGTATGGATCATTCACGTCCTTGTGTAGCCGGGGGGAGAGGTGTTTTTTTGTGTGTGTGATTTAAGTCTGTCATGACTTGGGGAGGGGCTGTGGCAGGCTCCTCTTCCTTTTACTTCTTGGTTGGCTGGCGGTATGTTGCCGCGGCGCTCCCCCCTGAAGAGCCACTGCTCCCATAGCCATTTGCTGCTGCTGCATTTGGTGCAAGAATTGCAACTGTCCAATGTGGAAGAAAGACGAGAAACACAAACATCAGAGGGGCATTTTTAGTTACAACCAGCAACATAATGCATATTTTTTTGTTTACATCAGTGGACCTAATGCACGTGTAAGCATCTGAAGCATGGTTAAAAAAAACATTCTCTGCAGACATTCTCACCAAAACATGAAATCATATTATCTTCCATCACCATCGATATCAGTCAGTGGCATATGTTAGTGAAGCTGAGCTAAAAGGTACGACATACAGGAGGAGTGTGAAGAAAAACACAGAAGAGCGGTTAATGGGTTGCAGAGGGAAGGATGAAGAAAGAAGAGAAAGAGGGACAGAACGGAGGGGGTTGTTGGGTGAGTGAGGCAGGATACAGTCAAGCAGCACCAGTGGCGTTTTGGAGACACAGATCATTTGCTGTGACCCTGGCAATAAAAACACATGCAGCTCAGCAACCCGGGCTTAGTAAGTCAGCAACTTCAACTGGGCTAAAGAAACTCTTTGAAGACCCCACCATTCATGCTTTAAGCCTATCATCTTTAATCTGCCAACGGCGCAGTCAGCAACATTGCAACAGTATGTACCCCCATGACAACATTCAAGCTCCTGACGCTTAATGCTTTGTAAAGAAGAACATGCCTCTCCCAGCTCCGATACGCTGTTAGTTGCTGTCATTGGAAGTGCCGCAAGCGCTGCGTGTGTGTGTTTGTTGGGAGTACTGGGAGTACTGCAACCGTGATTTTTTGTCAAACAACATATTAACCAAAAAAGCAACACAATATGGTGTGAATGGTGTAGATCTACAGAAACAAAAACAATTTCAACAAAGCTTTTGAAGGAAATAGGGTATACTATACACTCGTAAAAGTATCAATTATAACTACTCATTTGAAGTAAAAAAACAAAACAATATATACTAATTTTTTAAAAACGTTATATAAAAAGCTGAATTTAAATTAAGATTCAGACTAAAATATTATCTGTTAGTCTTGGTTGGTTATCCAAATACGGTAATGCTCTCAAATTTTCAAAATGTATTTTATACTTTTATACTAGAACACAATTATCTTTTAGAAATTCAAAGTTTTACCTAGGTCTGACACATACTGTGTGAAAATGTGTAAAGAAAGATACATAAATTCTTGACTTCAAGACGCAGTGCATTAAGTTGATTTAGCCAATTCCCTGTCATAGTTCATAGTGTAGCACAACAAACACCTGCCCGCTAAATAAAGGCATGGAGAAAGTCGGCTGTTGAATGTAGTCTCAAGTGAAATATGAATATGTGTATGTGGGATGTTAAAGTTGCTGCATTACTTGGATCTGAGGCTGGTGCTGCTGCTGAAGCCTTGGAGAAGGCAGCGGGGGCCCAGACCCGTCCAGCCCACAGCCCAACTGGGACAGCACTAAGGGAGGAGGGGGGAGGGAGGGGGAAGGAAGGATGAGGCAGGAGGAAGAGAAGGAAGGAATGGAGTAAAGTATGAAGAGAGAAAATGCACATAGGCCCAAGAAACAAGTGGTGGGGGGGTGGGGGGTATTGACGAGATGGTGTGACACATAACCACACATGAGGAAAGAGATGGAATGAAAGATAGAGTAGGCAAATAGGGGGGGGGGGTGCAAAATGACCATGTGCGTGGACATTTTTAGGTTGGATTATGGGCATGAATAGGGTGAGCAGTACAGGTAAAGAAAAGAAGACAGAATGAGTGTGAAAGGGAAAGAAAAAGGGGTGGGGGAGGGATGGGGTAAAAAACAACAGAGGTAAAATAAAAAGAGAATGTAGCAGAGAAGAAGGGGGGAGTTGAGTCTCTCATGTCAGATGTTACATGCTCCCTTGAGATGGAACAATGGCTCACTATGGCAAAATGATGATGTTAAGTTACAGACTATGAGTCCTTATGTAAAGTTATTACAGAAATGAATACATTAGTGCTAGTTAGTGGCATGATGGTGTCAGTTTGTTTTGTCAAACGTAAAGAGACTGAACAAACTGTTTTGGAGAACTGTAGGTTGGTTTCATTGTGTCTGTGAGTCATACCTGCGGCCTGTGGAGACATAAAGCCTCCGACTCCCAAGTTGATGACCGCTGTTTGCTGGTTTCCTAAACTTTGATCCTGGTCGCCCTGAAAAAAAATAAGTTAAATATAAGGAAGTGGAATCATTATGCAAATTAGCAATTGATTTTTCTAATAATAAGCGTTTATCACGTTAACATTTCCTGTTTTTGACATGTTTAAGAAGATATTTTAAAAAAGACAATAAGAGATACGAACAAAGTTGTAGTTAATTTTTTATTTTTTTTAGAGCTTCTCCCACCTAATTGTCTTGAATATGTCAGTGTCACCTCAGCACTGCTAGATTCTGAGCTATTCTCCCATTATTCCATAGCCTGGAAATCCAGACCCATATCTAGAACGATAGAGGGTTTGGCCACGATCAATAGACCTTTCCAACTCAAGGGGCGGCACCTACGCGTGCATTTCAAATGCCACTGCACGCAATTGGATAGCACTACGACCAATAAGAACAATGAACAAGGTGACATATTAAGCCCTGTTCATTTAGCGAACAGCGGGTTAACTGTAAAATTAAACTTTTGGTGTGGTCAGAAAAACAGAACATTCCTCTTACTTAACATAACATATCAACAGCCAACTCTGTTTACTATCACGGCTTTGACGGCGCATGATGCACAGCACTGTTGTCATCCGGTTACGTCCGCCCCAGAGCACCATACATAGGGCTCTGGCCCGCCCATATCAGAAAGAATGATTTGATTGGTAGCTCAGGATTTCTTGACATATTAAATGAGCTTCAGTGGAGAATGTCCAGACCAATAGGCGCCGCAAATCTTAGTTGCCAGCGCCCAGCGGCAGGTCTGGATTTCCAGGCTTATTATTCCATGCAGATTTGTTCAAACTTGTACGACTTGGGAGATCTGAGCAATTGTCATGAAATCAATCACTTCTTTCTTCTTCTAGATTCTTCTTTAAATCTGGCACAATTTAGCACAACACAGCATTGTTCCTGTCCAAACTACTGGATACTAAGGAATCATCAGATAATAAATATGGTTCTATTGACTGTATGTGTGTGTGCGCATGTGTGACTGTGTCTCACCGTCTCCCCCTGCTGTAGAGGGCTGGAAGTGGCCGACTGACTCTGCTGTGGGGAGAACTGAGACAGCTGCTGCTGCTGCAGAGAGTTGAAGATGAGAGGACCGGTGGGGATCTGGAGATGACGATGACAATGACACAAACACATACACAGACACCAACAAACAAATGGTAGGGGAATGAGGATCGAGGAAGGATTGGTGATGGAGAGAGGAGAGGGAGAGGGAAAGTGTTACAGGAGAATTAACAAAGCAATCCAACAACACAGGGTTAACAGACAACTACACACTAACTGGCACAGAGTCATACCTGCAGCAGGTTCAGCGGTCTCAACCCAGCCGTGCTGTTCAGGCCAAAAGGACTCCCTGAAACACAAAGCAGAGTTACATTCACCAGACAGAACAGTACAGAAAAAAAATATGTCCTTCCTTTATCTCTTTACAGTGAGGCCAGGGTCAGCATCACTGGAGCTGAAATTCACTATTATGCTAAAGGAAATGTCACTTTGTTGGATGCAACAAAAACAACACGGCTCCAAAATGCTCATAAATAATGAATCAATAACATGACAGGATGACGTGGTATTGAAATCTCTTACCAGTCTGTGCTGCAGACTGCATGGTAGGCATCAAGCCTCCAGGGGGCAGGATCCCGCTCAGGTTAAGCCCTGGACCCAGCATGGGGTTGGAGCCGCCCATCAAGGTCTGAGGACTGCTACACAAACATTGCAGGACGGTCATAAAAAAAGCAACAGCGAACAATAGGTTACAATGTGGCATCATCAGAGTCCAGGGGTGTAACAATACACGTATTCATACCGAACCGTAACACTACAGGCCGTACCAAACCGAACCGCAATGCGTAATTATGGCGCGAATAACGTCAAGATGGCGTAAAGATGCCATATGTACAGGCTTGTTTTGATTGCGGTACGGCACTTGCACTTTAATTCGAAAAGTATTTTATTTATCGGAGACCTTGGTTGTTTGCAGCAATATTTTCTTTTTTATACAGAAAAAGCTGCATTTTTACTCTTAACTAAGAACCGTACCGTACTGAAACGAACCGTGACTTCAAAACCAGGGTACGTACTGAACCGTGACTTTTGTGTACCGTTTACACCTCTATCAGAGTCCCACTCCCATCTATTAAAATCTCACCAGACGGAGCCGACCACGTTGATGAAATTGAGTCCCGCCGGGTTGGCCATGACCTGCGAGGAGGTGGTTCCCGTGGTGATGGAGGTGCCCATGGTTGGCAGGGGAATGGTCATGACGGGCAGGGCTTGGCTCAGAGCCAGCTGCTGCTGGGCGAATGGCGCGATGAGGGCGGGCTGCTGCTGCTGCTGTAACTGGTTCTGGAGCATGGGAGGCTCTGAAGGGGTGGTGGTCAGAGAGAGAGGCGCACAGAGGGAGTCTGCAGGGTGCGGGGTGGAGCACGGCGTGTTGGTGGGCGATGGCTTAGGGGTCCCCGATCCTTAAAGGGGGGGAAATGGGGTAAAAAAATAAATGTTTAGGAGACAGGTACTAGGAGAGGGGTACTTTTTTCATCCTTTCCTGGACTGTTATAACAATGTCTACACTGTAAACAGTGACATTCGAGGACTATCTGTGCATCTGCTAATATGGATGTGTACTGTATTAAATGGCCCCTTTATTTTTCTTTCTTTCTTTCTTTCCACTTCGTGCCTGAAACACTAGCTTAACATATTTTATCTCTGTACATTTATGTCTACATTGTAGTACGTGTTTGTCTGTGCTCGCCAGTCTCCAGGGTGGGGGGTGGGTGTTTTGGATGTTGTGGAAATATTGTTTACGTTTGTGTTTCTTGTTTGTTCTCAAAAGAAAAAAAAAACAATACATTTTTTTTTAAATTAAAGTTTTGTAAGGAAGCGCTAAACATAACATTATCAAACGCTCATTCTGTCAATTCTGTGCTCGATTCACTGGTTGCATTTGTTTGGCTTTTAGCTAAAAATGGAATCTAATCTTCATGAATAACAGCTGAAAAGGTTAAAATTGGGAGGGTCCTGTTATGTCAAAAGTTGACAATTTGAAAAGCAGCTGGTTTTGGTCAGAAGAACATCAGAACACATTCTATTATATTATTATTGATGCAATATTCCATGAGCTTGGGAATTGTTGAATAAGCCCTGCTAGTTTTACACTTTCTCTGCACTCTTCCCTATTTCCTAAGACCTGCTGGAACCCTTGTCAAGTTCATTTTTCATCATTTGTCTAAAAACAATTCAGATCTGGAAAACTTAGAGGAGGCATGAGGTTGATGCAATATGTTCCGGTACAACTCAAAGTCATAACTTTGGCTGGTGAAATGCAAGCGGCCAAAGCAGTTAGTCAACGTTGGCTGTACTCACTCTGTGTGGAGCCCATAGGGGAGAGGGAGGCAGGCGACAGCAGGCCCACCTGGCCCAGCTCAATGGAGTGCTTCCTATTCAGAGACTGGCTTTTGGCTGGAGGGGGCGTAGGACACTTGAGTAGACCACTGGTGGTTTGTGAACTATATGGATTACCTGATGGGGAAAAAAAGGAGGCGTTGGCATATTTTCTACACCCTTTTCATAAACACAGGGAGTATTGCTATCTGGATCCGGCCTGGTTAGGAAATATTTTACACCGACCCTGTCACGTTAGAAAAAATGCTTTATAACTGTATAACATCATATTTAAAAAAGAAATATCATAGTTCATAGTCTTATCTAAGTATATTGCAGTCTGCATAACATGGGGTGTTGCAAGGTCAGTCTGTAACACAGCTCACCTCGGAGTCACCCACCAGTCTTTTTGCTAGCCATAAAATGGAAAAATACACTTCAGACACGTCTGTGCTGCTACAGTTGATCAAGCTATGATGTTTGATGAAGTCCAGTAGTTTGTTGTAGCCATTTAAGAAATAGTTTGAGCCCCTTATTTACCAACCTGTCATCTCCAGTTAAGTTGAAGATTTTCTACAACTTCCAGAATACTTTTCAAAAACACCAAAAACAGAGAGACAGGAAGCGAATTTGGTTCTTTTAAATTTCAAACTATTTTTCTGCGTTGAAAAGAGCACCAAAGAACAACAGGAGAAGATCTCTACCTGAGGAGCTGCTGCCTGATCCTGAAGGCAGTTTGATGGGAGGGGGCCGATGCTTCACCCCTTTTCCCAAAACAGACGTCTGGACCAGTGGAGAAATACCATCGCCCTGCAGATGACATGTGAAACACTTCATTAGCCACAGTGCAACACAAAAGTTAAATTCTCACCAGTGCTGATTGCACACTACAAGAGCAGACAATCCGTAACTCATGTGCTCATTAGGTTCAATATATTTCAAAATCACAACAGACTTCATTCATTCACATCTGCGTCCAAATGCTTTTGTCAATAATTGATGAGCATGAACGGATATCAATTTCATGGTTATTTAATAGATGTGACCAATGCAGTACTGTTTTACTGTCATTATGCTAAGCATATAGTTAAAATGTCTATGTTTAAATTTTCTATGGCAGCCAGGCCTTTTTTTTGTGTGTATGCGTGTCTTGAAGTGGTTCTTAATTTGTTCGGAGCAAACAAAGTAATTTGAGAAAATGTTCATGAATCCAGGATAAAATAAAATGCACTTTCACACAGTTAAGTAACATGCAATTTTTGTGAAAGAGATCCAATGATTTGTACTGTAAAAAGTTAAATTGATAAGTTGTTTCCAAGGAAATCTTATTTTTGTTTAATCATCATTAAAAGAAAATTAGATATGGTGAGATTCCATCCAGGCAAAGCAGTACTTACCTCATCTTTGCTGGGGGAGGGAGGCCCCTGAGCCACGGTGCCTGAGTTATGGGACATCTTGACCTGACACTTCACGTCTCTCTCATACACGCCTTTGTACTGATTTAGAAATCTATGAAACAGACATGACACCAAAATGAATACTTTGCTCTCCAACAGCATGTCCCTCAAAACAATTGATTTGACAGGATTATATTATCAATAAAAAGGCAAGCATGGTGACTCACCGGTCTGCATCTATCTTTGAGCCTATGAGGAAGCTGGGAACAAGACAAAAGAGACGGAGAAGAGTGAATGCAAGGTGGCGTGTCAAATTCGGTCACAAACACTGAATAGGTCTCACACAGTGTTCCTTACGAGGGATGTATGAGCTTTAGGTCTGTGCTGTTCTCCTCCGCTTTTGGTTCTTTAGCGCAGTAGATCTTCCCGTACACTAGTGGGTCTCCCATGGACTGGAAGATAGACACCTTGGTCCTCTGGGCCTGGCCCCCCACCTCACACTCAAACGTGTAGTCATCTATAACTTCCTGTGGAAACAAAGTGGACATTAACAACTGAGTGAAAGACTGTTTACAAGACATGCATTTGCTGAGGTCACAAAACAAACATGCAAATAATATCGATATTGGTCTATCTGCAGTCCAATATGCTGCTTCTTTGTTTTTTAGCAGAAGCATGCATTCAATTCTGAATAGTTCCACTGATTTTGATAAAAAATTATTAAATAAAGTAGTTTCCTATTAAGCATCACATAATTACATGTAACAACTCCCTACTTCTTACTAAGAGCATATAGCCATCATTAACATGAGTGTTACGGTCACACTTACCTCAGCAGGCCAGATCACAGTAGTGGGCTGAGAGTCCTCCAACTGTAGAGATTTCTCAACCACAGCGTACTTTTCCACCTAGAACAACACACAAACAAATCCCTCTGGTTTATTAATGCTCTGCATTATAGGACTATGGGCCGGTTTCGCAGACATGGATTAAGCCTAGTTCTGGACTAAATTGTACTTTCAATGGACAATCTCCATTCAAAATTCCATTTAGTCCAGGACTAGGCTTAATCCATGTCTGTGAAACTGGCCCTATATGAGTTAAGTGGGTTTTAAAGTGACATTGGCTCAAGTGACAGTGTAATTGAGGAGCGCTGAGCTACTTACATCAATTTCCTTCGGTACAGTTAGTTGGCAGTTGCTCTGCTTCCACATGTCAACGCACTGCAAGTGGTGACAGCAGCAGTGGGATAAAAAGAGAGACATTAACAAAAACAAGTTAGAGAGAGAGAGAGCAAGATGACAGGATGCACAGGCAAGAAGCTGAACAGAAACGTCAGCTTGTTTTCACTTATTATATCAGTTTTACTGGTTACATTTCCGATCTTTGAGATCTTCAGGTCTATGACAGGAGCAGGCTTCCTCTCCTTCCTTCTCTGTAGGTAGTCGTACAGTCGTAGCTGTGGTGGCATGGGCAGATGGGACAGCTCCTGTTGCCTGTTCAGCGCAGCTCGAGAGTGCCTCTTGAAACACCTATGATGCAAAAAAACAAACAACGAGTGTTAAAATGATCAGCACTTTTTCATTTCATCATTATCCCTTTCCTAAAGAAATTCATAAATTAGCTTTTTTTCTCCTCGCATGAATTAATTTAAAAGTGAGCTGACTCCAACCCTGGAGAGTGTGCATCAGTGTACTCAGTACCGTTTCATGGAGCGGGTGTTCATTTTCTGTTTGTTGTAAAGCAGGCGATTGGCTGTGCAGGTGACAGAAATGGAGGGATCCAGGCACAGAGGTTCAGCTGTGGCCAAAATCAACTGACTCTCCAGCTGTAGTTTGTCATCCTAAAGAAGAAAAAAACAGATGCTTCAGAAAACACCCTTGCAATTTGCTAATGTAACAATGACTCATGAAACTCAGGGGAGAATTGCATACCATTATGGGTAAGCTACATTTTTATTAGCTAAGGCAAGGCGGATGCATCCTACTTTATGTAAACAATACAGAAAACATTCAATATCATTTTAATTTCATAAAATAAAATACAGTTTCTAATAATCATATACAAGAATAAACAATACAAAATGTTTTAGGACACTCTACCTGTGTCCACTTGTGGTGGTCACTGGTCATGGCATGGACATCGCAGGTTAGAGTCTGAAGGGCATAAAGACAGGACACAATCACACATGCTCCAATAGGATTAATGTTTGTCTGTGCCTGCAGTATGTGAGCGAGGTTTTCCATGTAGTGTTTTGGTTTACCTGCATGGTTGGCCGCAGCAGGATGTGTCTGCTCTGATAGGTGGGCATCTTGGTGTTACCAGACTGCCTGTAGTCCCTCACCTCTACTATTACACAGCCACAGTGGAAGATGTTGACCTGAGGCATATATAGCACATGGCGGACGTCAACAAACAGATCATACAGAGGAAAAAGGGACATTACTAAAAAAGATACAATAACAAACTATTCTAAGACATAAAGAATAGAAACCCTGCATGGCCCTGGTTTCTTTATACATGTACGACATTAATATGGGACACGTCTGCAGCCTTTGAGCAGCATACCTCATAATTGTAAACCAATATTAAAATAATTTTGAGGATAGAATTACTGTTGATACAATGGATATAATATCAAAAACCTACAAAATGATTGATGCACATGCCTATGTCGATTCGTACACATCATACAGACCTGCGATTTCTCTAACAGATCCACCAGAATAGGAGGCAACTCCTCGGCATCCAGGTATTCCAGCAGTTCTCCTTCTTCATATGGCAGACGGATGGTTTCAGAATCTAGAAAAGCAACACAAACATAAATGTTACAGAGGAAGTGGGTTGTGGAACAAAGATCAGAAAAGCACAGCTGGATGGACCGGATGCTTAACTGATTCTCTTACCAGATCCATTCTTGCCCCTGAGCATAAGAGAGTAGCCTTCGTTCCCAGGGTACAAGTTGACCACCAGACATGACACGGACTCCTGAGACACCAGCTTCTCTAGTAGATTCACATTTCGCCTCAAATTCTTCAGAAAGACAACATGCAAATAAAACACATTAGAAACAAATTTCATAACCACACCATCTCTGTGTGAGAAAAGTATTTTATTGTTGCTTTCTACTCAAATCTTGACCTAAAGGCTTTAAGTAGTTGCTTAATACTCCACTTTTTGAAAGAAAAACTTTATAGTGACTGCTTTTGTTTTGATTAAAAAAAGTTAACATATGCACAAATATGTTTGCATATTCTAATATTTTGTATAAAACTAATTTAAAGCAGAAATGATTACCTTTAAGAGTTTAATGGGCGTGGAATCTATATTCTTAGTGTTGATCATTACATTGTTCACAATTTATGATTTGGGTAAAGTATAGGTTAATTTACCAAACTGACATGCTTACCTCAAAAATAACAAACACATCTAGGTAATTTTAGTTAATAATATATATATATATATATAATATATAATATAATATATTGCAGTTAATAAATGGTAAACAAAACAGGAGCTAAATTTGACTCAACTTTATCAAACCATGAGTCAGAAAAGAACACTTGCTTGCTTTGATGACACTTTTAACACGGAAAACCTCATTATCAACATAGTATTGCATCCCAAAACAAATCACATTTCCCCCACTCATTCCCGACAGATCGAGTTGAACAAGATTCTAATTTATGCCCATAATAATAATACCTATTCATAACCCAGAGTCAAGTCACGCAACACAAACCTTTAACTCCGGCTCTTTCTCACATTCCTCCATGTAAAGCTCATAGAGCTTCTGATACAAACTCTTCCGTCCGCCCGATGAGATTCTCCTTTTGGCTGGCCGCTGTCGAGCACTTTCAACAACGTACTGAATAACAGATAGATAAACTGTGTTAATGAATAATGGGACCGATGCTGCTGCCTGACTAACACGGACCGTGCAGAGTGTGTGTGATGGGTGCACAGGGATACATGTGAATAGGAACTATACACTTTTCTTCACACAAACAATAGTGAATTAACAGCTCTTACCTCGGCTCGATCCAATGCATATTCCAAAACTTGTTGCTTTGGGGAATAAAGAGGGTAAAATTAAACAAAGTAGTTACAATGATGTGAACAGAATAAAAACAGACAGATAATCAAACAAACGGAAATCTAAGTGAGAGGTTCTGGTTGGATGCTTTCTATGTTATAATATAAAACTTCAATATGAACGTCAATGAACATATAGATGCATGACCTGAAAAAGATGCAACTTACCATTGTGGTCCACCGCCAGCTGCAAGGCGAGTGACGGTAGACGATGCTGTCCTTTCTGCCCCACACTGTCACCTTCCTAGAGTGACCATTCACACCCTGCACAGCAACACAGCAGAGGCATTGAACGCAGCACAGCCAAACAAACGCAGATGACAGAAATACAAACTACAACCCACATACACTCGCAGTGGCTTGCAGACTTATTAAGACAGTGCCGATGCAACATCGTCTGGCTGCCACTCCAAAAACATGCATGACACACATGACACAGATATGAACACTGGCGAGTTTAATCCAAGTTGTTTCATCCTTGGCTCACAATTTCAAACGCGCCAGCAAAGTATATAATCGCACATCACGTCTCAGAGTGGATAAAGCGGGTCCGCTCGGGTTAGTGAACTCTGGTGACCGTGCGCCCAGTCATGAAAGTGGCCGCTCAATAGCAACAAGCTCGCTGATGCCTGACCGTTGAGGCTAACGCGGCTAACGTTAGCATGCTAGCCCGTTACTAGTGGGCGAGCTGTAAGTTACCAGCTACGCTAAATGATGTTACGTCGTCCGAGACACAAACCAACAGAACGATGTCAATCTCAGCCAGCAGGATGGACTTACCTTCTAGGTTGCATAGCGGTCGACTGTGGCTCCGATGCGAGAAAACGAAATGAAATAGAAATATCAGTGTCTTCATTGAAAAAAAGTGGGAGCAGCAGCCATTTTCTTCCAGTGTGACAACAACAGCTCAACTTCCGGTTTGGGCCATGGTGGGCGGAGCCACAGTGAGGGCCTATTTTACAACTGTTTCAGTTACTTAATCATTAGATAGGCCTAATACTTTCTGTGTAGGCTACTAGCACCACTGTGAGACATTCTAAAGGTTGTACTGTGTGTCAACTATTTGATGCTGATTTAATTGACATGTTGTGTTTTGGAATGTGCACCATTGAAGCACATTTTATAAGATGACATTATTGCCTGATCGCTATACGTGTGTCATAAAAGGGTCTCTCTATGAATCGAAACGATTAAGGGCCTCACACCTCTGTGCTTATGTTGCATATGTGTGAGATGATGTCTTTAATCACATCACCACACTGCAAATGGGGACAGTAAGCCTAATATTCTAGCATAGAAGAACTGAAGTCGGCGAGCAGGGGGGAAGGAGGTTAATTGGGTCTCAGTCAGCAGTTAATTTTTTGCCTTTGAGCTGACAGTGTTCCTATAGATAGCCTACTTAAAAAGTATTGAAAGGCATTGAATAGACTACTTCAATCTAAAAAATAAGGCCATAAGCTATTAAAATGTCTTGAATCATTCTGAAGTCTTATAAATGCTATAGGACACGGGGAGTAGGATTTTATCAACCTTTTTTCTGACATTGTCATTAGCATTTATTTGTAGGGTATATAGGCTGACATATATTTTAAATAACATGCCAAATTAAAAAAAATCATATTTTTCAACAGTTGAATAAGACCATCTTCCTTGTTCATTGTATCAAATGTTTTAATGCAAAACTGGCCCCATTTCAAAGTAAGTGATGTCATTTTTCTCTGCAGTTTTTGTTATATAACTGGTCTTAAATCTATTCTGAGTGGCCTTAGAAAGGTCTTAAAAAGTTTTAAATCTAACTTGCCTTAAGCTGTAGGAACCCTGAGCAGAAAAAATCTGCTCATTCTTGATTGAACACGTGATTAAGGCACCTGGAATTTCTTTTAAAGAGTTTAAATATTCAAATATACAATACCCTTTCATAAAATCGCTCACACCATTGCTGAGGAATGCACATGAGTATCCACCTATTTGAATGCATCCTTATAATGCATGTTTTGTTACAATCACTCTAAAGTTCATCTGTTGCTCTTTGCCTTATACATTATGTGCACATCAGAACATTTAATTAATGCCAAGCAAGGAGCTTCCAGTGGTCTTTATGTGGTTTCTTGTTTTGGCACTTTTGAAAGAAGATGAAAACCACTGATTTATATAATTTCCTAAAAGCTTCAGCCCACTGCGTATACAATGTATATTGATAGGTTGAAATCCCATAATTGTACAGTAGGGGGAAGAGCAGGATAGCAGATTCATTAGGCTGAGTGCCACAGATGGGCAGCCCCAACAGCAGTGACATAAAGGAAAGCTGGATTTAGTAGATTTGTAACTCATTTAAATTTTACATTAACATTTAACATAAACTATATGTAAATCAGACATTTACAGCAGGGTTTGAGGACATCATACAATTATAAATGTTTACTCACATTTGTTTATAATATATCCAGAGAGCAAATAAGTAATTAGTTTAGAAGTTTAGATAGAAAAGTGAGGATACCCTTTTGCACTTTTTCATTAAAAAAACCTGAAAAAACCCCATAGGGCCTACTTTAAACACGTCAGAAATTCACCTCAGACCAAGTGCTTTGACTTTACTCTTTATCTGAGGCACCAAACACAAAGATAAGTGACCATTAATCTAAAGAACGTTTTTCTAGCCTTTATGAAAGTCAAAGATAAAAAACTAAACAAACTACAAAGGCATTTTGACAAGACTGACATAATGCTTAGAAAGCACATAGATTGTTATCGTTTTTGGTTTCAGTCTGAGCAGTTATTGTTTTTTCACGACCAACGTCTCAACAGTATAAGTAGTTCCTTTATGAGGGCAAAGGGGCTCGGGGTGGGGCTCCTCACCTGCTGCACACACACACGCACAAACACACACACACACACACACACACACACACACACACACACACACACACACACACACACACACACACACACACACACACACACACACACACACACACACACACACACACACATGCTTTGATTTAACAGCTAAAAGTCTGCGTACGGACAGGGCTTTCTTGGGGTCAGTCACTTCTTGAATGCTTGTTGGAGGTTTTCCTCTGAGCAGAAACGTTTGAGTCCACATGTGTAGCTTATTAAAATGCATTGCATTGCCTCAGCACTGCAAGTTTCTCCATGACTCCAATCCCAGAACTTCCTTTATGAAGTGACTAATTGGCCAGAAATGAGGCATCGCTGCCTTTACAATCACAGCTGATCACAGCGACACATGTTGATTGACATTGGGTTTGAAATAGAAAAATAAGAAAAATACCATCAACAAACCCGATGCATGTCTTGACTAATAAAAGGATGAAGAGATGGAGTAAAGGGGAAAGTCTGTTTCACATCGAGCAATATTTCGGCAGCTTTTTTTGTCACGACTGGTTCCATCCAGGACATTACCAAAAGGCGGTGGTGTGTTGAACTGAAATACCCTTGCACTAATGAAGTCTTCATCTCCTCATCAATGAAAACTCTCCTTGGTTGGAACTTAGAACTTGGAATGAACAAGCATAATAACATGGAACAGCTGGATGGTTGAATTTCGCATCAGAAAGCCATACTGGAGAAAATGCAAACTTGTTGTATGTGAGGCCTGAGTGCATGGCAGTGTTCTTGAGAAATAACAGTATAGTGTCTGTCTGAATACAAATATGTAGATAATTCTTCCATACTGGACTTGGACCTTGTCTCTTTGCGTGTGTATTTTACAATAAGCTGAAGTCAGTGCAGGTATTATAAGTGAGGTAGCGGTACATTTTCATAATGATGATGACAATGAGGATTAAGACTTTACATGAAACATGATCTTCTGTGGACGGAAATGTTCTGCATGCTGTCAGATCAAGCTTTTTTTTTTAACTTTTCCAGCCAAACGTCATTGCAGAGACCCTAAAAACCAAATACTTTGTGCATGGCCTGCAAGCTGCCACTGCTTAAGTATTTGTCGTGCACATGAAAATAAAAGAACGTTTTGAACGAGGTAGAGCTATGAAGGTCAGGCCACTTACTTGCATCGCAGCTTGCGATGATTGGCATGAAGGAGTGAACAGGAGGAGAACTGTAAAGCCCTTTTGACAATAGCACTACATAAATGCAGCCATTTGTAAATTTTTTCTTTTAATGTATTGAAAGCTATTATTCAAATTACTCCTTCATAACAGAAAAGGATATACTATTTAAGACTGCACTTTAACACATACTTAAATCTTTCTGCACCACTTTTACTAATTATTTCTTAATGGAACTGAATGTGCCCTATATGCAAATGAACACAATGATGACAACATCAATCAGAATCAAAGAGCTGCCATCAGGACTATCCAATGTGTGGGGACCTTTTTTCACACAGATGTTGATGTCCTGACAAATGAGAGATGGCAGCTGAATAATTATGAACCTTTATGAACCCTAGATTCATTCCTGCATTGCAGCCATGTGGAGAACAATACAGGATTTAAGGAATTTAAGTAGGACTTTCTCCAAATTAGGACCTGCAATCATTTATTCAGCTCATCCGGGTTGCATGCGGCATAGGTGGCAAGTGGCCAGCACTGATGACTTCATGTCTGGGATACGTATTATTTTGCAATGTGAACGCCTCTTGATATTCACAAGTGCATCCAGAGTCAAGACCTCAAGGGAATAGGAATAGCCTATTTTCATTTGTTTGGGAATGTGTAGAGAGTAACAACAAGTGTGTGCAGTGCTAATTCAAGTAAGTTTTCCATGTTTTTTATAATGCTTACACAAAACTGTCCGCTACAATCATTTTCAAACTCTTGCGTTTTAAACAATATAAAATGTTGCTTGTGGCCCCCCCTCTCTGATCTGCTGTGTATGTTGTAAGTGTAATTGACAGTAAAGACAGCAATGCATTCTCACTATGTATCCATTTAATTGCTGCTCTTACATTTTACCAGGCTGGTAACTGGAGAGGGTTACCTTAGAGCTGGCCCGTATAATTCGGCACCTGCCAACATTTGCTTCTGATGATTCCTAACACATGTGAATGAAAAACTTTATAAAAGAAAGAAGAAAAAAACACAACATTGTTAATGATATCATAGATCAGTAATGAGAAGCAAATCTTTACGGATAAATAATCAAATGACTTTCCAAATTCCTGTCATGCGGCAGGATTTTTTTAGCCAAGTCTATTGGAGGCTTTCAAATCCAAAAATCGTTGAGGCGTGATAGATCACTGGCCAAAAGAGAAAACCAAAAGCATTTCACAATATGAGCGCATGTTGCTTTGTTTTTAGAGGAAGGACGGAGAGGTACTTCATCCAGATGCTGTCATTATTTGTTGTGACAGGAGCTCTGGTCAAGTTTTTGACACACACACACACACACACACACACACACACACACACACACACGCACGCACGCACGCACGCACGCACGCACGCACGCACGCACACACACACACACACACACACACACACACAGACACACAGACACACACACACACAAAAACACACGCCAGCTTGTTTGTGGTGGAAGGTAGATGACATACCGAGACATTATGCTGTGCCAGGGGATTATGAACAGCAACAGAGGTACACTTTTGGTATAATCATGAACATATTTCACCTACATTTATTTCCCTCTCCTTCCTTCCACCCTTTGTTCTCTCCTGGGACCTAGAAACTGTGGGAGAGCAGACTTTTCCACGTCAGTCTGTTTCTTCTCTGGAGCGACGAGATGAGGACCGCAGCTGTGCCGGAGTTTAGCACACCAGTCCACGGCCCAGAGTGAAAGGGTGCTGTGCTGGGATTTTTTCTGAATCCTACATTTTTCTAAAAGCAGATTGTTGGATGAAATAATTTTTTTTGGAGGGGCGTCGTCACATTTCAAAGTTTTCAAAGGTGCAAATGTAAAGCTACTAAAAATGTACCATGTGTTACAATACACAGTTCCTTACCTTTGGTTTTCATGTCAAAATCTAAAAAAATCGTCTCTTATCTTTTTGAAACTAACTCCTAAAGGTAGGAATGAATTATTGAAACAAATGCAACTTTATAATGAAAAACAGATTTTTCATAAATTCTGTACATTAATAAAACCATTCAAACAAATGAGTCGACATTACACCAGGGTGGAAGATAGTTCACGCATGTCCAATAAAACCTCAAGAAATCCTCACTCAATGACATTCTTAAAAACGACTCACCAAGCTAAAGTGAGTAGCGTGGGTTGGAAATGAATCATTAGTTTATATCCCCAAAAGTGATAGCATCACCATATTAGTCTGAGAAAGATTTGGTCCAGTTGCTGTCCTGAGGGGATGATGGCTGCATATCTGGACTCATGCACACTATGAGCTTATGTGACTCAGCTATTGTTTCAAACAATGAGCCTGCCTGTCGAGTTGTATGGGATTACAGTGTTGCAGAAATTTCTCATGATTTCACATGGGAGAGAGGAGCAAAAAGACCCACAGAGAGTTGGCGGGTGGCTGCAGCGAGACAAATGGCTTTCTCTTCATGGATCTGGTTGAAACTTAGCCTTTTATTAGTGGTTAGAAAAACAAAACAGCAGCACGTTTGTTCAAGCTCCCCGTCCAGCTTGATTTGAAATTCAGCATTTACCGTGGAGGGGCACTTCTTGCCCAGATATGGGAATGTGTGTTTCAAGTATAGTGTGTCCAGACAGCGTTGTTTGAGGACTCAGGAGAAAGAAGTTCTGTTGGTTTGCCATATGGTGAGACAGAGAAGGAGAAAGGAGAGAGCATTCTGGAGGGCTGTCTTCAGTCTGATACAAATGATCCTCAGCTCAAGAGACTTGGTTCCTATGACATTCTCTAAACAAATACAGAAATGATTTCAGTTTTCATGTTTTTCTTCAGCAGCAGCAGTCTTTCTGTCTGTGAGGTCCAAGCCGACTTCATCTATCACAGATGAAGAGGTTGAGATGGGGGAGGGAGAAAAAATACAAAGGTCGGAGAGCAAGTTTTATCTGGGAGCTTCTTTCAATGTAACACCTCCCCAAAGGGCTCATAGTATTCCCAAACTTCCCATTCTAACATATTGGAGGAGGACCCATGTCAGTAGGGTTTAGGTCCAGCTGAGATCCCAGCTGAATCTGTCTTTCTGACCTGATCACATTCAATCCTGTTGGACCATAAACAGGGTAATAAAAGACAGGACAAAAATAACAAAGTGTATGTGAAGTAGATCAAACCAGTATCCACGTCTGACCTTTTACATGTTATGTGACAGGTGGGCAGCCTCGTTTTCGTAGTTTTGGCCATCATCCCCCTATCGTTCATGATACAATTGTCTCAACTTACTGCTGAGGTCTGGGTACTACGTGAAATGCAGTAGCTCAAACAAAAGCAGTTAAACAATATGTGTTTGAAAAGTGCTTGTTTAAAAAGTTTCTGATCATCTGACCATGTTTCTTGCCCCATTTGACTTTGTTATACCAATGACGTTGTGCTTCCAGATCTTATACATTACTTTGATGAGTACAATGATATAAAAACCAACATCAATAGATGGAACTACAAATGTAAGACCCAAGTTGTAAAAGGCTTGAATTAGGCCATCCTTTAATTTAGTTGTATATGTATATACAGTATGGTGCTGGTGTTGTGTGTACATGTTTATTTGTAGTTAGAAAAGGCTTTGGGGTGACTTTGAAGTGCAGCTGCAGAGGGTTTCCCTTTCATATTTTCACAGAGCAACACACTTAAAATCATAGAGAGAACTTGAATTTTAGACCTGAAGCTCTGGCAGCCGCCTGTCTTTATTCGAAACAGCTCGGTAGCAGACTGTGTGTCTGCATTTCAATAATGTGACCTTTCTTGACTCTTTGGCACTCCCTGTGGTTATTGGCAGCTTCACACACCGGAGTCCAGCGCCAAAGTGATTCACTCCCCAGAGAAGCTGCGGGATGAACAAGAGCAAACGTCAATATTGGACACTGGAGGGACCAAGGCATATATGTGGGGAAGGGGATGGCAGTGTGAGGGGTTGAGGGGAGAACAGAGTGGCCAAGCGAACACTGTTTGATTTCAGCAGGGTTACCATGTTGTGGTTATTAGTCTTGGGATGCATTTTCCCTTGATAATTAACCACCTTGACTGATTTTCTAATGCAAAGACCTTGGCTCAAGGAGCAGGCACTTGTTTAAACTTGATTGTTTTCACTTTGGGTGTTTCTTTGCAATCAAGAGACATACACAATTTTTTTACAGCACCTCTCTTCATCCCGATGGTTTTAATTTCTTATAGAGTTTATGGACTCCAAAATCCGTGGTTAGAGAGAAAATCCAGGGAGGTAAGAACGCCAGAGGGCATAGAAATGACTATCAAAATGACAACACATGGTATTATATAAAGGAAAGAGAGAAAGAACAGGAAACATACGGCTAAAAACTTCTATCCTGGCACGACTCACCACACATCTACCTCCTGCTGTGCCAATTATCAAATCAACAAGTTGAAAAGGCACTGCATTTAAACTGGCAGTTCCTCTCCCTCTGTGTAAAAAATGAGACCACTGGAAGCGAGGAGACCTCCCGAGATACTGAAAAGCCCACAAAGAGAATTTTACGGAAATTATACCGGATTAATTTTTCCTCTACTCTCATTACTGCTGGCTGCTGCCAACACAGAACTGAGGTGTTAATTATCAGGTGTGGACACATGTGAGTTCTCTGCCAGCTACATTTCAACAGTGCTAGCTCTCTTGTCACAAGAGGTCCAGCCCATGAACATGTTGTCTGCAGATACGTGGATGTGTGAATGCACACAAAATCAAGAGCAACCGCTCGCTGTCTTTTCTGTAACTGCATGAGTCTCTTTTTCTTCATTTGGCTGCATACAGATACCCAAAAGTAGTTCAACTGAACACACACACACATACACACACACACCTTGTTGGCTCAGCGGTCCCCTGTTGGGGAATGTGTTACGACACTGAAGTCCACTGTTAGATAGGTACGCAAGTGCACACACACACACACACACACACACACACACACACACACACACACACACACACACACACCATTCGATCCATTCAGTTACACTGATGGTGTAGGCACATGATAATTACACTTAATAGTGACTTGGTAACATCCAGCATTATTGTCCCTTCTACGCACTACGAAATCAAGGTACAGGAATGGTCCTAAAACCTACTTCATATGAAATGCAGCAAACTTGCAGAATTCACATTTTTTACTGTACCTTTCCAATGGTTACATTATTGTCGCTAGGGGTACAGGAATGTTCTGAGAGGTACAGACAAAAAGGTACAAATATGTACTAATGTTTAGTGTTGTACCCTGCTAAGGTATCACTGGGGGGACAAAGCATTTGTACCCTTTTAGGTACATGGATGTCTTAGTGTGTAGGATAATGATGAAATCTAAATTATGAACATTCCACTCATTATACTGTGAACACGCATATGAGCAAACAAGCAAAAGCAGATGTGGTTACAAACTGCAAACAGCAACTGCTTTGAAGCACTGCTCCCTCCTGGCTGGTGCCCATAGAGTTTAAAATAAATAGAGAAAAGCTGTTGTTTGTGTCTTAATAACTTCCATTTGCAGAACCATCTTTATTTGCTTCATGGCACCATGGACACAAACATAACACCACCAGCAAAAAATTAAGGATATGGAAGTGTTTCGGTGCGCAAGAGAAATACGAAAACAAAATCTCATTATAACTCTTTTTAAATAGAAGGCCCAAGAGATGTTTTTGATTTTCCATAACGTCATTGTCCTAATTGCCTGAATGTAAAACGTAGTTCATCAGTCAGATGAGTCATGTACAGTACAAAGTGAAATTAGGAGTGAAAGAAGTCAAAGAGATCAGAAGAGACAAGTGGGGCATTCCTGTGTGTTACACAAATCAGAGTGTGGTATTTAATGAGGATGTCAAAACAATTTGAATTTGTCAAACATGCAAAACAATTTCCATTTATTACAGTAAACCACAAAATTATATGAAATAATAAACCACACTGCCCCACGTCTTTGTGTTAAACATGG
Organism: Ammodytes marinus; assembly: GCF_949987685.1. Lineage (NCBI taxonomy): Eukaryota > Metazoa > Chordata > Actinopteri > Uranoscopiformes > Ammodytidae > Ammodytes > Ammodytes marinus. Next base: position 14,335,862 of record NC_137218.1, read on the forward strand.
GAAACCGTGTGCTGAAGCACAAAGCAGCTGTGATGTGTAATAACATTCCCATAAAAAATGTAGGCTACAATGCGATTGATTTATGGAACATAATTACATCCAATCAACAAGAAAGGTGCTACGTAAGCTGTAAATACAAGTCTGGACAAACTAAGTATGTTGTTCACCTTAGGGATGACGTTTTTTTAATCTAGCAGTTGGTTTTGACAAGAGATGTTTCTTAGAGAATTGCACCTTTAAATTTCATTGCAGAAAAAAAAGTGTCTGGAATGGTTGAATTATGATGAACTGTCGCTGAACAGGTGTGCAAGCTCCTTGAGGCTACACATTAGGAACCGCCAGCACCTTATCAGGGAGTCTCTCTGAAGTGTGAACTCATTCAGGTTTGTTCTGTGGTTCCCTCAGGTCACATCTCCTTACACGTCTCCTGCTCCTGCTGAGCCGTTGCGGTAAATGTGTTTAGATCGAATTTACTGCCATATGTAGTTACGATTTTAATTCTAAATGTGTGTGTGTGTGTGTGTGTGTGTGTGTGTGGGGGGGGGGGGGGGCAGAGACAGCGAGAGAGAGGAGAATCATTTCAGACAGGATGGGCTGATGATACAACACAGCACAAGGGCTTGGCCAAGGCAAACACACAGAAGGCCAGGGATTGAACACATGTCCTTTTATTTTCCAAAGCAGCGACAGGCTTACTCCGTTACCACGCTGCCCACTTTCCTGCTACAATTGTCTGAGGGGATTAGCTGGACATTCAGACAACACACGCTTGTAGGACAACTGCCTGGTATTCAACAAATGGAAAGTGCTGTCATGTAAATAAGATGGCAATGAGAATAAATGAGTGCTGAACTATTAGCCTCACATAAGTTTCGGAACATCCAGATCATCATTTGGTACCTTTAAATGTGGGTGCAGTTTTCAGTTTTCTTAACATGAAAGCTATGGAGTTGTACATTCCATTTCGACTTTATGAAGTTATAAAACTGAATTGACTATGAAAAGCAATTTAGTTAAACGGCGGCCTGGCAGACCCTACAGATCCTCGTGCAGAACACGGGCCTTACATTTCTGCCCGATTATATCATGGCACAAATTATTGGGTCGTGTTTTACTAAACGTCTTTCACAATTCAGCCCCTGGCAAAAATGCTGCAAGGCTAGCCAAGACCCACACAGACTAAATGGCTCCATAGAGTTAAAGCAACTGACATTAGTGCCCCCCCTTGACTTCATGTGTTTCTGAGACCTATTTCAGTTCATGTTTCAACACTTGGCAGGGGAGACTTATTTAGATTCCTTTGATTTAGTTGCCTACAGGTTGGACAGTTGAGTGAAATGCTCACTGAATTCATAGCAGATGAAGCTGCTTGAAGTCCATCTTATGATTATTCAACTATGAACACTTTTTTTTATGAAAAAAACTCTGAGAAAGAACGTTTCTAGGAATAAAATGGAATGTGCTAAGCTGAATCCATCGAAATCTGATTTACCTTGTAATCTTGTTTTAGTTAGGTGCACCAACACATGATTACCCACTTTGGGATACGACCAAAAAGGTTATCTCCTCATTTATTTCTTGTCATCTATTCCTGTTTGCAGTCCGGACTTCCAATTCAGTATGAACATCAATCATTCACCCTTTGTTATACCCCATACTGAATGTGCCAAAGTTCCATTATTTGCAAAACAAAACTTAAGACAGCCTTAAAGTTAGTGACTCGCAGCAATATCAATGTTTGATATCCTGTTCCAGTCTTTAGAATATTAAATTGTAACCCACTTTGTAATTCTGTCTCTGTCTTTTCTGCCCCACACAAGTCACACAGGGTGCAGGAAAAATACTGTAAAATCAGGTAGACATAACATCTGCTGAGGTCAATGTGGTGACTGACATAAATTCCTCAATATTCACAGATTTTCAGAGCCCAAATAAGGTGACCATAGAGTGTGAAGGGAAAGGGTTTTTTTTTCCAGGTCTTTCCTCAACAGTGTTCTTCTGTACCAGTGTACTCATGATTACCAGCAGTTAAATAATTTTAACTTCAAATGTATTGGGACTAATAACAGTGATTAAAAGAAGTCTATATATCTAACATAATTTCAACTCCAAAAAATTTGCTATTATTGTTAAAATATACTTATTCAAGCGGCAATAGCGAGATGTTTGCTGGGCCAACATAATTTTGTTAACTGCTAATGGCAAAGCTTAAATTCTAAATCACATTCATTTCTTAATTAAATCAGCAATTACTATTTATAGTTTTAACAGTATATCAACAAAATCTGAAATGACTATATGAATACAATGTGACAGGGGTTGCTTATGGTACCTACATAGAATTATCACCTGAATATGCAACTCTAGCAACTAACAGCTAGCAACTAAACAGCAGCTAAAGAGTCAGATAATTCCTTCAGGAGTTGAACAGATGATAACCAAGAGCTCAACATTCACTGGCTGGACACCAAAACAAATATAACTAAATCATAATGTTGCCCTGTACCTGCTGAATGTGTAAATAAGCACCTGTTAGCTAAAAGGTTTGCCATCTCACCTTAGGTGCAACTGTTGTGCACTGCCCCAAGTGGCCAAAGAGATATCTGTTGCATGTTTAAAGGTGAAGTAAGCGATTTATTTATGTTAATATACGTGTTAAAATGCTATACTCATAAACTATATTCATATAGTGATCACTTATATAGTGTGCAAGTTTCATAACTCCGATCTCTCAGTCAGCCGCTCTGCATGTAATCGGCAAATAAACTTTTCTGGGATCCCACAACTGATATCCAATCAGAAGAGAGAACGCGGGGCGCCCTTAGCTCAGTTGGTAGGGCGCCCCACCCCCCCTCCCCCCCCGGGCCTTGGCCCAGCAGCAGACCCGGGTTCGATTCCCGCCCACGGTCGTTCTCTGCATCTCACTCTCCTCTCTGTGCCATTTCACTTCTGTCTCTTCTATCAATAAAAGTATAAAAATGCCCTAAAAAATATCTAGAAAAAAAAGAAAAGATAAAAAAAGAAAGAAGAGTGAACGCTACAAACCGGCACGTCTCACTGCCGGTGCAAGCGCAGAGCGACAGATGGGTGAATGTTTAAGCGCCTACAATGGCAGAGCAGGTAAAAATCCTTCCCAAAGTCTGTTTTGATGGTTTTTATCATGTTTTATCGCACTTACGGATGATGCTAGATAACTGCTTGAAGACTGCAATGCATTTATGTGGTGACGTAGGGACGATGGAGGGGACTACTATCTGCAGTCATTAGCCCCTTTTACACAGCCAGTGAAAGCCGGGAATATGCCGGAATTTCGGCCCTCCGCCCTGCTGTATAAATGCGACCGTTGCGGAACGAGGGAAGAAAGGTACGAGAGATTGTTCCGGGAATTTTACTACCTCGGGTGGTAGTAAGATTCCCGACACAATCAGTTCCGCCTCTCTGTATAAATGCGGCCAGCTTGTTGTTGCGGAACAGGGGGGCGTTTGACGTTCCATAGCCTACGTTCTAAACATGCGACTATGACTACTGAAGGACGTGTGTTTAACATTAACCACGGCGGCCTGATGTCCCGTAAAAATCACCAAATAAAAGGAACGGCGTATAATCTAGCTGGTCATAAGGTCCACTGCTCAATCCAAACCTCCACGCTTCATTTTGCAGTGTATTGCAGTGTATTTCTATTTCTGCCCAGGGGAAGTTGTTCAATAGGAAAGCTAGGCTAAGCTAGGCTACGGATCGCCGCCGCTATTATTATCCTAAGTCTGACTCTGAGCGTATATCCACACTTTATTTCTGTCTACAGTAATGTGACTTCACACACTGTGTGTATGTGTACGTCTGATTGGCAGATCGCTGCCCTTACAAAGAGACTCGCTCACAGCCAACCTGTCACACAAACACACACACAGACACAGAAGCAGTGAGCAGCGGAGTGATTTTTGTCAGTTTGGTTAACAGTCCCAGAGATGTTGGACTCAGGGCGTAGCGAGATCAACCGGCACATCACGGGGACAGTAACATACGGCCCTCTTACTGCAAGCTCCAGCACTTCTGCTCTCAATTCACCGGCCAGTGTTGTTGTTGTAAAGCAGCTGACCGGCGCAGCGCTAAATGTTTACGTCGAACCTGACGCTGTTTACAAGCACCTCTTTCATTCCGGAACGCTGTGTAAAAGGGGCTACTGACGAGCCAGCAGGCCGGCGTTGCTTGGTTCTGTGTAACACAGAAGCAAGCAAGGACGGCATATTGGAGTGATGTTGTTCCGTCAATATGCCGCAATCTCTGTGTAAAAGGGGCTATTGACAGGAAGTTAGCTGAAATAACCATTTCGCTTACAGCACCTTTAACCTTGCTCACATCTTTGGTCTTTACCATTTTACTTTATTGATTTTACACAACACATACAACAACAAAAGAACATTGACTACATTAGAACATTTTTAAAATAATTTTAAATATGTATGTCTAATATTTTAAAAAAATGATTTTAATAAACCTTTATCTTCAAAAGATTCTAGGTTACACAAAAAAAAAATCACAGACAGAAGAAAATCAGCACATTAATCAACATGTGCATGTACATACATGGCTAGAAAGGCTTAAAGAACATATAATGGCCCTGGAAACATTGATCTATGAAACTTCATATATCATTGCAATGAAGATTTTTTGTTGTGTTTGTGAAGGAGTTCCAGTCTGAGGGTCATCTAAGGAGACCATTATGAATCTGGTAGGAACTTCAGTGTCTGTCAAACAGCTGGTTGGACTGTTTCCTCTGTCTGTCTGCCTCAGACATACTGTATACTGTGCGTAGGTCATATGATAGGGATCTGAAGCTGCCTGCGGCTGCTGGACGCGCAGCCGTTCCTCGCACCCAAACTCCATAACTCTGTGCTCTGTTAAATCACTGCTTTGACTCCCCCAGTCATACGAGTGTTGCTTTCATGTCTTTCCCAAGAACACTGCTGACCTGCTGACTTACTGCTCTTTGATGTGGCTCCGACGGCCTGTCCACACATATACAGTATATTCAAAAGCTCTCACAAACTAAAACCAATAATCGTCTGCCACCCAGAATGGAAAGAGGAATGTTGAAGTAAACAATGAATTACCTTTAATCACTTGCGGGAATATAGAACACAGACAACGGAGAATGGAAAGGGATTACAATAGGATCCTTTAAATTCAGAGTTGATTCAAAGAGTGAATATACCATGTAAGGGACACATATAGTCTGAATGACTTAAAGATGGTGTCATATCCAAAGCTTTTCACTCCCTTGTGTATTTACAGCATAGGAGTTTCCAATACAAACTTATCACAAAACAATGGTCTAAAACAAAAATTCAATATTTTTTAAAAATGTTAATGCATCAAATCTTTACAGCAGTAGTTTACTCTACTTCTCTCACATTGTTCCATGTAAGAATGAGGTCTCACTCAGCCCAATGTTGAGGCATGTTGAGGTCAGACTAGCTGATCTGTGCCGGTCTTGAGCGCTACATATGTGAATCCTGAGTGAAGACCTGGTGGATAAAGAGAGAATAAAAGAAGTAAAAGCGTGAATGGACTCTGGTTATGTGAACGAGATGACAGAGGGATTACTTACTGATCCCCATGTTCTGTCTCAAAACGCCTGTGAGTAATAGTAGCTAGAGGACTCAACAGTCAATAAATCGCAGTTGGCCTATACTCTGCCCTGGCTTGGATCACAGGTGCTGGCATGATTATATTGCTCTTGTGTTTTGCATAACCTTGTACAGTGGGATCCAGTGGGACATGTGCCATGTAAAGGAGGCAAGTGACGCCCTTAAATGAGCAAGAAGAAAAATTAACAAGGCTTTTTTCTAAATTAACATTGACAAGAGGGATGCTTTGGCCCTGCCTGTTGCATGAGCTTATAGTTTTTCTCTGGTGTTACCACTAATCCCCCACAAGGGGAGATTTGCTTTCTTTGGTTGCTCCACAGAGATCAAGGTCAGATACAGAACAGCGCTGGAAAGAGACACTAACTTGTTTAAGGACAGTTTAGCAGCATGATAGAGGGGCCAGATTTTGTCGTAGAAAGTGCAATAATTAAATCCTATTCACTGGCCCTGAGTTTTATTGGGATGCAAACTTTATGGGAGAAATATCGTTGATCCTTAATTGAACCACAGGAACGTAATGACAATTTCGCAATTAAAACAATGCTTGGATTGGATACAGTCTGTTCTTATGTATTGTGGTTCATTTTTTCCAGATCTCTGGTTTTGCAGCTTTACAAGATTACAATGAGCCGGAGCCAGGGCTTCTTTTCCAGTACAGCTATACACATTACCTCACCGCTGCTTCTTCCCAGCTTGACACTCAAACATTTCTCATCTGGTTTGTATTGGTTTACAGTGTGCAAACAATTTGACGCATTGCAAAGTGGAGTCAGTAAGAAACCCCATGTTGTGCTTGGTATGGCTCTTGTGGGGTGTAAATAAATGAATTGCCGTCCTTTGCCATTCAAATAAAGAAGAAACGGTTTGATTTGAGAAGCACTTGAGAAACACACACACACACACACACACACACACATACACACACACACACACACACACACACACACACACACACACACACTTGGATGGGGGAATTCCTTAGTGATAAGAGAACCCCTCAGGTTCCCATTATAAATGTCTTTTGTTCTTGCAATTTGTCATTTGAACTTTGTGACACTCCATATGCATTCCGACTGTCTCTCACTTTCTGTTGCCAAACATAAATCTTCTTAGGTTTGCGTGTGAATGGGGGCTGGCTCAGACTTGAATGTAACCTGAATATTGTGTGTGTCTGTGTGTGTGTGTGTGTGTGTGTGTGTGTGTGTGTGTAGGTGTGTGTGTTTGGACAGGTTTATGACACCAAGCCTATCCCTGTGTTTTAAAGTCCCACTTTTCACAGGGTGCCTACAGTATTGCCTACTATTACATATAAGTTTGATAGAGGTTTGATAAAAGCAATGCCTTTTTGAATAAGAAAGAAAATAGACATTCATGGGCACCAGCGCTGCAAGCTATAAAAATGTGTGCGTGTCACATGTGTTTGCCTGTATGTGGAGCCGCACTCGCTACATCAAACAGTGAAAACATTGGTTATAGGAAAGCTCTGTTTGCTCAGTAAATAAACCTTGAACCCCTCATATACACTTCACCTTTGCTGCCACATGACCGCACTGGCCAGAAATGTTACGATCGTAGCCACACTACCTGCAACAAAACCTGGTGTGACAAAGATGGAGTAGGATTTCTCATGTGCATATTTGCTTGTCAAGTTCATAAATGGGCCGTCATTTTCCAGAGTTTGGTCAGAGGCGTATGATGTCAGAGCACAAACAGGGATCATATATCAATAATAATGTACTAGTTAAGGGTTATTCAATGTTAAATATGAGGAACATACGTACTGCACAAGCTGTAGTCAACCAATATATCATGGATTATTTACAAATAATATTTAGTTATAGTAAAAGGGTCAGTTCACCCAATTTACTTAAGTCGCATGCTCTCCCTTACCTCTAATGGTGTATGATTTGAAAAATTACAAAAGAAAAACTCAGCAGCGAGTTTCTTTCCACAAACAATGTCCTCATTATTTTGGATAGTCCCCAGACATTGGTGTTGACAGTGGTAAAGAGTAGTTCCAATGAAAACCGTCTACAACGAGTTCCTGACCTTTATATTGTTCCTAGACACCGGTGAGTATTTTAGAAATAAACTTTCAGTGCTGTGAGCCTCACAAAAAATTCCATTAAACTCTGCGATAGATGGTTTGGTAGCAGAAATCTTGGCAGATATATCAAAATGTCTAAATTGTAAAGTAAGGAACAATGAGAAAAAACTATGCTTTTGTTTGTAATTTTAGTGAAATTACACTTTGAATCAAAATGTTTAGTTTTACATATAATTTTTTTACTCACTTAGGGAAGTTGACATTATTGACTCATTTCAAAGTCATTGCGTCAGCACAGTTAACACCAGAGATGGTGTTATGGTGCATATTGTACCTAATCTAGATATAAGTGTAACACTGAGTGCTTACACTGAGAAACATTACATTTAGCTAAATCTCCCCACCCCCCCACAGTGTGTAAAGTTCAAGATGGGAATCATTGAAAAGTGCTTTGAGGCTCTGGAGGTCTGAGGTCATTTTGACGTGGATATTCTTTCCAAAGTAAGTGCTTTGTGTTTCCAAACGGAATTCATAAATAGGTAAAGTGAAAGCTGAGAATATAACATCAGACCTGGCCACATGCTTTGGTTATTCTCCAGATGTAGACTCATGGTTCCCCCTTCTGCTTCATCATTCACAGTGACTGAGTAATGATGCTAAACTGGACCCGCAGTTGAGGTCTGGTCTAGGCCAGTCTGTTTTGGCCTGGTGTTCTGTGGCCTCCCTTGCTTTACATAACTAGCCACAATGGCATCCAATGGGAGCCAAAGGTCAACAGACTCATTGCAATGAAAGGAAGTAAACAGTTGCCCAAGAAAGTGAGATAAAAATCCTGGAAGGTGAAACAATTGTGTTCAAGGATCTTAGCACGGAGCCACAACAATGGAGTGGTCTATTCACAATTTGAGTAGTGGTCCTCCCCCTTCCCGCCACAATTGAAACCACATGTGTTGCAAAATGCGATGTGCTTAGTGTTACTTCACTTGGATGTTTGACCTTTGCTGTGAATGAAGTGTGTGCAGGGGTTGACGCTATAAGGCCCTTTTTACATCCATTTGCTGTAGGGAGAAAGTCTATCTTTGCTCACTTTTCACATGGGTGGGACATGTTGGTACGAGAAGCGTTTGTGGAAGCGCAACTAATTAGGACACAAATATTCCAAGCGGAGTATTTCTGTGTCTTCAAAGATGTCTGGAGATGATCTTTGAATCAGAATTCACCATTGTATACCTGCAGCCTTGGTACTGCTCACTCTCACCGTTAGCCCATGCAGGGAAGGTGTAAACGTCAGTGTGTTTTGTCCATCTTCCTCGATAAACACTGATTCTTTCTGAGGGTCTTACTGCACCTTATTATGTTGCATCTAAATAAATAAATAAAATAATATCCATGCAGAAGGGCTTTTCCATTTATACCAATGTTTACATGTTTTGCAGAAAAACATTTGGGTAAACAAATTGTATCTCAACAGATGTTTTTAATGTGCACTCACCCAGAATAAGATTTCCCATAACATTATTTTACCATCTGGTTTTTACAGTCTTTGGTCCCTGATTGTCATTCTCAGAAGTCTCTCCAATACACAGGAGAGAATACAGAATTGAAAAAAGCCCATAGCCTGTCTTCGGAAGCTATGACTCAACCCCAAACATGTCATGTTGTGTTTTCAATCTGTTTCGGAGACATCATCTGTCGACCTGTCTGTCAACACAAACTATATAACTCCTTATTATGAACCCCCAGATGCACACATATTATTTACATTGCTCAAGTGCTAAGTCAATTCAAGTTTAATACGCTGATAGAAGTGTTCAATGATTAAGGCCTTTCATTTGTTCACGTCATGTTGTTATGTGATATAGCATGAGTAATTGATAGGTCGATAACATGTAAGAAAGTAAATAGTAAATATTTCCTCTTTGTTAATCTTATATCCACACTATATTCATACTGATCTGAATTCATCCACATCATACATTATGCCAGGTTAAGGTACAGTTATGTCTCTCTATGGGTTTTAAAATAAAGCACAATCATATTGTATATTGAATGCTTATATATTATTTATGTATATACGGTACAGCACTGTATATGGAGTAAATATGTATTGTATGATGCCCCTACAAATGAATCCCTAACAAGATAATAATTCATATAAATTAAATTAAACCTGGACCCCAATGATCAAATTTTTGTTTTTATGTTTCTATGTACATGCAGCCTGCAGCCAAAGCTTTGACTTCGACAAGAACAGTCATAGATTTATCAGCCAAAGTCTGTGCATCAACAGCTGAAATAATAGCTGATCTCATCCGGGTGATTAATTGCCTTTTTGAAGCACACCACTATATAACACAAGCTCCACGTTGGATTTGTCAGCCTGCAATGACTAATGATCATCACTGACAGTTGTAATGCACCTTTGAAGCAAGGAATGAAAGGGTTAAACTCACTCTTTCTGGTCGGTAAAAAAAAAGCGCTGAACAGTAGGAAAGTATGAATGAATGACACAATAATAAAAACACAGTGGTCATCTGTAACTGCGTCTGCAACAGTTGTTTTGATTCTTGCTGCATCACAGCCTTCCACCCTCCACAGGAAAAATAAACGTACACACTCTGACAGTGCTTCTCCAAACACAGCCCTAGGAATACGAATGCGCCTGTCACCACGGCAGAGGTGCTGTGTGCTGTGCATTGGCCAGCAGCCAGTTGGCATCTATCCAGACGGCAGTCACAAGGTGCAGAGAAGAAAAAGGTTAAGGTGGTCTGTTAAAGAGCACTGCCCAGTGTTTATGGTGAAATATAAACAGTAGATTATAAGGTTAAGCGTAAGGACAATGGTAATGCTGAATTTGGAGCAAGCATGAGTACAACCTTAAGGCTGGTTTGGATTGTGGTCAATTGTTTGGTTTGTTTGGTCACTTAAGACTGTGGAAAAGTAGCAGCACTGCAATTATTGATGTATCATTCAAGCCAATTGCTCCCTCATATTAGGTCATGCAATCAGTAGTTGCACTAAACACACAAGTTAGGTGTGTCAAATGGCACTGAGACACATGCTCTCTTCTCACAGGGGGTTGCTCTGAGTGTGGTTGTAAGTTGACAATGCCTTCCAGATTTTGAGAGTGCCTATGGGTTTGGATGTTCAGTGACTGACAGACATTTCCAAACCAGCCCTCTGGAGAAACCTCAGGAGCTGTCAGTCCATCGCTTTTATCGCAACCAAAACACAGATGAGGGAGATTAATTGTGCATTCCTTACCTTTAAACCACTCAACAAAACTGTCAAGTAGATGGGATGCTGGAAAAACTGAGAAGGGGGTTAAGTCACAAAAAGACAGAACAAGGGGAGGGTTGTACATCAATGTGTGTGTGTGTGTGTGTGTGTGCGTGCGTGCGTGCGTGCGTGCGTGCGTGCGTGCGTGTGTGTGTGTGTGTGTGCGTGCGTGTGTGTGTGTGTGTGTGTGTGTGTGCATCGGTTCAATGACATCACTGGCAATGCCTGTTCGGATGTAGGGTCGATGCCTGATTATTCTGTCCGCAGACAAAATAATATTCCAGAAACGACAGATCCGGGGGGAATTAATGCATTTTTCAGTCTGTTGGCTGCAAAATCAGACTCATTGACCACATGAACTGAAATTGGTAATCTGATAGATGACCAGAATCTTCAAAAGGTCCACACAAACGACGGAGGCCGATGTATAAGAGATGTCTAGGAGAGAATGTGAGAATATAATGTATTGTTGAAGACAAATTTAGTTGAAGTTGGCGAAGTGTGTGTGTGTGTGTGTGTGTGTGTGTGTGTGTGTGTCGTGTGTGTGTGCGTGCGTGTGTGTGTGTCGGTGTGTGCATGCGCAAGAGACTGGCAGTCGTTTTTTGTGCTTTTGAGTTTTCACAAAAAAAAGGATTGGTGATCTGCCGAAGTTCATTTATTTACAACAAATAAAGAATAGTGCCAAAAAGACATAGGGCACAATCTGCTCCCTAATGATTCAAGTTGATACAAGTTGTTTCAAGTTGAGTAATAGTTACTGAATCTGAATCCACATACAGTGGATAAGAGGCTTGTCCCATTTCGAAGGCTCCTTCATATGCGGCCGAGAAATGCAGCCTTCGTTTCACGTTATTTTATTTTATTTTTTTAAGATATTTTTTGGCATTTTTCATGCTTTTTATTGATAGTTTTGAAGAGACACAGGTGAAATGGGGCAGAGAGGGGAGTGACATGCAGAGAACGACCGCGGGCGGGAATCAAACCCGGGTCTGCTGCTGGGCCCAGCCTGGGGTTGGGACGCCCTATAACTGAGCTAAGGGCGCCCTTCGTTTCACGGTTTTGAAGGGTCCAACAGATGTATCCTTCGCGGCCCAACATATCCCAAGATACATTGCGGTTTTTTCAGAGATGGCATAAAATAAAAAAATAAAATAACAAAACAGCAACGTGTTGCTCCATCTTCTTAACTTATATCTTGCTTTCTTTTTTTCGTGTCTTTTCTTTTGTTTTTCTTGTCCTTCTTTCTTCTTGTACTTTTTTTTCTTTTCATGGTAGGCAATTTCTTTTTCTTTTTTCCTCTGTTGACAAGGCTGTCTCCGTTGGCAGCAATCAGGGTTGCTAGGCAGCACATGAGCGGCGAGTCGTCACGCAAGGTAACGCTCGTATACGGAGCACCTGCGGAGAGCGTCTCATTTAACAACGCTCGTTCGGCCTTCAGTTCGGCCTTCATGGGCTATGGCCTTCATAGACCGCGTCGACCGCGTCCTTAGAAGGATGCGGCCCCTTAATTGAGACACAGCTTATGACTATTTCCACAGTTGTTGGTCACTTGCAGCTTTCATCCTGTTTCCTGAACAGTGTGGACGACTTCTAAAAAAGGCCGAAAAGACGAAAGATGAAGTAAGAACTGCCTGAACAAGACCCAACATACATTTCTATGGCTGTGAGTGAATGGAAGTAGACATGATTTTGAAATGGGCCCTCTCTCTCTGCTTTTCCCTGGCATATCTCTATGCAGCTGACTTGAAGCAGGAAAATAATGGTGACACATTGGCCCATGTGTGGTTGAGATAAACAGTGGCATGAATGAGCGCACCAATGCTTGAGCACACACACATAGGAAAGCAAAGAGGTGTGTAATATGTTTTACAAGCTCCTCTAACTGTTTTTCCCCCCATTACAGTAAAATATCTTAATAAGCAGACCAGCATCGTCTACTGCCTTGAAAATATTTGGATTTTCTTTACTTTTCAGATGGAGAACACATTCTCAATAGAACTGTGTTAAGTATAGCAATTTTAAGGAGGAACTTCTATGACTTGATACTTGAAGAGCCTTAAATCGCTTTAAAAAATAATATAGACTTCAGGTTTGATATAAAAGAACTGTAAGGCCCAGACTAATGAAATGTCTAAATACAGAAAAACAACTCATATATTTTTTGCACATTCCATGTGACATATGTATTTGGTATATGATTATAGGTGCGTTATAATACTCTGAAGGAGTTGAGACTTCTTTTGAGTGGGAGACATATATTTGGCTCTAGCTTGGGGCTGGAAAGGTAAAAGGCAGTTGACTGGTGTCCAAGCTATGATACAGTAGGGACCACAGTGGGGGTGGGAGAAACAGGTCTGAGTCTGCTGTCTGGGGATGAAATTAGAGTTTAAACTGATCCTGAGTGGGATTTTAAAGTGGGCGAGTACAGATTATAGGTAGTATGGTTTATGTTTCCCAGACTGCCTGTTGTTACACTTCATAGCAGTTCATCTGTTTTGAACAGGCTTTGCTGAGGGCAGGGATAGGCCTACACATAAAATACATTCATTAAACAAAAAACTTTACAATAAAAGTCTGTAGGTTCAAATTACAAATGAGTTGACTCAGATGATGCAAATCATGTGCACATAAATGAAAGATTAACTATCTTGGTGCACAACACATGGAACCTTATTAAAACAAGACTATAGGAGTCTGCAGTCATGCTAGCACCACTGCAAGGCTGTCAGCTATATGCTATATATGTCAGTACAATAACATGCACACAACGACAATGCTAACAGGCTGATGTTTAGCAGCAATAGGCCTATAATGTTCAATACCTTAGTTTATCATGCTAGCATTACAATCTTTCTAGCATGCTAGACTTAATTAGAAGCACTAAACACTGGGGCTGATGGGAATACCATTAGTTTAGCAGGTATTTGGTCATAAACTGAAAACACAGAAAAGGTCATGGCAATTCATCTAACAGACATTTCACTCAAAACCACAAATGTCAATCATAATCCCAAAACAGTGAAAGTTAGTATCAAATTGTGTGCCAGTCCATTCAGTATATGTTTCAAAGGGTAAGTGAGAACTTTGACCTGCTGGTGGCGCAATAATTAAAGGAGGAAATTCATGAATAATCCATCCAAGAGTGGTTTCAGTCTGGACCAACGTGGTGGATTGACATACTGATTCTGTCATCATGCTGCTAGCAGGACTTAAAAAATACTTTATCTGTCTTGACCGAGTGCTGTCTGAGTGTGTAGAACAGCTGAACAAAAGGAGAAAAAACTGAATTAAATAGAATACATTGCTGTTTTCAATGAGGCTCAGTTTCTTGCAAGTTGCTAAATAACAGTAGCAATGATGTACAATGGCACCTTTTGTTGGAATGAATGTGTAGTCCCTATGTGATTCTTACCTTTTGCACTATTGGTTTTACATTGTTGCATTGACTCATTTTATTTAGCACTTCCCTGCAGGCTAATTTACTTTTTAAACATGCAACATTATGTCCAGTGACATTACATTATTAAATGTTAACTTACATCATCTTCTGAAAAATGCCTTGTTTATTCAATGGCCATTCAATTGCAACGACGGTATGGTTAAAGTGCAGTTAAGGAAACTTAAACCACTTTAAAATGATGAAAATATTCTGGTCATGGTTAACTGTATTATTGTCGGCTACACTCTCCACACTACTATTAAAGATGTGCTTTAGCTGCCTGGTGTGGGGAAGTGGCCGGGTTTTGGTTTGCGTGTGTGTGGTGGCGGCGTCATGAGTTGTTTTCTCCACTGCTTACATCCTGCCGTGGCCTTAACCTTTTCACTGTTTATGAATATTTGGAAAAGTACTCGAGCGTGTAAACGTTTAGCCTCTGGAAGTTAGATCTTTGAACTAGGTCTGACTGAACTATCCTGTGTTCTTCACAATGTCCTCATTCATAAACACAGGCCTGTTTCTTTCAATAAACTTCTGAATTTAACTTTGGATTTTTGTAAACAGATTTGACCCTTTGGTGAACATACATTCATTTTAGCCCATGCTCAGTTAATGGGTTTCCCATGATATAAGGGTTTACAGGGTGCTATCATTGTTTGGTTAAGGTCCTAAATAATTGTTTATGGGGCTATACATTTTTCTCTCTGTTAACCCTATACAGTATATAAAACACAATAAGTCTTTAAGTTGTAAGCAAAGGGATAAGATCGGATATCCTTCTTTGATAGGAGTGCTTGCCCTTTCACATACTCTGGGTCAAACTTTGAACCGTCCAAAGTCTGTCATGTCATATACACACAAACAGAGAGCATGGGTCGCACATTAAAAACATAAATAGAATGCTGGCATATAAGAGATAACTTCCCAAGGGGTTTTAGCATTGGACCGTGGAGAAAACAGCTGAAAGCGGTCAGTAGAGATTAAACATTCTACACAGATGACTGTTGTGTGCAATGCATTATGCAAAGTTTATGGTTTGATCAGGTTTGACAGCTGGAGTGCTGCAGAATTTCAAATTTGGCCTTTAGTACGTTCCGAAAGGATGCCGTTAAGTGATTAAGGTGATTCAATAAAGTGGAATTTTGAGCAGTAAGAGCAAAAGTGATTCCCATGTGGAATGACGCACAGCGGACGTGCCTTTTCCTCTTCCTGTGCATGCTCTTTGTTGGCCAGCAAGCTTTGGTCACAGAGTTCAATTGTATCCATCCCTTCATTCCCAGCCATATCTGGGTATTGGTAGCATTAGCATCAGGCTAAACAATATAGCACATATATTTTTCTAGCCATATCCTCTAGAATTGAATGTTTTTTTCCCCTAAAGTGTTCCTTGATCAAATTGGATATGTAATCCCTCCAGTGCGTTCTGGACCTGCCTCACAGTTATTTGATCAAGTCCAGTGATGAAGATGGCGATACAAGAAAGAATAATCTTCAATCAACATCTTTTTTGAACACTCTCAGATGAGTGAATGGACCCTACTGTGCAGAAGGAAAAGCAGAGATTAATGTAGTCAAAACCTGCTAACTTTGGACCTTGTTGATATGCAGTGGATATACTTGTCATGCACTTAGAGTTGATGCTAATGCTGCTTTTACATTAAGGTGTTTTTCCTTTTTTCCTGTGGATATATGCATCCGAACTAATGTGCATAAAGACTCATCAGTCACATATGAAGTATGTGTGAGACGAGTCAGCAGGGCCGCTGCTAAGCTTTTGGGTGCCCTAAGCAGAAATTGTCAGTGATGCCCCCTTCACCCCCCCACCCCCCAAAAAAAACACCCAGAAGCTCGCGTCCGCAGAGCGCGAGCGGAAATTTTTTGCCCTTGCAAGATCTCTGCGACTGCTTTTTGGCACATTTGCCAGCATTTACTAACAGAAAGAACAGCTTAACTTGTGAAAAAACTGCCTTTGCAAAGGAATTGAGTGATAGGATCATAGACTGATTATGAGATAATGGGCCCCTGGGCTTACACTCTTAAAGGGCCCCCCACTTGTCCCTATCCAGTCAGGTACACTGAATTTTCTACACGGATACATACAATTAATGGCAAAAACAAATTAAGGAAGTCAGTGTTTCCCACAGGATTTTGGGGTGTTGATGGAGGGACCCTGTACCTTGTTGGGGGGGGGGGGGGGGTCCGGGGGTATGCCCCCCCGGATTTTTTTTTACCTTTTTAAAGTAAAATGCATCAATCTGGTGCACTTTGTGAGGAAATTTTAGAGACTAGAGAGATAACAAATCCTGAGATGCAGAAGGAACATTATTTTTCAGATTTTTCTTAAACAGGTAGCACTCTTTACTCTGCAACTGTAAAAACAGTAGATTGGTCTGCAGACCCATGTTCTATGATGGAGGGGCCCATTTCAACAGATAAAGGGTGGATATGAACAATTTAGAATTCACACATATAAAGCTTATTTGTGTATGTGTGAGGGGGCCTTCAACCCCCTTAGACAGAGCTACTAATGCTGTTGTTTTTAACTTGCTTTTGTATTTCTCCCCTACTAGTTGAGGGGCCCATGATGATTTCTATCTTGTTACATTTTAATGAGTATTTATATTTAGGCTATTCCTTTTTGGACCCTGTTATTGACATCAGTGACTGAGCTCTTTGACTATGCAACATGAAAAGTTACTATCAGTATGTCTGGCTAAGGGCCCCCCTGAGTCCTTGGGCCCCTGGGCCTGTGCCCGGTGTGCCTGTGCAGTAATCCACCCCTGGATAGGTTACACAATTAAGAAAAAACAACGATGGGCCTGTTCATAACTAATTTATATATTTTTTGTAATGTAATGATTATCATGAACTTTAAAAAATATATATATATTTTGGGGGGCCCCCGGACCATCTCTTTTTCCTTTTTAATAAAAAAAAAAAAAAAAAAAAAAAAAAAAATTATAACATTATAACATTTTTTTTTTGGGGTGCCCCCCCAGGAACTTGGTGCCCTACGCAGTCTGCGTACTCTGCGTATAGGGAGCGGCGGCCCTGCGAGTCAGTGAGCCAAAAGAAACATTGCTTTGTGTCTGTAACTTCCTCAATGTATAGAATGTACAGTAAATTATGCAACAGGCTTCTTCACTGTGTGGAGTCTTTGTATAAACAGTATAGGCTACAAAAAGCCATACTGGTCATGGTTGAAAATGTGATGAAAATCTCTCCTGACATAAGAATTACAAAAATCACACAGACTTTACTTTTTCGCCGACCACTTTTCTAAATTGTACCATAGTTTTTGAGATTTCTATTCTAGGTTTTTTCTATGAAGTTAGCCTGCAAGTAGTAATTAAACTAAGCACCTAAAACATATATAAGCCACATCAAAGGCATTTCTAAAGGCATTTAAGATGTGTCCTGTAATCAGCTTTATATTTTGTCTCAGAGAACTCATTGTCCTTTAATTCAGGCTGTGTATAGGAAGCTAGATAAATTAAAAGGTGTTTTTGAGTGCATATGACTAACTAAAGCCTCCTGCATATGTAACCAAACCAAAGTCTTGTCCTGAAGAGTCTGTGTCTGACAAAGATTTTACATTGTTTCCCCTGAGAAACTATCTATCACTAATACACTGACATTACACTGACATTGTGAGTTCAGGACGCTCTTCAACATCAGAAGTCGAGCAGGTCGGCACACGAGAGAAACTTCATCAGGGAGTTGTGTTTGTTTTTTAATGTTTTCATCTGTCAGCTGCAGGATCCTGCTGTAACACACTGACATCATCAACATCTCCACCCAAGGGAAACTTGTACTTGGACTCCTTTTCAAACATACAACACACACACACACACACACACACACACACACACACACACACACACACACACACACACACACACACACACACACACACACACCACACACACACACACACACACACACACACACACACACACACACACACACACACACACACACAGACGAGTGCATACCTGCTCTCGATCTGAAAATGGAAAAAAATAAAACAAAGGAATGTGTGCTTGTTCAACAGAGGAGACAGTGACCAAGGTTCACTTGTTTGACCGGATTGATGTGTACATATCGACACTTTAAAGGCGCTCTGAGTTATTTTCCAATGGAGTTTCCTAAAAGGTTTTTCCTCGCTCATAAACACAAATGCCAACACTCCATCCATTACAGTAAAGCCTTCAATCTCAAAAAGGCTGAACAAATATTTACAAGAACATTTTTGTTCTCACCTGAGACCAAGAACCTACGTGGCCTATAGTCTACAGTTCAACTCAGCTGTAACTGCAGCTGTTACAATGAGCTTGACCTTTGGAAGACAGAGACAGATTTTTTTCAAATTCAACATTGTTATTTATAATGTGTTTCAAATTGTTTTCCTGACAGAACTTACCAAAAACAAAAATCCTGCTTTTAAAGTTGTTACAGGTGGGGGAGCCTTTAGCTCAGTCGGTAAGGCGTCCCCCTCCCGGGCCGGGCCCAGCAGCAGACCCGGGTTCAATTCCCGCCCGCGGTCGTTCTCTGCATGTCACTCCCCTCTCTGCCCCATTTCACCTCTGTCTCTCTGCACTATCAATAAAGCATAAAAATGCCCAAAAAATATCTTTAAAAAAAAGAAGAAAAAAAAAAAGTTGTTACAGGTAATACTGACAGTCACAGATTAGGTTGCCGTTTTTGGCAAATCTTAAATACTGCTACTGTTAATATTAGCTTTTGCCTTTAGCAATGGGATTTTCCCAAACATGTTGCATTCACTGATTAGTAAAAGTCACAGCTTAACATTTGCTGAAGTTGCACATATTTTTCCACTGGTTGTTGCTAGTGAGATTTCTCCCCCCAAGCCTTTGAAATCAGCAAAGCATCTGTGAGCTTCTGCTCCTTTTTTTAGATCGAGTTTCTGAAAAAAGATGCTTTTCGGTCTAAAGGCCAGGACACACCAGTCCGACACGCTCCGACTACCCAAAAACTGGAGTCGCCGTTTCAGGAAGCTCCAGTCTTTCCGTCGCGGTCAAAAAACACACCGAGACGACTGCTTATTTTCCGTACGCTCTGCGCTTGCGCGGGACGTAATGTCTCCACAACAGCAGGCGGCGCTAATCTGTAATGTGGCCCGAAAAAATACGAAAGCCGGAAATGATGGGACAGCTCTCTAGAGCATAAACATAGATAGAAATACGTATTTATATTTATGGACCATAAGAGCACAATTTTTAGCAGAGAGTGTCGAGCATGGTGTCGAGCAGTCAACAAGGGTTGATGCATGTGAGTACTCGCAAAACGAAACAAAGAAACACATTAAAACGATGGCTAGCTGTTGTTAGCTGTTTGTGCTACCCGCCTCACTTCCGGGCTTCACTGATTCGCTAGCCCTCCACCAATCAAATTGCTCCAAATGAAAGACGGTCGGCCGCCGATTGAACACGTTCAATCGGCGGCCGACAGGCTCAAAACAAGCCCGACGACCTCTACGTCGGCCGACGTCACGGCACACACCAAACAGATTTGTCTTTTTTTTTGACGACGGCGATTATCGGGCTGGTGTGTCCTGGCCTTAACAAAGAAACATCTAAGAGAAACGTCAACATTCGATAATTTCCATTCCTATTTCACCCCCTCTCACTAATATCCAGTGTTGAGTGGCTGATCATACAAATATGAAAATAATTGTTACGTTACCTACATTTAGGTTATTAGAATTAGAAAATAGTTTTTGTATATATTTTATTATAACAGTGTTTGTTTTGTTGTTTTTATTACAAACATTTAGATTACATTATTAGTGGATTTAAAGAGATAATTAAATGTGATTTTATTTGCTGTGACTTTGTAACTCTATAATCAAATAATCAATAATCAAAATCACAACTTACTACAAATGTTGAATTTTATGTTTATTTTTGTGCGCTTAAAAATGTGCCCCATATTTAACTTTCACTTAGAATAGCGCACAGTACATGTATTGACATTGTCAAAGAGGCAACAAAGAGGTATACATTACACATTAATTTAATCAGCAATACATACACCCATCCCACCCACTCTCACACTGATGCTGTTGACACGTGGAAAGCAAAACTCAAACAGGAGCTCAAACTCAGATACACCATGCGGCAGGAATGGAACTGAATGAGTCACTGTATAAACAAACTACAGGTGAGAAACTCCGCTCATTTATTTGTCCATCTGCTCTTGTAATCTGAGCGCTCCGTGGTTTCAAGCTGTTTTCTCCTTCGCCTCGTGTGTTGGGCTGCAGACCCCTCACAGATGCATGAGTCAGACATCCCTGGGTCTCCACATGCTCATTATCCTGTCCAGAGCCCTGCTGAAAAATGAAAATGGCTTGTGCAGACTGCAAAAAAAACAAAAACAAAAAACGTTTTAATACTGTTATGCCAAATTGTATTTATTCAGACTTACTGTAAACTGTTAACATAGGATTTATGACACAAAATACTTCTATAGGCACGGTTGTGGAGGTTTGGGCTTTAATGCTTTTTCGGATTGTTTACATTTAAACTGTTAATCATTTTAAAGTGGTTATTTAACGTGAATTATTTGATATCTGATGATGAACAAATTCTGTCAAACTGTGTGACCGATTATGTTCTGATGTACAGGGGGTGTTTCCTTCCTTTCGTATAGCCGCTCAGAGGATTACCTTCCAAAATAAAGGAAACACCTGGGAAAATAACACAAACTGTAAAGCCTGGCGGGGAGCAGTTTCCTGTAATGTCTGCTCACTTCCCTGTGGCCGTGGGTGGGTACACAAAAAAGTCACTCCGAGCAATCATTTTATTCTCATAAAGCGTCATATTTTCAATGGAAAGGCAATGGTTGTGTATGTTGAGTTGCAGCATATTTAAGTTTAGTAGCAGTTCTCTACTACCAAACGACAGTACTACAGTACTGTCATTGAGCAATGAATCCTACAACGAGCCCATTGTGGAGTAAGTTTTTTGTTGAAGAAAACTTCACTATTGTCCAAAATGAAAACAAATCTTTACTTAGTTTCAAAAGACATTACAGATGATTATGGTCAGCATTCATGCATGGAGAAAAGACCATAGCATCCTGCTCAGAGCAATGCCAGGGTATTGACTGAGTTATACACAAAATGAGCTGTTTTATACAAAATGGTTGACATGGTTTGATAGGTAGAATAACAATGGAACAATCAAGTTTGGTCCTTGATGACATCAACGATAATCTGAATATGGGAGCTTCCAGGATGGCCCACACCTAGGGTTTCAGCCCAATCAGACGGATTTAATCACAATAGAAACTCCAGACAAGATACATCAATAGTCAAGATGAGAGGAAATACACTTCATACAATGATCAAATAATGAATGTAGAATTAAACTAATCAATATGAAATTGGCTTCCACACCATGTAGAAGTAAAAAATGACATCATGAGTGTGAAAATGGGAAGATATTTATTTTGCCGTCTTAAGGCCAGGACACACCGGCCCGATAATCGCCGTCGTAGAGTCGGAAGGGGGCGGGGACACGAATCTGTTTGGTGTGTGCCGTGAAATCGGTCGTCGTAGATGTCGTCGGGCTTCTTTTGGGCGGCGGGCAGTCTTTCAGTTGGAGCAATTTGATTTGTGGAGGGCTAGCGAATCAGTGAAGCCCGGAAGTGAGGCGGGTAGCACAAACAGCTAACAACAGTTAGCCATTGTTTTAATGTGTTTGTTTGTTTCGTTCAGCGAGTACTCACATGCATCAACCCTTGTTGACTGCTCGACACCATGCTCGACACACTCTGCTAAAAATGGTGCTCTTTATGGTCCATAAATATAAATACGTATTTCTATCTAGAGAGCCGTCCCATCATTTCCAGCTTCCGTATTTTTTCGGGCCACAATACAGATTAGCGCCGCCTGCTGTTATGGATACATTACGTCCCGCGCAAGCGCAGAGCGTACGGAAAGTCAGCAGTCGGTTTGGTGTGTTCTTTGCACTTTTTCGGCCGCGACGGGAAGACTGGAGCTCCCTGAATCGTCAGTCTCCATTTTCGGGTAGTCGGACTGGTGTGTCCTGGCCTTTAGTCACAGCATCTTTACCCACTTTGGCTCTGGCTTGCTTTATGGGGGATCTTTAAACACTGCCCCGATACGCTGTTTCCTCCATCAATAAATCACTAGATGATGGAATTTGTCATGGAAGAAATAGCATCCTCCAGCTGTCTTGCAAATGGGGAAGGCCTTTATATTTATCAAGATGTATGGGGGAATTGATTTCCCATGCACACTTTAAAAAAGCAGGCCAGGATGTAACTGGAACGAAACAATTGCATTTGACAATTACTGGGATCAAGGGTGGGAAATGAACAATTCCACATGTGTACCCTGTCTCTTTCTGTCTCTTTGCATACATACTGTGTGTGTGACAAGCTTGTTGCCTTGTGTTTATGAGCAAATGGGTTATGGGCTAAGTCACGCTACAGGTAATTATGATGGGTATTTCTTACTTCAAAAAAATTAGCTCCACCTCAACCCACTACAACGGCGAAATGCTGTGTTTACACATCCACACAACAGTAACACTAATTTAATTATATAATAAATAACAGTATAACACTCACACGGACTATTTTTCTGCAAAGGACTTTTATTTTTGACATTTTATTTATATATTTTTTCACTGAAACCTAAGTAAAGGATCTGAATAATTCCTCCCCTATGAGAGCACCACCTTCGGATCAACTGAGTTTAGTTCTGAAACCTATAACCTATATTGAGGGACAAGTAGAAAACAGACCTCAAGGTGAAAAACCTGCACATGTTACATGGGTTGTACCCGTGCAACCCACGTGGATTAACATAACCTAAGCCACACTGAGAATGTTATGAAAGGGGTCACAGGTTCCTCTGATGCAAGCCTTGTTCCTGTGTGACGTAGTAAATACTACACTGTGCATAATACTACCAGAAGTTTGTCAACATCACTCATTAAAGTAAATACAACTATGATGAGAAATAAGAACTTATTACTTTGTTTGTTTGTTAGTTTTGTGGCAATGCTATAACTTCATGTGACACATGATGTAACTCATTTACCCTTGAGCGGTCAGATCGTCTCTGAACCTGGAGTTTGAACTCAAATATCCAAGAACTCCTTTGAATGAACTGTCAGTCTGTGAGCAAGTACAGTAGTGTTACCGCTGCCACTGTTGAGCATGGGTAAGTGATTTTCTTTAACATTATTATGTTATGGTTTGCTATTATAGAATATTTTTCCACTGCTAATTCTATCAAATAGGCCACTGAGGCAAATGTCTATCTGTGATATTGGGCTATACAAATGAAGCTGATTTGATTTGAAATAATCCATCCGATGCACATTTGTTTTAACAGCAGAAACTTTACATCTCCTTTCTGGGTTTTTTTCCTCAGAAAAATCCATAAACCTGTTTGATGTGTTTATGCTGAAGTGGTCTCACATGTTTTAATGTTTCTCTCTTACATTGTAGAACGCATGCCATTGCAGCGTGTGTGTGGAATAGTTCTATTCCTCAGTGTGTGTTTGACTTCCTTCACACCACCGTGCAATGGAGGAAACATTCTGGTGTTCCCTGTGGACGGCAGTCACTGGATCAACATGAAGATCCTGCTGGAAGATCTTCACGCCAGGGGACACAACCTGACTGTGATCAGGGCCTCCTCCAGCTGGTACATCCCAGAACAGTCTCCTCTCTATACATCCATTACCGTCCAAATGGATCAAGGTTTTGAAAACTTTTTTGATGTGTTCCTGGCGGACATTATGAGGGTATGTCATTTTACTACAACATTATTACAACATTAGAGTCTGAATCGCTCTTTCACCATATGTTTTTTATATCTACTTAGGCGCAAAGAGAGGGGGCTTCAGCATATACTTTCTTCAAACTCACCAAGGATTTCCTTACCATGATAACAGAGGTACATTCAATGTGGTCTGACGTCCTTGTTCAAATCTTCGATGATGAAAATATGACCAAAAGTTTAGTGGATTCTAAGTATGATCTTATGCTCACGGACCCAGCCATCGCACCAGGAGTTGTTATAGCCAAGTATCTCAAACTACCCGTTGTGCTCAATGTTCGCTGGATCCCCACCGGAGAAGGCCATTTACAAATAGCCCCCTCACCGGTCTCTTATATCCCAATGCCAGGCTCCGGCTTAACAGACAAGATGAATTTCATCCAGAGGGTCAAGAACATGCTTTTCTACATCCTTCTACTGGTCCAGCAGAGACAGGTGTCGCCAAGCTATAATGCCGTCTGTGATAAATACATCGAGGGTGGTTGCGAAATCAATTCACTACTTCAGGAAGCAGACATATGGCTGTTCAGGTCAGATTTTGTATTTGAATTCCCACGGCCCACGATGCCAAATGTCATCTACATAGGAGGGTTCCAGTGCAAACCAGCCCAGCCTCTGCCAGCAGATCTGGAGGACTTTGTTCAGAGTGCCGGGGAGCACGGAGTGATCATCATGACTCTGGGAACATTGGTTAACGCTTTGCCCAAAGAGGTTGCCAATGAAATTGCCAGTGTATTTGCCAGGATGCCTCAGAAGGTAACACACACTCAGTAATTAACTTTTTGCACAGCATGACATGATAAATGGATTGAAATGTGAAGTTTGACCTGACTTATCTTAAAGATATGTATGCAACAATGGATCCATCACTACATACACCAAATTAAAACCAATATTGATATTAAGATAAAAAAAGAGAAGGGATTTATAGTCCTGTGATAGACTGGAGAGTCTGCCCAAGGAATCAAATGAATCATAATAAGTAGGTTTAAAAAACAGATCCATTGATTTAAAATCTATTTAAACATTAATGTTACATAATAAATGTTATAATAATTATATGATATAAATCAAGGACTACATCTGTGCAACACTTTTGGTTACTTAAATCTCGCCTTTTAAAATGTTCATGTGCTTTACAACTCTGTGCAGTTTCAAGCTTCTTTCATCACCTCTGAAAGTCTTCTCTCTTTATTGTGATCCTTATTACATAGCTTATAGTTGTAAGTGGAGACAGGCTGCAGCAATGTCAACTATATTATATTGTATGACCTACTACTGTACAGATATACAGTACTGTATGTTCATGAAGCTTCTTTTTCACTTTCCGATCAGGTGATATGGAGGCACAAAGGGGAGCGTCCGTCTGCTTTGGGCAACAACACCATGATAGTGGAATGGATGCCACAGAAGGACCTGCTGGGCCACCCGCAGACCAAGGTCTTTGTGGCTCACGGAGGAACCAACGGAGTCCAGGAGGCCATCTACCACGGTGTCCCTGTGCTCGGCATTCCCTTGTTCTTTGACCAGTTTGACAACCTTGTACGTCTGCGCGAGAGGGGAGCTGGCATCATCCTTCAGCTACACGATGTCAACGGCCCCAGTTTCGAACAAGGTCTCAACGAAGTGCTCCACCAAGACAGCTACAGACAGAACATGCAAAGGCTGTCGCGCTTGCACAAAGATCAGCCCATGTCACCCATGGATCACGCCATCTTCTGGGTGGAATATGTCATGCGCAACAAAGGGGCTCCTCACCTGCGCACAGAGGCCTATAAGATGCCCTGGTACTCATATTACAGTGTAGATGTCCTGCTGCTATTGCTGACTGCGTTGACTTTGCTGCTGCTCTCTACTTTGGCAGTTTTCAGGTTCCTATGCTGCAGAGGTAGGAGAAAGAGCAAAACAAAACAACATTGATTGAGGTCAAGTATATGCTACAACGAGTTCTCTGCACTGTGTTTAGCCAAAAAAAAGTACATCTTAAACTATCTTATTTGTGTCTTTCTCTTTATTCCTTAGAAAATATGAAAATCAGACAATTAATTTAGCTATATATAAGTAATGTAGTGACTTGGTGATGGTATGATTGTCTAGACAACATGATTCTAGGATTTTTTTCTTTCAAGCATGGAGCCTCTCGCTCACTGCCCAGACACTAGATCATCATCATGTTCTGAGCACTACGGCACATTTTCCACGTTTGATTTAATTCTTGATTAAGGCTAAGCTCAATGGATTTGTACTTCAAAAGGAGCTGCTTATGTTTGTTATCACTCCTGCCATAGCGGCTATCCTGCATTCAAATGTTTCTAACTACCATAATAACTCATCTGAGAAACACAATACTGACAGCCTTCCCTAACTGTTTGTGGATTTGAACATTTGCCCCTTGCCGTCTGCAATTCCACTTAAATTTCACAGACATCTTGGCCCCACATGCCCGAAATGAAAGAAGAACGACTTGTCCAAATCCAAAACCTCCAAAAAGAAATTCCCACAATATCTATACATCACAGCTGATATTTTTTGGGTGAGACTGTGAGGCCATATTCCCACTGGAGGAGAGGGATAATAACACTATGGTTAACTAGTTATTGTATGAGTACAAATACGTGACCAATAAAGCTGATTGTACCTATTCAGTGTGATTTAATAATTTGAAGAAACTAATGTGCACACGATAATCGGTTACCATACGTGTTATGAAAGACAACACTGGTTTCTGTATATCAAGAACACATGTATGTATCACTACCAGGATGCCACAGACATTATGTTTTTATTAAAACTTTAAAACTTGGAGATGCAATATGTCCTGCTTGTTATTCTATGTATTTGTGTCACTCCATGCACATTACATCATCTTCTAAACTGAACTTAAATGCCAGCGGGAAGACAAACCTCACAAATGTCTGTGGAAAATCATATAATTTTTGAAAAAAACATTAAAAACAGTTTCCCTTTTCCTAAACAGTCCAAAAACAGATGTCCAGAAATAATCAGTTGCTGGAAAGGAAAGCTCTCTTTGATAAAAGCATATAAGCTCATATGGTTTGGATTTATAAGATGAGTGAGGCTGTCGTGGTATATAGCTAAATTACACTTCGCTATCATTTGGTGATACCCAGCTTGAGACTCCTCAGCTTACTGATGAGTGGAAGGACATCTGTTTAAGGCTTGGTGGTACCAATGCAGTTAAGGATGATTTATGAGGACTGCAACCGCATAAAGTACAACATTCAAAGAAACATAAATGAAGGAAGAAACAGGCCTGATGATGTGATAAACATTTTTTCATTTGCATTGTAACTTATCACTGTTGTGATCCATTGTAATCAACATAAATTAAACTCACCATAGCTGTGCCAGTAAGGCTCTTTAAAACGTTTAACAGCCACTTTATTACCCTAAAGAGAGGGTTTTGTGTGACATATTTTTGTTAAGGTCAATTTGAAGTGACCATAAATCTAAATATAGTGCTTTGAAACAAAGGGTGAATGAATTACAATTACAACTGAATAGAGAAATAAAGTGGAAGAATTGATGCAACTTTTTCTTGAGTGTGAATCACATTTTAATGACACAGCAAATCCAAATTGATGAATGTAAATACATCTGTTTTATCTTAACAAATACGGTTCTAATTTGAGTTGGTTCCGACAACATACTGAAGTAGACAGTAACATGCCTATTTTGTCTCAATGGTGAAATGCAATCGCTGAATACCTAAAATATATTGTGGCAACATTCCAGTTTTTCCTCCTTTGCAAGTCCCATACAGCACTCCCAAACTTAGACTCACACATAACCTCCATTGTGTTGCAAACAATGTCTCCTTGCAGGTGAGCTGCATTATCTTTAATCTTTTAGAAATGCACTCTAGGACAAAGGTCGAGGACAAAGGCCAAGGTCGGTATTTACTGCAAACGGTACACGTGTGGAAATGTATGGAATTATTAATTGCTGCTCAGTGCACAAATACTACATATAATTCACCACATTATTTCCCCAGATGTTAGGGTCAGACACCCTAACATCTGCTGTATAGGAACAACTGACTTGCGTACATAAAACAGGTGCTGTGCATGTCTCTGTCTTGTCACAGGTATCAGCGACTGTGATAGTGAGCGCACAGCCTTCCTCCCTTTGTGTCCTTGTTAAACTCCATGCCTCCCTCTCTGATTTGTCCCTCCCTCCCTCCCTCCCCCCATTTCCTTTCTGTGATCATGGTTGGTATTGGATGAGGTCACTGTGCATGTTCTGTGTTACAGACTATAGTCAAGGCCAGGCATTCAAAACAGGGTGAGCATGTTTCTCGAATTCATATGATTAAATGCCTCTATCGTTGACTTGATTCTAGCCATTGCATGCAAAATGAAAAACTCCTGCCAAATAGTAAAGGATGTAGGCTAATACATTATTTAAGAGAGGAAGCATCACCTGGCTGCTGCAGTGCACATACTGTATATATTCTGACAACAAAAATGACAGCTGATAATTGACCCAGCTAGGCCGCTTTCATCTGCCTGGATTCTGGGTTGCATCAAACCTCAGTTTTTTCAGCTTAAAAAAACACAGCCGGGTTTGAGCTGAAACATTTATTTATTGACCTCGCTGCAATGCGTTGTTTTATCAGTACTTTTTTGACCAGGATCTTAAGAGGCGTTAATTTTTGACTTGGCTGCCTGAGCTACAAGACATCTAAACATCACTTACGTGTAAAAGAGGAAACCTTAAACCATAAATTAGCTGGAAACCCTGGACTACCATGCTGAAATATGACAAAATCAAGGTTGTGTTTTCGTCTCAAGGCTTGAGTTTAAGTATGTGTTTTCAATTGTACAAAAAGAAGTACATATTGCTTCATACCTCTTTCATCGAGCAACAAGCATGCACTTGTGCCCCTTTCTCATCACTCAACACACCACGCCCACACCTACATCCCCACCCACACCCACACCAACACTCTAATTCAACCTCTTTGGCTTGTGCTCCCGAAGGGCATTGGCTAGGTTTGACATCATTCTCTCCACAGACGAATACATCCCATTAATTGCTCTCTCCAGGGAGGAAGTAGTGTCCAAAAGCACAAATGTATCCACTGGACTGCGAAGCAAATGCTGCGCCGCTGAGCTCAGGCGTTTACACCTGTTGCTGTCTATTGAATATTGGCAATCATAATCATCATAGTTTAGGGCTGTGAAATTCTTCCAGACAGACGGCATTGTCCATTCACCCCAAATCTGTTCATGTTGCTAGAAATCATTGGTGTTGGTGACATTGCCTTCACTCGACTTTCTTTTAAGCCTTTTTTTTCTTTAAAGGATTGCAGTTGTGTTGTGCAGTTGCATTTTTTTAACATGACATGTACTGCTTATCATAACGTAACAAAGAATTATTAAGTTACTACTCAATATGATATCTAACTTTACTTCAGGTGGCAGACAATTCATATCTTCACCAAATTTGTACCCTCATTATAATGTACTTTATGTTATCTAATCTGTGTTTTAGTCTTTCTCACTTGTTTTTGTTTTTTGATACATAATATATTTATAATATAACAATATATGAAGAGGGTAGGCATAATAAGCTTCCTTCACAATTTTCAGCCATTGTTACTTTTAAAAGAAAATTATTGATCTTGTTTATATTAGGTCTTTCATGGACCGAAAATACAAGTTCTACTCATTTCTACTACTACTACTTGTCTTTCACTTTCCTTTGAATACTAACTGCTATGCGTTTATGAAGAAACAAAACCTTAATGATCAGAAAACAAACAAATAAATCCTGCAAACACTAAAATGTACTGTTGCACGTCGTCCAATCCGTGATGACACACCCACATCAAATGCAGTGTCTGAGATCACATTTGGAAATGCTCCTCTGTCACAGTACATCGATCATGAAGTGGATCCTGGATGGTGCTTTGCTCCTGTCACTGTGGAGAATACCCTCAATATGATACACTTCAGGTCCAGAACTATGGTCAGCTGGTTTACATTTGGAGTTGGATGACAGACAATGGAGCTGTCTGGTACTGAGCCTGGAGAGGAAGAGAACACTAAGCCTCTAGGTCAAAGTATTTCACTTTTAGTTTAGTAACTCAATTAAGTAACTTATTACTTAAGGACACTTGTTAGTCATTAAAATACTTTGAATCTTTATGTATGTTATTTGTATTTGAAGTAACTGTTTGGCTTCTTATTGCATGTTAAATTGATAAAATGATGTGAGACTAAAAAAAGTATTTCACAGGATAACAGACAATGTGTTTCTGATGGACCAGCCGAGCCAGTAGTAGTCTCGTTTCCCCACGAAATATTGGTGAAATGAGTGTACGCTGAGAAGTTAATGTTTGATTGCAGAGAGGTATTCCTTCAGGCTGACATTTATCATAACTTATTTAGGATAACCAATACTCCACAGGCTGATTTCCATTTCTTTTCATGATTAGTCATTGTACTTTTTTGTTTTAGCACAAATCTGTGGATTACTGAGTTCATACTTGGCCATGCTGTAGTTCCTGGACGAAGATGACATGATCTAAATCATATCCAGGATTCATATTTTCAATTGCTCGAGACAGAGTGAAACAATGGAGCCATTCTGTCAATGGTACGGTTGATTCGTGGGAGCCATTGATTTCAACACTTGAGGGCTCCTGAAGTGGGAATTGGGACACTTTTCATGTAATGTTGGTATTTGAAAAATGCCTGGTTGTTTCATGGATGGAGCCTGAGCTGAGCAAAAACCCAATGGTTTGCTTATATTCAGGGCCGACGGACTGCGGGGGAAAGAATCAGAGAAAAGTCTGATGAATGCATGAGAGTGATGGCCATGCACAACTGTAAGGTCAGTGTGTGTTGTATTTTCGTATTCAAATAAACAGTTGTTTATTTTTATAGTGCGCATTGGCATCTTTGAGCAAAATACCCCCAACATTTTTGCCTCCTGTGACACTGGCCAGTGACCACCTTCATTAAGACATTTTCTGGGAGAAACACTGCTAAAAGTAATGATTTGGTCATTCATCAAATGAAATATTGTGGAGTTGTCTGGCTCAGAGAGCAGTGTGTATTGTAAGACCGCCTTTCAGGGGGCCCATTAGGACTTTTTGTATAGGGGCCCAGAATTTGGTACTACGCCCCTGCTTATATTTGACATTTTCTCCGAGGTAAAATACCACTTATTCCACTTTGGACACGTCACTCATGACAGCTGCAGTCGAGACACTAAAGCTTGTTCGGTTTTACACCTGGTCTGCACTTGGCTTCATGTGGGCTGACTACCAGGTGTTTTTCTGGAATCATGAAATAAATTAACGTGAGCCATAAACTGCTGTGTTATTATACCGTAACCATGAAAAATAAATATTGTTTGCTAGCTTTACAACTCTGAGAAACATTTATCATTTTACTTTCCTGACACAATTTCTCTACAGCTGTACCGATGAATCACCTGCATGCGATTTATGGATATTCATCAGTACGTGTGCTTATTCTTCTACCACAATGCTGCAGAATTAAAACTTTGAGGGATTACAGACTTACATAGTTGGTTGCATCAAATTCCAAGAGTTCTGGAGAAGTCCAAGTTTGGTTAGAAAAATGTGATCTTACTGTGTGCTAATGATCGATTAAAATTTTTAATCCAATTGGTGCACATTTAGTTGTCACAACCTACTGTATTGTTTTATGGCTGACAACATAAATGTGTAATTTAACTGTTTGAAGTGTGCTCCTAGTGTAAAACCCACAGTTGTCTCATTGTCAAACTAATAATTCATATTATTTTAAATGATGATCTGTGGGTGCAGCTTAATCAATGTGTCTGTGTTCACTTCTATACAGTAGTAGATAACCATGTGCTAGTTAGCCCCATAAGTGCTAGTCTGACCTCTTCTCGTCACCTTGTTATCAGCACTCTGTGGCGTTAAGCCAGCAGTCCTCCTTGTGCAAACTTCAACTCCCCTCTGCTGCTGCCTTGGAAGAACTGCCAGGGGATCATATTCATGTTGTTGCTACAGAGTTACACAAACTATTTCATAATTTGTGGCTCACTGTTCTTTTTCTTCCTATAAGGAAAATATGATACCGTGCAGGAAAATGTGAGTCAATAATGTGTGATAATACTTGTTCAAGTGGTACAGAGAAAATAGTGCATTGTGTAACTATTATGTAATTCCTTAAATCTGGCATGTTTTTGTGTACGACATTTATGGAGGAATTCTCACCATGCAGATTTTTTTATCATCGGGAGATGCAAAAGCAAACCTGTGCAAAATGTAGAGCTTTTAAGAAATCCTTTGAATCACTTTGTCAGATAAAGTCTATAAGTGAGTCAGGGTCAAAAGCCAAAGAGAGATTTCCAAGTGTAAATACTCAAGAGAAAGAACTGGCTCTTCACTGCTTGACATACCCTCACATTGAACCAAGATATGGTAATATTCTTGATGGGGTAACATCAATGTTGTTAGAATGTGATATACAAATGTTAAAGGAATACTTCACCCATGCGGAACCGACGTTCTATCATGATAAAATCGCTATTTTAATATAACGAATGAGGTTTGTCTTCCCTCAGTCTTTCCTCAGTCTTCCCTTGGCCCAGCTGTCCTGTTACTCCTAACCCTACATTTTACTAGAGTGATGTCACACTAGTAAAATGTAGGGTAAGACAGTGAGACCATAAAACACTCTTTCTGCCTTTTCTCAGGCTAGGATGAACCGACTTCAGAAATGTTTGCACATTTATACTACCTAGGATCTCAGAGTTCCATACACCTTCATATTCCCACCGGTGAAGTAGGTCTTTAACGGTTAAACTGGCTGATGATGGGCTTTAAACGCCTTAACCTCACCTGCTTCTGCTTTTATGTTTGTAAATTACATAACATTTAGCAAGTCTGAGATTAAATAAACTCTCAATGATGACGACACTGATGTTCCAAATAATTAAACAATTCACCAATAATTTTTTTTCATGGTGCATTTTCAGAGATGTTGTTTTATTCAATTGTCAAGACACAATATTTTATGTGAGCGCAGCTGTAAATAATAGAAAAACAATATTTCGAAGTCACGTGGACATTTTATTCGTCACTTTTTAATTGATGTGAAAACAAATCAAAAGAAAGAACCA
Organism: Ammodytes marinus; assembly: GCF_949987685.1. Taxonomy (NCBI): domain Eukaryota; kingdom Metazoa; phylum Chordata; class Actinopteri; order Uranoscopiformes; family Ammodytidae; genus Ammodytes; species Ammodytes marinus. Next base: position 14,369,263 of record NC_137218.1, read on the forward strand.
CTGAAAACTGTATAAAAATGAACTGTATCTTTTTTTATTACCATGTGATAATTTACAGAGGTACAGTACAGCATTGAATGGTAGCAAAACAGTTTTTTGTCTGTCATATTTATTAAAATGCATCCATCTTACACAATGCGAGCACCATAAAAAGTATAAAAAAACCTCCCTAGCAATCTGTTTACAAAGTGAAATGATAAAAAAAAGCTAAATTAAACAACAAAGACACTCTTAGTGGTAGAATGTACCTCACCTTACACACACCATCAACGGCAAAAGTTCAGTATTTCCCCTTCCCACTTGCATTACTTACATAAAGGGTATTCTAATTTCATTTTCTATTAACACATCATGCCTATCACATACAGTATGGTTCAGATGGAAAAGTAAACAATCATTCTTATAGACGGATTGGACAAAGAAATAGCTAGATTTGCTTTGATCTCTCCCTATTGGTCCACAGTCTTTTCAATCCTCCCGTGCTCAACCAGGAGCACAGGGCTGCATTCAGTCTCTGCGGTGAGCCCAAGGTGTTTTTTTTTCTATCTGTCGGATTCACGCCCTTGGCTTGTGGTGACGCCTGACCAGCCTTTGTCTCCTCCTCATTCCAGCTTAAAGAGGGAAAAGAATGAATGGAGGCAGTCAGAGATGTGACTTAATACAATGACAAAATAATACAGGTCAAGGAGAAAGGCTATGAGATGTGTGAAGAAAAGATGGAACAACTCAAAGGTAGACAACGAAAAGAAAAGAAATCGCAAGCGAATGATTAAAATTCCAGGAATGAACATTTGCTGGATTTCGGATGCGAAAAATTGTCAGATCCGACACCAGTGTCAATGAATGCGTCATCAACTAGGCCTATCTGTTCTTACCTGGAGCTTTCCTGGCAGCAGCAAAACCACCTCCCTCTGCAAAATGAAGAGACGGCACTGTGTCAATCGCTGCATTTGATCAAACACATGCACACACACACACACACACACACACACACACACACACACACACACACACACACACACACACACACACATGCAAGAGCTATACAGAAGCTTCGCAGATTTGCATTTTTGAGTTTTCACCTTTGATGAGTTTGGTAATTCTCTCTGAGTCCTCATCGAGCAGATTTGGGCTGCTATGAATGGTGGTGATCTTCGTGAAGTCTGGGCCTGAACATTTAAAACAAAAATCCATTAGATCTAGAAGGCAGAACATTTGTCCCTCACATACGACATCATGGACAGAGTTACATAATCTATTAAAAAGCATCACGCATTATGGTTATTGGGGAAAACTGCTTAACGCTGCCCCCTCTACTCACGCAAGCCAAAGGGCCGGTGGTAGGGGAGAACGGGGTAAGTAGGCACACTTTTTACTCTAGTGAGAATTGCTCATCACCAAAACATCTGTCAATAGCCATTCCTACATTAAATTGAAGCTTAGGGTGTTGGCTAGAAATGTGTGTCTCTCTTTTTTTCCAACTTATTGTAATGAAGAAGTAATTTACCATCAAAGACACTCTGACACATTGTGACAACCAACCCCATCAAGGGGTCGGTTGTCACACACTATGGGGTTGTTTGTCACAATGTAATCTTAATGGGAAAAATCTTAAAAAGAAGGCAAGGAGGCAGAACCAAATTTGAATGTTTAATTGCATTGTCAAGTTGACAAATAGGCCTACATAACGTTCTGTAGCCTTGGCAGCTGGTCTAGTTTGGGATGCACTGGGTTGTTTTGATTTTGTTGCCCTTTTTTCTTTTGCTTGCTAGCTGCCTTTTCCTGCTCTATTCTTTCCTTCTCTGGGGTGTCAGTGAGGATACAGCTTGACAATTTATTTCGTTATTGGGTTCCTTTTCTGGCTGCAGCCTTGAGATAACATGTGACAACCAACCCCCCAAAAAATTTGACGACCAACCCCAACTTGAATTTCTTGCTAGCATCAAGGCCAACAACCATCTGACAACTAATTAGCTTGCTAACCACAATCTAAACTATAGTTTACCCTTCACACTTTCTGAGGGTAACAAGTGTTTTGTTATAAACCCATTGTGTAAAAGCCTAGAAGAAAAATACTGAGAAGCAAAATATTTAGAATTTGACATGAAAAACACAAAACATCCTCTCACCTGAAATGCAACTGTCTTCCTCCAAGGAAGTCTATGTATGTGACCTCTGATCCCAATTCTGGACCTTTTTTATATCAACATTTCAGAGCTAGCGCGCTCTGGTGGCGAGATATAACGAATGTGACATCCAACCCATGTGACAAATTACCCCGTTCTCCCCTACTAGTGGGGCATCCCAAAAATGGCACGTTTTAAATTGCACTCCACAGCTACATTAGACAGAGAATGGGTAATAATGGGATTCCTGCCTGACTGACAATAAGTCATATAGAGAAATTAAATCATTAGGACACATGGTGAGATGACCAGAAATGTATGGTGCATTATTGGCAGTTGAAGAACATATATTTAATTGTGTTTTTCTTACAGTAAAGGAACTATGTCTGCCTAACTAGGACATTGACTGTAAAAACCACCCTTCTTCCCCTCAGCATCACTGCTGAGCCTATAAAAACATCATACACCAGAATGAGCTTGTGCTGTTTTGGTTGGTGTCTGGCCAAAGCTTGTCATAATATACTGTGCAATCCTAACTAACATAGTGTTCAACAGTGTTGGCTGTCCATTACTGTAGGATGTTATTTTAGATGATTGGTGATTCTCCCCCAACATTACAGCAGCCAGGAAGCAACATATCTGCTCCAGATATTAACCATTCATTGGCACTGCTTTCCTGTTGCTGGGCTTCTTCAGGAGCCTGACTGTGTTTAAAATATAGTGAGGTAGGACTGTTAAGAAACAACTCAGATGTTCAGTAGATGTTTGCTTCAATGAGCCAACACTGAATGCTTATCAAGAAGCTGAGGAGCTGAGGAGACAGGCTCAGGCAGCAGAAATTCTAGGAGGTAATTAGCCAACTAAAGCAGCGCAGGACATAAGCCACCTGGGTTTTTGGTTTTGTATTTGAACCACCAATCACAAGCAAAACATCCAGCCTTCAAGATATAGAAATAGCTGGAAACCAACAGCGGTAGTCAAAATAAGCAAGGCACTGTGCTAGTGACTTCAAGAGATTATGAATGGTAAAAATGGGCAGTTAATTAGTTTCCTTTTTAAAATACACTCTAACATTCTTCAATACAAAATGTTGGTTTCCACTTGTGGCGAAGTGGCTAGGGCTGTCGACCCTCAACTACTGGGTCGGTGGTTCAATTCCCCGTCTCCCCACAACATGTCAAAGTGCCCTTGAGCAAGACACTGAACACTAAATTGCTCCTGATAGTTAGCCTGCTATAAGTGTGTGAATGGAAACGTGGGAATGGGAACAGATCTCCCTTGAAAAAGAGTCTCCGGTCACAATGGGATTTACCTTTATAAATAAAAGGCAAAGGTCAAATGCATTTAACAATGGGGCACACCATGGAAATGGGGGTACCTGATGACCTAATTGATGATCACACAGGAATTGTTTAAGATAATGTGAAAATTAAATTTACAGGGGCTGTTAGGAAAGACCTGAAGGAGAATCATGCTTTTAAAGGGAGTGAACGGGTTGAGTGAAACTGACCTGTAGTTTTCGTTCCATCTATGTCAAGATCTCCACCTGCATTAAATCAAAATGGCCGTCAAGACTACAAAGACACCTTATTGAAGTCCACATTATATTATCTCCACTATCGTAAGGCAGTAGCACTCAAAATATGGACCAATAAAACTTTCTAAAATGTTTGGGAACTTACGCTCAATAGCTCTTGTAATGCTGGATGCATCTCCTTCAATGACCCTGGTCACTTTTGTGATGGAGGACTCTCCCTCGATGACTCTGGTTACCTTGGTGATTGATGGTTCTCCCTCGATGACCCTGGTTACCTTGGTGATTGATGGTTCTCCCTCGATGACCCTGGTTACCTTGGTGATGGTTGGCTTTCCCTCGATGACCCTGGTTACCTTGGTGATGGTTGGTTCCCCTTCAATGACTCTGGTCACCTGTGTTATTTCGGGGACTGTGGACAAGGATAGGTTACATGAGCGTCCCTTAATAATGAACAGTCTCTGTATTATGTGCAAATGATTGCATCACTGAAAAGAGGGATGCTTTAATAACAGCTGCTCACTTCATGGTCCAGGGAGCTGCTGTTCCATTTTTTTTGTTCAGGCATCACATTACAGACATAAAAGTCTGGGTATTTAAAGAATCCAGCCAACTGTTTGAAAATGTGAAATGTTACATAATCCCTGAACACATTTTTCTCTCTCTTTACAGCCAGTGAATTCCCACATGGGGCCATCTGTAAAACCCTACAACTCGTGTATGGAATCAGCTTCAACAGGAACTTCAGCCTCAGACATTCTTTCACCTCTTCTACATTTTCAGCTTCTGAGCGATGAATTTTTAATGTGACTATTTATTTGAGCTATAAAGAGATGAAAATCAGATGTATGTTTCCATATCAAAGGGCTTCTAATCTTTGGCCTGATGTCCCATGATACGTGACCAAGCCTGGTAATCAAAGCCAGATTCTGTCCTTTAAACAAGGTTATTAAGATGTTTTGGTCATCCATGCTGTGTAACAACATTGTTTATGTACTTTTCAACTTCAACGTTAGCTACTCAATGTAATAAAAGGGTGAATAATAAATGATGCCCTCAAAATCGGCTGCTACCCTGAGTCTCAATATTCATCAGACCTACTTTCCCTCTCTTTCTGCTGCTATTTAACAAAGACGGCGACAGAGCCTCTTGAGTAGTGGTAAACAGTTTGGCTTCTGAACACATACAACAAAGTAATGCCCACCTGTAAGGAAGGAGTGACTTTTCCTTCTCAAATTCTTAGGTCCGATGAAAGACAGAGCAGAATGAGAACTAAAATGCTAAATATAATATAACAGCTTTATTAAGTCTACCAGAAGTTCAGAACATAAAACTGCAGCCCCTTATAATGTGAGCCCCTTAAGGTCCATCCCCTCAGCTCCGATAGCTCACATAATGAGCTTAATAACCTTTGGGGACTTCATTAGACTTTATCCCTCCTATGTTACCCAATACATCAAGGCATGGTCCCATCTGTGTGGAAGTGCACTGGTACCCAGCTCAACATACTAATGAAATCCATGAGTCCACTTTGGTCACTGACCTTGTTACGCTTTGACAGCCCAATTACCTCATTTTAAAAGAGCTGATTGAATATCCCAAGAAGTCCAAGTGGACTCAAAGCAATAGTGGGGGCAGATATTCAGAGGAACAAGACAACCATGGAAGAGCCCTGCATGGAGGGCTGACATCAGGCCTCCATGTGAGAAACATAGTTTTCGCATTGCGGTTAATGAAGAACACGCTCACTTTTGAACAAAGAACATGATTTAGTTTCAAAGGCATTTATGCCCCTTATAACCGAATACATCATTTATTTAGTGTTTGATCATGATAGATTCAAAATGTTTTATTGTGTTCATGCAGTTTGTAATAGTAGCCTTACCTGTTTCAAAATAATGTGTAGTTGTGATGGTCCTCTCTGCAAATTAACACAAGTAGTTTTAAGTTATTGCAGGTGCTTTGATATTCACATCACACAGTGACATTTGGGCAAGGGAGACTTACTGATAAAGGTCAGTGGGATCTCAGAGTAAGAATATCCAGAAATAAACTAAAGAACAGAAAACACAAAATTATTGATGGACTAAGACACACCAAATAACATAAAAGTATGTGTGTTCTCTGCATATTCAGATGTACAGTATATGTGTGTTCTCTTTCCCCACCTTTATCTGGATGTACTTAATCAGCTTCTTCAGGAGGACCATGAGGTCCTGGCTGCCCACGGGAAGATCTTTAAGAAAAATGCATCATCAGGGGTACATAACTAATGCATCTAATAGCATTGCAGTGCACATTGCATTAATGTCTAACAATGTATGCTGTTCTCACCTGCAGGATATAGAACATTCTTCACTACGTGGACCACACCATTCGTTGCCATCAGGTCACTGTCCGGCACATCCACAGAATTTACATGAATAGAGTTGTTCACCTGGGAAAACCGAGAAAAAAACCATTGTATTCCTTTCTCAAGGGTATTTTCATTACAGTTTTTAAGGTCAGATTAGAATTAACAGGAATCCCAGGCAGCGTACTCCAGTGTTGGAAGTGAGTTATGAGAATTCCATTCATGACTCATGTCCTGAAACCTTGCGTAGTAAGAAAGGGATAGGTTTCCCTTCTCCTCTCCTTCCTTTCTCTCCTCACCAACTGAATTACACTACATCACTTTCAGCCTCAGTCCAATTCTTAAAAGCCTAACAACATGTTTCCATGAATCACTGTCCCCTCTATTCTCTGTACTGACCGAGGGATGACTCGTCCATTCCCCTGTCGGTGAATTATCACAAACAAGCCTTCCAGTCTTCATTCAGGATCCCTGTACCGATATGAGATTCTTGGCTGATACACCGACAGCTCGAAGAAGAGGGGTCAATACTGAGGTAATGGGTGAAATGATGGTAAAGCAGACAGAGAGAAATAGCAGGTGGGAGGGCGGAACAATGGAAAAGTGGGGAGTGGAGGGTGAATACCGAGAGTAGGAGTTGATGGAAATGACAGGAAGCCTGGTTCCATTACATCTGACCTTTCTCCAGAGATATGCATCTTTGAAGTAAAAGATAAGCAATGGCTCTTTTATGCTTGTGTTTAAATGAGAATGTGGAGAGTGTGTGTGTGTGTGTGTGTGTGTGTGTGTGTGTGTGTGTGTGTGTGTGTGTGTGTGTGTGTGTGTGTGTTTGTGTGTGTGTGTGAGGTCATTACAAATCTGATCATGTAATACGGCAGAACTAAACCCTGGACATACCCTGTGTTCCAAATTGCAAACTCTTTCTTTTTACTATTCCACATACTACAGCTGACCATAACAAGTACTGTATGTAATGTAGTTTGCATGCAGTAGTCATACAATTGGGACATACTTTTACTTATTTATTTAATTGAAAAAAAAGCATGCTGATTTCCGCACTAAAAGTGGCGACCGGATGCACATCGTAAATCTTTTTCCACCCTACTAAATAGCACAGAAGTATGGGCTTTGGAATGCACCGATAGGTAGATAGATAGGTTTCTCCTTGTTTGTGCAATGACTCTGCAAAATGCCGAAAGATGTATAAAGATTAGTCTTGTGTCTTTGATTCTGAGGACACAAATAGACACTTGAATGATGGCTAATTGTACGTACAGAGATAACTTGCAGGTTGTTGCCCTGGAGGGATTTGAGCAGGTTGGTAACTCCTCCCTCTAATCCTCCATTGATGAAGACGCCGTTACTGAAGTGGTACAGCAGAATGACCCTCAACGCATTCACATCACCTGTCAATGACAACACAAGCAACACCTATAGCTTGATATAGCAATCCCCAATCTTCAAAATGCCTAGTTCATTTGAGTGGAACACTCACTTTTGAGCAGGTCCATGTCCTCCCTACTGAGGCCATCAAAGGCATCGTCAGTTGGTGCAAAGATGGTGTAGGAGCCCTCCTGCTTCAGCAAGTCAGTCAGACCGGCTGTCTCCATCAGCGACAGGAAAATCCTACAGTACAGTATGGAATTAAATGGAGTGGGAACTTAAGAGCAATGTGCAGCTTTAGTTTTTGCACTTGGGTTATTGGAAATGATAATGTTAATGAAGGACATACATAAATAATCAAAAGCAATTCAGTAGTAGTCATTTTCAGTTTTCCATCATAGTGTGTGTTTCAGACTGTACAAAATAGGAACCCGTGTCACCAGGTTTTATATTACATTTTGATTTAACTACAAACATTGTGTTGCTCTAAGAGAAAGACAGGAGTAAAATACCATTGACATGTTCAGGATGGGACGTGAGAGTTGTGCACGTGTGTGATAACATTGATCCGCACATCTGCTTCCTCAGTTATTCATTAGATTGTTCAATGAATTACAGAACGTCCATGTTTTTTTGCACATTTTCAATCATTCTGCTCTCTCTTGCACAATGGTGCAGACCAAGTTAGGCTCCAGATTGTGTTAAATAGCAACAATTTGAAAAAACTATAGCAAAAAAGAACGTAAAATAAGAGGTTGTTCTTACTTGAACCGGCTGTCAGTAATCAGTAGGTCGTAGATTGTTTTCTCGGCAGGTTTGATGAAGGACTTCATACGATGGACGACCCCATTGCTTCCCTCTTTGCTGCCACGCGTCATACAGGCATTTTCGATGCACACAGCCTAAAAAAAGGAAGAACATTCAGGTAGCAGTGTTAAAGTTTCAAAAGTCACTGTACAAATCTGGTAACAATTTTGCTTCGGGGAGAGGGACTGTAAAACTGCCCTGTTTGATTGCAATCAATCAAAAAAAGGAATAATACAAAAGTTTCTGTGAGGAAATGAAACCCGGCTGCTTTCTAATATCGGAACCATCAGTGCTGAAACTTTGCATCTGCCAAGAGCAGAACAATAAACAGTTTTATTGCATTTGTTTACCACTGTAAGAAAGCAACATCATGTTAACACTTGGTAAGGGGCCCAGTAATGGCTTTCATACATTTCCAACATGGAAGGTGACTCCCTGCTACACACACACACACACACACACACACACACACACACACACACACACACACACACACACACACACACACACACACACACAACGTAATTCTCACAGTGCGGTAAATGAAGACTCTGAGCAGTTTGCCAGCCAATGTTTCCAGCAGCTGTCCATTGTAGAGCTCGCCCAGTGTAACTTTCAGCTTCAAGATGTGGTTTTCCAAAATGGTTTTCAGCAGGCTCTGGTCTGTTGACATCACCTCCTCTGACAAACACATAGAAAAGTAACTGATTTAAGACAACTCTGTGTAATAAAAGAGTCCTGCTAAAACATTTACTCCTGTGTGTGCCCTGAAAAGGCATAGTGGTGTGAGTATTAAGTATTAAAGTATCCATTTCTGATCTGTGTGAGACAAAATATGACTGTTCTTTCAAATCCTTCCTCAAGGTGAATTCTCTAAATAAATCAGCATGCCACTCTGCTGGCAATAAGAAACTTGTTAGGAGTTCAACTCACGAGTGAAGGCATTGTTGGGAGGAGCAAGGAGTGTGTAGTCTGTTTTGGGCCGCATGGCAGCGGCTAGGCCCAGTTCAGACACCATGTCACTGAAAGTGCTTTGGGATTCTGCAGCCAGCTCCATCACTTGCTTGGCTGATATGAATCACATAAACATGGCATGACGGTGACCACAGAAAACTGACATAGTCAAGTGATTTCATAAATGTTAGTATTTACTGAGGGAGATTTAAATGCAAAGATATGTTTACCTGAGTCAGGGATGAGCACCTTGTCGATGAGGTGGATGACGCCATTGGTGGTGACAATGTCCTTCTTCAGCACCATCTTGATGCCATTGACTGTCAAACTATCGCCGTCACAGTTGATCTCTATGGTGCTGCCCTCAGCGGTTTCATAAAACGAGCCCGCCATGATTGCTTCTGAACACTGGACACTGTTCAACAAGTGGTAGTTCACCAGGGCTGAGTAGGTTGGTCAAAGTGTGGGAGAAGGATACAGGGAGAGAAATAGTAACAGTCACTGATCAGATGCACGCTTTTATAGACTTTTTGGGTGCCTGTAAAAGTTTCTGTTATCTGGAAATGCAATGCAAGGTTTACAGATGTGATCATTACTTAACACAAACATGCATGCAGATATAGACATACATTCTATGGGATATTTGGGAAAAATCTAGGCCCGTCTGTTAACATTTAGACATGGGATTACACCTTCGACTTAGTCCAAATTTCAATCTTAGCAAGCAGATAACTGGCCTGGAAAAGCAATCCCCAATGACTACATGAAATAATCTTCCAAACCCACAAAAATTCAAATGAAATCACTGTCACACTGCACGCCAAATTACACTGTGGCCCAAACCTTGCCTTTCAAAAAAAAAGGCACAAGGCTCCATCTCGTCTTTGCTTTGGAAGCTGTTCATACATGGTTGGTCAGCAAAGCCTGTTGCCAAGTGTCTGAGAATTCATTTGAGGTTATATTGTGTTCCCAGAGGTGGCCACTCCACTGAAAACACCGCACAATTGGCCTCACGTTAAAAGACTTGGCAGGCCAGTGACTCAGCAAATAAGCAGACAAGCTGCCACTGTGGAGACATGGGTATCGAACTTTAATAGTCTGGTTAGTGGACATGCTTGTGTGTGTGGGTGTGGGTGATTGGCTATCTGCTCCTCTATTACTGGGGAATTTGGTGGGTATCTAATTTTAGACATTGCTCAAATTAAATTTGGCGGCACGATTTGGGTTCGCTTGAGGTCAAATGAATGTTAGATGTCAAAATGATCAAGACATAAACCAGAATACTGTAAGCGTCTACAGCCCTTTCCAGCAGTTCTTTGACAACTGTTGTGGCCCAACAACAGTTGTCGATATATTTTACTGAAAAACAAAAATGAAACTCTTGTTGGTGCAAGACGAGAAGTCGTATAATCTCCAAACTCACTGAAATACGATTATTTGGGATTCATGAATATCTCTCCAAAAATCTTGATCTAATCATATCAATATTTAAATGTAAACTCCTTTCTGCTTTTGGCACCAGAGTCAGGGTATACCCAAAGTCAATAGGATTCATCCACCGGGGACCATGAAAGTAAAAGTGAACCCTGCTTCATGGTAATCCATCTAATTTGGTTGCGGTACTTCAATCTGTACCACAGTGGTGAAGTACCAACCATCTGTCCTGCTGGCAATGCCATCCCTAAAACAATCCCGGTTTAACCACTCCAACCCCTGCACACCATAATCAACCAATTAATTTGTATACTAGTAGTTTACATCATCATCACTGTATCAAATGTACCTGCAATAACAGCCTTATCTTCCAAGATACGTTCCAAGTAGCCGGGGCCCAATTCCTCAAAGGCTTTGTTGGTGGGGGCAAACAGAGTATAGTGGCCAGGTTGTTCCAGCTTGTCCATCATACCAGAAGCCAATGCTGCAGCCTGGGTAACAACAAGTCAGTTTGGCTCACATCATTTTCAATTCTTACTGTTCTTAAATCAGTTTTGTAATTCTTTTAAGCACAAAAGTTTTCCTTCTTACCTAGGGGGCAAAACCCCTTTTTTTTGAAAAACAGACATGGAGCGTTGTAAAAGGTTGTTCACCAGAAATGATATCCAGGACCTTCCAGGATCCCAACCTGGGTGGACAACCTGGTCAACTAGCTACTGGAAAGCTACAGGGGGCCGACATAGAGCAAATCAGAACCACTGTTTAAGTGAATGGGGATGGGCTAATAAAGGAATTTTTTAAACTTATAGATATCATTATGAAACTTTGCAAGTTGATTACTGACATTAAAACAACAACTCTTTGTATTACAGTATTTTCCAAAAAGTTTGAATAAATATGAAAAATCATCAATATCTTACTAATGATGCTACATTTGCATATCTGCAAAGCCCCAAAATCTAGATGTTGGACAAAAGCAGAGTCAATTTGTTTTTACATTTTTAAAACAAAACAAGTGTCCAACTGCCTGAAGCTTTTCCTAATCACAGTTCAAATTTGATCAATAACCCATAGAAAATGAATTTTTTACACTGTTTTTTCCAAGGGAATGTCTAGCCGTTTCCTAAAATACCAGCTGGAGACTCCAAAAGGACACTTTTGGTCCATAGCACATGAAATGTAACTGTGTAAAAAAATTATTTTCTATGGGTTATTGATCAAATTTGAACTGTGATTAGGAAAGGCTTCAGGCAGTTGGACACTTGTTTTGTTTTCAAAATTTAAAAACAAATTGACTTTGTTTTCTTCCAACATCTAGATTTTGGGGCTTTGCAGATATGCAAATTTACGCATCATTAGTAAGATATTGATGATTTTTCATATTTATTTAAACATTTTCGAAAATACTGTAATACAAAAAGTTTTTGTTTTAATGTCATTGATCAACTGGCAAAGTTTCATAATGATATCTATAAGTTAAAAAAATTCCCCATTAGCCCATCCCCATTCACCCCCATTCACTTAAACAGTGGCTCTGATTTGCTATGTCGGCCCGCTGTAGCTTTCCAGCAGCTTGTTGACAAGGTTGTCCACCCAGGTTGTGATCGTGGAAGGTCCTAGATGTCATTTTTGGTGAACAACCTTTTACAACGCTCCATGTCCATAAAATCACTTTGCCCCCTGGGTATCTCACCAGTTTTCAATGATCAGCTTAAAGGTGCTAGGAGGAACTTTTAAATATTTCTGAAAAAGTCTGATTTTTACTCTAATGATCATAAATGACATGTTACAGCAAACCAGACCATCAGTGCAAATAATGCTTTTTATTTTTTCATTTATTTTTTGGCATTTTTGCTTTTTATTAGACAGATTTTGTAGAGACAGAGGTGAAATGGGGCAGAAAGGGGAAGACATGCAGAGAACTGAGCCCTTACCCACTGCGCCATGGGCGCCCCCAAAATAATGCTATTTTTATATAGTTTTTCTTAATGCCTTTGTCATGGGTATTCTCAACCAGAAACAACAGCTGTCGTAGTAAAAACACTATCACTTTTGTCCAAAGAGGGAGCAAGAATGAACACAAACTGAAAGTTCCTTGGAGCACCTTTAAAGTCTGTCATTTGGCTTACATTGAAGGAGGAGAGTTCATCGTCGACATCCAGGACGTCCTTGATGGTTCTGCCCACTGCGCTGATGACCCGGTCAATGACATGCACCACACCGTTTGTGGCCACCTGGTTACCATGGATGATCCTGGCACAGTTCACTGTCACAATCTGCACAGAGGAAAGGTTTGTATTTAACAAAGACCATTATTGTAATCTGAAGTCCAAGTATTGACATAATTCAAAAACAAAATCTTGTGCATATCAACACGGTGCTTGAACTGACCCCATTTGAGTAGTGGTTTATAAAGAGCCCCAGGTCATTGTACATGGATTGGACAGTCATGTCATTCTTCATGTCTTTGGTAAGAAGACGGCGGTTCACCATGTGAAAGTGAAGAGCGTTGTACAGCTCGATGTTCACGTTGCTCACCAGTGCAGCCCGTGCTTCCTGGGGGAAATCACACCATCATTAAAATGGCAAAAAGTGTCAGTCATCATTGTACTTTTTTTTTGCATTCACCTATAAAAGAAGTTTAAAACCTCCAGTCTACTTACAGGGTCCAGCTGATCCCAGGCGTCATTGCTTGGTGCAAACATGGTGAAGGAGCCTTTGCCCTCAATTTCCTCTCTCAGCTTGGACATGTCAGAGTATTGCTGTGTGGTCGTAGCCTTCACCAGCCCCAGCGTACCATACACGTTGTCAATGGGGGCCACTGGGGGGAGGGGGAGGGGCAGAGGAATTGTTCATTGCGTAGAAACAGACTAATTGATATTTCTGAATTGACTTTGAATCAACCCGTAGTGTTTTTACATGGGATAACAAGATAGACACACCACAGACAGGGGGTTGTGGTGGGATCCACCTACCTGCAGGACATCCTTTCATGCCCTCCAACTTCATGTAACCAGGACAGCACTCATATAGGACCACACTTCCAAAAAGAAAAAAAAAAAAAACAGCACATTAGCTGATATTGAAAACACATGATTACCCATACTATGGTACTGTCTGAGTCTGAATTATTATGAGTAGCTATTTCTGCAAGAAGAAATTTGGGAATGTCACTTACAAAAACAAAACAAATATATGATTGATCAAAGCCAATTTGAATGTCGGAGCAGACAAAAGTGACAGTGTGAGGTAACTTCCAAAAAAGCAAGCATTGTCAGGGAGAATAACATTTTAAAAAAGGCAGCTACAAAACATACATTTATATAAAAGTGGTTTGGCTTCAACAAGAAAAACTGGCACATAGTAGCCTACTGCACAGCTCCCAGCAGGCCAAACACAGAGAAAAGCTGGACAGGACTCAGAAAGAAAGACTAGCCCTAGACACCTGGACAAGAGATGGCAAAAAACTAAGAAATTAGTAAGCAAAGCCGTAGCTCAACAGCCCGTATTACGTAAAGGGGTTCTTCCTTGGGCTGTCACAGACGTCAAATATAACAGTATAATAGTTTCAGAAACGACATGGAAGCCACACATTACGAAGGAAAAAAAAAGCTTGCCAGTATATACTTTATATTAATTTTGATAGTGAATATGTTACATGAAGTCTGGACATGAAACTTGACCTGGATACACAGACTGCTTCTTGTGCCCATGTCATTGATGTAGATTTTGTAGTGGAAGGAACAGCTTATGAGCATTTCTGCAAACAGACGTCAAAGAAGTAAAAACATCCGGGCAGGAAGCTGAAAGGATCTAGCTATCACTAAGCACACTGAAGGAGCTGTGCAGCTGTTGTATGTTCGTACGGTTTACAGGAGCTCAAGTTGCACTTTATTGCAATGTTATGAATCATGGAATGAGGTACGACAAGACTAAGTATTCTGTAAAATGTAGGTTTAATGGGGGAATAAATTATATTTTTCCAGTAGGTTTTTAATGAAAACAAACCACTAATGGTAATCAAAGCAGACATTCGATTGGGATTTATTCCAAACTAACACGAATATGCCAAGATGCAAACAAGCTAGACAAGAGTCAACATTGGACACTCCACAATTATCCACCAGAAAAAAACAACCAGCCTTGGAGTTCCTGAATGCCCGAAAACATTTAATTGGGGTTTAACCCGAAGCACTTCATAAGTTCCAGTTGGAGCTCTCAGTGTGTTTGCTAAAGAGGTTTGCTCAGAGAGACACATTTCCTGCGATCAGAGGTAGAGTTTCCTGCTTTTTGTTATCCAAAGGGAAAATACTGTTTCCTCATGAACTCTTTGCTTTCACTACATGATTCCCAGCAGTTGTAGTAATATATTATGCAAGAGCAAATCACTCCCTTCACAGCCAACATCGAATACACACACACACACACACACACACGCACAAGAAGCGACATCACTCACTCTCTCTCTTCAACTCCCTAAAATGACTCACATGTTTGGGCAAATGTCTCTAATCCACTCTATTCAGCATTCGGGTGTTTATGGAAAAAAATGTGTGGTGATATAAGTCTGAAGGCTGTGAATTTGCTGTTTTTGTGCACATACTGTATAGCCTTGTTACTTTTATCGCAATTATTCTATGCTTTGACACTAATTGTTATAATGTAAAATACATATATATATATCCATGCACAGCTGGCTGTCACAAATGGATGAAGTCTTGGCTCCCTAGCAGCGGTCTGACAGGATAATGGATGCAGTGCAGACCACAGACAGAACTGGCCAGCACGCTGCAGCCAGGGCCTTTGGCAGTGTCACTGCAGGAACCAGCTCAATGTGGCTTACAGATGACCAGATGTGCAAGCACAGGGAATGAGCACACACACACACACACACACACACACACACACACACACACACACACACACACACACACACACACACACACACACACACACACACACAGACTGTATTCACGCAGAAGCACTGGTTGGAATCAGATAAAACTTTACTGTTTTTTCCTGTTATGTCATCAACCATGGTGTTGGTATCCTGAATATTATGCCAAACATACACAGTAGGTATGGGCGGTAAGCCAAAGAGAGCCACTGCAGGCTTGAGATTTTGTCTATTTTGCTTCTTGTTTCGAACTCGTATAAATAAAAGTTTTAAAACGTACATTAAAACGTGTGTCTTTTAATAAACCGTGTCCGTTTGTTTCTGGATACTTCTCCTAACCATCTTAAAAGGCCATGATCTAAATATTATTTTTTTCAATACTCAACAATCCTAACTTCTAAAGCACATCAACTTAACATATACTCATTCTTAGCTCTATTCTGAAGGTTTTGACAAAAGGATTTGTTCATATGTTGTAATTTCTTTTTACCTGTACAGCCTTTTTTAAAATTTTTAAATAATAAAAGGCTGTATATAAAATCTGTTCTGTTAAAACTGCCGACACTAATATATTGTAAAAATTAAATAAATATTTGAATTATGGCTTTATCTAATTTTTTTTTTACTATTGACAATATTTTATATTCATTCAAAACTTTTAATTTTTTTTAAAAACAACATAATAGTTTTAATGTAAGCAATCACCCCGCAAGGTTTCAACTGTCATTTCAAAATGTTACCCTCGTCAAAAGTGTCTCGCCATAAAATGCCATAGCTTGATCACAAATGATTTTCAAGCATGTGTCCTCTGTTCCCTGCGTCTTTTGTCCATCAACTACAGCACAACACTTTGTAGAAAATTGCTTCCACCTGAACCTCCAGCAGCTCACTTCAAGAGTTCCTTATGGGAAATTGAGTGATTAAGAAATCCCTATGGTGCCATTTAACTCCAGAGTAAATAAGAAGGACACAGTGCAGGTTGGGATAGCATCAACATAAGCCGTTCTTCTTTATAGGAGTTTCTCAGTGATCAAGTCCAGATATTACTTCTACCGCTGCAGCCCCCAGAGCTTGTTGGAAAGCCGGCCTGCAGCATGAGAGCCATAAACACCCATTCCTAATCTCTCATCAACACCAAATCCAACTCAGACATCACCACAGCTGGGTGGATTTCCTCCACTGCCTCTGAACAATGTTCCCTCTGTGACCACAGACCGACAAGAGAGAGAGAGAGAGAGAGAGAGAGAGAGAGAGAGAGAGAGAGAGAGAGAGAGAGAGAGAGAGAGAGGAGAGAGAGAGGCAATGTTTCTTCAGGCTTTCCTTTGTCAGCTTCTTCTCAGTTTCTCCCAGGTGTATTTTCTTGTTATTTTACATATTAATATATTTATATTATTATTTAAATTATATATTTAGAATTAATTGCCGAGGGAAATTTGAGTGGACAAAATTGAGTTTATTTATTGAATTTGTTTGCAGAAATATATTTCAATATATATTTAAGAATGTATAAATAAATATGTAAAACAAATATACAGTATATATCAGGTTAAATGAGATTTTAAGTTAATGTTTCTTTATTGTAGCAATCCAAAGGAAAAAAAAAACAACTATACGTCTTTGCCACCTCAGAAACCATCAAAGAGAAAGAAACCACATCAGGAGCCACCTTTCCGCTATGGTACCCACATTACATTATCTGGACTTTTTGTTTAACTTTATTTTTTTAATTTATTGCTGGCTGTGCATGTGAAGTTATCTCAGTATAATCCCTCGCGGCACCGAGGTGTGTTTGGAGAAAATGACTCACATCTTCGATCAATCACTCTTTCCTTCCTTCTCTCACTCATCGCTTTGTTGTCAGGCTTATCTCAACACAGCAGCAGGTGTTACATCTGATTGCATGACTAAGAGACGGTGCAAATGTATGTGGCGCAAGTGTGCATGTACAACTGTATGTGCATCTCCCACTAGTCTTTGGTCACTTAGAAGGTGGAATAGCTCCGTTCGAGCCTTACACTCCATTAGCGTATCAGCTATTTTCCTGTTCTTTATCGACTCATTCTGCACATTATGCCACACAAAAAAGATTATTATGCCACACAAAATGATTGCAACGACTAAAATGCATTGCAACATGCCCTCTAAGATGATATGTCCAGCAGAAGTCCTAAAATATAAAAACAGTTCTACAAGCTACTCTTTTGGCAAATTAATATCTTCAGATTTGGCATTCTCCAATCAGTAAAACTTTTTTTTATAGTTTATTCCCGAATTGCTCAACAGCTATACAAAGGAGGATGCACATACAGACAGCACAGATTAAGTACCATCTACCCATTCCAGGAACCCCAAACTATTGCTGAAAAAATACATCCTCTGTTCTGCCAAACTGCAATACATTGCAGGCCTATAAGATGAATCTTCCCTAAACACCTAAACAAATGGGACATCCATCATTGTTAACAAGAGTTTACAACATTGACAGGCCTACGATAGAGTGGATCAACGACCCGCAGGCTACACAGCATGCCCAGACCTGAGAGGAGGGGAGGGGTGCTCAGAAACAAAGAGAGATAGATAAACTTTATATATAGGTTCCTTATGCTGGAAACTCAGAGTGTGAAATCAATTTATAAAGGGAAAACATATGTTTGTGTGTTGAGCTAAAGTTCTATTAAAAACATATGCCTGCATGATGAGATGCTTGCCTCATTCTCCTCTCTTTCCATGTTTAAACAATCTCTCAACCTCCTTCGATAGAAATCTTCTCAAATGTCTTTATCTTTCAGAGAAGAAGTGAGACAGAAAGAGCCAGCAAGGAACAGAAAACGGGCTGACCTTTGCTGTTTAAAACAAAATTTCAAGGGGATCAGTGCAGCTTAACACATACCTGTATACAGTATGTTTACCTAACTTGAAAGTATTCTGAAATATGGCGGTCAATGCAAGATGCAGGATTTTGTGCAAAGAAAGAGTAAAATAATTGAACAAAATAAAATATATGGAACCATTCAATCGTTTGGTAAAGACTTACGCCTTCTTGCCACAGATGGAGGCTTTGTACCAGGACCTACATGTGCTGAAGTACTTCTTTTGAGAGCCCTGGACCTGCTGCAGAGCGCACACATTGGGACTGTAAAAAGAAAGAAGGGTGGGGGGTGGGGGGGGGGGGGGGGGTGACAAAGAAAGTGAGAAGCAGTGGTAAGAGAGTTGTTGAGTGAAGGTATGACACAGGGAGGGGCGCACGCAGCAGGTAAAGAAACACATCCTTTATACATGTCCAGGCTTATGCACAGAACACTTCTTAACAATGAACATCTTTCAGCTTTCATTTTGTTTGAAGAAGCATTCATTTGAAGCTTATACCTAAAAACCTTATTTTAGTCTGTTCTAATCGCTTATTTCTTAACAGGGATTCATTTTGGAAAGAAACGAAAACAGTTCGAAAAAAAAGATAACTTCCTTCAATTTAAATGAAAACAAATAAACTCAGAATCAATTTCAAACATCAAACCTGAGAGCATTAATTACAGTAGAAGAGTGAATGAATGTGAGAGACACTATTGAATTTTCCATTAGGCTTGAATCAATGTTTTCCTCAATCTGGCTGACCTGTTTTCTAAAATCATGATCGAGCGGTCTATGTGATCCAAAACCACCTTGAAACATAGCACGGATATTAAAAAAATAATCTGACACACGCGGCCTTGCACATTGGCACCCGTGTGTCAGCTTGTCATTAATCAACATATGTTCTCACATCTGCAGACAAATTAAAACCGCTTTGATTAAAACCTGAGTAAAAAAAGGCAATACTTGTTGTAGTGTTATATGAAGGTATATCACACATCCCATCTCCTTACCCTTCCTTCCTGGCCCTAATGCGACTGTGGGTGACTATCTTGTCATAAGCAGAAGAATCCACGCTCCCCATAGAGCAGAGTGCCACCAGCACTAAGGTCACCACGAGCTGCGGATGCATCCTGGAGGGAGTTATCACTTCACACACACACTCTTGTCCTTTTAAACCCCTACACACACAGACAACACACACACAAACACACAGGCCCGCAATCCCACAAAAAAATTACACGGGGAGTATATGGGAGTGCAAGTGAGACAGGGAGCTTTTATACCAACAAGTCTCTCTCTCTCTCACACACACACGCCCGTACCCACCCACTCTCTGTCTGTCTTTTCCATACCATGACGTCCTGCACTCACCCGCACACACCCTTTCTCTTTAGTCAGACACCCTCCCTCCTGCTCTGAACTCCAGCAAGGGGCTTATTGTCTCCCTCCCTCCCTCAAGTTGTTTCACATGTATTTCCTGTGACTTTCTTTTAGCACCATCACATCCCAGAGCACCAAGGACACCCTGTAACTGGAAAATGCACATTGATTCACACTCATTTGAGATAATGACCCCTTGTTTTCCCAAATTCTAAATTGTCCTTTAAAAGGAGAGTCAGGGGATCTTGAGATCGCTTGTTGACAAAATCACTTTTTGGCAAAATCAGTCTTCTCCAGAATCCCCGACCCCACCTTGGACAATCTGTTACTGTTTTAAGTGGGGACCACACTAGGAGAGCCCATTGCGGTTGCAAGATGCACCAAAATGTCATTTTGAGACAGCAGGATGCAGTTAGAATAAGGCAACTCGACACACACATACACACACACACACACACACACACACACACACACACACACACACACACACACACACACACAGGGAGTAAGCATCACTCATTTGGCAACCAAATTTCAGAGTTACATATCCTGATATGTTTGCTTGGAAAGAAGGCTGTAAATCAAACTCAAAGACCAATGGTGACGCATTTACGTTTTTCGTTTACAAATGTCTTGACAGAAGCCTGACTGTTTTGTATCATCATCCGTACCCCTGGGATAGCGCTCTCCTCCTCAAGCTCTTTTTTAAAATGAAGACTTCATTTCCACCTGGCTTTCCTCCTCTTTACTCCTTCATCCTCCCTGCTGTCATGTTCCTCGTTCATCATCTCAGCTTTTCCCACCGGTCCAAACGTTTCTGGAGCCAGATCTGATAGAGCTTCAAAGGGAATACTCTTGGCTGGCTCTTCTGACGCCCTCATGTACGGTCTTGACTTGTGACCAGATACTGGAGACAAGCATGTCATCCCTCCCTGGATGATTTCCATTCATTGAATTAAGACCTTAAATCTTACGGTTTATTTCAAAATTGTCACCACAGACAGTATTTTCAGATAAAGGCAGACCTATACATGTTTTGTTTTTCATACAATAAATGCATACGGTTATGACGCAGTAAAGCAATGTTTTATGTGATCATCCTATTAATAAAATCATATTTCACTGAAGCCCCATTTATCAGCTCAGAATTACAACAAAGATGTCCTACTTTCAGCACAGTGAGGACAGCAGCATTCAGGAGACTGAGCCGTCTCCAACAGGGCAACTGCAAATGGAATTTACAGAGATTTAAACCTAAGACAAAGCTTTAAGATACATGATTTAAAACCCTGTTGTTGTTGTTGTTGTCAGAGAGGAAGTGGAGAAGAGGACCTCCATCCTATCATGACATCTCCCCCTAGTGGGAAGGACTTGTAAGTACAGACATTTGTGAAATCAGCTACTTAGATAACAGACCTTTTAAAATATGTACCAACAAACACAACACATTTGAGACAAAAAAAACTTCTGCACAGTAGAGTCTGCACTATAATCGACTTAATAATCAAATACTCAAATATGTTACACACCTTCTTCTACATTTTTCACACAGGTCATATGTTATACGTCATCTGAGGTAAGAATACATAATTCAATGCAGAGAAAATTGTCAAGGAAACAATATGCTCACCTTGATCAAAAAGACAATATAATCTGATTTTAATTTAATTAAAAAATTATATAAAAAATGTTATTCAACATGTTTTTGTTGAACCCATATGCGGAATATTTAGGGAATCTAATTTAAATGTGAAAAGAACAATTGAAAGCCACAAATTAACATGTTGAAATATTATGTAGCATTACATGTTGATTCTAGTCCCAAATAAGATTTAGACATGTATGTTGTGTTCCTGCTATAGCTCAGAGCTATTCATACCTTTCTGCATCTGCCTGGTGCAGTGCTTCACAAACCCAGGAGCACATCAGCACTACCTTTTGATCACACATTGAGTGCAGTTTCATCACTTGTTAAATATTTAATCTGGTTTTCACTTGCCTGCCTGGTCACTTGTTCACACAGATAGAAATTGCAGACCACACAGACGAGCAATGTTAAAACTCAATTTAACTGTTTTATGTTCAACATGTTCTCATCTGTTAAATGTTTGAAAGAAGCATTGAAGACAGTAGGTTACATGTAACTGAATGGAAGACTTTGTATCAAGAGCAGAATCTATGCTAGATTCATTAAACATATAAATATTTCTGGATTGCCAGATGGTTCACTGAGCTAATGCTGAGGCATAGATGATTTATAATCTCAGAATAAAACAAGTTTCACTCTTCTCTACAACCATAGGTTGTATGTGGGTCCTATGCAGGACAGGGTACTATAGTATAATTCCTTTTTTCATTGATATCAAAATGGAAAAAACGGAAAACTTCTGTTGGTTTCAAACCAAAAACGGACTAAATTGGTTTTTTTGTCTGAATCGAAAAACAAACAGAACTGCCCAATGTGTCGTCTCTGTACTATAGTATAATTCCTTTTTTCATTGATATCAAAATGGTAAAAACGGAAAACTTCTGTTGGTTTCAAACCAATAACGGACTGAATTGTTTTTTTTGTCTGAATCGAAAAACAAACAGAACTGCCCAAAGTGCTCCGTTTTTCGTTTTTGCCGATACCTTTGAGCCATTTTCGATTTGAATTGAAGAAGGAAATGACTGCCAGCTGATTCCTTTTTTGATTTTGTGCTCAAAACGAAAAACGAAGTCACGTGGTGTCAAACAGGAAAGAGGTCCTGTGTCATGGCCGCCGTCAAATTGTGTCCTTCAAAATAAGAGCATTGCTATCTGGTGTGTGGAAAACGTTTTTTTTTTTTTTTTTTTAATAATGAAGAATACAGAGCTTTATTTACAGTTTAATATATATAGGCTGTTGTCAAATAGTTATTTATTGTTGGCTATATGATGCAGTATAACCAATTGCTAACCCATTGTGTAATGTAAAAGAAAAAAAAGACTTAGGAATCAAACAGATAAACAGTCATGAGAGGATTTTTTTTTATTGATGCTGCTCACCTCTCTGCTCACCTCTCTTTAACTATATTTGTTGACCCAAACAGACGGAAAATTATTTCATTGAACACACACACAAATAGGCCTAATATCTTCATTTGTGTTAACATTTCCATACAATACAATTATTGAACACATACAGGCCTACTGGTAGAAGCAAAGCTCTGGTAACAAGAATGAGCAGAAAGAACAGTGGGTTGAGAATTGTCCTTTACTATTAAGTCCACAACTCAACTCAACTCAACTCAGTGACAGTGTGGTCTTCATGGTACAGAATATGATGGCCTAGGCCTACTAGACAGCTTGAGTCTGATTGGTAGGATTGTTATTTTTTAAAAGGTGAACAATCAACCCAGTCTTACAGTGAAATGTGTTCTAACTACGTTGACACACAGCACATTAATTTAAATTGTAGGCTAAGAAAAATACTTGATAATCTCATAATTGCAGGGCTGTTTTTGTGAAACTATTATTAATTGAGCTGTGGGCCACCATATTAGTAAACACTTCACTGTGAGACCAGGATGAAACCTTATAGGCCTATATAAACTTATATACTATCTATGGTTGAAACATTTGATCTATTGAAATCAGTTGATAAATAAGAGAACAGCGCCCTCTAGGGTCACACATTCTGATGGGTCACAGTTTGCAGTGCAGCGGAGCTGAGCCTTCGTCTTCACCAGCAGAGGGCGCTCTAGGCATTACACTTGGCTGGATCGCGCCCGGCCCGCGAGGTAGTCAGTTCATGACGAGCCCATGGACGAGCCAAGCCAACGAGCCAAGCCAACGAGCCAAGCCAATGCCAACAAGAGAGCGATCATTAATATGCACTGTGTTTATGTTTCCATCCACAGGTAAGCTGGTTAGATATGATACCCTGACTAGTGTATTAGAGCTTAGACTTGTACTTGTGGCATTAATAGTAAACATTGAATTTGACCCCGTGTGATGTATGTGTATTCGCCATTATTTACGATCGCGGGCGCCGATAGCAATGACACGGCTAATTATTAAGCTAGGCACGTCCTGTGTGGGGCCAAGACGAGTGTAATAACTATTCCTAGCTATGTATGTTTGGAGCATGGGAGGGATGACTGACTGTTCTGAAGCGTGATGAACCGGTTAAATGTGTCGTTAGACGGAATAAGCCGTTTGTATTGATGAATAGCCGAGCTAATCCCTGATAGCATGCTAATGCCCATAGCCATCGACGCATCCCTCCCCGTCACTACAGTTAGGAGCAGTAGAGGTGTTTTGAGAATTGTACTAGAGCCCATGTTTAATTAAATGCTTTTGCTTTAGTTTCTTTGAGAGTATTGTGAGAATAATACAGGGCTGGTGCTGACTATGGGTTAAAGAAGAGTTATATTTGGTTAAGGCAGTGCATAGGTATAATTCATAAAGGTTTAACAACAGTAAAGCAGCAATGATATACAGTGAATAAAATGAGTAATAAGTCTGGGTTATACAGTTATTGAGTTTGGAGTAATATGGTGCTAATGTTATTATGATGCTCTGTCATTTGAGTTGATGCATTATGCTTATCTTTACTTGTGTTTAAAGAAGTAATTATACTGTGAGTGGACCATCTGAGTCCTTAATAAAGATTATTATTATACACTTAATTTAAGAGACAGTATTTTCATATAGCTGAGGTTAAATGCTAATACTTACCCGTGGGCCCTGTAATTGTAAAGTGAACATGTATTGTATTGAACATGTAAGTGCCTAGCATGGGTATTTAGACTAGTAACTGTTGGAGAGATACTGAGTATTGTGCTAAGAGTCCCAGGTCTAGTGCAAGTGCATGTGATTATTGTGTTTTATGAGGTGTATTGTTATTGAGAGCATGTGTTTTGAGATGTATAAGAGTGTTTCATATAGGACAGTAGCGCCGAGGTCAGGTGGTGTATATACAGCATATGATGGGCCTGTGTTCGCTAACAAGAGAGCGATCATTAATGTGAACTGTGTTTATGTTTCCACACACAGTAAGTTAGGTTTTACAAATGTTTGCATGTTGTTTGTACTTCTGGGATAACTCATTTGTTCAACTTCTGACCTATACCATCTGCTTTCCACAGACTCATCTTGGCTGTCATGCACTTCAACCATAATGGCAGATGAGAAGAAGCCAGAACCAGTGATGGTGAAATGTGTTATGTGTAGGGGTGTAACGGTACGCTAAAGTCACCGTTTGGTACGTACCTCAGTTTTGAAGTCACGGTACGGTACAGTACGGTATGGTTCATAGTTAAGGGAGAATGAACAGCTTTAGCTGTCAGTAACTAGCTAACATACAAATAAAATGCTTAACAAATATAAAAAGAATACTGCTACAATTCTCCAATGAATAAAATACTTCTTAAATACTAGTGAAGGTGCAGCATAAACTAAAATTGCACTGAAAAAAAAGCCAGTGTTAATGCTCAGCAGGCTCTGTAAACTGGTATGTAAACAAAGGGTATCTCATCTTTAAGGGTATTGTTGACTTTAAAAAAAGAAAATATTGCTGCAGCTCTCTTGGCTCTGAAGTGCTCTTATAAATATAACAATTATCAAATAAAAGTGCAACTGCAGCATTAATTAAATGACAGCTTGTGTATTTTCAGTATAAAGAAGAAAATAATGTCTGGGTTTGCACAGCTCGATTTTTCTTCACAGTAACGGTGATAGTAACACCTGGATGGTGCCTTTTCAAATGCGTATGCATGTTCGACGTGTTGGCTCCCTTTATATGTCCATGGTTGGCTCCTACATAGGCGATCACGGTAAAACAATAACCTGTGTGCCGACATTGTTCCACACGTCTATCATTGTCTTCATAATTCACCTGGAATCCGAAGTTATCCCCCAAATAGGATTTGAATGACAGGGGGGCGCCTGCAAGCTCCGGTTTTCTGCTGACTTTCGCCATGCAGTTCGCTCTCTGTTCGATAGCACTGTAAAATATCTTTATTTGCACTACTCATAGACTGTAAAAGAGGAGTAGGCTACTACCGTATTGGTCAGAATATAAGACGGGTTTTTCCCCCTGGAAGGTCGTAAAAAGTCGGGTCATCTTATATTCGGGGTCTAGTATTCAGCGTCCAGTAATGGACTGCCCGTTACCAGAGCGATCATTCAGCCTAATAATAATAATAGCCTATGTTTAATTTATATAGCGCATTTCTCGCACTCAAAGCACTTTACATAGCTTAAGGGCCTGTGTCCAAGTTGTGTTTTTTATTTTTTTTATCGAGTGGAACCAACACTGGCTGTGCTCTCGGAAGCGGCCGGGGCTTGCGTGTGTGCAATGGGAGAGAGAACGCTTTGTGAGGAGAGAAAAAAGAGGCACCGGACATCGCCAAAGCCAATGCAAAGCCTCGACTCATTATGAGGCGAGTCAACGTGTCGCAGGCAGGAATCAGCTGTGCGATCGACTTTTACTGTGGCTTTTTAGCTGCGGTAGTTGTGGGTTGAGGAGAGATTGATTGCCAACAGCGCTGTCCTTTTACGCACCACCAGGGCCGCCGTAATGTTTAGATTTCATCATTTGCATCAAAGCCCTAATGATAATAAGAATGAGAGGCTTCTTTTAAATGCTGTCCCAAGTCCATGCACTGTCCATGCGGTCGTTGTGATTGTAACTTTGTCGGCTGTAAACTGAAACTGACGGAGATCGCGGAAGCCTTCCAATCGAAAAGGTTAACGTGCCCCGGTTATCATTTCAGCCTTAAACCACGGCGTTGATAGCTTTCGTTTCAGCACTAAGCTATGTGATTAACTATGAGCATTAAATAAATGTTGCGTCTCAAATGCCGAGGACAGCAGCGAGGGTGACCCGCTATGCCACGACCGAACGAGAGAGATGACAGCGAGAGCTACATGCTTTTGCTTTAGCGACAGTCTCCAAAGGTCACCAATAACACCAGAAAAAGTAGCTAGAATAGAATAGAATCTTTATTGTCATTGTACAAGACAACAAAATTCTGTTTGGAGCAGTCCTCCAGTTGCACAGTACAAAATATAAAAAATATTTAAAACAAAACACGACATTATCCGCAGTATATATATATAAATAGAATATATATATATAAATAAAATGTTTTAAAAAGTCCAAGTGCAATAGTGCAATCGTGTGTGTATGAGATGAGATGGGGAGTGTCAGTGTGGCAGTAGAGTGGGAGTGGAGTTTACTAATGTCACCGCTCTGTGGTAGAAACTGCTTTGCAGTCTTGTGGTGCGGGCAGGCAGTGTCCTGTATCGTCTTCCTGAGGGCAGGAGGGTGAAGAGGCAGTGTCCAGGGTTTGTGCTGTCTCTGAGGATGCCCTTGACTCTCCGAGTACAGCGGGTCAGGTAGACGTCCTCCAGTCTGGGGAGCTGGGTGCCGGTGATCCTCTCAGCAGTCTTAATGATGCGCTGGAGAGCTTTTCTGTTAGATTTGTCGCTGGTCGCTTTTTTGAAAAAAAGTCGCCAGAGGGGCCTGAAAAGTCGCTAAGTTGGCAACTTTGCACCCTCATGCTGTGCTCACCATGGAGATAAAATACTCTAAATCGCTGGCTGCTTCTGCGCAAGTGCGAGCCGAGCCGGAGGCTAAATGGTCCGGGGGGAACTCCGACGTCAAGTTTTTTAAGTTCCACACCGCAAAACAAGCCTGTACATTCGCCATATTAACGCTATGTAGGCTACGCCACAAACGGACCGCGGTCCACCTCTGTAACCACCAAGAGGGGCCTGTGCCATCACGGTACGGTACAAATACGTGTATCGTTACACCCCTAGTTATGTGATCCTGCCACCCTGTCAATCCATCGTACAGTGAGCAGCTTTGGTCAATCCCTAAATATTACCTATCATGTGTATACTATAATATCACTAAATTAATTCTAACATTTGTTTTCATCCCCTAGCCTATGCAATGGCCCTGGTGGACTCTCTGAGGGAGGGACACTCCAGAAGATCACATGAGAGAGCAGAGCTGGTTCTCCATCTCTACTGCACCTGCTGCCCTTCTGCTACCACATCCTGTGAGAAGATCTCTACAGATGGACCAGCCTGGAACTCGCTTGGCTGTCACAGCTTCACACTGCACATTAGTCTGACTCAAGCACACAAATTGGTTTCCAGTTTTCAGATTGTGATTGTGATTATTAAGTCTAGACAAAGTCAGATCAGTTCTCAATTCATAATCATATTGATTGCAGTCAAAGAGGTGACATACTCAGTCATGTTTATTTGTGAGACATGTAAAAATGCTAAAATAGATTTTGACAAAAATTGGGCCACAGAACAAGGAGGAGTTACTACTTTTGTTTTATAAAGTATTGTTCAGGCAAACACCTGAGGATTGTGGGTATTTTTATCTATAGCCAGATATAAAATGTAACATTTTCTCTTAATATAATATCTTAGGGATTACACAGCTGCAGGTATGCTTTTGAATTTGTTAATTTGTATTTTCCATTTTGACCATATATACAGCACATTATAGCATAATCCAAAAAAAGAAATTTAAAAAGCCCCAAATTTCTGATTTCTTGGTGGGGTAAGCTCTTACTTTGCATTTCAACTGATCGTGTGTTGATGTGATAATTGTCATTCATAAATATAAGAATACATTAAATGTTTGTATTGAAATGACATGTATTAGTCTTGCTTTTGAAGCACAAAGACCTAATTATTTATGCAATATGTGTTACAAATATAGACATTCCAAACTGCATAAAATGGTATATGGTGTGACACTCTGGTTGATATTTACTTATCATTGAAATGATGAATATGAAGCTTTGTAAATACCCGGTTCCTATGGACACATCACATAAGGTAAGCTCTTTAGCAGAACTGCCTGGCAATAGGCACACAAAATCCACAATTAAACCCGATAATCTAATTAGAATTGTACAGGTACTGATAATGTCACATAAGAAATGTGAAGGAACAAAACTTCCAAATTGTAATGTCTCCTTTTTGCTAGTCTGTATTTATTCACAAATTGAAATTGATAAATCCAACCAAATTGGTTGGATGTATTACCTTACTAGACCAACAAGTGTATGATTTAAAAGCAATAGCCTATTTTTGGATACATGCTGAATACTCAGAAACGAGATGATTATCTAGGTAATTGTATTGTCCTTTGACATGGGATTATTTACAAATTATTAGATGAAATGTTTATGTTTTTGGAGCCATCAACCTCTTGTCCCGTTCATTCTTGACGTTACCTGTTTAAGTGGTGAACTAGAAGGGGAATTAATAACGGAATAGCCTTTTCAACTCTTATCACTATACTATAGCCTACACAAAGGACTTTTAACTGCATGAAAAATGACAATAGAAATACAGTAGGCCATTTTAATTCTCATTAGGCTATATAAGCATAGGTTTGTCAGCCTAATAACATATTGGCACAGCGACGTGTGTGTGGTTAGATGTTCAAATTGGGCTCAGATGACAAACAAAAATAGTAATATGACTATCATGGAACTGGCTAGATCTTATATGAACTATGAAACGGCATGAAGTTTGTCTGATCAGAGATGGTGAGACAATTTCCCTGTGCTTCAGGCTGAAAGCCATACCTCAAGATTCACACAGTGCTGGGTTTGGTCGGACTTGGCTGTCCTAAGTGACCTCATATGCAGTGACCTAATAATTGCTTATTACCTGAGCTGCTTCTACCAGTTTGCTCAAGTAGCCTATTGTATCGAAAATAAATGTTTAGGCATAATTGTGTGTGTTCAATTGAAAACTTTTCTGTGTGTCAGGGTCAACAAATAGCCTATATGCAAAAAGGTAAGCTGAAGGCTAGGCCTATAATAATAATAAAAAAGTGTCCTCTCCTCTCGTTTTTTTTTTCTTTTACAATTAAAATGAATAGGCTATAGCCAACAAAATAACATTTCATGACTTTTTATATCAGAAGCCTATCTATATCAAAATATTTATATATAAAACTGTATTTTTAGTTATATTTTATTTGATCAGCTAGCGTTGCAAAGGCATAGTTTTATTTTGAAGGACACAATTTGACGGCGGCCATGACACAGGACCTCTTTCCTGTTTGACACCACGTGACTTCGTTTTTCGTTTTGAGCACAAAATCAAAAAAGGAATCAGCTGGGCAGTCATTTCCTTCTTCAATTCAAATCGAAAATGGCTCAAAGGTATCGGCAAAAACGAAAAACGGAGCACTTTGGGCAGTTCTGTTTGTTTTTCGATTCAGACAAAAAAAACAAATCAGTCCGTTATTGGTTTGAAACCAACAGAAGTTTTCCGTTTTTTCCATTTTGATATCAATGAAAAAAGGAATTATACTATAGTACAGAGACGACACATTGGGCAGTTCTGTTTGTTTTTCGATTCAGACAAAAAAACCAATTTAGTCCGTTTTTGGTTTGAAACCAACAGAAGTTTTCCGTTTTTTCCATTTTGATATCAATGAAAAAAGGAATTATACTATAGTACCCTGACCTATGCAGCATCCCTCATCACAAATGTATGTGTATTGAATTTGGAGCGTCGGGAGTGGAAGAACCTTGTGGTTCAGTTTGTTAAATGAGAGCATCAGCCAAGTTAAGGCCATATCTTGAATCCTTTTGTAATACAGTATTTGGTAGATAGATTTTTAGCGATTAAAAATAATGTGTACGCTACATATGGCATTTACTGTATATGGAGTAACATGACTTAACAATCAAGTTATGGTACTATAGATACAAATTCATGGCTTTGAATCTTATTAGTTTTAAGGGTACAAACATGTCTTTGGATTTTAACACATACATTTCTTTTTCTTTTGAATACCTCACAGGTTTTCTTGGGGAATCAATAAGGCTTTATGTATGATAGAATGAGTGACTACAAAGAACTGAGTAAAAAAAACATTATTGTTAAACTAACTTCAATCTGTACTTTTAGCAGCTATCTAAATAGAAGTTGTCAGTAAAATGTTAAATCCATTTTATAAGAAAAAAAAGAAACATGCCAGATACAGGGTGCATTTTCAGTTTATTTGTTGATCTATACTTAAATCTCTAAAACATCTTTCATTCAAACTCACATGACATCTAAAAGGTAACAGTTAAAAACAGCAAATTTGTTTATAATACCAAGTTTAATTTCTGCAGGAGTGATAAAAGATGAATAATACTGTATGTTGCTTTAAATGGTTGTGTTCATATCGTATCTTCAGTTTTTTTATTCGACTGACACTCAGTCACACTTTCCCTTACACATAAGAATACTGGTCGCCTGTTGACTATATCACTGTCCTCTTTAGGATGATGAGAACCACAATCCAAGGTTTTTGCATAGAAAAACATTGACAGAATTGTTGTTCCATGAACAGAGCATGACACATACATTTGACTGTACGCCAGTGTAAAGTGTGTAAAGTGCAGAAACGGACAGAGTAAGGCAGAGGGTCAGGTGAGGTCTATAACAGAACACAATCTATTGCTCTAGTGAGATAAGGGAAAGGAGGGTTAAACGCTGTCGAGATAAACGGGCTAAGAGGTAGAGAGAGATTGATAATGGGAGAGGGTGCGGTGAACGATAGATAACTTGAATAAAAAAGGTATATATCAGATACACAGAAACGGGAGATAGAGGAGATAATGATCAGTTTCAGGAAATAATTATTTTCCAATCGTCTGCAGGGGATGAGATAATTAAAAAATGATGTTATCCTCAAATCTAAACCCTCGCCATGCTCACACGGAGCTCCGTTTACCTTTGCTGCATCTTCTCTGTTGGTAAATCAACATTTTAAAACTCTTGAACCAAAGGTCTCCCTGAGTCTCCAAAGATCCAAACTGATCATCAGCTTTGTAACAACTGTAAAAGTTGGACTCTTTGCAAAACAACTATAACCTCCTCAATTGAAGCTCACGTTGATTGTCAGTCTTTATCTGTCTTCAGTCCAACATTTTATTCATCTATCTTCACATCTTATGCTTCTACTCCAGACGAATCTGACAGACATCCATCAGCTGCCGAGTCACTGCGGGGTAAACTCTCCTTGTCCTTTTCCTCCGCTGCGTTGTTTCCGCCTTCAACCAGGCCGTCGCTGGTGTTCGAAAGCTCCCCGTTTTCATTCTGGGCCTTGTGTACTGCAGCTTTTTCCTCCTCTTCTTTCTCCAGGAGTCCCATCTCATCCCAACCTCTTGCCGTAGTACGCCCTCTGTCCTGCCCCCCCTCTGCGTCTGATCCCCCACAATCCCCAGCTTCTTCCTCCGACAATGAATACATCTTTCTGGAAATCTCTCCCGCGCCCGACGTTGTGTCTTCATTGCCACAGCCCCAGGCGTGGCGCTTCTGGTACAAGCCAAAGTCACCGATATCTTTGGGGAAGCTTCTCCTCTGGTTGGACTTGTCGCCGGAAAAGCTCTCATCGGAGATAAGGGACAGGAGTCCGTTGGGCAGGCCGTTGGCGGGTTCGGGCGGCCTGGGAGACGCTGTGGAGCTGCAGTGCTTGAGGATGGAGGCCGCGATCTTAAACCGGTTGAGTTTGCCTTTCCCCTGGCCGCTCTGAGGGCAGGCGGACACCTTGAGCGAGGAGATGGGGTAAGCCAGGCTAGACTCCACTGAGCTGCTGCTGCTGCTGCTGCTGCCACCGCCACCGGCCTTTGGTCCCTGTAGAGCAGGCTTTCCCGTCTTCACCATGCCCATCACCTCATAACGGAAACTGGAGATATCTTGTTTCAGCTCCTGTGAGATTAAAGCAAAAAAAAGAAAGCAAAAGAGAGCTCAGCTGGTAAATTAACTAATGCTTTTCATTTAACTAGGGTCTGTTGGTATAACTGCAGAGCACTCTATATTGCTGTGATTAAAATTCAAAGTCAATACTAAGGGGAGAATATAAAAACTAAATAAATGTTCTTATTTAAGAGACTATTGTGGTTTACCTGATGGATGTTTATCTAATATGTACTCTAATAGTGCAGTTTTTTGTTTTGATCAACTCCCGAGGGAACTATCTGGCTCATAGCTTGGAAATGTTCCACTATGTTCACCAACCAGTTACCAACGTTGTGCATTCTTCCTTGGGAGTTGTACTGCTTTCATAAAGTGGGTTTTTAGAACTTCTTTTTGTAAGAGAACAGCTGCTTGCTGCAGCCGAAAACGGCACTGTTGACGGGAGTGAACCGAAAACAGCAAAGTTGAGTCTTTCGAAGTCTTATCGTCTGCTCCGAAAGGAACCGTGCTTACCTTGAAGTTTTCTTCAGTCAGGCCTTCCTCCGTCTTGGCGTCTCTGATCATGGCGGCAACATATCGTTTCACCAAGTTTCTCAGTACCTCCTAAAACAGTTGAGAAAAATGCCTTTGAACACAATACCATCTTACTACTGAATGAAGAAAGTGTCATTTTCATACAGAACTTGCAGTCAATCAGTCAGGAAAAAGATGACAAATACACACTGAACATAGAAAACCGATTTCAAGCTCAGTCTCCTACAAGAAAAATTACAACATAAAATCCTCTACAGAGAATAGTGATAAGCATCCCACTGAGTGCAATTTATATTATCTATGTATGAAATATCATAAAAGCTTTCTATTGAAAGACTGAAATAGAAAGGGTTGAAAAGCAGACACAGGGCAGATTGTGTCAACTGACGCACGCACATGCACCAACACGCACACGCACACACACATGCACGCACACGCACACACACACACACACACACACACACACACACACACACACACACACACACACACACACACACACACACACACACACACACACACACACACACACACACACACAGAGGCAGAGGACAGTAATCAATTGCAGCTTGCTTTGAAAGAGGAAACATTTACCTGATAC
The DNA here is from genome assembly GCF_949987685.1 of Ammodytes marinus. NCBI lineage: Eukaryota > Metazoa > Chordata > Actinopteri > Uranoscopiformes > Ammodytidae > Ammodytes > Ammodytes marinus. Next base: position 14,402,830 of record NC_137218.1, read on the forward strand.
TGGTGGTTTATTCTCAGGTTCTCTGCTGCTCGCCTCTGCATTGACATCAGATGCCAGAGAGGTTGAAATGAGAAACACAAAGAGTGGGAGATAGGACAAAAAGCACATTTAGTTTTTCTTCCACAGTTCCACACATTTGTTTTATACCTTGATGTCTCACTGGTCTAAGGGTCTCCCTGCATGTGTGTTGCAGCAAAAAACAGATTATAATCTTAAAAACTGCTTTAAAAAAAAGTAATATGCCAGTAATCTTCTTAGTAATCGATTAATAATCACATCAGATAATTGTGAAGAATACCAAAGGTAAAATTCCTATTTCATCTCGTCAGTCAGTCAGTCAGTAATGAAGATATTCACGTCTCTATTATCATATATGATCAAGCAAATCAGCATTTGAAGAGCAAAGAATGTTTCTGCTTCAACAAAGACCCGAATTCTAATTAAAATGTTTGGTAATCAATTTTTGTCTGCAGACCGACTAATTAACTGATGACTACATATCCTTTCAGCTCTTCTACTCTTGATGAAATGGCCCGACCTCACAAATAACAGCAGAGCACGTTTGGTTTTTAAGAAAAGTAATTATTTTTACTTCTAGCTAAATAATAGCACACTTCAACTGGATGATCGAAGTACTGTGTAACATTTGAGTTCAAAATCATCCAACCTTATGTTTTTGTCATTCCAACTTCACACAAACCAGACCCATCTTTCTATGTCTATGAAACTCATATACTTTTGTATTTAAGTGTATGTCACCCGACTTACTCCGAGAGTTCCAAACGTTTCTGACGGCTTGGAGCTTGTCCTCTTGCACACTTGCCTCTTGATCCAGCACATGAGGTACAGGAAGAGTTTGGGGCTGGGGATGATGTTGAACGGGGCCGGCAGAGTCGCCCCTTCTTCAAAGTAACTCATCCACAGGTTTGTCCTGGCAAACTTCCACTCAATGTCTGCGTGATCCTGAAACCGATTTTAGGGCACATGAAAAGCACTGCCAACACAAGAATCTCTTTGTGTTGCATTATCTTATACACACACACACACACACACACACACACACACACACACACACACACACACACACACACACACACACACACACACACACACACACACACACACACATAGCTTTTTGATGGCGGTATGTTTGATCTGTGCTCACAGCAATGTGCTGGTAGGAGTTATTCATCATGGCTATGAGCATGTTGAGCAGCACCACCAGAGAGATGATGTTGTAGGTGCCGAACATGGTGGCGCCAACAAACTCGGTGAACTGATGGTCTGCATCCACGTTGGTCACGTACAGGCTGATCAGACCAAAGATGGACCAGAAGAGAGACTGCAGCGTCTCAAATAACCTGCAAGGGAAAGATACATTTTACTCAGACGATAGCTATGTATTGTCAGGGTTGGGTGAACAACAATCAGCTATAACATAAGATTTATTCATTCATTACATTTTGCATTAAAATGGAGAAAATTGGATTAATGAAATTCAGCAGCTCCTATTTGCATTTTGCAGCCAGTAACAGCAATAGACACAGACACACAACTCTCGTTTTCCCTTTTTTCAATTTTACAACACCACAAGCCAGCATCACAGCAAATTTAGATTCATTTTAACTCACGTTGAGAAAGCGTTATTCTGCTCCACGCAACGGATGCCTTTGCATTTGCCCCTCTCATCTGAAGCCTTGGTCTCATAGTAAAAGTACAGCTGGTTCAAACCGTTAGCAAATGCCAGTAGGACCTGGAAAAGACAAAAAAAAGAGTGATTGCAAAGTGGTTGCAATTATTTAAGCCATACCATGTGTACCGCCCGCCTGTATGGAAACAATTCTGTGTTTACCAGACAGTAGATGAAGAGGAACTTGAGGATGTCCAGCAGCATTCTCCCCAGTGAGATCTGCAGCGGCCCCAGATGAGAGTTGGCCGTGAAGAGCGAGATGAGGCGCAGGGAACTGAAGATGTTAGCTATGGCAAACACCGCCTCGGCTACTAGCGTTGGGTGCCACATCTCCCATTGGTTCCTGGGTTTACTACCACTGTACTGAACGAGAGAAAGGACGGCGAACAACAGATAGAACAGAGGTAAGCACATGGAAAGTTAAACCACATCTGTCCATTCCTAGATCACTGGTTACCTTAGTGTAGGCTACAATCTTGAGGGAGATGGTGGCCAGGTATAGAGAGTTCATGACAAAGTCCATCAGGTTCCACCAGTCATGGATGTAGTCTTGGAAACCACCATCCCACATCTGTTTGATCTCTGCCCAGATGAATCCTAGAAATACAGAGATTGTCCCATCATCTTTTCAATATCATCCTTATACCATGGGAAGAGAACATTTCTGATTGGCTGGCAGTTTTCCATTGAAATACTGCAGTATTTCCGTGCATCCAGGATTGTGCAAACTCACTCCTTCGTCTTCTGAACAGACAACTTTAGGTGAGTGGGAGTATGAAAACTTCTAGAAAGAAACTCATCAGACTGAATCACCATGAACATTATCACCAGGGATCACCAAAGTAACAACATTAGATATATTTAAAAATATCCATTTGACCATAGAAGTATGTGTTCTGAATGTGCAACATATCTGATTTGCGCCTCCTCTGACTGACAACTTCTTCAAAACCCTGCCAGATCGAAGCCAATGGTTACCACATTAATTGGAGCGATCTACCATACAAAACTGATGGGAAAAAACATGATCTCTGTGAGGAACGAAGTTGCGCAAAAACTGACTACCGACAGAGTTCAATATCGCTCCTCGTTTTGTTAGCACATGCTGTTCTTTGCTAACATCAGAGCACTTATTCACATCCGACCTCAACTGCAAAACACGCCCACAGCCCTCGACCCCTTTTTTACTCACCCAGCACCCAGGGCAGGATCATCCACTCCACAGTGGTCGGTGCGGGGCCCTGTCTGTCTTGCCTGTCCTGCTCGGTGGTGACTATGTGCTGGGAGGCGAGGAGCAGCAGGAACAGAAAGGTCAGGTAGGAGGCCGTGTGGCAGATGAACTTGATGAAGGGCTTGCGGATGAAGCGGCCGTAGCGACTCTTGGGAGCGATGAGGTAGCAGACGGCGAAGGCGGGATAGAGAAGCCCGATGAAGACGCAGGTGATGAACTTCCCTGCCCAGTGGCGCCGTCTCCAGCCGGGGAACTCGTCGTACCACCGCGAGGCCAAAAGCTGCTGGCAATTTGGCTGAGCGACAAACTTAAAAAAATAAACAAGAGAAGGGAAGGGGAGAGTTATACTTTTCATCTAAGATACAAATGACTCATGAACTTCAACGATAGGACGTGTGTCTGCATCCTGTTAGCCCACTGGGAGACAGCATCCACAGCCTTAGATTAGTGGTTTTTCAAAGAAAATACAAAAGATAGGAGTAGGATTTGTAGGAAGAGGCAAATATTTAATGGTAATCATTAGACACACATGGATATTGAAGGAGGACGTCTGGTGATGGCTGTCTTGACACAAAAGGAAGTCAATTTGCAACTTTTGAGGTCAGTAAAAAGGAATGTATATGTTGTCAAGAACCTACAAGATAATGTTCTGAGATGATAGTTGATTTTATTGAGATTATAAAGCAGTGCTCCTTCCTCTGATGTCTGAATATGATCAGAATTTCATGTAAAGAAGACAACATTTTATTTTTCTTACTCATGACAGGATTGATTGAAAACGTTTGAAGCATAAATCAACATGTTGGTAGTATTTTAGAAATGCTGCTTGTGGTTTGCCCTGCTTGATGTTTTATGATGATTTGAGATCAATACATGTCACTGCAACAATTAAAAGAATAACAAGGGAAATGTTGACTATGTTAATGCCTAATGCTACTCTTGGTAACTGAGTGCAAGTTAACAGTGAGCGAGGCCAAAATATCGATTGCATTAAATCTGCAGCTGTGCTGTGGGACTGCCTCAGCCATTGGCCATTGGGTGCAGATCTAGAGATATCTTGGATACAATTCTGTACAACAAAAAAACAAAAACAAAATAAAACTCATACTGTATGGTGTAAAGGAGTAACAGCACATACAAACACATTTACCCAGTTGTGAAATAAATATCACACTGAGCCTCTACATCAGAGTCAAAGTGTCGACCGGCACCGTTAGGCGCCACTTTCCCAGTTCTGCAGCCTCGTTACCATGGGAACCAGAGTTCCGTAGGCCTATCTGTGTCTGGGTCTAGAGTATGGCTCATATTGTAACACTTCATCAACAATATTGCCACAAAACTTGAGAGGAATGCAGAGAGGAGAAATAGAAAGTATTGGATTTCATGGATGATTGGAGAAGAAGATGAATTCTCTGTCTTTTTCCAAATGAGAGAAAGAGAAAATGATGATGAGACGTCTCTTGAACGATACAGCTTTAACTCTTTGCGTCACCAACATTTGATCATATTCTGACGATGGAGGAAAGGTTAAGCAAAAAAGATCCGCAGCTGTTTTTCTCTTTCCATTTCACTCCTTTGATGGTTAACGTCATTGTAGACATTAATTTGCAACCAGTGTTGGAAGTAGACACATGGATGCAGGCTAACCTTTGTAATGAGGTACATCATCCAAGAAAATAATAATATTAAATAAAATAGTCACTATTTTGTCGCAGATATTTGCACCTTTTGGGCCACAAGTGAAATTCGTAAACAGAATAATTCATTTTTAGCTTGCATCTTTCACTGCTTGTCAAGACGTCATTCGTAATTAATGACAGTAAACAAGAGGTTCTCCGCCTGATGTCTTGCCTTAATCAGCAGCATGATATATTAAACACAGAAAGTGATTATAATGAGGTCAGAAATTAAGCTACTTAACGTAATTAGTCAACATGCCCATGCTAATATTATTGACTTAATAAGGGTCTCTATAAGACATTTTTACTGTTTTTTAATGTTGTTCACACTATTTCAATTTACAAAGCAATTTAGATATGAGAGCAAATTTTGAAAACGTGGCCTTAAAAATTGTATGTTCTTTTTTAAATTCTGCAGTATATTGAATCCCCACGAGAACCCTCTTGACCTTAACTTCCAGTCAATATAAACAGCTACTTTCCTAGTGGGGTATATTCCAAATCTGTTGAAAACCCCTGTTATTCCACCTTCACAGTCCCTTCATCTGTCACAGTCACTTCAAAAACTCAGAGGTATAGTGAAGTGTCATATTTGTCTTGTAAAGCTTGTTCACACAACTTTGACATGATCCCTCCAGCTCTCATGTCCAATTGGAAAAGTCTCTCTCTATAACCTTTCCTGCCTCTGTCCACTGACAATTGTTCAACAGTGCCAGAAATGTACCGACCTGTGTGTGTGTGTGTGTGTGTGTGTGTTTCAGTGTGTGTGAGTGAGTGTGTGTGTTTTCTATAACTCTGTGAAGAGACAGGTTCCCCCTGCAGCTTTACCAACATAAAAGCTCTGCTGAAACATTTGTCCTCCCCTTTCACAGACACACTGACAAGCACACGTCTTACAGCTGGTGTTTTAGCTGCACTTTGCATTGGTACGAGCTGAAATACAGGTGGATATGAAGTTTGTTAAGACCATAGTCTGATGATTTCAAAATATCTTTTAAGGAGAATAACACTTTACACATCGATCTATCTCTACACAATGTGATTCAATATTCGCTTGCATGTACACACTCACATGATGTTATTCTTTAATTGAATGTAGAAAGTGTTAATTTTCCCGTACAGTATATTCATCATCCGGCCACTCATCATACATTACAAGGAAATTGAAATCAACCCTCAGTGTCAAAGCATACTTAAACCTCTCCTTGAAACCTCCAGTTGACCAACAACAGGATTTCTGAATCAGAAAACACACGGATGATCCTACTCTGTCACCTTTAATGCAGCTGAACTGGTCTAATGCTTATACAAATAGCGTCTTGATTGACTACCGTGACACTGCCAAACAGCACACACATGAAAGATGGTGCTGAACATATCCTCTTTCAAAATAGAACCCTGAATATGTGATCATTTATAATATCCGAGGACAGCAGTAAAAATCTGAAGACGTATAAAGCAAAACATCAACAATGCAAGAGACCTAACTGTTCATTTAGTGTATGAGCGAAAACAATTCTGGCTATACTATGAGCTTGTCTCAGCTGTTTTCAATACAAATACACTTAGAAAGGTTCTTTGGTTTTAAAACAACTATAATCTGAAGGCTGAACATTGTTCAACGCATGCGACTGAGTAGGTAAGACAGGCATTTGCTGCAGTGAATCACTGAAACAAAACAACCGAGTGCTAATGGACCTTCACTAAATAACAAGTAATCCTTATCCCTGCTATTTCAATTCCATTTAATGGAAACATTAAAAAACATCAGTGAAACAGTGAAATGTAGTTTTTATGGGAAATCACAAGGGGGCAACGTCAAACAACAGCATGTAGAATTGATTGGTTTTTCATTTGCTCCTCTGATAAGTTGAAATATTAAAGAGTCTGTTTTCACACTGATTCACTGTTAACCTCCAGAATACTTACCTCCATTCTTTTTTTGCAAATACATCAGTAACAAAAGAGAGCAATCCCCTGTTGTATCCCCCAGGGTTCTAGAAGGGGATAATCAGAATATGGTTTACTGATCATATCTATCTGATTTGCCCTCCCGCTGCATCAAAGTGCAGACTGTTCCGTTAGCTCAGCTCTTTAGATGAGAAGCCTGTGGAGATTTCTCTTCAGAACGTTATAAATTGCTTTTCTAAACCCTGGAATCACAGCGGCCGCAAAGCCGGAAAACCCACACAGATTTAAGGATGAATAGGGAAAAGTAAACGAGCATGTGCACACACTAAACACACAAGAGGGTTGGGAGGGGAACTGTTCTTTTGTTTGCTCAGTTGAGGGTCAAAGCATTCCAAATCTTCAACAGCAAGCACTGTAAAAAGAATAGAAGATTCAGGCTTAATGTCATGGCAATTAAAATAGAGTTGTGTTTTTTTTAATATCACTGAAATAGAGAAGTGGGGATCACACCACAGACAAAATGTCCGAAATTAAATAACAGCTCTCTTCAAAAACACTCTAAAGAGCCTTTCCAGTCCAGCTGAGTGTCCACTTAACCCACGAGGCCTCCCAGCGGACAACACCTTGTCTGGTTTAAAGATAATCTGTCGCAGGAATAAAGCAATCACTATACAGGTAATATTTCTCTATGTGTGTGCATCTGTACATTTATTCTGTATATTTAAATAAGTGTCATCCTTCCTCATCAGGGGACTGCAGCAGCAGATATCTTTTTTATACTGCCCGTTTTCCAGTGAGTTTAGCAGCTTGAACGTTTACTCTCAGTTGAGACATACTGTGGTCAACACCTTTAATGCTGTGTGATACTTCACACATTTTATGTTTTCTTTCTTCATGAAAGAAAGTCTGGTAAATCCCACAGAACGCCTCACCTTATGGTGTTGCTGGCAGAGCAACTGTATGTTAATAGAATATTTGCTTGTGTGGTTGAATTTATATAAAATCCAGTAATTTGAGTAAATCAGGTCATCGCATTCTAAAAATTAAAACCAAGACAAGTGAAAATAATTTCCTGGTGCAGTAAGATTACTGTTACAAAGGAAATGTATTTAGGGGATTTCTTTTAAGGAATGAGAAAAGACAATTTTTGGAATGCCTCACTCATTAGAATAAATATAAATGTACCTTGATTTTAGAAAAATACTTGAACGGAACTGATAAACACATTGAGATACAGTAGGTTAAAATGCTATGGTGATTTTTCAGTTGTAGACTTCACTGAGTCAATTGCAGAGAGAAGTGACTTTATAAGAAGGATATTTTTCCCATCAAATACACTACGGCACTCTAAAATAATGTCTAGAACCCCCCCCCCCCCCCCCCCCCCACACACACACGCAGACACACCACAGAAAGAGCATTTTCATTGCATAAAAATGTTAACTTGAAGAGACTACAAACCACTTTAGATGTCTGGGCCATTTATCATTGAAAAGGGCAGCTTGGTGGATTGTTACCCACATCATGACACGCTGTCCTCCAACAAAGTGTGTTATTGATAGGACACTGGACTCTGGAGAAGGGCATATTGGGACTTTGTCCTGGTTAATTAAAACTCTCCTGTGGAGAGGAGATGCCTGAAGGAACAGTTGTGGCAGAGGGAGTAGGAGGACATTTTTGTTTACAGTGTGGGCACTGACAGATGTATTGCCACCAACAGAGAGGTTGGGCAAGATGAAAGGGGACTGTCCATCATAATGATCACCTGTGCATTACTCCTGATTATCCTTTTGTGACTGAACATGCTCCTCTGCCAGCCTGCGGCTCTCAATGTTCAAAACGCTGTATGTAGGAGGAAACGGCAGACACATTAATCCAGACGCCTTTTAAAAGTGCATCTGCTCTGAGGCAGGCAGGGTTAGCAAAATACCACCTGAATGAAATCTTAAAATGCTCCTGGGAGTAATGTGTCTGCTTCCTCATCATACAGTATTTGCTTTATCTTTATATTCAGCGGAACGGTCACTTCTTGCAGCCTGCGGGAAGCCTTCAGCCATCCCATTACTTAGCGACACTATCTAAACCGGCTCTTTGTATCCTTTATAAAAAACCCAGACAGAAATAGCTTCATGCTTCATGCAGACATGCTTCAGTTATATGATTTTCAAGTAACCCTTCTCTATTCACCCAGGGCACTAAGCGTTTAGCTGGTCATCATTTACAATTGGAAGACCTTTGCGGTATTATTAACATTTCATTTCATTTTTCATTTAACTTTTATTTATCCTCGAGAGACCAATTGAGGGGTGACCCTCATTTTCAATGGTGTCGAGTTCAACAATCTCCCATCTAAATCTAAAGGGAAAAATGTTATACATTTAACCCTCCTGTTATGTTACAGGTCAAATTGACCCGTTTTAAAAGGTGAAGTAAGCGGTTTATTTATGTTAATATAAGTGTTAAATCGCTCTTTATTCATACAGTGATCACTTACATAATGTGCACGTTTCATAAAGCCAATCTCTCATTCAGCTGCTTTGCATGTAATCGGCAAATAAACTTATTGGAGTATCCCAAATTTTTTATCCAATCAGAAGAGAGAACGCTACAAACCGACACCCGTCTCACTCATAAATACACTACTCCATGGTCTCACTGCCGGTGCACGCCAGAGCAACAGATGGGTGAATGTGTATGCGCCTACAATGTCGGAGCAGGTAAAAATCCTTCCCAATGTCTATTTTATTGGTTTTATCACACTTATGGATCTGAGATTATGCTAGATAACTCGCTGCTTGAAGACCGCAGTGCATTAATGTGGTGACGTAGGGACGAGCGAGGGGACTGCTAACTGCAGTAACTGACAGGAAGTTAGCTAAAAGAACCATTCTGCTTACAGCACCTTTAAAGATTGAAGATCTAGGAAAAATAGTCAAAAGTATTTTTTCAGTATGAAACTTATTCTGCTTGCCTTAATTAGTGTAATCAACATATAATATGAAAATAGTTCATCTCACATTTTTGCAACAACCCCATGCATGTTTATATCACATAGATACTGTTCGGGTCAATTTATTTTTTTCTCACGTACATATTGTTTCTGGCTCTGCTTGCTGACAAAACAATAGCATGAAATCAACGGACTGTAAATGGAATATTGCTGCGTAGTCAGAACCGCTATACCTCATAATAATTTATATGTATTTGAAATGCAATTGAGGTCAGCAAATTCACAAAGTTGGTCAATAAATACGGCCCAGTTTACTCACTATTTTCACTCATTCGCACAGAGAAAGTAGTCCACTCTTCATTACTGTTTTCCAGTGCATTAAAAGCAGGTGGAAATCAACATGTACATGTTAAGGGAATCGAACATTCTTAATATACAGCTTCAGCTTCAGCTTCAGTTTCAGTTTCAGTTTTTTTTTTTTTTCTTTTTCGTGATGCAGGACAAGACAGGTGAAAGACATAACATTAGGTGAGGGACATGACAATTTAAGTGTTCACATTTAAGACAGAACGGACGAGACAAAAACAAGCAGGAGGTCATTGCATATGTTTACATTGTTGTTGACAGGTGGTGTGTGTGTGTGTGTGTGTGTGTGTGTGTGTGTGTGTGTGTATACATACATATAAACAACAACATAGTAAAGTAAAAGATAAATCAGTACTAAGAAGTGAATAATCATAATAATCAGAATCATAATAAGAATGTAATGATAAGAATGGCATTTTCGGTTGTTTAAATAGTATTAGTTTCCATTATGGTATTTTAGACTTTTGATTCACAGTTTTGAATGTTGTCATAAGGTAATTAGATAATTGGGAGAGAGAGATAAATGAAAACAGCTTCAGTTTCAATCTTCTTAGTATGAAATCAAGTTCTACCCTGCAGCTGCAATGCTCTAGTAATAGATTTTGTCTGCCATCTGTTTGGGCTGACAGTGTGAAAACAGATGCTAGCCAAGTCAGTGATCATTCCAGCACTTCATATTGACTGGCAGTGACACATGTGGTGTGTGCAGCAAAAACTCAAGGCTTGGCATTCTCCCATTGTCATAGAGAGAATGTTGCCTGGGGCACTTGGCATCAAAATCGAACGATAAGTAAGTGTGAGTTATATAAGTAATGTAAGGAAAATAATGTAGTAAAAAATACTGCACAGGAGGAGAACAGAATACAGGTGGGCTAACAAGCTAACAAAAAAAAAGAAAAAAAAATGTTTGATTCCTTTATTACACAATATAAAAAGGCTAAAGCTTTGCTGTACTGCAGTCATACCAGACTCACATCTCTGCTTAGGCACAACAGGGGGCAGGTGCAATTGACTGAGCGGTAGTCTGTGTGTGTGTGTGTGTGTGTGTGTGTGTGTGTGTGTGTGTGTGTATACGTGAAATATCTTTCTTTTTATAGTGCCAACAGGATGACATTCCCTGTTTCCTACCCATTACTGCAGCCTCCGAAATGAAGAACAAAGAGGCAACCGTTTCTGTGTCCTTATCTTTTCTTTCAGAGACTACAGTATTCTGGTGCTTTACATGATATAATAGCAAAGCAAAGCAAAGCACATAAATAAAGAATAAACAATATGTATTAACATTATGTATCATGTTTTATGCTTACTTCTTTTTGGTGGTACTTGATAGCTAGTTTCAGTCTTGCCAGGTCATTGTTTCCCTCCTCCTCCAATAGGTTGCTGTCATCTCTGTAGTTGAGGACCATTTCCAGCTCTCTGGAGCTTCTAGTCTGGTCCAGGAGGTCCTTTGCGAACTGTTTACACTGCTGAGATAGCTCCTCATACTCCGATTTGAACTCGTTTTCCACCTTAAAGAGAATGTACACAGATGAAAGCTACAGCTAAACACCAAGAGCCGTGCGAGAACCTGGCAGCAGAAAATAATGTAAAACCTCAGGAATGTCTACAGAGAAATAAACCTTGCCTGTGTGTGTCTGGAAGCTGTTTCAAACTTGTTTACTTCTATTATATGCACCACAACCACGCCCCACGTTCTTAAATGCTCCTTCATCTTATATTCTGCGGTTTTCTCTAACCAACTTCGATGTGTTGAGTGTAAAAATGTTAAATAAATTGAAATCAATACAATTAGCCTTGTATTAGTCTTACACAGACCCAATTTATATAATTATTTCTGAGAATTTGCAGAGCTGACCCATAGTGTGCTTTTCATTATTTCTTTAATTAAATTACATTTAGGAATACATCAAAAAATAAATCAAAAGTCACATACCGATATCATGACAGGGCACGTAAAGGTTAATTCATTCAATATCAAGCTAACATTTGCAGTTTCTTAAAATAACATTATGTTCCAGCCCTAAAGTTAGCTGCCTTTCTTCTCCGCACCTTGCTGAGCTCCTGCAGCTCCCAACTGAGCCTGAATGCAGTGAGGAAAGGGTCCTCGCTGGAGAGGGCAATGAGAGAGGGACTGGACAGAGCTTTGTAGATGTTCAGACGAGAGCGAGAGTGCCGCAGGCTGTCCACGTCCGAACTAGACACACACTCCACGCAGTTACAGCGCACCTGCAACATCAAACAAAGCATGCATGTATTTTAATGAGGCCTCCCTGTGTTTATCAATGGATAATTTTCCAGGCCAAGCAATGCAAACCTTGTATGAATTCAACGTGGTACTGTCCTGCCATGGCATGTTTTTCAGTATGTTTTTTGGCCTGACAAAATACGTGAATGTTTACATATACAACTGGAAGATTTTCAAATACAGTTAATTTTGTTTCTCTACTGATTATAAACTATACTTCAACGAGCAAAGATTACATTTTCTATTATTTCATTTATTGTATAAATAAGATTCTGTCAACTACATTATTGCATGTATTCACCGTTCTGTACACTGTAAGATAATTACATTTTTACTAGCAGTTGCAGTTGAGTAAAAAAAACAATATTGTGTCTTCTGAATTGATTTGTTTGACTCATAGAACGCTTCCAAAACAACACTTGTGTTAACTCCCTGGATAGTTGTTGACATTTTAAAAGTTTGGTGGCGACAATAAACGGCAAAATACAAATACAATTTGCTCTCAGAATTGGAAAGGTACAGTGTATGCTTTACCCACCTCATGCGGCTGCGGCATAGACACGCCTTTCTGCACCAGAAGCTTGATAATTTCATAGTTGTTGGTGTGTGCGGCGAGAATGATTGGAGTGATGTCAGGGGTGAAGTCAGAGAACTGCTTGTCCAATAAGATGGGAGGAACCTGCCAGGGAGTGAGGAGAGAAAATAAGCTTCAATCACACACACATATACAGTATTAGACCAAGCTCTCAACGAAGGACATCTCGATCTCTTGGCAATAGAAGTCAGGTGGTCCTTCTCACCTTTCTGTCAGGGGTAAATGTCATGCTCACTGCATCAGTAATTGGTTTGGTTAAACACACAAAGCCTCAATGATCCTGTATGTATGCTGGGAGTTGCTGTTCAAAGGTCTTCACAATAAAGTCAACAAGGGTGTAAGCAGTCGTCACAGCTCTTTGCATCTGTGTTGAAAAGCTGTTCAAGTAGAAGATATTGTGCCCTTGGTTAAAGTGGCAGACCAAATGCCATTCATATTAAGACTGCTGTCAAGGCTAGAGGCCACACTAGTAAAAAAGTAAGCATCAGTATTTCACACATTTCAGAAGGAAATCATTATGCTCAGAAAGAAACTCATTCCATGGATCCTCTCTTATCGGCCACTCCAGCTAAGCCCTTTTTGCTATTCTCGTGTCATTTAGTGACAAGTCACGGCAGCGGGCTGCCGAGGGGAAAGCTGGCCCTTTTTCATCTCTTTTAATTGAAGGCTTATAATCTGATTCAGTGGTGAGGAAGAAAGGGAAGATAGAGAGAGAGACGAGGATAGTTGGAGGATACAAATGTGGGAGGTAAGGACCTTTTTAGCAATGTGATGCAGACAGAGGACAGATGGGAATAAGGGGGGCTGTAGAGATGGATCTGAAGAGCTTTACAAAGACTAAAGTTTAAGGCATGAGAGACTAGTAGCTTGAAAAGAGCAGGTCCTCATATACCATACCTACACCACCAGGGAATTTAAAAAAGGATTTGAAGTTTTGAAGGCTACTGAGTAGCTGTGAAATAAATATAGAAGTTGAAAAACCGCATTACCCCTCTGGTAAAAATGTGACCTTGATTGATCAGTATAATACATAAATAAATAGATTCAAATGTGTTATTAAAATGTAGCTTAACCAAACCAAATCAAATTATCTGGAATCAGAGATGGCGGTTCGCTACACTGCTAAGTAAGGCTAGAAAGAGTGACAGGCCGACAAGGGAGGTTAAACTTTCCTAATTAGTCCCTACTAGTCCTAAACCAAACGATTGCACAATTTAAAATCGTCAACCTGATGGATGGATATGTATAACACATTTCATCTTAATCCATTAATTTGTTGGAATATTTCAGTCTAGGGGAAAGTGGTGGACAGAGAGACTGACATTGCAATCGATAGAGCAATGCTGCTAGCGTGGCTTATAGGACACTGATTACTTTTCTGTTTGGCTATAGCCTTTTGAATGTTTTTGCAATGTTTATATCTTACAAAGCTTAAAATGTAGATTTCATTTGACTAAAAAGATGCCTAAAACAAGAAATGTGAAAGCATTAATCACATGTGACAAAGTTGTTTCACTTTTAAATTGTTTATTTCTAAGTAGAAACAGAAAATTGCATCTGTGATATTTTGTGTCACCACTATTACATAAAAAATTGTTATTTAGTAGATTTTCTTTTTCTTTTTCCATCCATACTGCAAAGTCATTTAAACGTTAGAACACTAATCACTTGTGTAGTTTGCTGTCAGAGCAGTCGAAGTGCAGCAGCTACTCCAAAAGAGTGGCACAGAGCCAAGTCTGTGAGTCTTCATATTTCACAGAGGAGGGGTGATCTAATAAGCTATATACTCCGTTCTCAGTGTGGGAGGAGGAGGGACATCAAATGATCTAGATCAAATAGCTTTGGTCTGTCTCTAAAGCACAGAGCAGAAATAATGTAGGCTTGGAGATGGGGCAGTTAAGATAAAAATGCAGAAAAGAAACAAAAGCATAGGCCACTTGTTAATGTAATGCATATGCCTTACTCACATTAGAATCAGGCATCCACCATAAGTGTATTGAAATGCAACATGCGTAGGAGGAAGACTAATACCTTTACATAACATTCTTCATGTGCATCTGATATAGTACAAAAACAATGAGCAAAAATGTGGACTTTGAAGAGACTGACAAAATAGGAAAAACAAACAAAAGACAGAAGCACCCAAAGGCCCATTTAAATGAGAAACATTGTGTGTGCCTCTGAGAGATGAATATTGGAACTCAGGGGATAATACATGAAGCTGTTTAAAATGCTGATATCCAAACGCGCTCCTCGGCAGGAAAAACAAATAAGCCACAACACATCATTTCGGACAGCCCGCAAAACAGAAAGATAAACACACGCAATTTAAGCAAAGCATGAAATGAATCTCCTTAATAATAAATCTCAGAGGATACACACTGGCAGTAGATAAGATGCTCACTCTCTCTCCAGGCAGCCTTTTAATATAATCAATGAGCTTCTCTTGGGCAAATATGGTAGTGCTAGAATGATATATTTCCACCACCTACAAACGAAGAGGGCCCTATCTCACAGAGGCATTAGGGTAAAAGAGGAAATGTGGCAATTGATATATTTTACAGCTGAGGGGTTGGGACCAGAAATGTGTGGCCTCTTTACTCCCACATACATTTAAAAAAATAAGCCTGACTCTTTTACTTTTTACACTATTTTGTTCCCCAGTGCACAATGCATACTTACTTTGCTTTCTTTTGATCACAACTGAACACTTCTAACAAGACACAACAGTTGCTGCATTAACATCTCCCCTTCATTGATGAAGCCAGAAACATTGTATCCGATGTGGTGAATGGTGCATAACTTCTTATTGGGTGAAGATTGTTCCAGTCTGTACAATAGCCTACATGTGTGTCAGGAAAAAAAGTCAAATAAAACTCTATGACTGCAAAGGGGCATATTTCTAATATTAAATACACTGTATATGCTTTGGATAACAGTAATACAAGCTCTAAATACAGGACGTTCTAATCGCATTTACAGTTAGCAGTTTTTTTTTATTATGAACAGCAGTGTTGTGTTCTCAAGCTGATCTTAAATTTGAAAAAAATTATCATAAGTACACTCTAACTTTGGAAAAAGAAACATCCTATTTTCTCTCATACTCATTAAATGTCTTTCTGTGAGACCCGTTTCCTTTTCCCAAAGACAGAACAAGTCTTATGACGACTGCCTTTTTGAAATGTTCTGACAGCATTTGTTGTTGCCTAAAAGCTCGAGGCAACTGCGCACAGCTTATAAACCACACACAATGAATACCAGTATTTTTGAGGCCTAGACTGCACTCACTGCAAACATTAAGATCTAAAAATGTTCCACTAATTTATCACGTTGGCCACTCTGCTGTAAAACCTGTTGTTTAAAGACCACTTTGGCCTGATTCTCAAAATTCCAGGGTAAGCCGTACCCCAACAAAGCAGGGGTGGGAGTTTATATATTATTTATTTAGTTATATATATTACTGTTTGATACATTTTATGATCGAGAATACATTTAATTTGAGTTGTGCATTAAAACATTTGTACATTGTCTTATTCTGGCGGGTTTGAAACCTGAATAGCACAGGGTACCTTCTAATAGAAACAACACAGTGTACTTTATCAACTACAGGAAAAAGAAATAAATGAATGCTGAAAGCACCAAAACACAATGACACAATATTGCTGCAGGAAAAAAACTGTAAAGAAAGAAGGGAATGCATTCCTTTTGAAGAGAAAGTCAACAGTTCCGCTTTCTCTGTATGCAACCCTGTCAACTACAGCTCACTGTCTCTGCACTGCAACTGTGTCTTTGAAAAACTCCTGCCATCTCCCCTCAGTTCATCTCCTCACCTGCATACCACCACTAGGCTTCTTGTGATTCAGCAGCAGCTCCACAGCTCCCACCACCTCCTTGCGGATGGCGTGCAGCAGCGCATCACCGACGTAGACGCTGAAGCTCAGCAGGAGCTCGATGATTTCCAGGTTCTCGTTTTCGATGGCAATCAACAAAGCAGTGCGGCCGAGCGGGTCGATGCAGTTGATGTTGATCCTGAAATAGATTTCTGCCTCCTGACAAAAAAATAAATAAAAAATAAGGTTGTGATTCAAAGTCAACGTCTGTTGTCTGTTGTGGGAGCTAACCCGGGACAAGGCTTACAGGTTCACTACTCACAAAAAGTTAGGGATATTCGACTTTTCGGGTGAAATGTATGGAAAATGTGGACATTTCATGCTACAGTGAATGCAATTGTGATTTCGTCATCTGAAACTAAAAGGTTAATAACAGTGGTGGGTATACCACAATAAAAACACATCAAAGTCCTAATAACTTTTCATATATCCTTGAGCATCAACACTTCAGCCTTTCTGTGACTCAACCAGTCTCTCTGTGTCTATGTTGCAACCTGCTGGTGACACTGTGACACTCTAAGCTCTGTGGAAACTTCCCTCTGAGAACATCCCATTGGAAGCCTTGCAATGGCTAGGTACTCTTGATCCATTGGTAGGCGTCGTCTTGGCTTCATGATGTCAAAATGTAAACAGCATGATGAAGAGGACTGTTTAAATACACATTTTCACTGAACCAGAACATTTAGTTGTTGATCCCTGGATCAGACACATGGCATAATTTTAGCTGCTAATCAGCTTGTTAGAGAACAGCTTGTAATGCAATAAGTATACATTGAACAGTTGGACATTCTGGTGCATTCTAAAGTTAAAAGAAGGTCAAACTAAGGTTGCGTTCCGAATCGCATACTTTCTACTATATAGTATGTAGAAAAAAGATTTAGGATGTCCCGATTCTTGTGGCTAGATTTAGGATGGTTAGAAGTACCCGGATGTCCTACTTCATGCGGCCAAGATTGTTAGTGTTGAAAACTGCATCCTATTTGGGCGATTCTGACCCACAATCCAGTGCGCACGTGAAGTGACGTCACATCGACGAAGCCTCCATATGAAAACAAACGGGGATGCGACGGATATAAAAGCAAGAGGCAAGATCAAGGCGCAATGTTATGATGAAATAAGAGAGAGTAAAGTATGTCCCAATAGTATGCCTACTGCATCCTAACTAGATTATTTTTATCGTCGGATGTAGTATGTAGAATAGAAAAAAGAAAGAGTATGCGATTCGGAACGCAACCTAAGTTCACCTGCAGGTTATTGTGTGTTTTAGATGCATTCTGAAATTTCATGTGAAAGCTGAATATCATTAACTTTTTGTGAGTAGAGAATATAACTGGGTAGAATGTAAAATACATACATTGGAAGACAGTACATATTTTGATGAAACACCTTTCAGCTCACAATCACTCAAAAATCTTTTTGCTCTATAGGCTTTGTTTTCTGCACAGGTCATTTATAACCAGCAGAAGAAAAGGTTCCTCATAGGAGATTTAAAGAATCAATTCTACTTAAATCCAAATTTGTTTCCAGGTATAACAAAGTACTACTGCATATGTCAAAGATGTTGTATAAAGCCTTTTGATGCGCTAGAGGGAGCTATGTGAAAAATCTGATAAATTAGGCAACTACAAGTACAGTAATGTCACTTGAGTCAGCATCAGTCTGGACCGAAGACTAAATGTTTGAAATTGACAACAAATGTGTAGGTGTGGAATAAGAGAGAGAGATTTTGGGATTTAGATTTGCTCACTAGAAAATAACTGATGAGTAACTTTTCTCAGATGTTGTTTTCAGTGCATTGCTATGTCAGTGGTGACAAACCCTCTGTTTTCTTGTGGTGGGAATATCATTTTGGGTAAACAACATTCTGTTGGACCACTAGCAATATTTTTTAGTCTACTGAAGGTCTGACTCTTGCCAATGTAAAATAAAAGGCTGCAGATGTTATTGGAAATGAATAGAGGATAATCATGGTTACACATGGTACCCACTAATCTCGTAATATTGTCTTTTATTAGATTGAGGCTCTAATATCCATACATTCATTTATGTCTGATTTAGGGTTTACAGTCGCATAGTCGATTATTCCACTCGTTTGCACATACACACACACACACACACACACACACACACACACACACACACACACACACACACACACACACACACACACACACCTCCAAAGCCAGTTTGACACTGGCGTAGTCCCCCTTCTCCACAGCTCCGAGGTAGGCTTTCTCCAGGGGCGACAGCTCCGACTCGGCCCGCACAATTCTCAGCGGGATGCGGTCCCGGTACGACGAGCTGTCCGTCCGCCGGTAGTACAGTTGTGACATCTCCCTGGGCTTTAGCTCACCAGCACCCTGCTAGCACCGCTGCTGTCAGGATTGGGGAGGTCACACATTAAAAGACACAAAAACAAAAGGTGTTGACTTATTTTGCTTCTTTAAAGGTGCTACGAGGAACTTTTAAACAGTCCAAATTTTTCCTCTGATAATCATAAATGACATATATAAGCAAACAAGACCATCAGTGCAAAGAATGCTATTTTAATATAGTTTTTCTTAATGCCTTTGTTCTCGCCCACCCAGGAACTACAGCTGGCGTGGTAAAAAAAACTTCCGCTTTTGTCCAAAGGGGGTGCAAGAATGAACACAAACTGAAAGTTCCTCCGAGCACCTTTAACTACAGTTTAAGTAAGTGCCTGCCACCGGATTGAAACAAGTCTAGATTATAAAGGAGTGTCACACATTTTAAACTAAAATTGAATATCTAAATCTACTAAAACGGTATAGTGCAGAATACCTCCCCCCAATCAGTTCATCGTTTCTCTATCATCATCAGGTAAAACTAGAAAAAGCAGAGAATGAGTTGGCAGTGCTCAACCTGTTTCATCAAGTGTCATCATGATACATGACTTCAGGCTTAAAGGGAGGCAACTGAAATGGATGGTTAAGATGTCTAACTCTTGAGTTACTAATGGCTTTAGTTAATTTCATTAGGGAGGTCTGCTAATGGATCGAAAGCAGCTGACCTATTGGTTGCCTGGTGACACCAAGATGCTGCATCAAGCAAGATTCACAGAAACGAGCATTCACAGTGACACTGTGCAGTGATTGTCTAATAACAAGGCAACAGCCAAGATCTATGGGTTCTCTGAAACCTGCCGTTTGGTGGACAGATAAACAAATACAATGTAATACTATTATACTGGACATAAATAGAAAATAAGGAAATAGTGTTCACGGTCTGATAACAAGTACTGTTTATGTTCATGGTAAACATTTTGTAAGTCTTTATTTGGATGTGGATTTCCTAAGACTACAATGATCTCTTTCTAAATGTCCATAGCAGTTTACAGTAAGTGGACACCAACCACTTAACATAAGCACATAATAGTGAATATGAATACAAACGATTGGCTGTATTTGTAATGCTCATGGAGAATAAAAAAAAACATGGTGGACTGAGAGGGGAAGAAAACAGAGGGGGCAGATAGAGGATGAATAATAAAACTTAGGAAATAACACTTAACAAGATTAAGTAAAAGGTTACACATTATTAATTCTGAAAAGAAGGCCATTCAAGTAGTAATGCCCGCCTCTTCTGTCAGGACCACTAATTACTGCTCTATAGAATGTGTCTCCACTCAATGAATAATGAGGGGATTACAGGATTTACAGCAGCCCAATAAGTTTAAATGGACAATAATTAAACTCTTTTATAAATATGTGTTTAACTATGTGTGCTGAGCCAAAAGCTCTGTATCCTAAAACCGCACATTTAAAAGAATACTTTGACATTTTGAGAAATCCACATAATTTCTTTCTAACACAGTTGGATGATGTTATTTAATTAACATGTTTTTTATCCATCTAACTGATCGCCACTGACCTTACTGCTGTAGAAATCCTCCCAGAGCCCTCTCATTCCCCCCTTCCAAAACCTCCATAAAGAGAACGGTATATGCTCCACTGACAAACCATTTCCTACTGTAGAGCTCTGTTGGTAGCAGGTTTCTTTCACACCTCATTTGAGATCCATGGGCATTAGTTTGATGTTGCTATATGGCACAATTTCACTTTTGAATCAAAACATCTCTGTACTGGCCGATTGACCACCCTGCCGTCATCATTGCTGAATATCTTCAATCATGCCTCATGCAGAGAGAGTGCACACACAACACTAGGGAATACAAAAAAAGTAGGTTTGAGTCTCACAACATGAGTTGATTTGTACACCACATATCCAGTCCACTTCCAGCAACTGTCTACTATTTTGTCGCCTCAGCCAGTATATGTTTTTCCCCCTGCTATATTCGGTGTTTATAATGCTGATAAATTTAACTCTAGAGATACCAAGTGATTTTAATTCATGGAGTATTCCTCATGAATACTGGCAAAAAGAGAATGACGCTTGGGGGTATATTGAACTTTTTGGAAATTCTAATTATGCCCTTTTCCAATTAAGAAAAAAACACACAGGTTTGATTGTTGATTATGAGCTTGGGACAGCCACTTAACACAACAGCTATAAAGTAAGGCTATACCCACCCAGAAGCAACACACACACACACACACACACACACACACACACACACACACGCACACGCACACGCACACTCAAATAAGGCAGAAGGAAGTATGTTGAGCAACATATATGTATCTTTGAATTTTAAAGGTATATTTGATTACACACACTGCATAGATCATAGCAGACCAAGTAGCCCATTTACAGAGGCCAGTCCCGTGTTTACAATGACAGTCACACAATCATAAAAATGTCAGCCCTCACCAATTAAGGAGAACAGGTCTGTGTCAATTGGCAGCCTGCATGTGCCATTTTGGCGCCTGCACACACTCACAGTTAAGATTCTGGGATTTTTATCTGTGTGTTCAAGACATTTTCAGGGTATAGCATTGAATGGTTGGGGAAATACTGTAAGAGAGGACTGTACTTGTAGCGCCCATATCTTCTATGCTCACGGTCTACTCATATCATGTGCCAAAAGCCTTTTATAGCCAAAAAATGTGTTAAGCAAATAACTAACCTTTGAGATGAGGGCATTGGAACTTCGCTCATGGAGATCAATGTTCTTCCTTGGAAAAAATAAATAATTAAAAAAATATCCGGAGACCATATGAGGACTAATGAAACAGATGCGTAAAGCTTAAACAACAAAAACACATTCGTCTCAACTTCTGGAATTGAACATCCTCCAAACGTGAAAACTCGGGAAGGCTCAGCATTAAGGACC
This sequence comes from Ammodytes marinus, assembly GCF_949987685.1. Taxonomy (NCBI): domain Eukaryota; kingdom Metazoa; phylum Chordata; class Actinopteri; order Uranoscopiformes; family Ammodytidae; genus Ammodytes; species Ammodytes marinus. The sequence continues at coordinate 14,424,641 of NC_137218.1, forward strand.
GTGCTTTTAAGTGTGTTGGTGCCTTTCCTTTCCGACCCTCACTTGGAGTTTTAGTCCGCATTCTTCCCTCTCATCTTGGGGGACTTGACAGTAGGCTACCCTTTGTACATCCAGACTCGGTCAGGTTGTATCACGACTTCCAGCGGCACACAACCACACTCGGTTCAGCCTTCACCGCGCAACAAATCCTCGAGACGAAAATAAACCCAAGTTTCCACGATACACCTTGTTCAGCAACGCGTCCAGTTTTCCCCGGGGTGTACTTTCTTGCCCACTCGACTTATCCACTTGTTGGAGGTAATTTAGCGAAAAAGTAGCGCCTCCAGAAAAAAAGAAAAAGAAACGCAGAGAAGCGAAATGCCTGGCAGGCGGTCTGCATAGCGCCGCTGCAGACTGTTCGTGCGCACTTGGAGACGCATTGAACACCGTGGCACTGCAAGGGGGAAATAAAAGCATCTAAAACAAGCGCCTCAGCCACACATGCAGCCTCTCTTTAAACAAATACAAATCCCAACTAACATTATACATAATACCAGTTCCCTGCTCAGTTGTATTTGTCCCAGACTTACATTCCAAGATAAGAAACAAAGGCAGTTATTTTTTATTTTTTTTCATTTGCATTGGAAACCAGTGACATTATTTTGAAGGGATCATCCATCTTGGTAATTGTTATCTGACGTGGTGTAAAAAAGGTAATAGGAGATAATTCTGCATCCAGCTCATATCTGAATGCCTTTTGCCTTTTTCCCCCCTTGGTCATCCAGTTAATAGGAAGAACACAAGACAGAAAAAAATATAATGCAAAATATCCATACGTCTTCTAATACCTTTTCGTTGAACATTTAATAACGTGTCAAAGTTTTAACAAGCTAACAAAGCAGGTGTGTACTCTAAGCTGGACTCCGTCACTCATCCCAAAGGGCTAACGATGCAGTATGGAATGACATGATATGGCTGCTTGCACATGGCATTACTCTTGGGCAAAGGATACTGTACATGAATATGAATTATGATTTGATTTGGAAGATAATTGACAAAGACATATCCCATTCATTCTGAGTTCTGACTTAATTGGCAGGGACACACACTACACATGCTTTGTATTGCAGCTCAGGCATATATCCAGGGTTTCCTACTATTTTCTTCAAACAGCTGATCACAGCTCAAACACAATTGAAAACTCTCTCTCTCTCGTCTGTCAGTGTGTGTTTGGCTTGCAGGCCTGTTGGACGTTGTAAATCGTTCCTAATAGTGTGTTACGCTACAGATGGTCCTCTGACATGTTTATAGAGCTTCCAGCCCAGACTCATTCCTTGTGTCTGCTGGTGTGTATTTTTGTGTGTAAGTTTATGTTGACAGAAGTTGCATTTAAACACCAAGTCCAGTCACAGCAAAATGTCGCTTGGGGGGAGAGATTTTTGTATATGGAGAGCCTTTGATTATTCAGTGCTTGCTTCTGCCAGCATGGATATATTGGGGCAGTTGTTGACATGGACTGTGCCAAAGATGCATTTGTGGGTTTACACTACTTATCCATCATTGTTCTCTCTTATTCAAAAAGCACATGATCAAAATTGGATTCCCAGCTGTATTCACTGTAGCTGTAAAGAGAGGGACTGTACAATATGTAATTGTTTTGCACAGTGCATGTTGATGATTAATAGGAGAATGTAAACACATCCTAAATAAAAAATTTAAAAAAATTAAAGGGACCTCTCCTCCAGTCTTTGCACATGGCTGCCTCTTGAGGTACTTGTTCATTTTTAAAACATTAATATTTAATTTCACTGATGCGGTGCTAATTTATTTAATATACTCTATGGAATTTAAATAAATGGCTGAGCTTTTTGGATAACAGAATCCAATGAAAATTGGCCTGAATCCCAGCACCTCTTTCTCCCATGTCTTATATATACACTTATATATTTTTCTTCTGATATGGCTCATTTAGAATGATTGCCATATACATCATTAAGACAAAGGACACTAGACCATTAGTTAATCCAATCAAAGTGAATTAGGAACACACCTTCACATACTTTCTAAGCAGCAATGAATTGATCACAACGTGAAGCTAGGAAATTCAATAGACCTGACACAATTATGATATAACTAACCATTCTGTACCAGTGAAAGACAGACCTGATAATCCATAGTCTATAAAAGATAAGCTACGATGTCAGTAACTCTCTGCAGGCTACTCTCTCTGTGGACGCTCACAAGTGATCAAACAGAAGATAGAGAAGAGTCAGGAGTGTGTAGGGTACATTTGAATAATCTCCTCCTTTACACAGCAGGATAGAGTCTGTGTGGCTTACAGGTCAAAAAAATAAAAAATGTTGATTCTAAAAATAGCCCTAAAGTTAATTCTTCTCCCATAAAAGGGCATTCAAAGTGGATTGATTGGAACAGACACCTAAAAACAACATCCGGTGAGATTTGAGATTTGGAAGGAGAAAGCAGATTCACTCTTTCTTTAAAAGCTGCCCCATGACAGCATAGAGCCTTTGTTGTAATGGAGGTAGTGTTTGTTGCTGCTGACATTTTTAAGCACTGTACAACCTCTGCAGCAGGGGGGAGGGGGTGGAAGCAGGCCACCTCTTTTTCTATTTGTACTCAACAGTTCCCAGATGATGGTTAATCGCCCTTATCGGCAATGCAGTGTTGTTTCACTTACTTCATAAAAATGTTACAGCATATTGCAAGGCAGGGATAAAGACCGTTATGGCTGGGGTTGTTGATAAGACTTTATATCCCCCCAAACTATTCTCCTGCCAGGACACATTTTGAGCTTTCTGGGGTCGTTGTCACAGTTTTCTCAGTGCTGCAACGTAACGCACTCACTTAAGCTAAAGGACTACATCTTTTCAGATGACCATTTATGAACAACTGTGTGGAGTGTGGCCTTGTGGTTAAGAATGACATGAGTTTTAGCAGATGGTGCCGTTCCCATAGAGGTAAGAGGAGACTCAAGAGAGTTTGCGGCAGACTGCTTCTGTAGCTACAAGGCAAACAGTGCACCCTCTCTGCCTGTGAAATGTAACAAGCCTACTATTCCAACAGTGGAGTAGTTTTCAGTACTTGGTAGTACTTTGCAGGCTCACCTCTGTCCATCTGTCTTTAACCCACTCTTGTTGAAAGCTTGACTAAGAGTTGCTTCAGTCGCTGTAAAAAAGGTGTGTATTTAGGTGTGTGTTTGTGTCTGTTCCCTACAATCTAAAGTTCTGTTCGAGCCCAGAGTTTTTCTTTCATCACCATAGAAACACGGTGTTGTCCTCCTCCTTTCCCACACCTCTGAGAAAATCCCATCATCCTTTTGTGAAGTCCATGTCACCTATAGAATCAGTTTTTGAAACTGCAGTTCCCCTGTTGTCAACATCATGATTATTATTTAAGTCACAGGTTTTTTTTTTTGATCTGCGTGTATCTGTGGGAGTCATTTTGTATCTGCGGCTCTCGGGGGTTCCCTGAGGTTAGTGCGGCTGTCTCAGCTGTTTAAATCTCCATTACTCTCACGCTCTCCGAGGAACCTAACGGTTAATTAAAATTGATCTGTCTCTTTACTCCCTGGAGATACGCTGAGACTGAGAATACCACCCTGCAGCTCCCATAAGACACAGCTCATATTTGGTGCAGTAAGCTAAAAGGAATAAACAGAGGAAGAATGTCACCTCAGCATCTAACAGTGAAAGGGAAATGACTCACTTTTGTGTTTCTTCATATCGTTAACGCAGACTATCATTGGTGGATTGAGGCTCCTTAAGAGAATAGGATTGATGTCCCTGATATGGTCGTATGATTGGCAATGATTGTAGCCTCATTGAGAAAGCGTTGTGCTTAGATTCACTGATGACTTCTGAAGTATTTGACCAAAATCACAACCTTTCCTTCATGGTTTAGTTGCCAGAGGTGAATAATGTCCGAGGAACCAACGACAGATGTTGACAATGAACATATTGAAGATATGTTTTTGTTGTTAGATTGATCACATCCGTAATCTGAGCAGCATTAATTTAGTATTTACATGTTTACTGGAGAGCAGCGAAATTTGTCATGGGGTTGAATCCTTAAATCTGTATTTGTCATGTTGTTGTTTTCTTAGCTAAGATGCACATCATTTGAGTAATGGAAATCTATCGTTGGATATAAATACAGTACACGGAGCATAAATTCTAGGGACTTTAGCTGGAACACTTTATTTTACGGGAGCTCATCTGTATGAGTAGTGCAAATAACTGGTCTTCCTAACAAAGCACAGCTTGCAGCAGCAGAAATGGCTCACACAGCCCAGGCTATCACTCTCCAGACCCCAGAGAGAATAAACAGATTGTCTCAGAGTACACACACATGTCCTTTGTAAGTAGTACAACCTGAAGCTCATGTGCTACTGCACAAGATGCTCATCAACCCTGACCCTCATGAAAGAACAGCCTTCACTTTGTTGCAGTTATCTGTCAAGGACATTTATCTGCAGTTGTATTTGGCTTATGTAATATTAAATGCAATACTTGAATGACAGCCATAAATGTTTCCAAACTTGTATGATTTGTTTTTTGAACACCACTGAAGAGTTTTATTCGGGTGATCAAACTATGACAAAAGAGGGACAAAAAAACAGTCTGATTTTTAATCCTGAAACGTTTTATGTCAGAATCCTTTATTAAAGGCGACAAAGGCTAACCCTTAATTTGGCTGCTCTCTTGGTTTTTGTGTGGTTGCCCTTGAAAATCTCTATAATTGTCAAAACATATTACTTCTGCTGTATGCGCCCACTCCCTTCTTTATCCGTCAACCTCAGCTTGTACCATTGACAGAAGGGAATGGCCCTGCTGCTAAATTGAATTTCTTTGTCCGCTTTTAAAGCTACATTTCAAAAGGAAAGCGGCTGAATTTTAATGTGGGTTAAACTTACATTTGCAATGGGCAAATCAGTTTTTGAGCCTTTCCAAATTGACAGTAAAATTACTTAGGGATGGCGAATAATAAAAGAGCAGCCCTCGCTCTGACGAAAATGTTTTGGCATACCTTCACACACTGAAATTCGACAGAAAGTATAGGCCCATTCCTTTAAATGCACAAGACAGTGCGGCAAAGGGTGGACTTTTTCAATGGACCACAATGGCATGCATGCTCATTCATTTCATCCTACCGTTAGTTTTCTGAGGGCTTCTAGCCTGGCACCGCCCGCCTATACCTACTTCCGCTCAATTGTAATTGGAAGCGATTCCAGACCTTCTGTACAAATGAAATAAAGTATGATGGTCTGGTAGGACCAGGCTAGGGCTCCAGCATTCCAGTTGCAGACTTGTCAAAGGCAATGTAACAGGAGCTAAGAGTAATTATCTTCTATAAACTGTTTTTGTATTAGCAAATTAATGAAATTAGGTCAGAAACTTTAACCATTCATGGTGAGGAAAGTAGGCATGCTGAATTAACAAGGCCAGGCTCACTCGTGACACTCAATTGGCTGTTGTGCCAAACTTGCCTCCAAATACAAGCCAAGGTATCTGTTTGAAAACACTAAAGTTGTTCTGTTAGACACCCACCAGAGCAACTATACAATGTCTTCACTGTGTCAGCATGACAAATTCACTTTTTCCACATTCATTTCTTGCAACACTACTTGTCAGAAGTCATGTCACCAGTTCAGCTTGGTAGATTGTGTGACCTCAAGGGCGATGTAGCACTCTCCAACCATGCTGATCAGTATGTCAAAGTACTTTTTTGGTTGCAATTCAGAGCTATTTATCAGTTTTAAGCGTTGATATAAACTTTTCAAATGGACACTAATGGCAGTAAGCTTCCAATGAAGAAGTATTACAAATGTTTAACGAAGATCTGCTAGTATTATTGTTCATTACATTGAATAGATCCTGCTGGCTTTTTCCCTGCCTCACTTTGAAGATTTCCTTTTGGTCTGATAGTAAACAGTACTAAGTGAACAGTCCATGCAGGGTCATGGCCAAGGATACTTCAAATAGAAACATAACTACTGGCAACCTTTCAAGTATCAAGCCTCCCCAATGCACTTTAAAGAGAAGTTTTTTTAAAAGAATTGTGAAGATATAAGCATGAAAGCCCAGTGGATGTGGAATCTGCGGTTAGACTCCTCTCCTTATCTGTATTTTCTCTGAATCTTAGTTTTGGTTTACATTATGGTAAACAGTCAGGCAAAGTGCGGCTCATTGGCCATTTTTTAAATGTTATTTAATTTACATGTAAATAAACACCACCACTGCAGTCACGCAGAATCCCTATTTTCCTTAGCCGTCGATTATATCCAAAATCTCAAATCACATGAAAATCAGTTATTTTCTTTAAAAGAAAAAAAATGGAAACACTTAGCGATCTGAAAGGCTCTTTGTGTGGCTATCACTCTATATAACATAATGTATGAATCCTCCATTTCAGAAAAAAACTTTAACTATTTAACCTAATCCCCAAGCATATGAGATATTGGAAAAATACATTTCAGATTATGCAAATTCAAACTGCGTAAGCACAGGGAGTAAATGTGACACATGTAGGGATATGTGTGAAAATAACATTTATCTCAGAAATATGTTGTTTTTCTGCATTGTGGTTGGTATGATCTGTGAGCATGGGTTCAGAGAGAATGTGAAAATGAGGGGAGTCATAACCAGCTCAATTCCTGTTGCTAAGGCTATTGTAGTCCCTCAAGATGCCGATCAGTGTGTCAGTGTGTGTGTGTGTGTGTGTGTGTGTGTGTGTGTGTGTGTGTGTGTGTGTGTGTGTGTGTGTGTGTGTGTGTGTGTGTGTGTGTGTGTGTGGTGGGTGTGTGTGGGTGGGTGTGTGTGTGTGTGTGTGTGGGTGTGTGTGGGTGTGTGTGTTAGTGTGATGTAGCTGAGAGGCTGTGCCCATATATATGCATCAAGCATCAGTGTGTGTGTGTGTGTGTGTGCGTGCGTGCGTGTGTTTGAGTACATGACATATCCTCTCTCTCTTCAGGAAAATAAATGTGTGAGCCTCTGTGCCTGAAGGGGAGCTAGTGGAGGGCCAGGTGTTGCCCCTGTCTGACACTCTATCAAGAGGGGCGGCCAGAGGATGAGCCTCTAAGCTTTTGTTTTTAAGCGTTGCAACTGAACAACATCCTTCAGCCACCCAAAACCTCAACGGAGAGGTGTTGCAGTGTCCGAAGTGAAAATGAAAAAAGAGAAGGTTTTAGAGAAAAATTCTGTCTGACTCTCTATTTTTCTCTTTACCTTTATATAATTTTTATTGCACAAGCAGCTCAATATGGAGACTTTGGCTTTTGCTGTTGTGTCTGACAGACATTCTTTGTGCAGCTTATCAACTCCCTCCCAGTCCCAACTAATGCTAGAACTATTGATTTTCGTGATTGCCCTCTTCCCACCTTCCTTTCAGCTCTGTCGACTCAGATTTCAGGACAAAATTTCACTCTTTATTTTAACAACCTTTAATTTCCGGTCCCTGGGCACTGATTTACTACAATCCCACAATCTGATTTACAAGCAAAGCATTGCCAAACCCTATTCACTGAAAACTTTTTGGAATGTTTTGGAATGGTTTTCCAGCTGATTATTTGTACACAATCTACACAAGGCAACTGTACACTACTTAATGTCAGCCAACTAACATATTGGTTTACCGTAAGGGACCATCATCACGGTTACAAACTTTGTTCTATTCAAAAGTTGTTGAGGTATTTTTAGTCTGGACTGCAAAGCCAAAAAGAAAAGGTTTATTTTTTCTAAGCATCAAGCTCATTGAAAAAAATATTCCAAACAGATGAAGACTGATGAACAAAGTCACCTCTCTTTCTTAGCAGAGACGCTGAATAATACATTCATAAAACTTTTTCCAGAAGGTGTGATGTAATTTGGAAAGAGACTTTTAAACATGCTGTTGTTTTGCTTACATCTTGCCTCTCCCAAACTAGCTTTATTCGATCAGCTTTTTATGCTGCAGTCAGGACTCACTAAGTTGGAAGGGGTATAGGCCTACTATGATTCTAAAAAAAGGTTTTTATATCACATAGTTCAAATTACTAATTTTGTTAGCTGTCAGCTATAGAAAAAAAGGTCATTACTGGTAATTATATAAAATGTCATAACTGTCTAGTCGGCTGTTAAGATATTTTTTCATTAAATCAACAAAGGCTTTGAAGTATCCCTGTGAGGTTTGGGGCTTTCTTTGTTTTTGCGAACACAGTGTTCATGCAGTCCCTGCTAAAATTTTCCCATAATTGATGTGGCACCTAGCTTTCTGCACATGGTTAAGAATGACCTTATGAAAGCAGGAACTGTGCCCTATAGTTGCAGGCATCCGGAGACATCGCTTTGAATTCAGGTCCTTCTGACAGTTTAGATTCTCAACTGGTCAACTTCGGCAGGTAGGTTTTTGGACAATCGTATTCATATTCATTCCGGATAATGTATCAAGTTAAAACATTATGTGGTTTTCTAGATTTCATTGCATAGGTTATGTTCATTCATTTTCATAGACTTCAGCACTCAAATGAATCCACCCGCAGTATAGGCTCACACAATATCCAATAATTTAGAAGTACAGGAAAGACTTGAGCACAAATATTGAATTTCCTCTTTTTTGTTCCAATGACTTGAACATTGCCACCTAGCACAGGCGTTGCTGTCACCCTATGTACAACTACCATCAACCTATGAGAATGTCTCTAGCTGTGATGCTGTGTGGAAGGGCAGTAAACTAACATTATGATACAAGACATGTGTGTAAACTTATCAAAGGTATATAAGGTAAAATGGAAAACATGCAACAAAGGAGAAGGTTATTATCATTAAGATGCCACAGTAAGCTATTTGTGACAAACATTATTATTCATTTATTTTTTAACCTTCTTCTTTTTCCATCTCCAGTCATGCTTTTACTGGGAGGCTTATGGTAATTACCCTGTGTTGACCTCTCCAGAGGTACTAGAGTCAGGGGTTATCAGACAAGGGATCCAATCACAATGTAAATAAAGGTAAGTTCAGAATACTAATGGAATTCATGTTTTTTTCCTTCTCTTTTTCCCTCTTGCCATGGGATGAAATGAAAAAGAAAAAACACAGAGAAATCCAATTATTAGCTCAAACTACATTGATTATGTCCACTCTTAATAGGGTCATGGGAAAAGCCACAGGCATGCAGTGGAAACCTCAAAATAATAGCCTGTTCTAAGTATGTGGGTAAGACTTTGGTGTGTAACAACACAGCAATGGCTTTGTCGTCTAATCAAAGGGACATGCTGTATTCTTCAGCGCGTCAAATCAACATTTGTAAACAGACTGTAATTATAATTGCCACGTTTAACACAGGATACACCTTTGCAAAATGAATCAAAACGCCAACAGAATATAACAATACAAGTGCTGGATATCAATCAGTTCATCATGACCCCCTGCTATGCATCATGCATCTGTGTGAGTATGGGTAGAGAAAGAAATGATTAAAGGAAGAGATACCATGAGGGGAAGATGTGCATGACCACATAACAGTGATGAAAAGAGAACCAGAGGGAGGCTACATATGAATGATAATGTCATATGATAGAACTATTAAACTATAGAACACCAACACAATTGCAAAATATAGTTCATAAAAATGTCATCATATATTGAACAACATCTCGCTGGGTGAGAACCACAACACCAAGCATTTCTATCAAAACCAAGTATAAAGTCCCTTTCTATACCAATATTTGCAGCCTGTGCTGATGAAGAAACCATATGACCGCCATTGTCACTACTTCAGCCACAATTTAGTTTTTTGTCACTTGTCTGTTCCCATATTAACTCTCTTGTCATTTCAGACCCGGCCACTCCCCCCTGCTCTGCACTCCCTGCTGATTACTTCCACCTGGCCTAACCACACTCACCTGCTCCCCATCAGCTATTAGCCCCACAGTATATATACCGGTTCATTCCCTCAGTTCCCTGCCAGATTGTCTTTGTGTTACATTGCTCTCCAGCCAATTCTGAATTCCTGCCTGTTTACCTGCCTGCCTATTCGTGTTTTGTCCCATCCTTTTTGGATCCTGGATTATCCCTTTGCCTGCCCCTCTTGGACTTGTTGCCTCGCTACCTGGTTTGATTCCTCATTAAACTTTGTTGCTATACCTGAACTGTTTGTTGTCGTGCTCTTGGGTTCTGGCCTGCCATTTTGGTACAATCCTGACAGTACAATCTGGCCAAAAGATGAACCCAGCCGACACAAGGGCTCTTAAGGAAGAAGTGGCAGCACAAGGTGCCGCCCTACACCAGCATTCGAGACAGTTCACCGCTATGGAAGTGGCTTTCCAGGAAGCTTCGGAACGCCACAATCAGCAGTTTGAGGTTCTGAGCGGCCAGCTCCAGCAGCTCACGCTGGACAGCCAGACCCCAGCGGTTCAACCACCCACCAGCCCTCCTGTCCCTGCTGTCTCCCGGCCAGAGCCCCGCTTAAGTGCTCTAGAGCGCTTTTCTGGAGCTCCAGATACCTGTCGCTCCTTTCTGACTCTGTGCTCATTGACTTTTGAACTACAACCTCTCACATATCCCACGGAGAGGTCGAGAGTGGCTTTCATGATCACCCAGCTTTCTGGGCGGGCCCGGAACTGGGGTGCCGCCGAGTGGGAGAAGCAGTCGGCTCTCTGTTCTTCTGTGGCTGCCTTCTCTGAGGGTCTTCGGAAGGTGTTTGATCATGCTACCCCTGGTCGAGAGGCTGCTCGGGGTCTGTTTAACCTGGCTCAGGGGAGCCGGAGAGTGACTGATTATTCCATCGAGTTCCGGACTATCGCTGCAGAGAGTGACTGGAACTCTTCCTCCCTGGCTGACGCCTTTTACAACGGACTTTCTGATGCCATCAAGGACGAGCTGGCGGCCCGGGATCCTCCAGGGGATTTGGACGTTCTCATCGCCACCGCTATCCGCATCGATGGACGTATCCAGGAGAGGAGACGAGAGAAGGTACTGACCAGCACTTCCCGTAGCCTTCCACGTCTTCCAGTTTCACCTTCCACTTCAACGTGTTTTCCTACCGCTGCTGCCTCTATTGACCCAGTTGAACCCATGCAGCTGGGCAGGACCAGGCTGTCAGCTGCTGAACGACAACGGCGCCAAAGGGAGAACTGTTGCATGTACTGTGGAGAGGGAGGCCATTACGTGTCATCCTGTCCAGTAAAAGACAGGGCTCACCAGGAATCCAGAGGGCGCTGGTGAGCCGCATCAAGAACTTTGAAGGTCCCTCTCGAGCACTACTTCATGCCCAGCTCAACTTTAATGGTCTGTCCCATACTGTCGCTGTCCTCATTGACTCGGGAGCTGACACCAACCTTCTGGATCGGGGCCTTGCCATGCAGCTGGGTATTAACCAGGAACCCTTGGCCGAGCCTATTGAGGCTACTGCTCTCGATGGGCGCCTCCTCTGCACAGTAACCCATCGCACAGTTCCCATTCATCTGGGCATATCAGGTAACCACACTGAATCACTAACCTTTCACCTGATTAATGCACCTCAGCAGCCAGTTGTCTTGGGGTATCCTTGGTTAATTAAACATAATCCACACATTGACTGGAGAACCGGTTCCATTCTACAATGGAGTGATCAATGTCTTGCGGTCTGTCTGAAATCTGCCTTGTTACCTGCCTGCAGCACCCCTTCTTCTAATGAATTCCCAGATCTCTCAGGTGTCCCGTCGGAGTACTACGACTTAAAAGAGGTGTTTAACAAGGTACGGGCCACCTCTCTTCCCCCACACCGCCCGTATTATTGTGCCATTGACCTCCTCCCTGGCTCATCCCCACCCAGGGGGAGGCTCTACTCTCTGTCAGCCCCGGAAACCAGGACCATGGACGAATACATAAACAACTCACTGGCAGCAGGCCTCATCCGTCCCTCTTCATCACCTGCTGGAGCAGGGTTTTTCTTCGTGGGTAAGAAGGACGGATCCCTCCGGCCCTGCATCGATTACCGCGGTCTGAATGATGTCACCATTAAGAACAGGTACCCCCTCCCACTCGTCTCTTCTGCATTTGAACTTTTGCAAGGGGCCTCTGTGTTTACCAAGCTTGATCTCAGGAATGCCTATCACCTAGTTCGCATTCGGGAGGGGGATGAGTGGAAGACGGCGTTCAATACCCCTAGGGGCCACTACGAGTACCTGGTAATGCCTTTCGGACTCACAAATGCTCCTGCAGTATTCCAAGCCTTAGTGAATGATGTGCTCCGGGATTTTCTCAATGTATTTGTGTTTGTTTATCTTGATGACATCCTCATCTTCTCCAAGTCCGAACAGGACCATGTGCAGCATGTCCGCAGGGTTCTCCAGAGACTCCTAGAGAACCAGCTGTTCGTGAAGGTCGAGAAGTCCGAGTTCCATGCCACTGAGGTGTCGTTCCTGGGATACATAATTTCAGTCGGAAGTATTCATATGGATCCCACCAAGATTAAAGCGGTGGTGGATTGGCCGGTCCCCACCACTCGTAAGAAGCTTCAACAATTTCTGGGGTTTGCCAATTTCTATCGTAGGTTTATCCGCAACTATAGTTCTGTAGCAGCTCCCCTGACAGCCCTCACCTCCCAAAAGGTAGCCTTCCAATGGTCCCCTGCTGCAGGAAGGGTGTTCAGTGAGTTAAGGTCACGGTTCTCTTCTGCTCCCATCCTCATCCTACCAGATCCAGAACGCCAGTTTGTCGTTGAGGTGGATGCGTCAGACTCCGCGGTGGGGGCAGTCCTGTCTCAGCGGTCAGGTAAAGACCAAAAGTTACATCCATGTGCCTTTTTCTCCCGCAAATTGTCCCCAGCGGAGAGAAATTATGACGTTGGAAACCGGGAGCTATTGGCGGTTAAGATGGCTCTCGAGGAGTGGAGGCACTGGTTGGAGGGGGCGAAGAATCCGTTTGTGGTGTGGACGGACCACAAAAACCTGGAGTACATCCGGTCAGCCAAACGGTTGAACTCCCGTCAGGCCAGGTGGGCGTTGTTCTTTAATCGTTTTGATTTTACCCTGTCTTATCGCCCAGGTTCTAGGAACGTCAAACCAGATGCCCTGTCCCGTCAGTTCCAATCCGAACATGTTCCCACACATCCTGAGAGCATCCTCCCCACTAAGATGGTCATCGGCGCAGTTACCTGGGACATTGTGGACAAGGTAAAACGGGCCCAGGCCGACCACCCGGCCCCCAGTGCTTGCCCTGATAATCGTCTGTATGTGCCTGTGAATCTCCGCTCTCAGGTCCTCCAGTGGGGACATTCTTCTCGCCTTGCCTGTCATCCAGGGGTTAGGTGCACTCTAGCCCTGCTGAAGCAACGGTTCTGGTGGGCTACCATGGAAGAGGACGCCAAGGAGTTCATCGCTGCTTGCTGTGTTTGCTCCCAGCACAAGATCGCTCGCCATGCCCCTGCGGGCCTTCTTCAGCCACTGCCTGTTCCTCATCGTCCGTGGTCCCACATCTCGATCGACTTCGTCACCGGACTGCCTCCCTCCGAGGGTAACACCACTATTCTTACTATTGTGGACAGATTTTCTAAATCTGCTCAGTTTGTTCCGTTGCCCAAGTTACCATCTGCCAAGGAAACAGCTGAAATTATGTTGCATCATGTTTTCCGTCTGCACGGCCTTCCCTGTGACATTGTCTCCGACCGGGGGCCGCAGTTCACTTCTCGTTTCTGGACAGAGTTTTGTCAGCTGTTGGGGGCCACGGTCAGCTTATCCTCGGGTTTCCATCCTCAATCCAACGGCCAGACTGAGCGGATGAACCAGGAGATGGAGACTGCCTTGCGCTGCATCACATCCCAGAACCCGTCCTCCTGGTCCAAGCAGCTCCTATGGGTGGAGTATGCTCACAACACACTTCCAAGTTCAGCAACAGGTCTTTCCCCCTTCCAGTGCTCTCGAGGATATCAACCTCCATTGTTCCCTGAGCAGGAGCGAGAGGCCAGTGTCCCGTCTGTCCAGGCGTTCGTCCAGCGATGTCGGCGCACCTGGGTGCGGGCCCGTGCTGCTCTCCTGCGCTCGTCCGACCGATACCAGAGATATGCCAATCGCCGTCGGACCCCTGCACCCGGTTACACTCCGGGTCAGAAGGTTTGGTTGTCTACACGGGACCTTCCGCTCCGGGTGGAGTCTAGGAAGTTGGCTCCCAGGTTTGTGGGTCCGTTCTCCATCAATAAAGTCATCAATCCTGCTGCAGTCCGTCTCCGTCTTCCTCGCTCCGTGAGGATCCATCCCACCTTCCATGTATCCAAGATCAAACCCGTTAAAGAGTCCCAGCTCCAGCCCTCCTCCAGACCCCCGCCGCCCCCCCAGCTCATTGATGGAGGGCCTGCCTACTCGGTTCATCGTCTCATCAGGTCGCGACGACGGGGAAGGGGTTTCCAATACTTGGTTGATTGGGAGGGTTATGGCCCTGAGGAGCGCTCGTGGGTCCCGGCTCGCCACATCCTGGACCCCGACCTCATCACCACATTCCATAGGGACCATCCTGATCAGCCTGGTGGGACGTCAGGAGCCGTCCCTAGAGGGGGGGGGTTCTGTCACTACTTCAGCCACAATTTAGTTTTTTGTCACTTGTCTGTTCCCATATTAACTCTCTTGTCATTTCAGACCCGGCCACTCCCCCCTGCTCTGCACTCCCTGCTGATTACTTCCACCTGGCCTAACCACACTCACCTGCTCCCCATCAGCTATTAGCCCCACAGTATATATACCGGTTCATTCCCTCAGTTCCCTGCCAGATTGTCTTTGTGTTACATTGCTCTCCAGCCAATTCTGAATTCCTGCCTGTTTACCTGCCTGCCTATTCGTGTTTTGTCCCATCCTTTTTGGATCCTGGATTATCCCTTTGCCTGCCCCTCTTGGACTTGTTGCCTCGCTACCTGGTTTGATTCCTCATTAAACTTTGTTGCTATACCTGAACTGTTTGTTGTCGTGCTCTTGGGTTCTGGCCTGCCATTTTGGTACAATCCTGACAGCCATCCTCTAAGGTACATAAACAAAATAAAAAAAAAGTCGAACAATTTAACACAGACTATAAAAAGAACTATGGACAGCGCTTGGTGGGTCCAACCCACACATTGTAACAAAAAGAGAGCTGCACAGTAAGTGCACACCATGTAGCTGGCATGCCATCCAATATGCTGCTGGGCAGTGGTTGTTCATCATGAGGAAGAGAGAGAGTGAGAGAGAGAGAGAAAGAGAGAGAAAGAGAGAAAGAGAGAGAGAGAGTGAGAGAGAGAGAGGTCCATCAATGAGTTTGTTTTTATGCTCAACTGTTTAAATGTCATTCCTCCGGGAGTCCTCCTCAATCTGCTCTAGGTTCAGTAGAATTGCCCATGGGTTCCCACTTCTCTTGAATACGTATAATGGGGCAGTGAGGTACAACGGAATTTAAACTATAAGGTCAATGCTGTGGCTTTATAGTACTGACAGACAGACTTTTATTTATAGTTGCATTAAGAGTTTGACTATGAATTCCCCTCTTTCCATATTGGATGATGTAACACAGACTGCAGTCCCAGGTTAACTGAATGGGAAATGACAAGTGAAAAAATTGCATTGGATATTCAGCTCTGCACAAAAGGTGTGGGTATACAGCAAACAAATCATTCAAAATCAATCACTGTCCATTGCTTCGTGTCTTTCAGCATTTGTCTGTCACTTTATTTACTATAGTGTAAAGGTTAATAGCCTTTGTTTTTATTAGAACATTTCTGTTTCTCATACCCTCACTTTACTTCTGAAAACAGCTAGTAGCACTTTACTGGTCCTTTGAATATTTATGAAACCATACAATGTCCCAAAATACTTGACATTTTAAAACCGAATGAACAGTTACCGAGAATAACAGGATACTAAAACACCACATTAGACAAACAGGCAATCCAGGTGACATAGAACATCGGTGAAATTCATGACTTACTTTTTTTTTAAAGTAAGTCATGAACAAGTGAAAATACTGCACCAAAAAAAAAGGTTTTGTGGTATAGCAATGTCCTCTTGTCTGTAATTCACCTACTTTTATGAGATTGTGAAGGCCTTGCTTGACAGCACTTCAGAAATAATTGGTGCCGGAGGGGATGGTATTTGCTCAATCCCAATGCCTGATCTAAGATCAGATGAAAGAAAAAAGGTACAAAACAAGAGAGAGAACTGAGGAGAGAGGGAAGTCAGGGGTCTGTAAATTACTAAAGTGTGACATTTTTGGTCTCCTGTTAGTATTAGTATTATTTTTTAAAGATAAGCTGATGGAGAATGGAGACAGAATAACAGCATTCAACAATATCACATCTGCACCACAGCATTACTGGAAAAAATTCAAACGAGAGGTGCCTAATTGCCAAACACAATTAAGACTTTCCCTCCTGAGTAAAGGCTAAACAGTACAGAGTAACAGCTGAGAATAATAGCATGTTCTGCTGCTTTTTCTTCTTCCCACCACCATCAAAATAACCACACAACTGCTCCATTTTCATTCAAATTAGAACTGTATCTATCAAATGACAGGCATCATTTGATATACAGTAGCTAATTTGTGTAATTACTGCACAAGTACAAAACTATTTTTTTTTCAAAAGGGGTATTTCTAGTACCTTGGGAGGGGGGAGCTTTCGTAAGTCTGTCAAAGGACCACCATCACCATGGAAATGACCAGTCTCTGAAACAGAATCAGTTCACTGTAATTATAGGTGTAGAAGCAGGCACTCCATACTTTATTTGTCACTGTGTTTTGTCTTTGGAAAGGCTCTGTATGCATGAGTGACGGGTCAAAGAAAAGAGAATGATTATGAGTTGTGAATATGTGCCTTTAAGGACACATCCCAAAGTGCCTCCAACATGAAGAATGGACCGTGTGTAATGTTCTATATGTGCTTGCACTGTGTTTGAAATTCTCCATCACACTTCTTGCAAAACACTACACACTGTTGTTTACATAAGACACATTGTTCAAAAATGAAATCTTGTGCAATCATTGGGAAAACACATCTATGTAAAATACAAAACACAACAAAACTTGGAAAATCAAACACTCACACATAGGGTTGCAAAGGGGTGGAAAGTTTCCGGTAAATTACCGGAAAGTTTCCAGAAACTTTCCACGGGAACTTTCGCTCGGGAATTTTGGGAATATTCAAAATTGGAAATTATAGGAATTAACAAAATCGCGGTAATTATTATTTTTTTTCATAACCAACCATAAATCTAAACTTTTAAACACTATGTTTGGTCATAGGCAGACATCCATGCAAAATAATACAATCAAAAAACATTACATTTGAACAGATTTATTTGTAAGTTGAACTTTATCAAGTTGATGGAGGAATGCACAGAGCATGTAGGGGACGTGGCCTCAGTACCCCTGCAGTAGGATGTGTGCTATGTGCAATTTGCCAAGTGTACTTGCATAAAATCTGGTTGTTTTAGTCAAGATTATGCTAACATGTATTGTCCCCAACTATATTTAAAATCAAAGCTTAAGCCTCTGTAAACCTGGTCTAGTAAAAATAAATTTATGATATCAAGTTGGGTGGGCCTCGGCCAGCAGCGGACCCGGGTTTGATTCCAGCCCGCAGTCGTTCTCTGCATGTCACTCCCCTCTCTGCCCCATTTCAACTCTGTCTCTACACTGTCAATAAAGCATAAAAAAAAAAATGCTTGCTCCACATGTATGGCACGTGACTTCAAGATATTTGTCATATACAGTAACACCATCAGGACCAGAGCTGATCAGCAAAGTTATTTTAAAAGCAGTTGTTGGGACTTTGTATTGCAGGTTGATGTTGCTGGAAAGGTTGAGAAAAGCTCTAAGTCATAGCTGTGTGTCAACGTTATAGAGATTAAAGTCAATAAGTCCTTCAAGACCTGTTCATTTCTTGACAACTATAAGTAGTATTCTGAAAAGCCTGTCATTTTCTCGACGGCAATATATCAGTTTCGTCCTTATTGTATCTCCAGGAAACTATTCATACTGCTGACAATGTCAGAGATGATATTTTGTAGCAACTGGGTGAAAATCATCTTGTCTGACAGCCATATGCAGGGTGGTGTCGTCTGCATAACAATGAAAGGAGATTTTATGATTGCAGATGGTGTCTTCAATGACACACTAGAAATGATGCCAGTGCAGACAAGAGAGGAACACCGTGGACTGAGTTTAAACTGAACGGGCTCAAAGAGGCAATTGAGCCTTGATTTTAATTACAGACCAAAGTCAAGCACATCGGGCAATGCTTGAAGGTCAATCTTATCCGGGTTATTTTTATACCTGCAGATAAAAACTGACTGAAGGTGATTACAGGGACACACCAGTCCAAAACAAATATATATATAATTGATATAATATATTCATGAAATGACAGCCACCATTGGGAAATGATACGTGTTTAGTATAATCTGTGCTGGATAAATGTGTAATTAAGGTGCAACAGTGATCTGGTCACTAATGCTGAACTGGAGCTTGTCACAGTGTCACTCCAAACTGCTATTAACAACAGGTTAATGTATCGGCCTGCAGGAAAGAAGGGGAATGGGTGAAGGGTGGGGACATGAGCGGAACTGTGAAAAGACAGCAACTAAGTGAGGTCAGACTTAATGCCAACATGGCTTTTATTTCTTCAGTTTTAAGAGGAAAATAGAACTCTGAAACCTCTGGAGGCTTAGGGTGTATTCACACATGCCGTGTTTAGTTCGGTTGAAACGAACTCAGATGCACTTCTGCCTTCGGTGCGCATCTTTCAGGCAGGTGTGAATACAGCAATCGCACTCGGGTGCGGACCAAACAAACGCTCCGAGACCCAGCTGAAGAGGTAGTCTCGATGCGTTTCCAAACGCACTCTGCTGCAGTTCGTTTGTGGTGTGAATTTGTTCGGACTCGATCCGACCCAAATGCAGGAGGCACTGTGCCTTTTCTTTCTTTTCTTTTTTAATAAATAGCCGTCAGCTTCACATTATGGGAAAGTGTTGTTGTCACCATTATTAGGAAGATTAGTTGTGGTTTGACCGGGAGCCCAGAACAATATAAATGCTGAATGTGTTCAGCGATCAGATGAAGGAGAGGGGAGCGTCTCTCGCACAGTGCCAACAGGTTCACGCTGCGCAAGAAGTGTGTGTTTTTATTTTGCTTCCCATGTACGGGACCGTCAATACTATCCCCGTGTCAGTTTGGAGCTGAACTGCACCGACCCAGCTGATACACAGCTTAATCAGCTGAGTGTCAGCTTGAGCCTATTCTTCTCGCGTGACGCGCATCCAGCACCAAAAATACAGTAAAAATGATGTTTCACATCGTAGGCTACAAGCCACATAACGTGGCATTGACATAAGGCTACACATTATGACCATATGAAACAACAATAATTTGATGTTTGTCCTCTTTATTTATAGGTTAGATGTAGGCCCTTTTATTATTTTTAGCCCCATATTATATCAATGATATATATTTCGCAGTTTAAACTTCGTGCTTCCTGTTTCTCTCCACCCCAGAATGTCTGTCCAATGAATGAATGACCTCAGATCACGTGTGGTTTTGCTTCGTAATGCTGGTTCACTTGCAAAAGGGGCAATATGAAAGTGGACCACACCAAACAAAAAAAATCAAAACTCTATTTGGTCTGGACCAAAGCAAGTGCACTAGCGGACTTTCCCAGTGTGAATACACCCTTAGTCACTGCCTGTTAATGCATTTGGACACACAAACACACATACTGTTCTCTGCACATCACCTGTCTTTTTTATGTACCGTCTGCCAAACCTCTGGTCTCTGAAGTACAAGGCACAGTACCAACTCCAGTTAAAGAAACACAGAAGACAAATCGAAAGAGGAAATTAAATATAATCATTGTGACCAAGTCTCTGGATAAAGATCAGCTGTTAATTGTGCTATTATTGGCATTTTAATCTGTTTGGTTATGTCCGTTATAAACACACTGCCATTTTGAAATGGTAAATGGCTTCATTTATATATCACACTTTTATCTAAAGCACTTTACACAGATTTAGATGTTCTTTCACACACACACACACACACACACACACACACACACACACACACACACACACACACACACACACACACACACACACACACACACACACACACCACACACACACAGACAGACAGACAGACAGACACACACACACACACACACACACACATACACACACACACACACAGACACACACACACACACACACCCACACACACACACACACACCAATTGCTGGCCTGACCATCAGGAGCAATTGCCAATTGCTTTTTGTTTCACTTTATTTTTCGAATTAACATTTGCTGCTGTTTGCGTTGCCTTGGTGGACTGAAGGTGTTAGAGTGCGCTGTGCTCACTTAACCATAGGAGACCTGGTCAAGTTAAATGGACTACAACAGATTAAGTGGTTAACATACAGTAATGGATTTTAGAAGACGTAGTACGTTTAAGCATATCAGAGTAATTACTCTGTTCACAAGAAGTCAAGGTTGTTACAGTGAGAAAGTGTATTTGTCTTACTAGAAATAATGGAATACATTTTGATAGTATAATCAGGAGTTAAATGGAGATACAGCAAGAAGCAATCAGTTTTGAGAAAGAGAAATTAGTTTGTGTGTTATCTTCTAGTTTAATTAAAAAGGATTCATATGTGGAAAAGGGGTTGTAATGTGCAAGTAAAGCTCAATAACATAACATGTATACAAACATACAGAACTCCATTAAGATAGCTGCATGCACACTAAGTCAGTTTTTGTTATAAAGAAAGCTCACAGCCAGCTACAATAGATGAATTAGGGCTAGAATCATTTCAATCAAATGATTAAATAAACACAGCAGGGAATCTGGGCCACAGAGACCAAACAACCAAACAAAAGCAGCATTAGCACACTTATTTGTTTTGGATTTCTGTATTCATAATTTAATTTGCATTTGCATTGTTCTCATTATGTTTTAGCCAGTAACTTCTGCAGAATCTTTGGGTATTTATTGTATGCTTGTGATAAATGCTGAACTACAAAGTGTAATCGACTGTTAACAGTATACAATTTGCATTACTCAAAAATGTTTGACACCAATTTCTCCTCAGTTGCTGAAATAGAAAACAGAAGCAACTAAAGAAGCTGTTCTGGAGCATCATTTACATCAGGGGTGGCCAACCCGCGGCTCGCGAGCCGCATGCGGCTCTTTGCCCAGCTTCGTGCGGCTCTTCAGTTCATATCAAATTATGTGATTATAATTTTTTTTTTTTATACTTTTTTTTTTGTGTGGGCCTATGTGTGTGCATGTTCGCAAACGTTTCATGCGGCTCTTACGTTCGTTTTACATGTCTATTATTTCATTTTTTATTTTATTAATGTGTAGGCCCTATGTGTATGCCTGTTCGCAACGCAACATAACATTCGCAAACGCAGTTTGCAATTTTCAATTACTAAATTAATGGTAGGACTGTGGCCACTAGAACTGGTCTCTGGTCAGCAAAGGTCTTGAAAACAGCATAAGTGTGCTTGTGACATGCGTGCCACCCATGCATGTGTATAGGCACGTGTCCCAGCAGATTTTTGAAATCTGAATAAAAAAATTAAAGTTTGTAGTTAGCGAGTGTAACATGTTCTTAGCAAGGGCAGACTTTCATAAATAAAGGTTTATTTTTTTAGCAAGATATTTGGTCAAAAGCTAGTGGTCATCCGTCCCTCTGTGCAGTTGTTAGGCATCTGGCTGCTGGCAAGTTATGTTGTCTTGCTAATTTTACTATTCATCTGAGCTGAAATAAATATTGACTTTTTCCTTTATTATCTTCGCCAGAATGCACCAGAATGCTTAGATTACATGTTAAAAACACAAAAAAATCTTCGGGGGGGGATGCCCCCAGACCCCCCTTCAGGGGTTTAGTTTTCTGACAAACATTACAATGGATACTAACATGATTTGGGCATTTGGGATTATAAATTATCTTTGAATTGGTTGTACAGCATATCACATGCTATTCATTCAGGGGTGCGATGGCCACCCCACTCTAACTCTGTGGCCCACCTTGGCCACCCCCAGTCAAAATTTCCTGAAATCGCCACTGTGTGTACCCGTGTGTACGATGTGGCTCTTTGCAGTAACACAGTAAAAAATGTGGCTCTTTGACTCTGACTGGTTGGCCACCCCTGATTTACATGGTATAAAAAAATCACAAGACATTTCCTATGTACAGTATATGGTATCAAACACCCTGCAGGCCCTCTGTAGTGTTTTATATGACAACTTTGCAACTTCTTTCATCCTCTGCCTGTTTAACTCACATACAAACAGAATACAGTAGAAGTGACAAAATATCTACGTTTCAATGATTAAGTCAAATGTTCAAATCAATTAACAGAATGTTGCAATAAAAGTTGCCAATTATTAGTTACAATTATTACTATTATTACTGCACTATATTGCACACATTTTATTTCTATATAACGATTTTTAAATTATTATTAATTTTATTGCTGCAATGACGAGGTGCCAAAAAAAACCCTAGCTTTTAAATCTCACACTTTTATAATTGAGATTTAAAAATAAAGGATCTTATGTCTTAATTAATGGCAACAATTAATCCAAAACAAAAGTTTTACAACATGCCATGGTAAAATTGTGCCAGAAAACAGTATCATTTTGAAGGAAGATGAAAATAGATGAGAAATGCATTAATGACTCAAATTGCGATTCACCCTTTTACCAGCTTCTATTGTTAGTGATGCGATTCATCTCTCTGAGTAGATAATCAATAGTTTACCGGCTAAAGAACATGATGGAGACTTCTGAATAGGTTCTTGTGGCAGCACGGGACCTTGACCTCTCTACGGTTCAACCAGAGCTTCTTATAGGTGATTTAATAATAAGATGGCCTTGCCGTCTTCCTAACATCTCCCCTCTTAAACAGCACAAACTACCATTGATTACAACAGTCATTAATCCAGAGTTTCAGAGCATATTGGCATCCATCATATTGCTTCTCCAGCATTTGATCAATACTGAAACCCTCCCCATTTATCATCCACAGCCACTTTTGCAACGGCTTTTGGGCTTTTGATAAATCCCTCACAGTAGCCCTCTGGTTCCTGTTAATTTTTAGTTTTTTTGTTTATAACACCCCTGAAAATTACTATTTGTATTGTTGCAAAAATATAAAAAAGAGTCCATCAGCTATTTCCCATAAGCAACACAAAATGGATCATTACAATTTTTGAAAGTATTGTTGTGGGCATTAAAGCTTAGAACTTGGTAACACTACAAAGACAATATTTCATATTCCTGCTCAATTAAAATTTGCCATGCACTTTGATCCATTCATGAATTAGTAATCTGATATTGATTTTAATTGATGATTGTAGCCTGGCCATCGCCCATCGTTCAATCGTATTTATCTGGATTTATCAGCCATGTAATTTTCCGACTTTGAAGAGGCGTGATCAACGGCCGTGGATCAAAATGCTTCTGTACCCTATTGGATAGACCTTAAACCAATCAGACCAATGATCCGCCATTCCATCACAGTCGTCATCACACTAAGCCCATCTATATAGGGGGCCTGAGGGGGCCTAACAATGAGATGTCCACGATATCCCTCAACTTGCAATAAAACCATTGTGCTGCTACGCCGTTATTTCTCATGAACATTTCCAGTGCATTTGAAATCTCTGACACTTCATTCAAATACCTGTCGAATCAGATTTATTTTTGCCAGTCCTATTATAACACCTATCTGAAGCACACCACATTTGAGCATGGGTGTAATTGCTGGAGAAAATACCCCTAATTTTAGACATGGGCTGGGCAGAAAACCCCATTTGAGAAGACACTCAGCTGAGTCAACCTGACAGTTCATACGAAGTCAGCAGAAGTGTTGCCACTCTATTTAAAGGTGAAGTAAGCGGTTTATTTATGTTAATATAAGTGTTAAATCGCTCTTTCTTCATACAGTGATCACTTACATAATGTGCACGTTTCATAAAGATCTCTCAGTCAGCTGCTCTGCATGTAATCGGCAAATAAACTTATTGGAGGATCCTGAAATTTATATCCAATCACAAGAGAGAACGCTACAAACCGACACCCGTCTCACTCATGGTCTCACTGCCGGTGCACGCAAGAGTGACAGATGGGTGAATGTTTATGCGCCTACAAAGGCGGAGCAGGTAAAAATCCTTCCCAATGTCTGTTTTGATGGTTTTTATCATGTTTTATCACATCTGAGATGATGCTAGATAACTCGCTGCTTGAAGACCGTAGTGTGTAAATGTGGTGACGTAGGGGCGAGCGAGGGGACTGCTAACTGCAGTAACTGACAGGAAGTTAGCTAAAAGAACCATTCCGCTTACAGCACCTTTAATTAGTTTGTAGAAGTGAAAGTGCCCCTTTGCCTCCTGTAAGGATATACTTACTCTGGGACGATTGGCCATAAACAGACATATTACACAAAATAAGATTTAAACCTGATGGTGCTATGTGAAAAATGGGGGGATCACCAAAGTCAATGTGATGAATCCTCTTTGGCATCATGAATGTCTGTTAACAATTTCATAGCATTATATTCAATCGTTTTTGAGACATTTCAGTCTGCATCATAGTGGTGGGACCAAATATCAAAGGGGAAGTTCTGATCCTATAGCTGGAGGAGACTGGCTGATCCAGGTTGCACCACACAGTTCTGAACGGCCCCCAGACCCATTAGGAGGAAGCCTGTTCGTAAAGGGCATAGAGGATACAAAAAAATAAAATCACCTCAGCGCCAACTGTGGCATCTCCGAGGTGAGGTAACCTTTAATAAAGTATTTTTCTTATTTTTGTTTTTATTAAACGTCAACTGAGCTCAATGGAAGACTTATGATATTTGTTGTTTTACTCGAGACGGAATTGAGTCTCTGAAATGTCCCCCTGCTAATAATAAATATGCAACCGGTGACATTTCAGCGCAGATGCATTGCAGGCACCCGGAAATCCATCATATTATGTGGCTGACTCCAGATTGAGTTAATGCAGATGCCCCGATATGGAGGATTCTGCAAACGACATCAAGTGGTGCACATTATATAAGGGGATAGCAGCATTTATATTAGAGGTCGTGATTTGTTTTACAGACACTATTTCATTTCTCCTGATGCGAACAGACGTATTTTTCTTACGAAGCTAAGTGAGCAGGCCTTCACTTTCAACAGTATTAATCATGTTCATCTGTGAAGTCCCGAGGAGCACAATTAAACTAAGCGCCCTTTAATGTTCCCTGTATTGTGCGCCACCACTTGACCACATCAACCATAATTTACTTCTCTTGGATACGCTGCTTAAATCTTCAACGTGGCTTCTTTTCTGCATGAATTTTACACTGATGTGTTGCCACTGCTGCCTCATCTCTGGATCATTAGTAATGTCAATGGGCAACAACAGTCAGCAGACTGAAAAGGTCTCGATCGCATTTGCTAAATCTCATTTCTCATGTTCAGAGTGAGTGTGCTGACTGAGAGGTGAAGTTTACAATTCAAATGAATGTCATTGACATCGAGCATTGCTGTCTTTTTTGTTCAGGTATACACACAGCCAGCCAAATTGACTCCCAACAAATTGCATCATTTTCTGCTTGCAGCCCGACTGATCAAAAAATGATGCAAAAAAAAAAATATATGCAAAAAAAAAAGAAATTACTACCCCAGTGATTGTTATTTCCATACACTATGCCATTAAGGATATCTATCATCTTCTCCTAATGCTGCTATGTCATTTAGACTTTCCATTTTCCGGCATCACTTTCATTCAAATAGCATTAAAGATGTTATAGCGATAAAAAAGGCGTTCTTTAGTAATGTGTTGGTTTCAGATATAGTTATTCACTGCACTCTGGAGTGCCTTTATCTTTAAGATGAGGGGACGAGATGGGAAAACCCTGCAGCTTTAAAAACTGCCCAGTCCATGCATTCATCAACACCTTTAGACAGTCAAGAAGACACATTACTTAATCACCTTGACAAACTACTGACTCACAGGACACACAACTAATGCGAGTGGGTGAGAGGACATGGCCTTGTGTGGTTCTACCTCACAGAATCTCTGCACTGTCGTTATCCCGGTCTCTTGGTGTAGCTTCAGTAGAACATGGGTGGTAATAACAAGACATTTCTTTCAGTTTCACATAAGATATCATGAATATTGATGCACACTCTATTTGCACCCACATACTCTTGTTTCTTTCTCATTTCTATTGTAAACACCTGTAACCAAAGGTCAAGCTAGTGTTTAAGCTTTCACCAATAACAGAGAGGGGGCGTTCAGGTCGCTGCCACTGTGCTGCTTGCTTTAGCCGAGGCGCCAGACGGCCATCGTCGTGAATGTACATTGAAAATGAATTACTGTCGACTGCCACTAACGCTCATGAAGATTTTTATACTTTATACTTTGTGGAAATGGAGTCCCATGAATGAGATGCTGTCATTAAGAAAACAATTAGTATGGTAAATGAGGTTTGTGCACAACCTATGCTGCCCTCTGCCTTTCTAAATCTACAATATCTACTGCAATAGCCATTAATGTCTACTACAACCCTTGTGCACACACAAGCACACGCACTTGCACATGTGCAGGTACACACACCCACCCACCCACACACACACACACACACACACACAAGCACATGTTTCTCTCGAGGGCCCGGCGGGGTTATTAGTCTTCCCGCAGGGCACATGACATATAGAAGCACATTATAGTGCTTATTATGTTTCCCCCATTCAAGCTTTTTGTGTATTAGAAAAGGGGAAAACACTGAACACATGCACTGACGAAGTAAACAAAAAATGGTGGACAAAGCCAAGGAGGCCTAAGGGCAGACGGAATCTGTTTAGCTTGTGTAAGCTGTCACAGAAAGTGGATTGATAAGTGGATGAACATTTCAAATCATGTTTAGAAAGAACTATGTTAAACAGGCTGGAGGGGAGCTACTGCACAAACACCCAGAACAGAGGATTATATTACCAGTTAATTGCCTTAAAAAGACAATGGATGGACACAAAGAAAAAGAGAGAAATTACCAACAAAATGACAAAAAAAACATTTGCATAACTAAATATTTACAAAGCAGGTTGGTTTGTGGAACTGCTACTGAACAAGCAGCAGCCTCAAGCACCACTTAACAACCTGGAGACAACTTCATGATAAACAAGTATCGGCAGGTAACCTTGTCAGACAGATATAAACAACGGCTGCTTAGCCTTACAATCAGAAACTGCTTATTATTCGGCTTGACAGCTGTAACAGACACAGCACACAGATCGCTTCTTACAAACACTATGTTGGAACTGCACCTCCAGACAAATCACCACAATGTCCCATTGGGAATAAAAAAACCTCTTGTCTTTACCGCGTGATACATTTAATAACCTCATCCAATAACGTTAAGCACTGCCTGCCTGCATATCACTGCTGAGGCAAAACTGAGAGAATTTGTCCTGATTAAGGCCACATTATTGTAATAATTGACTGTAGCTTTTAGTTATTGAGTTTGTTACTGTAATTAGTCAGCTTGGGGACCAGAGGGCCACAGTTACAATAAAAACTGCAGCTAGTGTGCAAAACGTATTGGGATATGCTATATATAATTAACCAACTGGACCCATACTTACTTCCTGCTTTCCTACTGTGCAGACGCTTTGCAACTTGCTCTCTCCTCCTCTTGCACTTTTTGCATGTATTCTTCTTTTTCGTCAATAATACATTTAGCAGCAGCTCTTGGATACATACAAATCAAGGTTCCATTCTTGGGCCTCTTCTGTTCAACATCTACATGCTCCCACAAACTCAGATTATGAATAAGAACAAATTATGCTACCATAATTATGCAGACGACACATACATTTACATAACCATATCACCAGGAGACTATAGTCCGATACTATAGCTCTGAGTAAGTGCATTGAACAAATCAATGATTGGATGTGACAAAACTTTCTTCAATTAAACAACGACAAAACTGAAGTAATTGTCTTTGGTATCAAAGATGAACAATTAAAAGTCAGCGCACAGCTTAAATCTGTTATGTTAGAAACCACACACCAAGCCAGAAATCTTGGTGTTGTCATAGACTCAGACTTTAATTTCAAGAAACACATTAAATCAATTAATAAATCAGCCTACTACCACCTAAAAAACATGTCAAGAATTAAAGGGCTTACAGTATGTCTCAGCAAGATTTAGAAAAACTTGTCCATGCATTTATCTTTAGTAGACTTGACTACTGCAACAGTGTCCTTGCAGGCCTTCCAAATAAATCTATCAGACAGCTAATTCAGAACGCTGCTGCTCGAGTCCTCACCAGGACCAAAAAAGTGGATCACATTACCACAGTTCTGAGCTCTTTACACTGGCTTCCTGTCACTCAAATAATTGATTTAAAAATATTGATGTTGGTTTACAAAGCCCTAAATGGTTTAGGGCCAAAATACATTACTGATCTGATACGTTCTGAACCGTCTAGAGCCCTTAGGTCGTCTGGGACAGGTCTACTTACAGTCCCCAGAGTTAGGACTAAACAAGGAGAAGCAGCTTTCAGTTTTTATGCTCCACATACAGTATCTGGAACAAACTTCCAGAACTTGAGGTCAGCTGCAACTCTCGGCTCTTTTAAATCAAGTCTGAAGACTTTTCTGTTTCCATTTTAACCTGCAATTTTTATTGTATTTAAATGTTCTATTTCTACTGATCAGCTTTTAAATGTTTTATTTCTATTCATTCGCTTTTCTAACGTGTATTATGTATTTTAATCTAGCCTCTGTAAAGCACTTTGAATGGCCTTGTGTCTGAATTGTGCTATATAAATAAACTTGCCTTGCCTTGTCTTGTGTTGCTAATGAAGAATATAATTCATAATGCATCACAGTTTCAAATTGGTAAAACTGTTTTTTATTTTATTATTTATTATTATTCTTTCGGACAATTCCACACAATACACAATTATCTCTTTCACAGAATTAATGGGCTCTATTGTTGTGCATCATTGAAGAGAAACAGTACATGCATGGGATTTGTCAAACTCAAGGCAGGGTGGGATTTGCTTGTAGCATTTTCAGATTTGCATCATGGCCAGCAAATTGGGTATTTTCCTTCAGTCAGGTGCATTTTAAAGGGAAGGATCCTGCCAAAACAGCTTCTCCCAAGAGGAAACTGATATCCTGGTGCTGGATCAGACAAACCGCCACAAGCAACTTACATGGTATCTACAATTAACTTAGTTTAGGGATTGACAGGATAACACATTTGTTTACTGAGTTACTCTGCTCCCAGGAGAACCGTTTCCCTGGGTAACAAAGGGTTTGTTTTTTGAGAGCCAAACAGATGCAGTAACAGCTTTGCTACAGGAATTGAATGAGTGCATGTGGGAGTGTGTCCCTGTGTGTGTGTGTGTGTGTGTGTGTGTGTGTGTGTGTGTGTGTGTGAGAGAGAGAGAGAGAGAGAGAAAGAGGCACATCTTGAGTCAGACCTCCATCAGTTCAGTGTAGCCCCTGCAGCTATCCAGGCCAGTCATCCATTCCTCTGATTGCTGAAGAAGGCCCCTGGTACACTCACACCCTGGTGCCAGCAACAGATAGACAGCAAGGCTTAATCTACAAATGCTTCACAACATTACCTCTATTTCATTTTCTCAACATTTCTCCCACTCTTAATCAAATAGTTCAGTTTAAGCAACATCTGTCTTTTCCTGCTTTAAGTTGCCATGCTGTGCAATAAGGGAAATCACAGAACAAGTGATAGAACATAAACAATATTTGATGTTGAAGCTATTTAACTAGCTGAACCAGACATTTTGCTTAATCAAAACCCCTTCTCCAGCAAAAACATCAGCGCCCTTGCTATATTACTGTACCACTCTGAGGACACTCAGTCTGACCTTCATCTTCTGTTGTACACAGATAAACTCATCTCGATGCAAAATACTCTGCTCCCAAATGGCTCTTCTCTTCTCCCCACTGAAAAAATGTAATGTCACATTAAATACCTGGCAAGCCGACAGCTAATTGCTGATGACAAAGTGATTAGTTCTTCCTTGGTCACTTCATAGCATACTACATCTTGTACTTTATTCTGGAGTGTTAATATGTCCTGTCCTAGTTCAAAGTGTGCCTTATTTATTTTTTAACTTCCCCTAGCCAATCAAGGTGTAAGAGTCAGATTGCATAAAACAAGAGAAATTGTTTAATAATATTTGTGGAAGTTATATGTGTTTTTTATAATTCATAATAATTTACAGTTCATGATATTTGCTTTTTATAAGTGTATTTTCAGCTAAAGTAATTTTGTAATATTTAATATGTTTAGGCCAAATTCTTTTATTTTTGTGACGTAATGATACGCGCCATTTCAGTTTGGAAGACAGCTGCCCATAGGCACTGGAGCATAATATTTCTTTAACGTGTGACTTTGTATATTTTTTGACCTTTTTTCAGTAAATCAATAGAACCAGAAACAATATCTCATGTAATTCGCGTCAGACTAAGTTACTGTGCCTACAGCTCGATTGTGGTATCGAAATTTGAGGTATACAGACAGAATGCCACTTCACAAGGTATAAACACAGACAAATTGTCGGGCTTGTACTTTAGCTTGTAATGTTTTATGAGCTTTATACTCGTCTCCTATTGCAGTTGCACTCACTGATACACGTGAAATTGTTTCAATTTTGTCCAACAATGGGATCTGATATGACACTGTGGGTTGAGAGTGGGAAGAGGTACACATCCATTAAACAGTTTAGAGCTTGATGCTATTTTGTGGCAATTTAAGCTGTGGTTTCTGGACAGACTTTCACGAACTGTGGTGGTTATCAGGATGATGGAAAAAGAGACAGCTTGAAGCAGTTGAGGAGGTTTTCCGGAACAATTCTTTATTATAAACAAAAACTCAGACTGCAATCAAAAGAACGAAGCCAATCAAAATATGCGAAGTATTGGAGTCAAATTGAAGTGAGGTAGATGCACCATGAAAAGCTCCTAGCATAAAACCCGCTATTCTTCTGATTTTAAGGCCTATTTATTCTCCGACTCTAAGTAAGATGAGTGTCACTGGTCAATAGGATCTGCCCCCTTGTCGTCCCTGATAGGTGGACACTGACTATTCCTTAAAACATTACCAAAAGGGACTTAGTTGGAAACATCATCTTCAGAGGAGTGCCCCCTGGGGTGCCAGAGAGTCTGCTCAGAATTTCAGAATAGTATGATTTCGCAACTTCACATAAACTAACTACTGTTAGGCTCGTAAAACAGTCAGTCCCGAGCCTATTTTACTGCATGCAAGCTAAAGCTGAAATACCGGAGGTTTCCCTTTCAATGACCACGCTAAACAACCCACATTCCTGACCCTGTCTCTTACCAGGGGAGAACACTATTTATATAATGGCCTGCTCAACACACATGGAGAGATGCATTTTGACTTGTAGATATCTTGTTATTCAGTATAATGGTTTTACTTAATTAAACAGTCATTTCAGGATGTGTTATGACAAAATACACCACATATTCCCCCCTTCGAGACAAAACAAGTCTCGAAAGAAAGGTAATCAAACACATCTTAACAATGATTGGCCTTTGTTGCAGTTCTCAGTTGTTGTCCGGAAAAGTCCTCTTATGTAATCCTATTTTGAATCGCTTTAGAGTCCTATTTGAAGCTTAATTTTTGAAGGGCAATGTATTAACTATGTCCTATTTGAAGCTTAATTTCACATTACTTTAAATTTAAGTTAGACTAGGAAAGTTTAATTGCTTAATTTTTAGTAAAGATCAAATTCGGCTAACCTTAACTTTCTTGCAAGACTATCAGGTACACCATTTTCCAATTTCCGGAAAATGAGACTAAAATGTTTGCTTATGGCTTTTTAGGCATGACTGTAGTCTTGCAAGATAGCTGTTATCTCCTAGGTCAAAACATTTGTCTTGTCTAAAAGACAGCAAAAAGAAATAGGAGACCGTTCTTAATTCAACTTGAAGAATCCTCACCCTTCAGCCAATTAAGGTGGGGAAACTTCTTTTTAAAATTAACAATTAACATTATTCTACAACCTGAAATTAAATGACCATATCCCAATCAGTCATTAGACCCTAAACCTATTTTAAAGTTTTATCAAAAAATACCTGTATAAGAGTAAAGCCAGATTAACATATTATTTTTAAGGTTGTTGCTAAATATATTTGCATACATCAGTCCGACCATCAATATCACAAGTTCACATCAAACAATATAACTTTCACATTGTGACATGCTATGTCGGATACACTAGTATATTTGAACATAAAGATGAGTATAATTCAATGTGTCAATGCGTCAAGCAAACTTTATCTGCAGCACCGCTGCTATCTAATTGTGTGGTGCTTATCCACAATGCTCAGACTTAGCATTCTGTCCCCAGTCCAGAGGTCCTGTCCAGGACCGCGCCCATCATTCCATTGTCCATTTATTGAATCACTGAGTCCTTCTAATTGTCCATTGATTGTCCATTGATTGTCCATTGATTGTCCATTTGAACTACTGCACAGGAACTCATTCTCCACCATATTGCTGAGGAGAGAGAGAAAACGAGGACCAGTATATTTGCAGATAAAGGGATGTAACATGATCATACATAGTGTGTAAACATCCCTGTATTTTCTAGATCAGACATGCTCAAAGCCTGACTGTGGGATCAGAGGCGGTATGTTGGCCGTCATTACGTTATCTCCTCATAGCAATTTAGCACTATTGTCCTTTAAAAGTTAAAAATTATATTCATTATTTGTTTATCTAATCACTTCCCCCCTTGTCAAAACTGAATCCCATTCAAGGTTTGAACACATCTGTTCCAGGCAACGCTGCAGGCTTAAATGCTCTGAAAGGCTCCCAAGACGCTTGACACCATTGACAAATAGAATAACAGAAATCAATTAAAACAAAACGAAAAACAAAAGATTAATATGATTTCCCTCAAAATTAAAATAAATAAAGGTCTGAATATGATTTTGAGCAAGAGATATAGTTCACTTCAAAATAATAGAGAAATAAAAGGTTACAAGTGGTTTCAAAACACTCTCACGTAAATGATAGAATATAATAAGGGTAGATCACCCAATTGGGTACATGTCAAAAACTTCAACCTCCATTTCCATCCTCCCATCCTCACTGTCATAATCAACCCTTCCAAGTAACGGCATTTGTGTTTGATCACCCGGCATCACCACTCCAACCCAACGCAATATCATGGCTTTGGCAAAGGTCAACAGCAATGTGCAAAAGCAAAACATTGCGCACAACGCAACCAGCAGTACTATCAGAGTCTGAACCAGAACGGCACCCAATGGTCCAAACTTCTCTTGAAGCCAAGAGTTCGCGGACACTCCCGCTCCATGTGAAGCTCCAAATGCTTCTCTGACCACCCGTAAGGCATCAATTACATTTGTCATATTATCGGAGGTGTCAGGAATCAGAGTGTAACAAGCGCTATCTGTCAAATTCAAAGTTTCACACAGGCCACCTTGCTTTGCCAGAATGTAATCAAGGGCCAAGTCATGTTTCAATAGTGTCAATCTATGACTCCTCTGGGTGTTAGATAAGAGCTGAAAACCTTTGATCGTCTCGTTCGCAAAACCCTGCAAAGTGTAGGTAATATTATCGATATGGTCCGCCAAAAAGGTCACACCATACCATGGGAATATTCCAATACCCCACTTTTCTCCCAGGCTAATCCTCCAATGGAAGGACTCTATTTTATGGAATTCTGCAAGTTCCCTCTTCATTCTACCGCCTGGACTACCAATCTCGTTGCTCATAACAGTAGAGTTAATGTTATCAGTAGAGTTAGTTTCGTCGGGTCGTTGTCCGTGTTGAATTGACGCCGCCTCGTATGGAAGTCTCAACTGGGCCATATAACAACATCCAGTCCATCCATATGGCAAAAATAAGTATGCCTTAGCACCACAGACCCACCAAATATCTTTAAAGCTTCCAATGGTGACATTAACCGGAAGATTATGGTGGCTCACCTCGATGGTTTTATTGTTGCCCTCGGTCGTATTAAAGGTTACTAGATGACCCCCTTTGCCCATACGCCGTCCTTGCGATTTAAAGGACATTATGTAACTGTTGCATTCAGAGATTCCCATAAACATGCCTGGTCCCCCATGTGTATCATTTGAACAAAACCCAACATCCGCTCTTACAGGGTATATGTCCATTGCTTCGGGGACGGCTAGGGTGATATTTTCCATTTTATCGAGCAAATTTAAATAAGGCAGCTGTCTAATCCATTTGCATTTACCCTGAGGTCTAAACAGAACAGTTGAACCGGCTAACACAGGGTTTGTTGGTGCCATTTGCATGTAAAACAACCATGACAAAGCGTAAGATTGACACACAAGACTCAGAGGCACAGCGTATGATTCCATAATTGAGAACCATGTGTTTGGAGCGGGAATTCTAACTATGCATGGGCAGCCTTTTTTAGAAGATGCCCTGACAGAGTGAGTTAGTTGTTGAAACCACATATTCCGGCCAGCCCATGGGTCGGCGATTTTCATTACCGTGGAATCAAACCCAAATGCCTTCCACTTAGCCTCCCGTTTATGAACACCATGAGCCTGCACTGCCCTATCTTCTTGTGACCCGTCAATGTCGGAGTGCTCACGTTCACTGTCCTCTACATCCACAAGGGCAGTAGTTGTTAGCAATGTGTCGCTTTGTCTAGTTACTGGGTCATTAACAGATGGTGTCGGAGTGCGTTCAATTATCGTCGGGACCGTACTTGGAGCGCTATCTACCTTAGTAGTGGGTTTCATCGTTGTTACTACAAAATCGGTGAGTTCTGGGGATGTCAAAATATCTATCTGTGTTGTAGCTGCAAGCTCTAACTTAGCTGTGTAGAGCATTGTTGTGTTGTTACTAACCACTGCTACTGTTGGCATTGTCAAATCCATGTCTTTTTGTTTCTGTAGTTCAGTGACTTGGGAAGTGTCAATTGTAGGAAGCTCTAATTCCAACTGTTGTGTGTTATCAGTGTAGGTAGCTAGGGTTGGTGTATGAGCACTGTTAGGGATTTCTGAAATATTGTCTACCGTGGGGCCCGTTGTTACAGCATTTAGTGTAGTTTCCAATACAACTTCTGAAGGAGAGGAAATGGAATTCCTATCCTTCACTTCAAGTAGTATTCTACGAGTTAAGTAACCTGCAACCCATACCTTGTGTTCAGAGACGAACTTGCTTTTTGAGGCGTAATAGGTACAAGTATATTCCCCTTGGTCGTTCCATTGAGCATTAATTAATACAATTGAACAATCAGTTTCATCCTTAACCCGTATGTCATCAATAAAGGAATAATATTTTTCCTGAACAACGGATACACCATCAACAACAGTTCCTGATAACTTTATGCTCTTGCCCTGATTGTCTTTCCACATAGGAGGGTTTCTACTAGCAGTGTTCCATTTTGTACAGTTGCATGGTAACTGAACTGAATAGCCTAACCTAGCTTCTACTCTGGTTGGTTCAAAAGATGGAGTCACATAGGTAATTCCAGTTAACTCCAAGGTGTCGGCGTTTTGTTTCCTTTCCCCAATATTTGAGTGAGGGGTAGGTGTTGGAGTCATTTGTCTTTCAGTCTCTTCCTGTCTTGTCCTACCCAAGGCTACTGCTTGGTTAGTTCTCGTAACGTCGGGGTCGGGTTCTTTGTCGAATGGGTCTTGGGTTTGTTGTTCTAGTTGGATCTCCTGTTTCTCCTGGGGCACTATGGCCGCCCTCTGGAACCTTTGGTGAGTCATCCTCTGGGATGGGAGGTTGTACTGCTGTTGTTCTTTCTCCTCCATTGTTTGAGTGATCAGTCCTGACATTGCCAGAAGCATGCACATCATTATCATGAGTGTTAATGACATGGTCGGGTATTTCTTTGGGAACTTGTTCCTGGGAGGCCTCTTGAGCTTCTGCTCCTCTGGCATCTTCCTCAGGTATTCCTGTGTCCTTGTCCTCTTCGTCATTAGATAAGTTCTCTTCTACTGGTGCCTTGACACAGTGTGTCAGATGAAACCAGGTTGGCGAGCCTTTGACCTGGACTGCTGTTCCAGTGCTACGAACAACTTCAAATGGTCCTTCTCTGCGTTCATTAAACCATTTGCGTCGGAACACTTTCACGAACACCTTGTCTCCAGGTTTCACAGTATCTCTTTTTTGTTCTTGCAGTCTTTCTAGCCCCTCCTCTTGCTCCTGCCTGTCAGAGACATACGTGAATATACTCCGATGTAAATTAGTCAAATACTTCACGTATGCTTTCATGTCGTCTTCCAAAAGGGATAGACTCGGGCCTTTACCGCTTGTGCGCAAACAAGGTGTAGGCATTCGTCTGCCTGTGGCCAATTCATGAGGTGTCATATGTAAGTCTCGCAATTCGCTTGAACGGCACGCCATTAATGCTAGAGGAAGCGCTTCAACCCAATTCAGACCTGTGTGTTGGCAGATTTTTATAATGCGGTTTTTTAGAACGCCGTTCATTCTCTCACACAGGCCCTGACTTTGGGGATGATAGACTGCTCCTAAACGTTGTTTAATTCCTAGTTTCTGTAGAATTAATTTTACCGTTTTGTCCACAAACTCTTTTCCATTATCTGAGGATATGCGATCTGGGAGTCCCCATCTACTTATTACCTCTCTACATAAGAACTTGGCAACCGACTGGGCGTCTTTACGTTTGGTAGGGCAGGCCTCTGGCCATCGTGAAAACCTGTCTACAACGACTAGCATGTATCTTTTACCGCCAATTGGTTTTATCATATCAACAAAATCCATGACTAGCTCTCGCATTGGACCTTTTGGGGTTGGAATGTAGCCAGGAGGGACTGCCACTCCTCTTCTGATATTGTTCTTAAGACAGATGGTACATTTGGATATGACGTGATCAATTTGTGCAAGTAAGTAGGGAGCCCAAAAACCATATTCTTTTGTGATTTTTCTCCTGACCTCCCCCCTTGCGACATGGGCTTGACCATGCGCCTCTTGAATTATCAGGCCCAGTAGGTCTGGAGGTGCAACCATCAGCCCCTCATGATTTCTCCACAAGCCAGTAGCATCTTGACTGGCTCCTCTTTCCACCCATAACTGCTTATCTATTGCATGAACTGCTTCCTGCATAGAAATTACGTCCCTGAGTGTAACTTTGTCTTCTAAGTCTATCTCATGAGTGATCAAAATGGCCTCGACTGACCTTGCCGCGCCCGTGACTGTTTTGGCAGCTTCGTCTGCGGCTCTGTTTCCTTGTGTAACCCGAGACGTATCTGATCTGTGTGCTGCACATTTAGCAATTGCAATTTCCGAGGGTTTCATCATGGCCTGTAGAAGTTTCATTATCTGCCCATGGTGTTGTATGGGAGAACCGTCAGTTTTCTTAAAACCACGTCGTTTCCATACTGACCCAAACAAATGACAGACATTATGCGCATAAGCAGAGTCTGTATAAATTGTTACTCTCTTACCCTCTGCTAACAAGCATGCTTCTGTAAGACCCACCAGTTCAGCAAGTTGTGCTGAGGCGGGCTGAGGTATTACTTCAGCTTTTTCAATGACAAATTCAGACCCTTGAGCTTTGACTATTGCATAACCAGCGCTTAATTTGTCTCCAATTCGATAACAGGAGCCATCCGTCCAGTACTCAAGGTCTACTTCTTGTAATGGAAGGGCCTGTAAATCTGATCTAAGTCTTGAATATCTTTCTGCCGTCTCTACACAATCGTGAGGTTCACCGTCCTCTGGGGATGGCAGGGTTTCAGCTGGGTTTTTTGTAGTGCACCTTGCTAAAGTAACATCCTCCTGTTCCAGAAGTCTGTGATAGTCTCTAAGCCTTGACACGGTCAAGGCATATTTACCATGATTTAACAGGTTTCTCAGGCTATGGTGTGTTAGGATTGTCACTGGATATCCCATTGTTACCGCAGATGCTTTTTTGTACATCAAATAGACTCCAACCATAGCTCTATGGCACAGTGCTAGCCCCATCTCCACATCTGAGTAAGCGGTGGAGTAGTAAGCGACGGGTTGAGGACTCGTCCCCGTACCGGTTGGCTGACAGAGTACTGCACATGCAAATTTACCTCCTGTTGACGTGGATACATATAGCACAAAATTTTTAGAGTAGTCAGGTAAAGCAAGTGCTGGGGCCTCCTGTAATTTTTGTTTGATTGTTTCAAAGGCTAAATTGCCATCCACTGTCCATGTAAGTTTTCCCTGGAGCATGTCATTCCCTGTTTCTTTGATCATGGTCCTCAAAGGACCTGCCAATTTGGCATAGTCTTCAATCCATGCCGACGAATAGCCAGCAATACCAAGGAATGCCATCATTTCTCTAACCGTTCTGGGCTTTGGAGCCTTTCGAATGGCGTCCAGATGGCCTTCAGAGATACCTCTGTGTCCCTGAGTGATCGACTGGCCCAGATAAACGACTTGTTCCTGCACATACTGCAGCTTCTTCTGAGAGACTTTATGTCCTTTCTCTGCCAGAATCTGCAGTAACTTAATTGAATCCTTATGACACGTTTCTCTGTCCTTCGAGAAAATTGCCACGTCGTCAACATACTGAATTATTGTGCTGTTTATTTCCTGGCCAATGCCCTCCAGATCTTCCCTCAATACCTTATTAAACACATGAGGGCTATGTTTGTATCCCATGGGGAGTCTCTGATATTGATAATGTTGTCCCTTGAATGTGAAACCGAACAGGCCCTGGGATTCAGTACTAAGGGGAACACTGAAGAATGCTCCACACAAATCCAGCACTGTGAAGTGTGTGGCTTCGGGAGGGATCTGAGCTAACAGGGTGTGTGGGTCAGGTACATCTGCTTGGAAGTCAGAAACTACTTCATTCACTGCTCTCAAATCATGTACTAAGCGAAAAGATTCATCTGGCTTCTTAATGGGCAGCAACGGTGTGTTGCTCTGAGGGTTCTGAATTATCTTTAAAACCCCGGCCTGTAGTAGGCCTTTAATCTGGGGCTCTATTCCCTGTATTGCCTCCTCTTTCAGTGGATACTGGTTCTTCCATGGAGGCCGAGCACCGGGTCGGAGCTCCACGGTCACCGGCTGGGCTGACTTAACAAGTCCAATGTCGGTGCTGTGTTTTGCCCACACACATTCTGGAACTTGTCTCATCATTTCATCTTTCAAGCTTTCTGCTTCTGATGTGGCCATGAGCATTGATTCTTCTGTCAGTTGTATAGTCTGTGGCTCACCCATTCCCTGGGCGGAGATCATGATTTTAATGAACCTCTGGTCTTTGCTTTCCCAAATGGCAGGATTCCCTTTTGTTGGAGTAAAGATGACATCTTCTGATTCTGACACCATTTCTCCTAGGTGTAACTGGTCGTAATCTTTGGCTATCATCAGTGTCACGTGTGGAAGGCCTCCCTTGATGTCATATTCTTTGGCAAAATATTCATCTTTGCTCATTTTCATAGCAGCCCCTTGTGGTCCCAGGATTATGCACCCTGAGCTGAGTGGGACTTGCTTTGGCTGTTGTCTCAACCATTCATCTGAAGCTGATTGGGACGCACACTTGAAATACTTTAGTGTGCAATGAAATGGATATTCAGGGAGCGTAGCATCTGGAATATTTGCTAAAAGGAACTTTTCCCACAGCTTGACTGGCTCCATTAGGCTTGGGCTTAGATTTCCAAGCCAGAATACTGACGGGGATTCTGTTTCTGTTGTCATGAGCAGTTGGTGTCTAGCCTCATGTGGTACGTCGATCAGACAGCCGTCTGGCGTACACCGTATTGTGCAGTTTAATCTACATAAAGCATCTCTCCCCAAGAGTGCAATGGGAGTGTGTTCTGAAACCAGTATAGGTATTGTTATCTTTTTGTTTTGATAGCGGAGCTCAATTGGTTTTGTGGAAGGGATCAGCTGTTTCACACCCTCAAACCCGACTGTCCGTATAAATTTACCAGACATGGGAAGGTGAGTAGCGTCTTCAGGTCGGATACAGGTAAAGGCGGCTCCACTGTCAACCAATACTTCTATTGGTCGGTTGTTTACCTTTACCCGTATGGTTGGTTCTTCTTCCGGTCCTGACACTACCAGCTGGCACCTTTCCGTTGGGTTCTCTGGGCACCCCTAGTATCCCGGTTCCGGGCCCCCATTAGAGTTAACCGGTCCGCGGGGTGGCTGTACTTGCCCCCTGAATCCTCCTCTGTAGCCCCCTTGTTGATAGTTTCTTGGTGGCCTGTCGCAGAACCGAGCAATATGGCCCCTCAATTCGCAATTGTAACATAGTACCTGACTTTGCGGATTGCCTGGACTACCTTGCTCTCTTCCTCCTCTTGTAAAGTTGCCTCGTCCATTTCCTCTCCAGGGTGTTGTCTGGTTGAAGACTGGCTGTGGTACTTGGACAATAGGGAATGACTGGGGCGGTTGGAACTGAGACTGGACGGGTTGTAGCTGTGGTTGGTCTGGTTGTATCAAAGGGGGTTGTTGCAACATGACCACAGCTTGTGTTTTCTCCTTCTTTCTACAGTCCATTAATTGTATTTGGGTGAGTTTCCTAAGGGTTTCCTGGTCTTGCTCTTTCTGATCATTCTCCTTTTTCCGATATAGCTCGACCTGGTGAGCCACATGATCTGTGTATAAACTCAGGATGGAGTTCCCAAGTCCAACCTCCTCTGCTAGCTTACTTCTCACTGGTCCAGGCAATCCTTTCTGTATTTTGGCTCGCAGGATTGCTTTCTCCATCCGATTTGTATCCGGATCGTTTCCTGTGACATTTCTCCATGTTTGATGCGCCCTGGTTACATAGGCTCGTGGGTTCTCTGTTGGTCCCAATGGCTCGATAAGAATGCTGTCTGGATGCATGTTGGTTATATACGTCTCTCGAAGTGCTCTCCACATTCTCCCTCTGCATGCTGAAAACAAATCTGCATCATTTACAGCAGTACCCACAAATTGATTAAGTCCTGCCTTCTCCAATATCTCTTCCATGGCTGGGACCCCGAGAAGACTGGCTACAAGTCTCTTGATGTCTCCCATGGCAAGCTGTGTTCCTACCACCATTTCATCCAACTTGGAGATCCATGGATGTGCTCCATCTTGAAGAATGGGTAGTTTTTCAATTATGTGTGACATATCTGTATTCTGCCATGGCTTGTACTCCAAATTCTGTCCTCGTATTAATACTGGAAATATCTTCTTGTCGGTGTCTCTCCTGCGCAGATTATATCTTGAGGATCCTCCCCTTGCTCCGGAGCTTATATCTTCGTCCTCTGGAGCATCTCTGCTCTTTCCCTTTTTCTTCCTGCTCCGTCTGTCCTCATAGGACTCCTCTTCTTGAGAGCTTGCATCATTGTCTTTGTCTTCACTGTCCCTGTCACCGGACTCATCCTTTCCCTTTCCCTGTGTAGTTTTTTTAGATGATTTGCCCACTTTGCCCCCTTGTTTCTCAGCTTTGGCCAATATCTTCTTGATTGATTCCACATATCCCCCAAGGTCATCACCTGCCTCACTTGGGTATGTCTTCTTTTCTGTGCTGGGGCCTGGGCAAAATACTATGGTTGATGTAGCTTTTCCTGTCTGTATTGTTTCATCATCATCATTTTTAATGTGGTAATTGCCCTTTTGTTTAAACATAGGCAGTTGGGGATATACATCAGCAAATTCAAGCTCTATTTCATAGGGTGGGGGATTCTTCACTGAAGCAGTATGTGAGAAGGGTGTGTTAGCTTTTGCTAGTAGCTTCTCAGTAATCTCAGAATTCCTGTTAATTTCCCCTGTAATCCGCTCCTTTGCTTCTCTGGATTCCTTCAGCCGTTTCTGTCCCTCTTTATCGAACAAGTCCAGAGTTCCTAGTTCTGTCCTTCTTCTTTCTTGTCTTTTCCTTCCCTTTTTGCCTTCATTCTGCTCTGCCATGTATGCGGACACAAGTACTCGTATTGTTTTGATCACCTCAGAGTTGAAAGTACCGTCAAGTGGCCATGGACGTTCAATCGATGGCCACCTGGTATGCCATTTGTATGACATTTCTGCAATCCCCTTGATGAGGGGGTTGTTTCTCTGCACCACGTCAAGAGGGGTATTTGTGTTTGCAACTGCAGAACTCATCTTTGTCTTTCGCCTTGAAAAAGATACTGTAGGCATCTTGCCCATTATTTTCCTCATATTTTTTTTTTTTTTTTTTTTTACAAATCAATGAGTCAATTGAAGAATCACTGTTAATAAATGAATTGTCTCCTTAAACAAGTGGAAGAGCAATGACGGAAAAAGCCTGTATGTGTATTCAAATTATGTTCAAATATAAGTTTGCCAAGTTTAAGTGCCACTGTAGTCACACCCTGTGAAAATGAAACAGCCTTACCACCCTCAGAAGAAAGGAACGAATGGAGAGAAACAGTATGAGAATTCAGAACAACCTAAATATTTAAAGGTACAAATGTTGAAACCTGTAACGTTAAATGGAAGTAAAACGTCATATATATATACATATACGATCAGTCAGTTGCCAAGCCTCAAACGCCAAACTATCTATCCAGCAAGTATTTGTCATGTATGTGGTAAGGGAATTCCGTGTACATTTAATGTATATGTTTCTAAAACAATTGTAATATTATCAATGTGTTGTATATGTGTAGGTGGAACAGTGAATGTTGTTGTTGTATGCAGCTGAGAGATTGTGTGTGTGTGTAAGTGAGGGTATGTGTAGGAAGGAGTTTGTGGAGAAAAAATGGCACTAGCCTGGTTCTCGGGGTCAAGACGCGCAGGGTCCAGGGATTCCGTCTGTCTATTGGACACCGAATGACTAGACGTCACGGATTCCTGCGTAGACACTCGGGGCCCAATTTAGTAATAGAAGAAAAGAGAAGAGAACACACATGAGGGCGTTAATGAAGTCTGTGCAGACAGTAATTAAGGTTGCAACATGTAATTGCTTTGCTATTACTAGAAATCGTGCACGTATTCAACAACACAGCCATCACTACTCCCACAATGCAGAAGTTTTATATTAACTGAACCAACTAAGGCCTCAAAGTCCAATGTCAGTCAGGGGGACCCTACTTATGTTGATTTTTATACTGTAAATACGTAACCAGCCAGGATCTGCTGAGGAATGAACAGAGTTCCAAATGCCTCGGGCCAAAATCGAATTTATTAAAAATAATTGTGATTCCTGCTATTCCCGAAAGTGTGTAACATAGCCCTGGAGGAATCAAATGATTCTCCCAGTTTTTATTTATTTTAACAACTCTTTTTATCGTGTTTTCAAGGCGTAAGAACCCAGCCTCTTCAAAGCTACACAATGATTCTTTAAAATGAGCGCTCAGAGAGTGGTTCGTCTGTATGCGTGCTGCACTATAGGCACGGAAGGATATG
Source organism: Ammodytes marinus (assembly GCF_949987685.1). Lineage (NCBI taxonomy): Eukaryota > Metazoa > Chordata > Actinopteri > Uranoscopiformes > Ammodytidae > Ammodytes > Ammodytes marinus. Next base: position 14,467,967 of record NC_137218.1, read on the forward strand.
CAGACTCTGTTTGAATGGAAACCGTCTAATCCGGCAACAAACAGGGCTTTTTACTTTTAGAACAAAGTGTGAACAGATTCTTAAACATTCAATCTGTTATTAAATATGCAACTGCGGGCCACTGTACAGAGCGAGCAGGATCATTGTTAGCGGAGACACACCTCATTTTTCAATGAAGCTGTTAATCCTAACACTGTATCCATGCAGTTAGCACATCGCATGCATCTATATATATATATATATATATATAAATCAAAATGGGACATACAGACCGCACAAAAAGAGGTGGTATTGTTATAAGCCGTAACGGTAGTTAATTGGACCAGTGTTCACAGAATCTTCGCATAATATGCATTAGAAAGTTGGTAATGACAGGAAATACGAACAATCAACTACTCTGTATTCAGAAAATAAATAACACACGTTTTATCGAGCATAGTCCAAGCACAGGCGTCCCCATATTTAAACCAGCCAAACGCAGTCATAAGCCAGGAAGCAATGCAGTGTTAATATCTCACATAAACATTTAAACAGAGAAACACACACAAGCATGGCATTACAGCCTATTTAGCTGAATGAGTAGCAATTGTTCACTGCACAGTAATCGCATAACAATTCGACTGACGTCATCAAATGTCCTTTACTTATAAAAACCAACAGTCGACCGTGCGGTCTGTCAGCCCAAATCAACTCAGCCAAGACCAAAGTCCTTACTTATATCATTATAAATACTAATAATTATTATTATATAGGCCTATTTATATCAAGACAACGCTTAGTACATACAGCAGACAAACACACAAATAACATTTAATAGACAAAACTGCTATAGCTTAGGCCTGATTCTGGGCCCCTACACTCTAGAACATCTTCATTCTAGGCCTGACTCTGGGCCTCTTAATATACTCAAAAAACACCTATGTGACACCCCATTAACAAGACAAATTAAATCCCCAGTAAAGCTACTTGTTCCTTTAACCCCTGTGACACCCCTTTAAACACAAATTGTTCCCTTTTTAAGCCACAAGGTTGTATCTCTGCGGTACCCCCAAAGAGTTCACCGTGACCACCCACATTAAAGCCCTTTGTAAATACTAAGTCACACACACCCCAGGAACCCCATAGCACCCCTTTATATCCCCGTTGAACCCGCTAAGTCACACCTTATAAGAATCCCAATACAAGTCAAAACGTCACAGCAGTTTCTCACTGCAACAACAAGGCAACTTCTGTCCAAACTACTAGTTCAATAGAGAAGAAGTTACCTAAAACATCATGAGCCACTCGTTACCTCACGCGTCACATAGAATAAAGTAAAAATTTTAATTGGTGACAAGTTAGCCTACCACAAACAATATGAGCCACTCGTTACCTCACGCGTCACATAGAATAAAGTAAAAATTTTAATTGGTTGACAAGTTAGCCTACCACAAACAATATGAGCCACTCGTTACCTCACGCGTCACATAGAATAAAGTAAAAATTTTAATTGGTTGACAAGTTAGCCTACCACAAACAATATGAGCCACTCGTTACCTCACGCGTCACATAGAATAAAGTAAAAATTTTAATTGGTTGACAAGTTAGCCTACCACAAACAATATGAGCCACTCGTTACCTCACGCGTCACATAGAATAAAGTAAAAATTTTAATTGGTTGACAAGTTAGCCTACCACAAACAATATGAGCCACTCGTTACCTCACGCGTCACATAGAATAAAGTAAAAATTTTAATTGGTTGACAAGTTAGCCTACCACAAACAATATGAGCCACTCGTTACCTCACGCGTCACATAGAATAAAGTAAAAATTTTAATTGGTTGACAAGTTAGCCTACCACAAACAATATGAGCCACTCGTTACCTCACGCGTCACATAGAATAAAGTAAAAATTTTAATTGAGCCACCCGTTACCTCATACGTCAAATTGAATAAAGTAAATAGTTTAATTGAGCCACCCGTTACCTCATACGTCAAATTGAATAAAGTAAATAGTTTAATTGAGCCAACATAAAATATGCATCCCTCTCTTTTTTAAGCCGAAACAAAACAGTAATGTAGTCTGTATCTTCTCCCATCAACCGAACCACCATGTCGTTCACCCCGCATTCAGTAATTTACAGCCCGACAGCATCACGAACACACGCAGGGATACCAGGGCCCAAGTCTCCCCCCACAGAGCAACAATGCTCACCTGGCGAGCCGCTGGGGAGAAAGTTGAGCTCCGGGTCACCGCGTTGTCCCAATGAACCGTCCAGAAGCCCTCTGTTCGATGACGCCACTTTGTGGTTTCTGGACAGACTTTCACGAACTGTGGTGGTTATCAGGATGATGGAAAAAGAGACAGCTTGAAGCAGTTGAGGAGGTTTTCCGGAACAATTCTTTATTATAAACAAAAACTCAGACTGCAATCAAAAGAACGAAGCCAATCAAAATATGCGAAGTATTGGAGTCAAATTGAAGTGAGGTAGATGCACCATGAAAAGCTCCTAGCATAAAACCCGCTATTCTTCTGATTTTAAGGCCTATTTATTCTCCGACTCTAAGTAAGATGAGTGTCACTGGTCAATAGGATCTGCCCCCTTGTCGTCCCTGATAGGTGGACACTGACTATTCCTTAAAACATTACCAAAAGGGACTTAGTTGGAAACATCATCTTCAGAGGAGTGCCCCCTGGGGTGCCAGAGAGTCTGCTCAGAATTTCAGAATAGTATGATTTCGCAACTTCACATAAACTAACTACTGTTAGGCTCGTAAAACAGTCAGTCCCGAGCCTATTTTACTGCATGCAAGCTAAAGCTGAAATACCGGAGGTTTCCCTTTCAATGACCACGCTAAACAACCCACATTCCTGACCCTGTCTCTTACCAGGGGAGAACACTATTTATATAATGGCCTGCTCAACACACATGGAGAGATGCATTTTGACTTGTAGATATCTTGTTATTCAGTATAATGGTTTTACTTAATTAAACAGTCATTTCAGGATGTGTTATGACAAAATACACCACAAAGCCCTGCAATGTTTTGATGTGCACTTTGCACCGCTGTGCTGCAGGCTTGACCCTGCCTCTCATCTCTGATTGATCCGCTATGTCAGCCAGAAAAGAGGAGCACAGCTTTCCTATTTTTCAAATTCTCCCTGTTGAATAAAAATTCATCATAGCAACACTTGAACTGCCATCCCTATTGTAAATTCACAACAAAACAATTAACCTGTTGAAGAACAGGGCATACAGATGAGTTTCCCCCATTCCGGGGTTAGAGCATCACACTATATCTGACAGGACTTCAATTTGAGCTTTCCTCACCATCACTACTACCAAGTATTACATTTGATGAGAGTGGAAGGGATCTGATAGGTCCTTTCCCCCCTATAACAATTTTGTGCATGGGTGGCCAACGAGAAACATCCATAAGTCATATAAAATTAACATGCAATTAGCTGCCTTGGTGCAGACACATACTGTACATGGCATCACTGCTCATACTGGTGAGCAAAATGTATGCGAGAAGGTAGCTGGCCATGCTTTACACAGTTCATTCAATATTCAATATAATAGTGCATTCAAGCACTATGGCCATGGAACAAGGCTGCAGCAGTTGAACAGCTAAGAGTGACAGGTTGTCAACTGAACAGAATGACATCCATATTAATGATTATGAACCATGACAGCGGCATGGTAATACTTGCTCAAGCTAATAAGTGGTAGAAAAGCATGTGCTTTACGGTTGTGACAGTTTGTGTGTGTGTGTGTGTGTGTGTGTGTGGACAATGGCCATCTGCAATGACAGCTAGTGTTTATATGGCAGAGCATAAAGAGATATCATGCCAACATAATAGAGCTAAACAAAGCTACTTAGCCAGACAGTCAACAGCCCATCACCACAAGAGCTGGACAGAAGATCCATCTGACAGTGAGCACATGACCCGTATATCATTTCTAAATTGAAGATCTAACAATACCAATTGTATCACTACTACACAGATTTGTATACACATTGTAAATCTGACAGTTACACATTTCATAATAAAATAAAAGTTGAGAATTAATTACATGGGATTATTTTACATGTATCCTCTTAATTTGTAGTTCTCATTGTCATAATGAAAGACTTTACTTTTTCACTGTTGTATCTTATCCAAACATGCACCACAACAAAGCGTTTAATTGGCCATCATGTTTTAGGCATGGCAATCTTATTTCTTTCATATCTCATAATACAATGCATATGATATTTGTATGTATGTGGTTTACCTTTTTCTTTTTTGCTGATTCCCAGCAGGACTCGACTTTTGCTCGAAAGCTGTTAATCTATAAACTTCACTTTTAAATGCCACTGATAACCTGCAGAGGACACCGAGTTAAAGTCCCTTACAGTAATTATTGTATTTTGCTGAGCATAATTTGCTGCTTTAGCTTCATGTTTGCAGGTACCAGGCAGAACTTAGCTCTTCCTAATTAATGATGACTGATTAAGGCACACAAGTTAAAATGCTGCTGGAGCATTACTAATTGTGACAGCTAAGCAGGTTGATATTGATTGATTTCACAAAGTCTTGCCACTCTAGGATTATTCTGGGCTGATGACTGGTAAAGAGAAAACAACTCCTATTTATTTTCTTAATATTTAACGTATACTTAATCATGGTAAATAGGAACAATTCTGAACTCCATGAGCTAAGCTGCTAAGGGACACTTTTCAAAACCCCTAAACTGGAAAATGTTACAGCTTTGGCTTCAAAATACCTATTTACCTCGTTAGGGGTGCCCACCCACGTCATGAATAATTGTGGTACAGTGTTTCCTAGCAGAAAGAATGATTTTCCTTCTCTAAATAAGGTAAGATTTGTCTGGAAGTGTGTGTGTGTGTGTGTGTGTGTGTGTGTGTGTGTGTGTGTGTGTGTGTGTGTGTGTGTGTGTGTGTGTGTGTGTGTGTGTGTGTGTGTGTGTGTGTGTGTGTGTGTGTGTGTGTGTGTGTGTGTGTGTGTGTGTGTGTGTGTGTGTGTGTGTGTGTGTGTGTGTGTGTGTGTGTGTGTGTGTGTGTGTGTGTGTGTGTGTGTGTGTGTGTGTGTGTGTGTGTGTGTGTGAAGGCATAATAAGGGGATTGAGCTGTAATCATAGACCCTCTCATTAGTGCTTTAGGACTCTTCTTCTGTTGTGTGTAGGCAGCTGAGACACAAATAGATGCCTTACTCATGCTCAGTCACACACAAACACAAATACAGCTTTTATCTATATGCACATATTTTATGATTAATAACCATGGGGGTACAGGCATCTTAAAAAACTGGAGGGGTTTATAGTTTAAAGAGGTTGGTAATGATAATGATTCATTTCTGAGTTGCCACTGCTTCTCAAATTCTGTGGGAGATATCTGCCACATATACAGTATATGCTGTTCTTTGTATTTGTTCTGCAAAAAGGTGGAACTTTTGGTTGACCTATGGAATACACAAGGAGGAGGAAGCCCCCGGGTTATACTTGCCTGTGATGGGACACAACACATTTGAGCTCAATCTGTGAGATAAGACAAGGTTGACAGAAATATTCTATGTGACAAATTGGATATGGAATCGTGAAGATAAACAGAGACAAGAGTGGTGGTAAATCTGCAAAGCAGTGGCAGTGCATCAGTGAGGACCATTTTTTTTTAAAGACACATGAAAGGGTAAAAGAATACGGAGAGGAGCCAAAGAGGGCTTGGGATAAAGCAACCAGTATAAATGAAGCAATGTACAAATTATATGTTGTACATTGCATTGTCTAACTTTGCTTGCAAAGATGAAATGTTTGTGCAATCCGTCTCGTAAGAGTGTATTGTGTGTACTTAACTTACAATCATGACGCTATACATACAAAAAATAGTGACCATAATCATGCCAGACATTACCCGCATGACATGTACTTTTTCACTTTGAGAATGTGTAGCCTATATGTATACCCTTCTTTCTAAAAATACACTGCGATGAAGCTAAAATAGGAGCTGCTGCCAATTATCTGTCAGAAATATCGTGTCACCAGGACGGCAGACTTACACACACCACACAACCTTTTGCACATCTTCACCACCCTTCTTGATGCCTGACTAGTGCCTTCCGTTTTGTTCTCTCTTTTCCATTCTTAACACTTGTCTTCAGTTTTCGCTTCATGAGCTTCCCATTGTTCTCTGTCAATCCTGTCATTGCCTTTAGCTATCCATACATCCTTTCCCACACTGACCCCGGAGCTCTTCCCCGCGAACATCCGATTTGTTCTGACTGAAGCATGTAATTAAAATGGATGCATGTCTGCTCTTGGTTGTTGCCCCCTGTTATGCAACTCTCATCCTGACAACCCCTTTACTCACCTGCTATGGTACCTGAGCAGCAGTCTGTCGGCATAAAAATGATATGCCGCTGACTGCAGATTATAAACACGCACAGTGTGCCAGACCAAACGGAGATCAGGGATAAGATGTATATTTCTCACAGAGAAGAATAACCAGCCGTCAAAGGAAATATGCAATGTAGAAAATGTGAAATATGAAATATGTTTTAAACCCAGCTGCTTATCAAGCCCTAAACCCACCCCTTATTAAAGGACTGTCGCATGGATAATTACTGTAGGATAACGGTGTGTGTGGGTGCGTGTGTGTGTGTGTGTGTGTGAAAAAGAGAAAGTGTTATTTAATGGTGTTCTTTAGGCTCTGTTTACCACCAGGATAAGGACTTGTTTCCTGAAGAGCATCGGGGGAATGCATTAGCAGCATGAAGGATGTGTGTCAATGATATTAATAGCGGTAAGAGACTGTGGAGCAGTGTTATTCACTGTATACAAACAACAGGTAACATGCATGACAGGTTATGGGCTCATTATTCAGCCATGAATTACTGTATTTGCCGGTGCTACCTCTCCATCTGAAGCAACAGACTTTGCTGGGTCTATATTCTAACGGAAGGAAACTCATGGAACCAAATCTCTAAACCAAAACAAGGTGGAAAAATGCAAGAAGAGCTGAGGTCAGGAATTGAGGGATATCACCCTTGCATCAAATACACAGCTTTTAAAGCTATCTTCAAGACATGCAGGCTATGTATGCAAGTGGAAAAACAAAAGACAGGAATGCCAAACCCCTGAATGAAAAGTATAGCACACAGAAATCTAACAACTTGGAACTCCAAAGTATTACTGAGGGGGTGTAGTGGAGTATTTGTAGCAAGAGAATGTCCTACATATAAATAGAGAGGATCTGTGGTTGTAAGAGTTGTCCAACATTGGTTGCACTGCAGACATGGAATTATTCATTTGCGCACAGTGCACTACTTACCAATGATCCTGCTGGTGTTGCTTTGTCTTCTCTCACCGGTTCACCATGATGTATAAGCCCTTTACCTAAGGATGAGAGTATGTGAATCTGTCATTACTTCTGTTGATCCAGAGAAACAATGCGACAGGTTGTTCACATCAGTATGCATGGGCTGTGCATGTGTGCGCATATGCTCCCATGCATAAACAGCATTATTAGCATTGATTACGTTTTATATTTCTGCAGGTAATTGGCATCTCCTCCCTCTCTACCCATGGGACCTGTTTTTGCTATGTTAATACGCTCTTTCAATGGAGGCTGCACACTGCCGTGAATGCAGTTGTTGAATTTAGCATTTTAAATGTACCTCTCAATCGCCCTTCAAGAAAGGTTAATGAACAACTGTCCCTTTTTTTACATATTCCTTCTGCTTCAAAGAAAATACTGCTTCTCTACCACATGATGGATTCAGACAGTCCGTTCAGTTTCTGTATGGAGCCTCTTCCTGATTATGTAGTCCTCTTCATGATCAAGGAGTATACAATCAGGCAAGACACTTCAATGTCAGTCCTTCATTAAAAGTTCTAGGTTGTCCTGAATAAATCTTACAAAGTCACTATTTTCAAGTCAAATGATTGTTATATTGAAGAAGACATTTTCAGTCTGCTTTTTATATTATCAATGTGAAGACCTGGTATGTTGGGTATCTATAAAAAAATAGTTTACTTGCAAAGAGATTCTAGATATATTTTCTTATAACATGCTACAGTCCTGTACATGCCTCCACTTTCCCTATCTCATATGCTACTTTTAAAGTTGAAAACAGCCTTGTTATATACATTTAAACGTGCATGTGTGATTTGTCCAATTGTTTTGTGCTTAAAGGGCCACTTACTTCTTCTGTAGTGCATGAAGCTGGCTCAGTTTCTTCCACTTGACACAGGTGTTGCATGTTACAGTGTGTCGCACACCACTGCAGTTTTTCCACTCAATGCCACTGGAAGGGGTTCGCAAGATGTTCTCACAGCATATTCCACACATGGAGTCCAACTGGGATGTTCATGATGGTCCCATTTGAATTAGATGTGTCCGTCCAAGTCTTAAATTGGTGCAGGATTCCCGTCATCCTCCCTGAAAAAACAATTGGTTCAACAATAAATACAATGTATCATGTGTCTGTTTTTTAAATACCCATATCTTCTCAGAACTAACATAAAAATCAAAAACTTTACCAACAGCAACTTCGGATGAGAAATGTGTGTTCAATGCCAAAATAAAACTGATCAAGTCTTTGGCCTGGTGCATGTTTTCTGTTTCCAGCATGACATGGCTGACCTTGATTTTCAAGATGTCCACACTTACTGATTATGGGAAAATGCTGAAAAGCAGCCAGAAATTGTGGCCAGAAAATCCAGCCATAATTAAACCATCGTACTACACAGACTCACTGCAGGATTGATCTCTGCATGGTTGCACATAGGCCTGTATTGTCTATAAACATACACATAATTAGTTTTTCAGCTGTAATTTACTAATGCATTGATTTCAGCATGAAAAGACTAAAATTATTTGCTGAAAATCGTAATAATTAAATGATTAATATGCAGTTGAATGCACAACTGATTTAAAGGTTGTGGTGTTTTATTGTGTTAACTCAAGCATCCAATATCCAGGACTCACATCGAAGCTGATAGCAGCGCTTAGACCAACGACTTATCTTCAGTAAAAAAGCTGGAAGACAAACAATACCCAAACATGTGCACTGTGAAACAATATGTAAAGTTCCTTTTATCTAATAAAAACGGGTGATGTATAATATTAAGATAGAAATGTTTTCTAGTTTACTTTGGCACATAAATAAAAACACTTTTGGTAAACCTTCAAAAGTCAATATTCTATAACACGTTCACTCAGCTGCTTGTAGGAATAATACACTTCAATTAATTTCAAACCTGATTCAAACCATGGAAGTCAGTGCGCATTCTACTGTCGTTTACGGTAGACGTTGGTAGGAATGCCTGTCTATAACTAAATGAAATCGTGCCCTCATTTTATATCACAATACACAATTCTTAGCAAGAAAATACTGTATTCTGAAAAAAATTCCAATGCCCCCGAAAGCAGCGAACATGCACAATAAACACTTTTTAAAAATACGGCTAGATGGGTGACGTGTATGTCGGGGTCCTTCGAACTTCCGGGTGTGTGTAAACAGACAGTGAACGGAGTTGCATCGCTTCACAAAATGTGAGTTTTCGCCTTGTTTTGGTGTACATTTGACCCTCAATTTATTTCATGATTATTATCCAGCATCGAGGTGCTAATAACTTTGATTCCATCTCCTTCATTAGGTCTAAAGTAACGTTTAAAATCACCCTGACGTCGGACCCCCGGCTGCCATATAAAGTGTGAGTAGGCTACAATGACAGCTCAGCAGTCACGCTTTAACGTTACATTCTCCATTCACTTCGTATTTCAACAGCTTATTCAATATTTCATTTCACCGCCACTGTATATGTTGGTACTTGAAGCTGTTGTGGAAACCTTTGATTGTCTATTTCCATTCTGTTACTTAACATTTGGTCCTTGAGAAAACATCTGTTAGTGTGAAGCTGTGATTCAGCCGCCGATAATAACAGCTGCTACACCAACTCAGAGTTGCTATTAACATCCGTTTTATACGCTTCATATTATTAAATGTAGCCAGAATTGCAGCCGGTTGTGAGTTGTATTAAGAATTCAAAGGACCTGACAGGCTGCTCTTTCTACTGGGCGGCATGAATGAACATAATGTCACTTCGTCATTGAGCTCATGTATCTCTGGGATGAATGAATCCTGGCTGTGACTAAACCACAACCGTAAAAAGTATTCCAACACATTGATTTAGAGCCGAAATAATAGACAGGAGGAGCAGCAACAGATAATCAGAATCATGGCTAAAATGGACAGTGAACCTTGTATGATTATAACACAGACTGGTTGTGGAACTTTTTGTTCTGGTATAGGTTATGGCTCTAACATTAGACTGACAGTGAAGGGCTCTGTCAGTGTGTGAGCAGGTAATCCATGTCTGCAGTGTTTTGTCACACTGAAGCACAGGCACTTTTGAAGATAGGCTATGCGAAACAACTTACAAATGTGTCATTTGTGTCATATATTTTTTCCACAAAATACATTAATTAAAAAAAAAGATTACCTGCTGGACAAAAGTCGTCTCCTCCTTATCTTCAATGTTAATTCTCGTTGTACATGTTTTGGAGGCCGTAAGTTTCCATATCGCACATGTACACTTACTGGCCACTCTACAGTCCCAGACAAAAGTCTTGTCACTTATCAATTTTGTAGAAACAACAGCTTATAAACTGACTTTTAATTAATCCATTGGTTTTAAAAAGTGGCTCATATGAAAGCTAAAACCCTCCCAAATTATGTTTAATATACTAAAATAAATTTGCTTCATTGAAGAAATATTGATCATTTAATGAACACAGGAAGGTCAGATTTTGGCAAGACAAAATTGTTGTCGCCTACAGAGAGTAATGTAAAAATGTAACAAATAATTTACTTCAAATACAAACATATGTTGCATAACATCAGTGAATCAAGTAGTGGTGCTGTGAGATACATATTTAATATCTTGTATGACTTCCATGAGCTTGAAGGACTGCATCCATGAGGTTCGACAATGATTCATACAATTTATCAGGAATAGCAAAGAAAGTCTACATGCCTCCCAGAGTTAATCAAGATTCTTTGGTTTGGTCTTCCATGCTTCCTCTTTCATTCTACCCCAGACATGCTCAATGATGTTCATGTCTGGTGACTGGGCTGGCCAGTCCTGGACCACCTTGATCTTCTTCGCCTTAAGGAACTTTGATGTAGAGATGGAAGTATACGATGAAGCACCACCCTGCTGCAAAATTTGACCCCTTTTATGGTTAGGAATGTAAGAGGTAGCTAATTCTTCTTGATATTTTAGGCTATTATATTGCCTTCCACCTTGCAAATCTCTCGCACACCCCCATACTGGATCTAACCCCAGACCATGATTTTTCCGCCACCAAACTTAACTGTTTTCTGGGTGAATCTCGGATCCATGCAGGCTCCAGTAGGTCTCCTGCAATATTTGCGGCGGCTGTGATGGAATTCAACCCAAGATTCATCTGAGAAATCCACCTTCTGACACTTTTCCAGCGTCCATGCTTTTAGCAGGCTGTTGGCCTTAGAAAATGCCACACATTTTTTTAAATGGCCTTTTGTTTAGTTCTAGTTTCTGGGCACTGATTCGACCTGGAAGGTGGATTTCTCAGATGAATTACATCGCATGGTTGCTCCATCGCATACTTCCATCCAGTTATTTGTTACATTTTCACATTACTCTCTGTAGGCGACAAAACTTTTGTCTTGCCAAAATCTGACCTTCCTGTGTTCATTAAATGATCAATATTTCTGCAGTGAAGCAAATTTATTTTAGTATATTAAACATAATTTGGGAGGGTTTTAGCTTTCATATGAGCCATTTCTTAAAACCAATGGATTAATTAAAAGTCAGTTTATAAGCTGTTGTTTCTACAAAATTGATAAGTGACGAGACTTTTGTCCGGGACTGTATTAGGTTCTAGGGCCCGACCGATATTGATTTTGGAGTGCTGATGCCGATTATTTTCAGAGAAAAATTACGATTACGATTAAAAAATCCCCCCAAAAAATATATATATATTGGGGCGACCGTGGCTCAGTTGGTAGAGCGGGTTGGCCAATGATCCAAGGGTTGCTGGTTCGATCCCCACCCGGCCACCTGTGTCATGGTTGTTGTGTCCTTGGGCAAGACACTTCACCCACCTTGCCTGGTGTGAATGTGTATGACTGCTGTATGTTTGAGGTGGTGGTCGGAGGGGCTGTTGGCGCAGAATGGCAGCCACGCTTCCGTCAGTCTGCCCCAGGGCAGCTGTGGCTACTATCGTAGTTTACCACCACCGGTATGACTGTGTGTGAATGAATGGAACCCTGTAAGCGCTTTGAGTCCTTAGGGAATAAAGTGCTATATAAATCCTATCCATTATTATTATTATATTGAAAAAACTTACTTTTTTGAACCCTTAAATATATATATACCTTTTACTGTTGAAAATATGTACAGGAACTTTTTCTTTATTGCAATACGCATTGTCTAAAAAAAATAAAGTGTAACAAATATGTCTAAATTCAGACATTATGCATTTTATCTTACTGTACCCTCTGGAACTCCCTTCCCCCAAACATCAGCATCTCAGACTCAATAAACTCATTCAATAGTCAACTCAAAACTCACCTCGTTAAGGAAGCATAATGACACCCGACTCCAATTCAAACCTTATTTTAATTTTTTCTGTATTTTGTTTTCTTTTTCTACATGTATGATTCTCATTCCCAAGATAGCAAGCGAGGTTGAATTTGTATTGGAGTAATTATTTAAAACTGGAAATGATTGAGTCCATTCATTCAGACTATTGTAGCCTGAACATGTTGACAGGGAGACAATTGTCAAATGATGTCTCGCCACAGCTGTTAATGTCTCTGCATGAATAGATTGTAATAATGATAGAAAATGAGGCATCGTTTGGATTCTGTCAGAGGTCTGAACCTCACCACACCTTCAGTCTATTCACCTTGTATTTATAATCACCAGTCACATTGACTCACTCTCGTTATAATGATATTGAGGTCTCTATGTAACACATTTTCACTTTCGCTTCTTGCTTTTGCACTGACAATATGTCGATTGACTTTTCCTTCCACCGCCTTTTCTCCTTCTACCTAACGTGGTGATTGCATCTCTAAGCTTTTGATTTTGCTTTCTTATCTTATCCTAGACACATCTTTCTGGCTGTGTCTGTTTGTATAGCCCCTTTGGGGGATTCTCCACTTCCCATTAAAACTGAACTGCATCAGTAATTGACACATCCAACTGAAAGTGTATAGTTAGCCATGAATGGTCTTGTATCCTCTCACAGAAATGATTGACAGAACTAATGTTACACTTAATTGAGCCCAGGAGGAAATGTTCCTTTTGTTCTCTCCATGGAAGTAAAAATGAATGCACTTCTGGAGCTGTTAAGGATACTACACTATAGAAGCCCAGGTAGCTCAGGTCAATAGGTTTACAGATTATAGAGTATGTATGTTCCTGTGTTTTTAAAATCCTGTTCATTGCATTGTTCTGTTACAGACTAAGTGTCCCAGAGAGCACGCCGTTTACAGCAGTATTGAAGTTTGCAGCTGAGGAGGTAAGCATACAACAAATATAAGTCAGTCACCAACATATAGTGAGACCTTAGGAAACTGGAGATTGGCATAAAACTAAACATAGTCTACATCATCTGGGACTTTATGGATGAATGGTATAGGTAAATATGTTTGGAGATTATCTACAAACTGTCACCATTTTGTCCCCCAATGACATATATATATATTTGTATTTGCTAAGTACACATCTTGATCATATTTCCCTTTTTAAAACGTAGTTGATTCTATTTATTGTTTATGCAATACTGATTCAAAACAATCAAATGATACACAGCGACATAAACTTAACAACACATTTGTCACTTAAAATGTGAAATAGTCTTTTTATGTTAAGGGGCCAAGTAAGTGATGGTTACATATTATACTTACATGCACATACGTATATGAATACTTACACACATGGTCAAAGTCATTTGAAAGGTTGTTTATTTATATATGTTTATGATGAGAAATTAAGTTGAATCATCTTAAATATCAATATGGGTATTGACCCAAAAATAAATTGGATTCCATTGTGCTCTAATCTAAATACAATGTATCCACCTACTAATAAAGTAAATCTGTTATCAGCAATTATTTCTGAGCTTTACTAAACTAGTATGAAGAGCTGGTGCGGTAAGTTTCACTGACACAAGATCAGTTTCTGCTGCATTTTTCTCGCCAATCTGTCTTAACTTGTGTCTAAAGGAACACATTTCCTATATTAAAATCAATGCAGCTATTTACACAGACTGTGTAATGTCTCACATGTCACACACTCCTTACACACACATAACCATCTGTGATCCAAAGCATCCACTTAGGCTTTAAGTCTGTTTTCTTCCATGTTATGCAGATTAACACACAGCCAGCCCAGTATTGTGGTTGAAAGCATACTGTTGGAGGACTGGAGCTGCATGCTGCAAAGGGGCTGTTTTTACCATGGGTAGATAAGGTGGTAATAACAAACCAACAAATGGTTTTTTTCACGCCTGACTTGACGCATCATGCTCTTGGCTGTTCCATCAAGCCTATGGGTTGGACAATTCTGATCGCTTATTAAAAGGAAAAATAGTTTATTAGTAGACCTACTTATTTTCTTTATTATTATTATTATTATTATTATTATTATTATTATTATTATTATTATTATTATTATTATTATTATTATTATTATTATTATTATTATTATTATTATTTCTACACAGAATAAAACTGGCAATACTGTGACCTTTTTCATTGGCTCACATGTAGAGCTGCAACGATTAATCGACAAATCGATTATTAATCGATTACTAAAATAATCGGCAACTATTTTTTGCTAACTAATTTTTTAATAAAAAATGTCCAAATTCTCTGATTTCAGCTTCTCAAATGTGAATATTTTCTGGTTTCTTTAATCCTATTATGACAGGAAACTGAAATATCTGTGTGTTTTGGCCATAACATTTGAGGACGTCAACATGGGCTTTGGAAAATTGATCAACATTTTTCACAATTTTCTGACATTTTACGGACCAAAACACTAATCGATTAATCGAGAAAATAATCGACAGATTAATCGATTATCAAAATAATCGTTAGTTGCAGCCCTACTCACATGCCGATGTGGTTTGTAGAATTAAGTGTGATTTGCCAGTGCCGATTGTGACCTGTAATAAGCAGGTGTGCATTTTAAACCTCGCTTTGAGTGAGATGAGAGAAAGAGAAATCACAAGATTCAGATTCAAGTTACAAATCAAAGTCTTTACTGAGAGACATTAGTTTAAATGTAAATAGTCTTTATAACTAGCAGTTGACCACCATTAATTGGTACCATAATCCTTTTATACACTATATTTTATCCACCAGTTTTATGCTACATGAAGCAAAGCTAAACACCCATTGGTTCCTGATCTGAACTGCAGTTCTTAACGCGCTACCTGGCAGTAGTTTGGTGAGCAGCCCTTCGCTAACCTTATCTCCCCAGTGACAGACTCTTTCATCCTCTCCTTCATTGCAAATCTCAGCAGCCCGCATCCTCCTCTGTCGAACCCTGAAGTAGGCCATGTATTGTGACCATGCTGAGTGCTTTTCTTCCAGAAATTCCAGCATGGCTATCTCTCCCTAAGGCTCTCTCCTAAGTGTGTGTGTGTGTGTGTGTGTGTGTGTGTGTGTGTGTGTGTGTGTGTGTGTGTGTGTGTGTGTGTGTGTGTGTGTGTGTGTGTGTGTGTGTGTGTGTGTGTGTGTGTGTGTGTGTGTGTGTGTGTGTGTGTGTGTGTGTGTGTGTGTGTGTCTGAATTGCATGAAATGACACGTGCTTTTGTCAAGCGTAAGAGTTGGCAAACAACATACTGAAGGCAAAATACACTACACAGCATTTTCCTTTTGTTTGTTTCAGTGTTTGTGTCTAAAGGCATCATAATTACAGTTCCTTTTTTGAGGTTGTTGTCACCCAGCAAAAACTACGACGCTCACTGACTCAATAGATGTTGCTTTCCTATTTAATGATTAATTCACACTGTGTCGTCCAGCCAAGTAGAATGGCTTAACAATATGTCCCCTGGTTGTTTAAACACAATGTTTTAGTGCTGCTGCTGAAGGTTCGGAATTGTCAAATGGTGCTCTGTAGCTTCTGTTGTGAATTTCTCTAATGGGGAGATTTGAGTGATCATTCTTGTGTGCTTCATTTCATCTTTCACAGTTCAAAGTGCCGTCAGCAACCAGCGCTATAATAACAAATGGTGAGTTTTTTTTCTCCAGTTTTTCTTTCCCTGACATGTGATCCAGTCTGACAGCTGTATGGAACTTTCTCAAATCAGAAAGTCTCATCCTTTTTAGAACCCATGCTTTTTGACAGAGATGTTTTGGAAAGTCTGCAGAGTTTCAAAGCCTCAACAACAAGCTGTGAGGATTTTGAGGGAGTGCTAACAGAATAATGCTGGGAGCAAGCTACTGCTAAACATAAATTTGAGCATGCCAGTAAAATATTCTAATCGAGTGTCTGTAAGAGGCTCACAGCCAAACTGTTGACACCGAAGCCTTTGTTTTATAAGTTACATAATGCTGTTTTCAAGAGAGGCCGTTAGTGTAGGGAGTGAAGCAGTTGTATTGGTCATTTTAAAACACACATTAAGTACACATTTATACTCTATGTTCGGATAGTTGTATAGCATGATGATCAGTGAAAGTTGTTCTTTCAACCTTGTACACACTGTCACTTTAAATTATTGTCATGCTCCTTTTTGCATGTTTACTGTATTATAAATTATAATTAAAAATTATTACTCATTTAATTTAAGTGTGTAACATTTGGAAACTGCCAAATCCAAGTTCGCTCACCATGTCCCCCTCGTTTTTTAAATAATAATAATAAAAAATAAAAAATAAATATATATAGGGGAAGGTGGGGTGATTTGTGCAACTTTTTACTCAAAGTGATTTTAAAGTGAGGCCTTGACAGTTATGTCTCCAACTCAAATATGTCCATATAGTTCAGGATGTTGTGCATCCCTGGCAATAAAAACTTTGGATCTGGAATAAACTGTTTAAGAAATATAGCTTTCGGAAAAAAAGTTGTCTTGACGCACAAATCACCCCACTACGTGGGGTGATTTGTGCGTCATTGTGTCACAATGACAAAGTCACCATCATCATCTTTCTGGCCATCTGAACTCTCATCAGTGGTGTCGTTAAGTGGAATTGAGATGTCACTCTCTTCTGAGCTACTGTAGACAATCACTTTCTTTTGGTGACCAGCGTATACAGCCATGCCACTGGCACAACTCTCAGAAATGTACTTTGCACTAGTTGCTCCGTGCTTGTGGAACCAACTGCCACCTGACAAATGTGATTCCCCCTACATTTCTGCCTTTAAATCAAGGCTCAAAACCCATATGTACACCCTGGTGTTTCCTCCCCATTAACTATCTTACCTCTGCACTACTATCTGTGTTTATGTGGATGTATGGGCTTTACGTCTTTTATTTTGGTTATTGTTATTGTACCTTCATTGTTTACCTACTGAATGCACTATGTACAGCACTTTGGACAGTGCAAACTGTCATAAATGTGCTTTTATAAATACATTTTACTTACTTACTTACTTATAACTCACCCAGGCCCTTGCGCACAAATCACCCCATCCCCAGAATTTTGGATAATAGGCATGATGCAGCAATTTAGGGTTGACATTGTGCTAACTATATAGACTCAAAGTGTAGCATACCAAAGCACTAAAACATGTGTCAAATGTTTTCAAACGTGTCTATAATTGTTCAGACACAATAATCAAAAAACCTTGATCATGGAAATTTTACTTTGAAAGGCAAAACACAGTTTTTTGAGCTTAAATGTGCTTATATCTTATTCCTTGTGTCTCCCTTCTTTACAGGATGAGTCAAATGGATGGCTCTTCTTAAATATGTGGTCACATTTCCAATTTCTTCCACGGTTTTCTAGAAACAAGGGGTTTTGCAACTTCCAAAACGCACAAATCACCCCACCTTCCCCTATATATATATATATATATATATATATATATATTGATTGCAGATTGGATTTAAAGGAACCTTGTGTCTGACCATGTATAGTAGCAGGAAAGTCATGATTTTTCCATGGAAATGCTTTATCAAATCTAAACACAGAAAGTTGATCTACTATATACTGTATATATATATACGTATATATATATATATATATATATATATATATATATATATATACGTATATATATATATATACGTATATATATATATATATATATATATATATATATATATACGTATATATATATATATGTATATATATATATATACGTATATATATATATATATATATATACGTATATATATATATATGTATATATATATATATACGTATATATATATATATACGTATATATATATATATATATACGTATATATATATATATATATATATATATACGTATATATATATATATACGTATATATATATATATATATACGTATATATATATATATATATATATATATATATATATATACGTATATATATATATATACGTATATATATATATATATATATATATATATATATATATATATACGTATATATATATACAGTATATAGTAGATCAACTTTCTGTGTTTAGATTTGATAAAGCATTTCCATGGAAAAATCATGACTTTCCTGCTACTATACATGGTCAGACACAAGGTTCCTTTAAATCCAATCTGCAATCACCATGGGGGGGGACACGCTAGAATCTATTGATGCATTTTGAGTCCAATTATTGAGGTTTCAAATGAGAAAACGCTTGTGTTTCTTTACACTTCTAGAGGGTGCAGCAGTTGTATCCTTCATCCCAGTACATGCAGCACTCAGTTTTTACTATTGGTTCGGCTTAAAATGCATTGAGTAAGCTATTATAGATGTGAATTGGCTACCAACAGGATTAGCAAGAACTCTGATGCCATGTATCTCAGTCCCCAAACTCCACATAGGCCTGTAATTGACATTATACTGAGAAAGCTTGCTAAATAGAGCTCACGTACAGGACAAATGTTTATTTTTTTTAAAGAAAAGGGTAAATTAATGTTGAATCTATGTATAACCTCATATAGCAGTATTTAGTATTGCTTCATAATTCATTTGAAAGGTGAATCAAAGGTGACTAAGTGGATTATATTAATATTGAGGCTACAATTAAACTAAATTGGTCAGTTCTCTGGCTGACAAAATAATAGCCCACCAGGTGTGAGTCTCCATGAACTATTCATTTCTTAAATAACCTGAGTCAGTTAAATGTAAAACAAAATAAGTTCAGGTGGATTCATTCTTGTACGCAACACAGTTGTGGCTGTTATGAGGGAAATGGTTGTCTCATTCATGGATTCACAGTAATTAACTGGTGCTGCGCCACCTAAAAAAACGATAATGTCTTTGTTTACCTCTGCCCTTTTACTGCCAGTGTTAGGCAGATGAGAAAGAGAGTTTTAGAGGATGGTCACAAGCAGTCTGCCTGATGCAATTCTTAGTCATAATAAGATGACATTTTTAAAGGGCTGTGGAAAAGTATTGGACATAGTGTTTCCAAACAACACTAAGACGAGTGATGGCTGACATATGACAGCCTTGTCAACATATGAGTCTAAGTGTTATCAGTTCAGAGGTAATAGCTGCAATGTTATTATTCCAGATGGAATTGCCTACTGCTGAGGCACACTCATTTCTATTTCCTAGTGCAACATCATAACATATTGACATTGTAAATTACATTTCCTTAATTTCCATGCCACTCATTTGCATGACAATCTTTCCCAGTTTACATTGTGCTGTTGTTTTTTCTTCCATGACCGCCTTGCAGACGGAATAGGAATCAACCCTGCCCAGACAGCAGGTGAGTTGTTATGTTGTTTTGGAACCGATGCCATAGAAAATCTCCTTTTCTGATAAAAATAAAATGACTTTGGATGTATATGTATCTCCACAAAAGTAGCTCTAGTGGTGTATAATGTTGTTTTTTACTAACAGTCAAATGTATTAAGGTACTTGAGAGCATAATCAACCTCGGGGCTTTCTTTTAAGCACTTTGACACCTTTCAATGGACTTTCATCAAAGCATTCATAAGGCAGGCATTAATACAAAAGTTGAATAAATCAGGTTTCATAATGCTCTAAAGTAATGCTGGTGGTGGCACTGTGGTAATGTTTAAAAAATGAATTTGATAGTGCCCCTAGGGGCAGGGACCTAGTCGGGTGATTGCACAATGAACACAAAGAAACGTAAGGCTTAACATAAAGAAGTTACTTAAGGTAACACAACTAATCTATCATTAAAAAGTGACCTCTCTCTGGAGGCGAACTAGATGCACCAAGTTGTTTAATAAGAATTTCCTCAGTTTAAGGTTCCCAGATCATTACAGAGCCCTGGTGAATCACTTTTCGCTCTGTCTGTCGGTGTCTTCCCCCCCTCTGTGTTTCCTTGAGGTTCATACTAAATGCGTAGCCAACCTCCCCTTATGTAAGTTATCGTTTCCAACAAAAACGGTTAACGGATGACTGGCTTTTCCGCATAGAGAAGGATATAAGGTAATGTCCGCTTTGACAGAAAGGCTAGATTAGTTCTTTTTCTGCTCAGAAAGGACAAAGTGGTGGGCTTTCATAGCAGCTTTCCTATCTGAGTCACATTCATGCTGAGTGCGCTGCCAAGAATAGCCTCAGTTCAGACACCCCTGTCAGACTGCCTTTTTTTTCACTCACTGCAGCCACCCAGCCTCATGTTCACAGGATCCAGTCCACGTGGAAATTGATCCGATTTAATTTTGCTATCTCTTTTTCTTAGTCTTTCATAAGTTAGGCATGAGGAAATGGTTTTATCCTCCAGTTTAGACATCTGTCTCGCCTTGTTTTGAAATCCTTTCAACTTATCTAAATGTGTTCATGAATTTATTAGAAATGGGTTTGAAATGTTTTATTTATTGTCAGCTTTATTGACATTACAAGCCCTCATTAGAGAACACGGCTTGTAAACTGTGATCTTTATGTGGTGCTCTGTCCTGTGTTTTCAGGGAATGTGTTTCTAAAACACGGCTCAGAGCTCCGCATCATTCCCAGAGACAGAGTGGGAGGACAAGGTCACTGATGCTGCTTTTCCTCATCGACGGACAAAATGACTCACCAAGCAAAACCATATGAGAACCATAAGGAAACACCTCAAGTGTGTGTGTGTGTCATTTTTTGATTTTTTGTTCTGGCCCACAACTGACAGTGACTCACATGAGAATATAAATATATTTAAACTTGATGATGACATGCACATACATCTCCATGCTCCCTTCTTCTTCAGTCCCAGTCAGTGTTTATTTCTACTCTCTCTCTCTCTCTCTCTCTCTCTCTCTCTCTCTCTCTCTCTCTCTCTCTCTCTCTTTAAGTGTTGTTGTATCAAAAGACTGGAGTGATCACGGTTACCCTGAGGTGCCGAGTAATTAATATACACAGACGCAGCAGCTGCATCCTCTGAAAGATTTACGCTAAGATTAACAAACAGCCGAGGCAACAGTTCTAGCTTTTTATATCTTTGTAAATTACATTAAACAATCAGCATGACTAACAACTTACACATGCTTATTTTGCAATGTTTACTTTTGTCTTTATTGGCATTATGAATATAGATATTTGAGAGGTGAGGTGAGTTTTTTTTTAATATACTTACAATATGCTTTTATGGACCATTGTTAAATAAAAATTGGTCGTCTATATGCAGAAAGGTTGTCTGGTCACATTGAATCTTATTTATTATTTCAGGCCATTTTCAGACAAGTGTTCCCCAAAGTTGAGATAATTTAACTTGTATAATGGATCCGTACTGAACTTGAATTGTGGACCAGCTCCTTCTATAACAAGAATAAGACATTTACCGATAAGAATATTAAAACCCATGAGAAGGAAATGCAATTTTCCTTCTGTCAAACTGTGCAGGCACGTGGATCTTTGCTGCCCTCTGTCAGGTTACACTTAAACACAAGCTTGTTCTCACCCAAATGCCTCGCCTATTTGTGAGCTGCATGTGATGCCCCATATTCACAGTAAATACAGAAAGACTACTTTGAGTAATAATGTTAGTACTTTTTATTTTTCACTGCTATCTTGAGTTGTAGAGAAAGGACAGAGAAAACAGGGCAGGCATCCAAAAAGCTTAGATTAAAATGGCATGGACCTCAGAATTTGTCACTGTAGCTGTCACTGAGGTCAATTTCATCCAACATAAAAAAAGACTGGTTTTCACCTGGGAAATAAATTCATAAAAGGGTTGCAGTGTGTCTGACCGGTTTCTTTTCTTTTGACAAGATCTATTCTGTTGGCAATTTGAAAAAGCAAAACTCTACAGCTAGAGAAGCTATCTTCATGTGAAGTCTCCAATATTACTCTGGCATTTCTGGTCCAAAACAAAACCGCTACTTGATATGTTGATCCGTGGTTTAGTCTGAAATGTGCTTTATTAAGTCCCCGACTAATTAATGTGTGAAAGGCAGTTATTATCCCCCTCACATAAATCATTATTATCTGCGAAGGTCTGAATCACTAATCTCTGAATTGGTTCTCTTCTTCCACCCGTAAAGTAAACAAAATAAATATTTGGTAAATAAAACAAAATGCTTGGGAGGATAGTGGAGCGTGTATTCTGTAATCCACAAGAGAGGGACACAGTTGTTTACCCTACATCCATTAAATGCAGAGTCGGATGGGGGAGGAGGGGATCTCATTTATTTTAATCAAAGTCACTGCAGGGCACATTCAACCAAAACATTTTCTTCTGAAATGAGGAAGAACCAAAGAGCCCCAATGGATGCAGCAGATGTTATCAATCAAAATGTTTGCCCATAATACCGCAGTCATTTGCAAAACAATCTGTTTTTAAAAGCATTAGCATGTTAACTTCACCTGGTTTAAATCTAAGAAATAGTTGACCTCTTTTTTTAATAAATCGAAGGATGTTTGTTTTCAAGCCAGCTTACATTTGTAAGGTTTTACATGCTGACTAAGTACCATCAAATAGGATATCAATTGTTCATTTACAGGTAAGAAATCCGCTCATTGCATCACATTCGGGGATTTTGCGCTCCTTTAGGCGTGAAATTAAAGTTTCACACTTAAGAAAGAGGAGTCCTGCAGCCTAATCCTTGTGTTCAACGAGGTAGAAAGATGCTTCGTAATCACATTTCAGGTTGAGCTTGCTGTCCACAGCCAAGTTGGGGATGTAGGCTACTGCTGCACAGGTCCAGTTACAAAACCTGACTGGGACTCACACGAGGCAAGAATATTGTGCTTTCTCTTTTGATCTGGCTGCAACAGCCGTATAAGGCCTTTTAAGTTGAGATGATACAACGCAAAGAGAAAGTGAGGACTGAATGTGTGTGTCTGTTGTTCTAGGATGATAAAATGAAAAGAAGATGTTAGATAGTCAATCGTGTTGACACATTATTAGGCCTATACTTTCAGAGTGATTTACACTAGTGTTATTCAAAAAGTAATTTTTAGTTTATGGTTTATTGATCGCACACATGATTAAAAGTTTTTACTCTGAGACATTTTAAATTAACACCCAGCAAACTTTTGTCACGATGACTGATTGGTTCATTTGTAATGTGATTAAACTTGGTTCACAGCCCGTGAATCTGAGTGAGATAATGGTTTGGAAATTTCAGTAGCATCTCTCAGTCTTTCAGATGAGGACATGCGAAAGAGAAATAGGATGAGGGAACCAGAACTGCAGAGTGACTGATTGACTGATTGAGCCTTGGCTGTTTGTTTGTGTGTGTGCGTATGTGTGTGCGGGCGTGTATGTGAGATTGAGCCTTGGTTGTGTGTGTGTGTGCGTGCGTGCGTGCGTGCGTGAATGAATGTGAGATTGAGCCTTGGTTGTGCGTGTGTGTGTGTGTGTAAGATATAGAAGGAATCAGGAGGACCCACTTGCTATCAAATAGCTTTTTCGCATGTACTCCAACGTGCCCTTTTCCTCCAATCATTTGTGCACCCCACTGCTTTATAAATGACATGTTGAACGTACCCCTTGGCCTCCCATTAAAGGCAGCCAGGCAATCTAAAATGAGATCTGAGTGTCCTCCAGACACAGCATAGATAAAACCGGCGCTGTGGCAACAGGTTAGTGAGCAAGATATAGGAAATAGGGAACCAGGGAATAGAAAAAAGCATGCCTCCCTCTGACATGCCATCCAGCTCATTTTCTCCTCATTCCAAAACATCTGTCACTCAAACACATGTGTGAGCCAGAACCAAAATCACCACATGCACACAGCCAGGTGGTATCATAACCTACAAAAGCCATTTGAGACTCCACATTAAGATTATGTGAATTGCCTTATTCTGCCCCCTTCTGTCTTAAAATTAGTATGGCAGATGGAGGAAAATCCCATGGAGGAATTCAGGCACTGTTGCACTGCTCTGACTCATTTTCTTCTATCTCCCCCTTCTCGGCTAATTTATCTTGCTGGAGTATAGATATTTAGGCACCCAGCCTATTTAACCAGGCTGCAATTTTCCCTAATTCATCAGTGAGGGGGGAAACACTCACACACATATCTCTGAAAGATTCTCCTTTATCTAAGATCTGAGCATCTGATATCCTTCTGGCTAAAGTGACATACATTATGTGGCTTTTATAAGCAGAGTTGCATTATCTCTTGGTTTTCATACTGGCTATTAAAATACGACCAAAGTTTTTTGTATCCATAGTTTCCAATTTCCCATGTCTTTTGAAACTAAAAATCTTTAATCATTTACTGTATATTTTGATAAAGGCCATTTTAAATTGTTACTGTGATATTTGCCTTCTTATCAAATGCAAATTATTTCTTCTGATGTAAATTATATATCAAATGCATATGTTTTTAAAAACAGTGAACTGCTGACACCCTACTACACATATGTTCCCCCTAACTCTCTTTGCTCTTCAGATGCAAAATGGTGGCTATATGGTGGATCATAAACCTTGATGAGTTGATGGAAAATACCTTCTGCCTCTAAAAGTCGCCTTACTATAGGCACCATTCTGAGTTTAGTGGTCACCTACATTTCTTGAGGCAGTCCTAGAGATCTAATCTTTTACAGTCCTGTCTTTCTTTGTATCTCTTCTTTCTCTGCACCAAAGTTATGTAGCAGTGTATATATTGTTGGAGTTTTAATAGAGCGCTTAGAGAGCATATTTTAAAGGAACAACAGCCACACAGGCAAGCATGTTTGTGCTCTTTCCATGAAACTTTGGGCAACACAGAAACAGCAAAGGCTTTGCGAGCTTACTTTTCCAAGAACAGCTCATTGTGACATCATGCTGTGTGTGCACCCAGAGTACAAGCTTACTGAAGGTTACTGAAGAGCAACCACTTGCTATCTCTGTCGGTCTTGTTTTGCTGTTTTTTAGCCATGCTAGCATCTTTGCTATTTGGATGCAGAAATTGTTCCTCAACATTTCTACACAGTTGCTCTCTTTGGTGCAATTAAGCAATTATCATGCTCCTGGCATGTTTTAAAATGCTGAACAGACCCAGTTGATTCTGGTGTTGTATCAAGATGGAAAGAGGAAAAGTTCTTTGTGACTTTGAAAGAGGGAAAATAAACTCTTCCTCAGATGATGAAACATTTCTATCCTGGCGGTAGTGGTCTCCTCCGGAATGACAAAGGCCACATATATAGGGCACAAGGGGTCACTGAATAGTTTAATGAGTATGAAAACGTTTTGAGTAATATGCTATTGCTTTTGCAATTACCATATCTCAACTAAATGATTACAACACTTGGGACATTTTGAACAAAAGTGTTATTAAGTGCTCTCCAATATGTGTTCCCCCAGTATATTGCTTTTTAAATTATTGCTAATAATGTGACTTGTGCAAATTCCAAATGTTCTCTTTACACGTTCTTCCTTATTGGCATCTATAAATAAACATGGCTTGGAAAGTTGAAGCAGCAGAGTGCAAGGTGGTGTTTACAGGCTATTGTATTGCATTACAGAAATTGTAGGATTAAGCCTATATTAGCCTGACTCTTGGGAATATAAGTGTCAGGCTATCTTAGCATGGGGTGCTTCAATTTTACCATTATACCCTCACTTTATGGAAGTGCAGCACTAATTGGCTGGAGTATACATTTAACCATACCTTTTATACCTTGTGTCTTGTGCTTTTTTTGTTAAGCGTCGACATCTCAGATCTACACTATACAGGCTAGGCAGGTGTCAGCTGTACACGTCACAATAAAATGTGCATTTGAGCAACTTTCAAGTATTATACCATATTATACCAATTTTCTTGATCATATCTTTCTGACATTTCACTCTTTTTAGAAGCCCTTCTTCTCCTACTGCAGTGCAAATACATCCCATGCTGAACATATACAACAAGTGATTCAACCTTCACGCAGGTGAATCCGTTTGTCACAAAGTTACACTGAACTCCATTGTGACTGCTGATAAGATACAAGCACTGAGGATACTGCCCTGTGTGTGTGTGTGTGTGTGTGTGTGTGTGTGTGTGTGTGTGTGTGTGTGTGTGTGTGTGTGTGTGTGTGTGTGTGTATGTGTTTGAGAGCGATAGACAGAGAGAAAGAGAGAGAGAGAGCACACAGCAGATGTTAGTAGGAAAGGAACAGCTCATTGGCAGAGAAAAGGACAGAGCTAGAGTAAAGGGAAAGCGTATGATACTAAAGGTTGTTAAGCTTCAAACCAGCTGCACTCTCTGTTCCGACTTTGACGTGCCCAAAACTTTATTAGGCTCTGAGAACTCCCTATCTTTTGCCTTTTTAAGCCTGTCTTTAAAAGTGCTGCTTTCACACAGTCCCTGCGTATAGGATTTATTTCTGCTTGGAGGACAAAACAGAGAGCTCTCATAGACTCAATAGTCAGTGTGAAAATACTATGTGAAGTTAGATAACTGGTGGAGCATGGATTGAGTTGTTTAATGCCCTCCTACTGTACACATTTCTTAATACATTACATCCAGAAAATGTGCTACCTTTCCAATTATGTTCACCACTCTCAGCCGTGAGCCAGCACACACTCATAACATAATAGCCGTGTCATGAATCAATGGAAATACATCACTATAACACAACATTGGTAAGCCAGATAGGACCCCAAAATGACTTGCTGCTTCAATCTCTTTTAGCGGGCAATGCAAACTTGATTTATGTCATGCCTTGATAACTAAGCCCTTGAATCAGGGTATTTCTTGGAATGCTACTGCCGCTCTTCACCACCAGAGAGCAGTAGCCTATAAAAAAAAAAGAAGAATAGGCCCAACACCATTTCTTTTCCTGACCATTTGGATGGAAATCATGACCACATTTTAATGATTGATTTACCTTATTCAAATGCAGAGGAGTGGAGGTGTTTCTTTTCATTTCTACTCTCAACTGAAATCCTTTTGGCCTAACTGTAAAATGGCAAATAATTTGCCAGACATTCTATGACAGGGTCAATGCAATCCAATTGCATCCAAGTAACTGTAGTACGTTTAATTTTCTTCTTTTTTTCTCTGGAATATTTGGTCCCAGGAATATAAACAGCTTAATGTGTTCTTCTTCACGGGCCTTTTATTCCTATCGGTCCTTAGGCTCCAAAAAGAAGAGAAAAACCATTCAATTGGAACGTCTTGAACGAGTGAAATGTCAGAAAGATATGATCAAAAAAAGGCACAGAATGCGTGAAGAAGAGTTTACAAATTGGTTTGCAAAGTCTTCTCTTCTCTTCTCTTCTCTTCTCTTCTCTTCTCTTCTCTTCTCTTCTCTTCTCTTCTCTTCTCTTCTCTTCTCTTCTCTTCTCTTCTCTTCTCTTCTCTTCTCTTTAATTATTTTCGAGTGTCTCTCAATTCAAAGTAGCAAGAAACATGCTGTGAAGGAACTGTATGTTGTGTTGTTCCCCTCCAACTAGGTGACAACAGCCACTGCAAATTGACATTGCCTGCTGTAGGGCTGAGGGGCTGAGTTATTTGTCCAATGTGTGACAGAGTGTGGTATGCTTGCCTATCATCAGAATTATCAGCCCTGTGGAAATTGCAAAAGTTTCACACATGAGCAGTAAACAAGTCATTAATGCAAAACAGTTCAGTATCTTCCTCTGGTTTAAAGGTAAAAGGTCCACCAGTGGATGTGAACACACAGCTGGTTGGTATGCTTGGAAAGAAATGGAGGGTTCAAAGTGTTGAGGGGTTGAAAGTTGGTCTTTTGCTCATAATTTTCGTGGCAATTTATGTCGAAAACAGATTAGCAGATACAACAGATATTTACCCAATTCCCCCCTCAACTTCATAATAATAACCTTGTTCCTGTAACTGAAAGGTAGCAGTCTACGGGAGCATAGTCATCTGTGATGTAAATGAGTGTGCGACACAGGAACAAACTGGCAGTTTGGCCGCAGACAGTAAACGTCTACCAGAATGGCACTTTGTGTAAACACGCATGGTCTTTGTATTGATGATTACAGAGCGGCGGTGCTGAGATGCCTGTTTTGGGGAAAGAATTCCTGCCGCGTCCTCTAAATGCCGACCCTTTCACGACTGTAATATGGGAACAAAGACCGACCAGATGTGGATCTGTACAGTTTGTATGTCCTTGTGTGAATGGTTGTGTGCAATTGGGGAAGGGGGGGGGGGGGGGACTGACCCAGACAGGAAATAATTGTAGGTTGGTTCTGCAGTGGGGTAAAATCAGTGGTTTTGCATGTTGAGCTTTTGCTTTTATGTATGGGCTTCCTGAAGAAGCAACAGGTTATGGAGCCAGTGAGGACAGAGTAGAGAGTGACAGGAGGAGGGCTCTTTTCATTGCTATTGAGTGATGAAAGCTTTAGAGTAACAGCTGTGTCATGTATATGCAGGAGGAAATTATGGCAGAGGTATTCACATCCTTTGCTTAAGTAAATGTACTGATAAAACAATGTACAAATCCTTACACATTACAAAAAGGTCCTGTATTAAAACATTATTACATACATGAAGTACAGCTGTGCAGATAATATGTACTTTATCTTTAAAAGTAAAGTCATTATGAAAAACGGCCCATTTCAGAGCGTCATATTACTTAAGTGGATTATTATTCATGGTGCATTGTGAGCTGCATTTGAATCTTGTAGCCGGTCAAGTAAGATAATTATAACTACGTTGTATACGGTTCAGTTGTTTGAACTATTTAAATGCATCATATTTTAGACTGTATGAAATGTTAATATGTAAGTACCTTCAACTGTTAAAATAAAGCGGAGACAAATTGCCTCATTTGCATCCGGCATGTGGTGGAATTATAAAGTGCACACACTCAGCTTTGTCACAGCATTAAACAATACAACTCCTACCTCCTGATTCTGAGGGGACAAAGGTGTGTGGGTGGTGTGTCTCTACAAACAAACAAAACAAGATTTTCTCAATGCAGTACATTCACATTTTTCGGGGCTTATCCTTGGAGTGAGAGTCTGTATTGTTTTTTTGGCACTTGATGTTTTTTTAATGGTTACTCCTCCTGGTAACTAGACACAAACCACATGACAAAACATTACAAAACCTGCCCCCGTACATTCAACAACAATAATCTAAAGCTATTTTCATATTTTAACATTACAATGACACAACTATGTGAGATACGTGTGACTGTATCTGCTCTGCTGTGATCCTGCTGTTTCTATAACAGGGTGCACAACACTGTTGAATATTCATTTAGCTTTTAATGGTGCACGAGGGCCCAACTCATCACAGAATAATACAGAATTATTATAAGTAGGGAAAGTTTTATTTTATTTTTCGTTATAATGCGGCATGCACACCCAAGATATTATGCAAATGCAACAACCTGATGGGTTCTTCACTCTCATACTGTCTTAAATCATTCACATTCCCATATATAGGTTCAAACCCCAGGATCTCCATGTGTGGTCCTTATCACAGCGCAGCAGCCGCTGTGAAGAAAGAGCCCCATATCCTTTACTTTATGAATTTCATAAATCTAAGGCTGGACTTTCCAAAAAGTTTATCTGCGCCTGGTAGGTGATAGAGATGCGCTGCAGGGATGAGCCAGTGTTTTAATGCTAATTAGTCATATGGGAACAGTAAAGGATGTTTGTGGAATGGAATCACTTGTAAACAGCTCATCATGCCACCATATAGACTGCGTATTGCATTCTTCTAAGCAAATACATTTGGTGGGAAACAAACATTGTAGCATAAAACTCCAGGTGAAAATTCCCACTGGTCTCTAATTGTGTTGACTTAATAATGATCTTTACATCCCTGTCCTTTGTTCCCTCATCACTCCCTCGGTCTCTCATCACACTTCCATATTCAGTATTATCTGTCTAAATGTACACTTCTTAGAGTGCAGATCTGACACGGATGTATCTGAATGGTTTCTCTCATGTAAAGTCACAAAGAGAATGTTCTAGCACATACAGTATATATAAATATATATAAATATATGACAGCTGGAAAAGCTGCCGGTGCCATGTACTTTGAAATAACAGGGCACTAGAAACCCTCTAATCACCTGGCATTTTAAACGTGGGTGGTGGTGAGTCAAGAACAAAACGTTGTACGTCTAGGGTTCAGGCTCATGTACAAGGATGTTACAGACTACAGGCTGTCAGGTTTGCAAGAACAGCGTGGGATCTTACAACAATTCACGTCTGAAACTTTTTACATTTGCATTACAAAGCATTATATTACATTGAATGACATTCACAGTGCTGATGCTTGTTTCTCCTTTTTTTGCCGAAGTTATATACGTTTCTAAAAAGCACACTGTGTTTTTTCTGTGATTGTACACATTTTTGAACCAATATACATTGTTAGCAAAATTAAATTTGTACCAATTATATTTTATTAACGACAGCCATCCTTTTTATTTGCAGGAGCCACTGGTAAATGTCTCACCATTAATGCTAACTACTGCATGAAAAATGTATTCAGCAAAATAATTCTAAATGGCAAAGAAACAGCTCACATTAATACATTCAGTTTGAAAAGCAGGGGGAGAAAAGAGGGTTTAATCTTTCATGATTTAGCCTTGACAGGTGTTCCAATTTGCTGCACAAATTCCCTCCAAGGACCAGCCAAGTCTAGCAGGATAGATTTTTCTCCAGTCTCAAGAAACAGTTTATAGCATCTTCTGGTCCCTGACAAATGCCGAATGTGTATTTCACATCCTGACGCTGCGGATTATTGCAATATTTTAGATTTAAGTTCTTTGGCTTTTAGTTCACTTGCCTACACTGAGAGGGACAAAGTTAGTTATTTATCCAGCACCCAGAACGATGGGAGCTTTGAATAGTTGCTTTTTTTCCTTGAGGGAAGGTGAACGTGTTGCAGGAGCCAGAATTTGCTTGCTAATTCACCACAA
Organism: Ammodytes marinus; assembly: GCF_949987685.1. Lineage (NCBI taxonomy): Eukaryota > Metazoa > Chordata > Actinopteri > Uranoscopiformes > Ammodytidae > Ammodytes > Ammodytes marinus. The sequence continues at coordinate 14,499,379 of NC_137218.1, forward strand.
GACAAACAGCAAAATGAATACATGGATGAATGCATCCATGAATTGAAATTAAATGACCCAGCCTTTAACTTCTGTCAACTTATTTACACTTAGAACCTTCGTAGGAAATGTGGCATTAGAGCAAACGAGGAGAAACATTATAGAGGATTAATGAGCCTCCAACGAGCAGACTAATGGCCCTTTCCCTTATTTATGGAATAAAGCCCAAAGCCCATATTTATCTAATCAGCATCACATCTCATCCCTGTTTTAGCTGTACAATAACCATAATGGATTTTACTTTTTATTTAGCTCTGTTGGCCTTTCCACTACAATAGTCAATATGTCCGCAACACTCCTTAAAATCAAATTTTACATGTTTATGTGAAGTTTTCTGAATTTTTTTTTAGGCTGTATGGGTTTCTGTTGCACACAAGACCGTCAAGAGTGAGTGAGTGAGTAAGTGTAAGTGTGTGTGAGAGAGAGAGAGAGAGAGAGAGAGAGAGAGAGAAAAAGAGAGAGAGAGGGAGAGAGAAAGATGTGAAACAAGGATCCATTATCACCCTGGAACAAAGCTTTGCAGTGAGCAGTATGTGTCTTAGATACCAAAAGAGGATGCCCCTGAGCTTTAGTTTCTGAAGAAGTAAGAATTAATCATTGACATATTTATAAAATAATGTCAGGACTGACAAGCCTGATAGTGCATACATTATCTGTATTAATATAAAAGAGACAAATGGTTTAATTAGTTTAAAAGGATTGCTTATAAAAACATTTTGCATCGTTAAAATAATGAATTCGTTTAAATCGTATTTTCTCATCAAAGCAACAACAATACAAAGTAAGTGGGGTTATTCAACTTTCTCTTCAGGCACATCATTGAAAATATTGACAATCTCAGCAGCCCTCTGGGTATAATTGCGACATTTCCCCGAATTGCATCAGTGTTTATGTATGTCCACAGATGACAATGTTGACAGGTGAAACTCGGTAATTGCACTAAGTGTAATGAATCACATTTGAGCAATTCAGCTCATCCTCCAGTCCCCGCCTAGTGTGAGCGACTGCTGCACTGCCCATTAGCGACACGTCTGGGGAAACAATCCCTTCAAATCCTCCAATATGAGCAGAGATGGGCGGTAGCACTTAGACGCAGGCTGTCGGTGTCTGAAGTTAAAACTCCTGCGCGCTATTCTCGCTGAGTATATCGATGGTCCGGACGGATAGATGCACGGGAGTCAACGTGTAAGCATCCAGCTGACTCCCAGCACTTTGGGGGATATTTTACCTTTTTGAGAGAAAATATACAAATCAAACCTTGCTCATTTTTCAGCATCACCTCGCCAAAGTGACTGTTTTTTGGAGATGGTTTGGATCACAACGTTCGACAAGATGTTTTACAGACTTCTCCTGTGTGTTTCACTAACGTGTGTTGTTTTCGCTCAGCCGGACAGCACGGGATTATTTTACGCACTGAGATCTGAACTGTCAGAAGATGCAATCTTGGTCGCCAACAACGGAATACGTGTGCCTTTCGGGAGATCGCTCTTCATCGATCCCATCAATGATTTGGTCATTCAGACGCAGCCGGGAGACAGATGCACCATCACCGTCCTGGATAATGATCCGCTCGCACAGAGACCGGGGCACCTCTCTCCCAAAAAGTTCCCGTGTGATTTCGGTCCCAACGATGTGACATATTCCCACTATGGGTCGAGGAGTCCAGCTAAAGACCGAGTGAGGCTGCAGCTCAGGTATGACGCGCAAACAGAGACCGTTATTATACCATTTATGATGGAGGTTGAAGTGGTTTTTACGCAGCTAGAGTTACTCACCAAAAACATGCCTCTCATTGTTGATAACCTCAGAGGATTCAGTAACCCTATTGATAAGAAGATTGTGGAGTTTACTTATGACAGAGACTCTCATACATGCGAGGTGACTTCCCTGTCAAGCGGTAGCGCGCTGCCTAGATATGGAAGACTCGTTGATGCGGGTAAACTTTCGAAAATGATGGACTGTGATGAATTCACACAAGCTGACATCCGCTATGAGCACACGTTTGAACGCCAATCCCCAAACAAAGACTATGTTCCCATGGTTGTGGAGCTGCATGACAAGGAGGGCAACTTAGTGAAACAGGAATATTTCCATCTCATGATTCGTGTCAAAGAGGGACAAGAAAACACTCCCCCTAAGCCCAGCTTTGTGTCAATGATGATGATGGAGGTCAGCCAATTTGTAATGACAGCTCTCACCCCTGATATGCTCGCTGCTGAAGACGCAGAATCACACCCAGATGAGCTTATTTTCAACATCACCTCTCCTCTATCTTACGAGGAGGGCTACATAGTCAGTACTGATGACAGAAACCTCCCCATCACGTCTTTCTACCAGAGGGACTTGCGTGATCTGAAAATAGCCTACAAGCCCCCCTCCCTGGACTCAGAAACTGAGAGGATTTTCCAGCTGGAGTTTGAGGTGGTAGACACAGACGGGGCTGTCTCGGACCCTTTTGCCTTTATGATAGTTGTGAAGCCCATGAACTCCTTGGCCCCCGTTGTGACACGCAACACGGGTCAGCTGCTGTACGAGGGGCAGTCTCGGCCTCTCTTCACAAGCCACAACTTGGAGATCAGCGATGAAGACAACCTGGACGCCGTCACCCTCACAGTGGTGGATGGGCTGCGGCACGGCGACCTCATGGTGCTGGGCTCTCACAGGAACTTCTTCACAGCCGCTGACCTTACGACAGGCATCGTTATATATCAGCATGATGGCAGCGACACATACAGCGACAACATTGTCTTCAAGATGTCTGACGGAAAGAACGAAGTAGAATTCCTTTTCCCCATCACTGTCGTTCCCACCGACGACGAGCCGCCAATTGTAAATGCCAACACCGGCCTGGTGCTATTCAAAAAACAGATGATGCCTATATCGCCCCTCATGCTCAGCGCTGCAGATATTGACTCAGAGGACTCTACTATTAAATTCACAATTGTCCCTCCCTTTTCCTCTATTAGCACAGTGTTATTACGGCAATCAGATGCCCCAGAGGACCCCTCATCATGGAAGTTTAACACTGAGGATGAAGTGTATGAGAAGGAGGTGACAGAGTGGCTTCAGAAAGATATCACTGACGGGAAGTTGTTTTACAGGCACACAGGCCCTCACAACACTGATACTATCATGGATCAGTTTGTGTTCACAGTTCAGGATGACAATGACCCCCCTAATGAGTCCGGAGAGAGTCTGTTTATGATTCGTGTTTTACCCATAGATGACGTACCCCCTGAGCTATTCCCTGGCACCACCCTGCAGATGACTGTACAGGAGTACAAGCTCACTCACTTCAGCAAAGAAGTTCTGCGCTACACTGATTTGGACTCAGAGGACCGTGACCTCAAATACACCGTTATCCAGCCCCCCACAGACACAGATGAAAATAACCCAGTTGGATTCGGTTCTTTGGTTCTGACAGACAGCCCAGACACCGAAGTCACAGAGTTCACACAAGCTCAAGTCAACCATCATAAGATCTCCTACGGCCCCCCGGATGTTGAACTTGGAATTACAGCCCACGTCGTTCAGTTTCGTTACACTGTTGAAGACACGGCTGGGAACAATGTAGAAGGAGCTTTCTCTGTCTTCCTCCAGCCCGTCAACAACAAACCCCCTCAGATTACAAATACAGGCTTTACTGTTCTTGAACGTGGCATGCACATCATCAGTATTGCTGAGCTGGACACCACAGACCTCGACACAGAGAGCAAACTGATTACCTTTACTCTAAGCGAGCCCCCTAAACACGGCCAGCTCCAGGTTGCATTCACTGACCTGGAAAACAAAGGTGTTTTCACACTTCAGGACATATCTGAAGGGAAGATATCATATGCTCATGGTGGCGAGGAGACAATAAGTGATGATTTTCAGCTGGATGTGAGTGATGGTTTTCATGTTGTTACCGTGACGGTCAAAGTTAATGTAAGGCTTGTGGATGATGAAACTCCAACCATCAACTTGCCCGAGGGAACAATCGGCTCTCATATGGATGTGCTGGAGAACGGCGCCACTGAAATCACAACTAATGTCATTCAAGGCCATGATGATGACACAGATGACCTCCATCTGACATTTATTGTGGAAGATTCCCCAGCGATGGGTGAAATACTGGTTAAAGGAGTGCCTGCCACTAGGTTTACACAGGCGGATATTATTAATGGTGTTGTTGTGTACGCACACACCGGTGGTGAAATAGGTCTCACCTCTGAGCAGGATGGCTTCAATCTGACTCTTACGGACATGTCCGATGATTGGACTGTAGGTGGCAATAAGGTCAACGGAGTCCACGTTCGAGTCACTATCCTTCCTGTTGACAGCCAGGCTCCAGAGGTCGGAGTTGGAATTCAGTTCAGCGTCATTGAAGGGGAGAAATATGCCATCAGGCCTCAGCACTTAGACGCTGATGATAATGACACTCCAACTGATGATATCCTTTGCACCATCATCGTCCAGCCCACCACTGGCTATGTGGAAAATATATCACCCGCCCCAGGCTCAGAAAAGTCCAGGTCAGGAACAGCAATCAGTGCTTTTACTATCAGAGACGTCAGGGAGGGGAATGTGCACTATGTGCAGAGCATTCACAAAGGGGTAGAGCCATTGGAGGACAGGTTCACATTTAGGTGTTCTGATGGCATCAATTTCTCTGAGAACCATTTCTTCCCTATTGTCATCATCCCAGCAAATGATGAAAAGCCGGAAATTTATTTGAGGGAGATAGTCGTGATGGAGGGAATGAACATTGTCATCGACACTCCGATTCTGAACGGGGCCGATGCCGATTTTCCACCTGAGGAGCTAATGTTCATCATTTCCAAACCTCCCAAACATGGTGTCATTTTAAACCAGCTATCCACAGGCTCAGTTTTGGTGACTAACTTCACTTTAGAGGAGATTAGGGAGGCATCGAGTATTATTTATGAGCACGATGACACCGAGACAACTGAGGACAGCTTTGAAGTCACACTCACTGATGGAAAGTATTCAGTGGTGAAAACAGCCATGGTGTTGATCATCGCTGTTGATGATGAGACCCCCCGGATGATCATAAACGACGGCCTGGAGGTGGAAATTGGGGAGACCAAAGAGATCACGGACCAAGTGCTCAAAGCAACAGATTTAGATTCAGATGACAGTACACTCACATATGTCATTCGATTCGGGCCTGGTCAGGGACTCCTGCAGAGGAAAATCTTGTCAGGATCTCTGGAGAACATCACGCTAGGCATGAATTTCACACAAGCTGAAATCGATGCAGGGCTCATCATTTACACTCACAACGGTCAGGAGGGCATCCGAGACTTGGTCAAATTTGACGTCACGGATGGGATGAACCCACTTATTGATCGTTACTTCTACATCACCGTGGGCAGTATTGACATGGTGTTCCCCGATGTGGTCAGTAAAGGCGTGTCACTCAGAGAAGGTGGCAGAGTGACTTTATCCACAGATCTTCTCAGTACCACTGACCTCAACAGCCCTGATGAAAACCTGGCCTTCACAGTCACAAGGGCTCCTGTCCGAGGTCACCTGGAGTGTACAGACACTCCTGGGATGCCCATTGTGTCTTTCACTCAACTCCAACTGGCTGGCAGTAAGATTTACTACATCCACACCTCAGACGATGAGGTGAAAATGGACAGTTTTGAGTTTGAAGTCACTGACGGCTATAATCCTATTTTCAGAACATTCAGAGTCTCCATAGTGGATGTTGATAATAAGAAACCCGTTGTCACCGTAAATGGTTTAGTTGTAACAGAAGGGCAGAGTAAGCTGATAACGCCGTTTGAGCTCACCGCTGAAGACCAGGACACAGCCGAGAAGATGCTTAAATTCACAATTACCCAGCTGCCTGTTCATGGTAAACTCCTTCACAACAAGTCTGCACCTGTCACCAGCTTCACCAAACAAGACCTAAACGAAAACCTCATCAGCTACAACCACGATGGAACTGAATCATCGGAGGACTCTTTCTCGTTTACCGTCACTGATGGCACACATACAGACTTTTATGTTTTCCCCAACACAGTGTTCGAGACTCGGCACCCTCAAACAATGAAGATCACCATTGTGGCTACTGACAATGGCGTGCCCCAGATCGTGGTGAATAAAGGTGGCCCCACTTTAAAGATCTTGCCCACGGGTTACCTGGGGTTCCCCATCAGCTCTAAAGTGCTGAGGGCAGTGGACAGAGACAGCAGCCCAGCCTCCCTGGTGTTCCACATCACCACCCAGCCTAAACACGGTTACATTGTTAACCTGGGACAAGGAAACAACTCCATCCATACATTTAGTCAAGGTAAGCCCTGATTAAAAAAAAAACCCTCACTAGAATGATGGCGTTTGCATGAATTTTTCAAGATCAAATGACAATGGTTTCTTTACGAGTGCTTGAGTGACATAGGCCTCACCATAGGAGGAAAAATGGATTTTAAAACGTAATTTGTACTGCTGGTAAACAAAATTACAATTATTTTTACAAGCAAAATTACATTGGCTTCAGTTTGACAAGAAAAACTAAATTTCCTCACCAGGTAGCTTTAAACATCTCTAATAGTCTGATAACTTTGCTCATATGGCAGTTAAATGTAGTTTTAATCATATTGTTGGGGGATTTTAAATGATTAAAACCCTCCTATGTGTATTGTGATACACTTTAACTCAGAAGAAAATTTTAAAGTCAAAAAGCACTTCAAAGATGTGCATTTTGATTAATGTTTATCACTGCCTCCCGAAGATGTTAATTTATGGAGTAATATTTATTCATATACAGTATGTGTGACAGGTGCACGCTTGGGAATTTCAATAGTTAATTTGTCGGCCTGATTTAGATGTGCCTGGCTCATCAAATCATAATAAGTAGACCCAAGTTAGAGGCTGATGTTTCGTGCAAATGTCTTGTAGATGGTTTGAAATGAATAATTTAGTATTTCTGCATCTCTGGGGAAATGTTCACATTCAATGTTCTCTACAGTGGTTTGTTAAATGAGGCAGGACAGAAGTAGAGGATCATGTGAAAAGGTCAGAGCAGACCTCTTTGTGACAGGATGGCATTTGAGTTGGAGCACATGCTGATTATGTTTGACCAAAGCAATTCAATTTGAAAAAAAAAAAAATATTTCGTCATTTGTGCACCTTAATAATTCACATAGAAAACTGAAACCCCACAAAATATTTCTAAGCTTGACCAACTTTTAAAGGGAGATTATGCCACTTGAATTATGACTTTGTAAAACATTTTTGGGTGTTTATTGATAATGGAGACTCAATCAAGACAACAATGTGGCTGATTGAGGTTTAAAGCAACGCAATCAATGTGGTGTTTCATATCATGCTGAGGCAATCATACTAACAAGTAAGAACATTTACCTGCTCATGCCCCAGCTTGGCAGAAGCAGAAAAGCAGGGGCTCAGATCACGGGGTAAAACAAGTGCTCTTCAGTCTAAAGAAGATGGGCGGGCACTTAGTTCTGACAACCACTGTGCGGTTGCAGTCTTTGTAAGAAAAGGGCACAGACAAGGGAAGTGCAGTGGGAAAGAGAAGCAAAAGGGCAGGAGAGGGGGCAGTCAGAGCAAGTAAAGTGGAAGAGAGCGCAAAGTAGGTAGGAGAGAAGGGGGGAGGTGGTGTTGATGGGGTGAGAGAAATGAAGAACGAGGGGCGTGAGAGACTGAGAAAGAGAGAGAGAGAGAGAGCAAACGTGCTCGTCAGAAGAATCAGTCAGGTGAAAGAGACAATCCCTCGCTCTTTATTTACTCATCCTATTTCCAGGGCACATCCCATGGGGGCATTCTCTTTAAATATTTGATGAACATTGTGCCCCTGGTTCACGGTGGTGACACTGTATTTGTAAGGTCCTGTAAGTGCGTCTCAACACTCCAGTGAACAATCTTCTCTTGCTGTCGCTCCTGTACCATTGGATCGATACTCAATAATGTGGAAATCTGAACGCTAAAACAAATGTAGAACAATTCTCCCATGCTTTTTTTTTTTTTGCCCCTGTCGCCATGTTAGAAGGGAAGAAGGAGGTAGCAATGACGGCAAGAGCCACCTAAGAGGTTTAAGATGCGTCCCCAGCCAGGAGTCAAGGGTTTATATTTTTATGAAGCTACTTCCTCTGACATCTATTATTGAAGGAGGTGGTTCGGAGGGGCCAGGCCCTTTCACAGTCTTGATGATTTTCCTGTACTGTAATAGTAGTTTTTTTTTGAGAATGGTGGAAAAAAAATGCACACAGAGCCCTGTAATTACGAAAAAGAAAAAAGAAAACAGTTTTGGGGAAACGGCTGTGCAAGTGCAGGTGCCCGTTGCACTCCTGTTCTTAACATTCTTAGCGTTGTCTGTCATTAAAGAATCCACTGTCACCTGGTTTTCCAGGCTGTTGACATAGAGAACAGGATTTAAACGTTTTCTGTTGGTTTAGCTTGAGCTGTCACGGATTTGAGGTTGTGGCCCTACTGTCCTGGATTACGGATGCATGACTTTCAGAGTGCTTTCTCTGGTAGAAAATTGTTCATGCTGAGTGCCGATAAGGAAGTGAAACAGTGTGATACTAGAGACCTGCTGTTACTGTTGCTGATACGGTGCTGAAGCGGGACAGCTTCCATCTTTGAACAATTATTTGACAGAGAGAGTGTTTGAATAAATTATAATAGAACTTCAAAGTGTGTTTGAGGCTATTTCTGCAGCCAGCATGACATTTCGATTTCTTTTTCTTAATCTTAGAATGCAAATTGTTCCATAAATATATATTTGTAAAATCTTGACAAGGGCAAGTCTTTTCTTTTAATAGATAAGTATAGTTAAGAAATCCCCTTGCTCGGGATTGTTTGCAAGGTGATTGTTGACATTTTCATCATGCATCGGCTCACATTTATATGACATATAACTATTGAGTTTAATATGCAGAGAGCTTGCCCTCATTTGCATTTGGCAATAAAATACATCAAATGTTTGCTTACCATATTTGACTTCACCAGTTTTATCGCTCCAAGAAACTAAAGTTACTCTCCTATTGCAGCTGATATCGACGACCTGAACATCTGCTATGTGTTACGGAATGAAGAAAACGGCACATCGGATCTCTTCCATTTCTCCGTTGAGGATAACGGTAAGATTTCCCCTTTTGTCGACACTTTCTTTACACTTGATTTACACTGTATCAGCAGAGAGCTCCTGAACATTTGGCCAGATGACATTTCACCAAAATGTCATTAGATACAAATTGGCTCAGGTGAAGATCAAACCTGTCACTTTCTTTCGGCGAGGCGTGGTATGCTCTCTCTAACCTTTAGATTCATCTCTTCTTTTCATATAATTTATAACTCTCCTCTTCTCACTTGAGGTTCTGCTGTAGTCGTCATGGGTCAGAAAAATTGCTCATTACTCACACGGCGACTCACAACTCATGACTGTGATGGACCTGCAACTCAGCTGTCAGGCATCACATCCCCAGTTTATCTGTGTAGATTGTTCCAGATTTTACAAACAATTCAATAAATAATATTTTTGATTTTCATTCATAATCACTTGGCCAATTAGCAAATTGGCTTTCAGGTGGATAAAGTGACTACAATGTACACTGTCTTGATTTTAAATCAGTAAGTGCCAATGAGTTTTTTTTTTCTTTAAGATAGTGTATATGTGATATACACAACAATTACAGCAGCTGTCGTTTTAACAATGACATTATTTAGACTCGGGCTCCCTTCAATAATGCAATATAAAAGAGGAATATGTATAAGAGAAAAACACAAGTGAAGAGAGCAACATGAGACCTAGATAGACACAAAAGAAGTGCAAAGGCATGGTGCAGATAAAAATGTACGTGTAGCGATATGGTTTACCATATAAAAAGAGAATGCAACATGATATTTTAATGTAAACTAAAAAAGAATACTGTACATTGAAATAAAAGACAAATTAAAATAAAATAATAATAACTGTAATAAAATACAGTCGCAAGGAATAGAATATTATTAAGGTGAACATTAGGCCTTAAACGTAAACAGACATTCTTAAACAGATGTGAACAAGTTAACAGGTGAACTGCCGTGCAGATTAGCAGTCAACAAAGGTGTTCAAATGTAGTTCAAACGACTGCAGCAGCATAGCTCACTGTTTAACCAATAGGGCATCCATCCATGTGCATTAAAGAAAGGAAATGTTATTTGGCTCTGCAAAGATTAACACACATCATCAATCGAGTTCAAAGATATAACGAGGCTGTATCATTTGTAAAAAATGACTGCAGGACTTGTCAAGTAGTATTACTGTATATTCTGTCTTGATGAAAGAACACTTTTTCAGGGTTTTTTTCTTTGCGAGCATAGAGAATATCAAATGTGAACAACAACCTGTACAATACATATTTCAGGTCGAAATAACCAACACTTTGTTATCTTGCCTTAACCATGCTTATTTCAGTATTTCAGCAGTTTGCCTCTGAAAGTTTAGGGCAACTCATGAGAATAGGGCACTTTAATTCTGAATAAAAAAATATTCAGCTTTTATACAGTAATCCTCTGCTTTATGACCAGCTTGAGATGCATTACAAGCATAATTCACGTCCTGGTTGAAGCACGTCAAATGGCCAATTTAAATTCAGTGCATTTGGTTCTATATATGTCTGCTCGCAACGTGTGTGGAATAAGCATCAATTTACAAAGGCAGCAGCCAAATCAGCAATCAGCGACTGGGAGTCTCATATGGGAAATTTCTCTCTTGGATTACCAAGCTGTGGAAAGAAATCTAAATATTGCAATACTGAACAGAATCTATCATTACTGTAATGAAGCAACAGCATTTCAAATAGTTTTCTAGGGCTGCAATCAAATTTGAACTCTTTGGGTATTCAAATATGCCCATAGAAAGAACATAATTCATACACGCACAGACAAATTGCAAATACCAAAACATACCCTAAAGGTCTGATGTCTAAGACTTGTTAAAAGCAGCCAAAAAATATGGATTTTATATTCATATAAAAATGTTTTAAGCAATGCATTAAAGAAAAAACAGACTTAGTGATGTTTAAAGTTGTACAAATGTCTAGATCTCTTATTAAACAAAACAAATAATGGTTTCCTTAAACCTTTCATGAAAGTGTCATGACCACAGAGCCACAATTACCACTCAACACTTATGGTGTTTAAAACAATCTGATAAGGGAGGCTTTTTTTCTCAATTAATTGAGTGGCACTCACCTTTTTTTGTGGTCACTGAGATAGAAAAATACAGGTCAATTCAATTTTCTCAACTCCACCACAACCTCGCTGCACATGTGCAAATGAGCAATCCTCCCTGAAATCCTAAAAAGGAAGAGGTTCCCCCTGTTTTATAATGGAACACGAGTATTAAGATTCATTTAGGACACACTTGCCAAGGATTCTCAGTTCTGTTAATTTTTCCTCCTGTATGCCGAGTTATGATGTCGCCATGTTAATGACTGCACGTTTACTGAACAATTGTTGTAGAGCCTTGTAAGCCTCCCTTTATTGGCGTACTAATGGGTATTCTCAGATTCAAATTCAGAAAGTCAGAGGAATAACCCAGTGGTTCTGGATTATTCACAGTAATGCAAGGCTGTGTATCACCAGATGTCCAAGGTTCTTTACACAGGCAAGGCTGAGTGTATTCTTCAGTTAGACTGGGATATAACAGTACTCGAGATGGAGATTCTTTCCACCAGTTTGACACTATTGTAGGGGAGAACGGGGTTATATGTCACACGGGTTGGTTGTCACAATCGTTATATCTCGGAACCAGAAGGCGCTGTCTGTGAAATTTAGATATGTAAATATCCAGAATTGGGATCAGAGGTCACCTACATAATCTTCCTTGGAGTTAGACTGCTGAATTTGAGGTGAGAGGACTGTTTGTGTTTTTCATGTCAAATTGAAAATATTTAGCTCCTCAGTATTTTTCTTCCAGGCTTTTACACAATGGGTTTATTACAAAACACGTGTTACCCTGAAAAAGTGTGAAGGGTAAGCAATAGTTTAGATTATTGTTAGCAAGCTAATTAGTTGTCAGATGGTTGTTGGCCTTGATGCTAGCAAGAAATTCAAGTTGGGGTTGGTCGTCACATTTTTTTGGGGGTTGGTTGTCACATGTTATCCAAAGGCTGCAGCCAGAAAAGGAACCCAATAACCAAATGAATTGTCAAGCTGTATCCTCACTGACACCCCAGAGAAGGATAATAGAGCAGGAAAAGGCAGCTAGCATTTAAAAGAAAAAAGGGCAACCAAATCAAATCAACCCAGTGCATCCCAAACTAGACCAGCTGCCAAGGCTACTGCACCCCAGTGCACTCCACCCCAGCTGGAGAAGAAGAAACAGTAAGTTATGTAGGCCTATTTGTCAACTTGACAATACAATTAAACTTTCACATTTGGTTCTGCTTTCTTGCCTTCTTTTTAAGATTATTTATTTAACATTGTGACAAACAACCCCATAGTGTGTGACAACAGACCCCTTGATGGGGTTGGTTGTCACAATGTGTAAGGGTGTCTTTGATGATTAATTTATTCTTTATTACAATACTTTAGAAAAAGTGAGGGGTACACATTTCAAGCCAACACCTTAAGCTTCAATTACATGTAGGAATGACTATTGATAGATGTTTAGTTGATGAGCAATTCTCACTAGAGTAAAAAGTGCCTTAACCACCTACATCACAGCTGAAAAAAATTAAATATGCTCTCCAATTTTCACAAAAAGAAAACCTTGTATTGCACACTTACTGTCTGAAAACATGAACTAATGGTTTGTGAATTAGCCTTAGACCCATTCTTCAGAAGTATTTTTTCATACTGTAGTGCATATGCACTTAGAAGAAAGTGCTAAAGCGTAGAGGAATAACTGTCCCTTTATGCACATGAAAGGAAAAACATTGACTAATTGATTGTCCATGCTCCTGTAACATTCTTTTTCTCTTTTGACACTTAAGAAAAAGGATCTGCGCTCTTAAAAGGAGTTTATATTATCAATCCATAGGTTTCTTGAATCCATTTAGGTGTCCTCCCCTTTCAGAAGAGTTGGTGTAACGGCAAACAGATTCTCGATGTATATATTTGTAGAATGTGCAAAGGAATGACCAAAATATGCATTTTTAACATAGGCTACTATTAAAAGGCAGCAATACAGTGAATTGCAACAACGTGTGAAGCTTTCTTCCCCAGAAAATCCCCCAATGTAGATCTCAAGCCATTATTTTACTGGAAGGAAGTAAGCATTTTGTACATGTAACACATTCATGTATTTGTAAGGGCACATAATGTACACCTATATACCACACATATACAGTATATATATATTTTTTAGATGTGTTAAGACGCCTATCCAGGTGTGCACTGGTACACACACGCACTCAAACAATCCCACACATGCATACACAGCAGAACACTGAGGGCTAGCCGTAGGCCAAGATGCTGCCGGGCCTCCAGCACAAAGGGGTGTTTGATATTTAAGAGCCCAGGCAGCGTTGCGGGTAATGAGAGCCCTGGGCGTTTGAGCTGGGCAGAGCTCTGAGGCAGCCACTGGTAATTACGTGGCCCTATTACAGGCTCATCTACAGCGGAACAGTGGCAGGAAGCATCCTCTGTCTCAGGTTTAGACCTGCCAGGATCACTATAGTTAACTGGAATGGGCTGGAACATGGCTCCTTTCCCAGGCTTCTCTATAGGCCTTGGGACCTTCAGTTAGGTATAAAGGAGCAGCAGAGAACAACAGAAATTACAATGAAGCAAATCCGCGTAAAAACCAAGAAAGCGAATCCTCAGATTTGAGAAGCTGGAAACTGCTGGTGGCCTTCCTCCTGCTCCAACACAATATCGATTGTTGATATTGTATATTGTACGATGATATAATTCTCCTCCAATCCCCCCTGTCCTTACCCATGAACAACCCTGACATAACACTGCTTTATCCAGAGTTACAACAACAATATGTCACCTTGAATTCAGCCCCTGCAGCTTTTTGTCTCACTGCACACATTACGTGCCTTTTTTTGCCCTTCACAGATACAGTGTCTCAAACTACTCTGTGTGCAACATTTCTCTTGTTTGTGAAAGAAGACCAACTTTCCCCGACTACCGTTCCGCAAGGACACCAGCAGTTCTTTATCATCAGTTATTGTTGGTGCACAGTGTGTGATTGAGTACGATACTGTGGTGCCACTCAGAGCTCTTTGCCCTCTCTTCAAAGGCACTGTTTTCTCTTCACATAAAGGCAGCGTGGCCGAACACTTCAGATGAAATGATGAGATGAAATTCTTTGTGGTGCCTGCTACTCTGTTAAATGACAAGTGTGGCAAATTATTTATGTACACACACGAGTGGATGAAAGAAATGTGTTCTTGTAAAATAAATACATTAGTCAAATTCACACTGCCCCTGTAATAACTTTCAAGCTTTTTAACTCAACAGAAGAACGGCTCATACACGTTTTAAATTATCGATGACCAAGTTAAATGTTAAGGGGAGGATTTCAGATTATTAGTTTTTCCTGGATTTTCTGAACTATAAAAAGTTGTCTTTAATTTGTTTCAAAAGTTGAAACACACTTGTTGCACTATACATTTCCCCCATTCCTCTTTTAATGTATCTGACCACAGTTTACATTGAGAGAGAACTTAACAAACAAAACAAGCTTGAACCGCCTGACACCATGACTACAAATGGAGCAGGTTAATCCCTTGGCCTTTTTTTTATTTTCTTCTTCTTCTTGGCGTTGATAACCTGTCCAGCAAAGTTCACAGATCGGGCAGACTTTGCAAGGTAATACATATGCAGCAGAGCCTGACGAATAACACGTCCCCCCCTGATTTTTTTTGCAATAAAAATTCCCTTTATCTGTTCTAGCATTCAAGAATCTCATGTCACTCCTTTCTCCCAGGGCCCAGCTCTCTTACCCTCATCCTCTACATCTCTCCCTTATACAAACTTTCAACCTTAGATCTTGTTGGGTGTGTTTTATTAATTTCCCATTCTTCTACACTGCGCTCAAAATCCATGTTCAGCATATATTTCTCGTATCCGTATCATAGTCCTCGTTTTCCTTTTTCGAGGTATAGTATTGATAGTTTGCCCTCCTTTCTAGCTGAGTTTTATTTCAAATCATGCCGTTGTTTACCGTGCGGATTGTCAACTTTGTCTCTGTCTTTTTTTTTTCACTGTCACAACTTGGCTGTCTATTCCCGCTGTCTGTTCCCCGCCTGCCGTGTTGGTCTGCCAGCGTTGATGCTGATGGCTCTCTCTGTTGTAGGATTACAGCAACGTCTTGCCGCTGCCAATGTCGCTCGCCCATGATTTGCATCTCATTAGAGCGCCGAAAATTAGAGCGCAAGACTTGTTGAGGGATGTGTGCAGGGACTTTTATCATCACGTTAATCATATTTGATTCTGTATTTCTCTATGCCTGACAGCCAATTCTCAACGTCACCCAAGCATGACCAGACACCCATCTTATTATCTAAAGAATAAACCAAAAATATTGGATCTTGTCAACATTTGTTTTTTCACTAAAATGTTGTTATTGGCATTTTTGCCACTTAAATACATCGCTCCCGATTTTTTGTCACCATTTGTTTCCCACTGACACTACACTTTTATCTTAGCAGTTACTTTTTTTCAATTAGTCTTTTTTTCAATTTCACCCAGTCTTCTCCCCTCCTTAGATAAATCTGTAGGAAAGAGATAATTCCAGCTCACATAAAATCTCATCCTCTGTTTTACAGTCCTTGTGTGTCCTCCTTGTTTCCTGCCATTTCAGTTTTTGAACGGTTCATGTAGGCAATCCTACAATCCTTTCACGTTGCGTTATAGAAGGACACAACATTGGGGAGCTGCAGCTGTGAGCTGTGCATTGTTACTTGCAATTATTTTAACCTTCTAATAACAACCAAGTCAACATTACACATGCCACTGAAGTAAAAATCCACATTTTTCTGGCAAAATAAAATACAGATTTCAGGGAGTCGGGTGAGATAATCGGGGGAAATTTGAGCAGATTAGAAAAGTCTGAAGGAGAAACCAGATATTTCCGTCGCTACTTTAAAATTTATTTGCTGAGACACAGTTTGTTCTCGGGAGTGCCAGTAACCGTCCGAAAAAAACCTTAAAGCCACCCCTCCGTTAAACATTATATATTTGGCATGGGAAGACTTGTCCTGAAGCTGGAGTGATGGGTGTGCTGGAGTTCTGCCTCTGTGATGGGCATTAAAAGAATCCGGCAAGCAGGAGAACAACTGGTGTTCTAATTCATCTGTCAGGGGCACACACACAGATTTTTATACGCACACACACACAACTGTACAACTGTACAACTGCACACACACACATGTTCACCTTAAGGAACACACTTTTTTTAGCTTCCTCCCTTTAAGCTATGCCCAGGGTCCTATGGCTGTCTTTGTAGAAATCAGTGAAGAACCTCGCGGTTATTAAGTGCATCACAAAAACTTCAAAGGAGTGTGGATTTTGTGCCTCAGATGTCAGTTTCTTATGGTTTTTCATGTGCAAGGTCGCTTAGGGTGTTCCTGCAGCACAGTCATGCCTGATGGCTATTGAATGTAGGGGAGGAAACAATACATTATTCGGTTGCTTGCAACTTTTATCTCTTAAGGGTGGGTGGCAGGGGGTAATGTACGTGCACTTCACATCCTCTGTTGCCCACAGGCACACACCGACGCATGGCCGTAATCACTTTTAGAGACAGTGTATGAAACTCCCTGATATAAACAGCTGAGCCACGTTTGTCCTTGAATTTAGTTTGGCTTGACATCCTGCAAAGGGATTGATTAAAACACAGTGACATGTTGAAATCCAGACACTCTAAATTGGTTTGATCCTGGTAAATGAACAACAAAGGAAGATCTCTCTCTCTCTCTCTCTCTTTCTTTCTCTCTCTCTCTCTCTCTCTCTCTCTCTCTCTCTCTCTCTCTCTCTCTCTCTCTCTCTCACACACACACACACACACACACACACACACACATTGGCAACTTGCTCTCAAGTATAGCAGCATTTTAAATACGTGTTTGCCCAGGGCCATGGAATCCTGGTCAGCCTACTGATATCTCCCCACACCTCAGGAGATATAAACTATCATGCTGATTGCCTTGGGCAAAGTGTAAATGTTCAATAGTTGGACAGGCACAACGAATACACAGACACACACACACATAGACAGACAGACAGACAGACAGACAGACAGACAGACAGACAGAGAGACAGAGAGAGAGAGAGACACACACACACACACACACACACACACACACACACACACACACACACACACACACACACACACACAAAAGAAACATCTACATGCAGAACCCATCACTATATTTGTGATCCTCTTTGCCACTAGTTGCACACAATGTAATGTGACTGCCACACATCTGTCAGAATAAACTAAAAGGTATGCAAACATTTTGAGTGGGAGTGAGATATTTGTATTTTGTCAACCATGCCAATTATGTAGGGAGGCACTCCTGTCAGATGGATGGTGCGTGGGCTCCTGTAACTTCAAAAATATACTGGTAGTATCAACAGAAAGAGTGTTGCTGTGCTTCACATGCTATCCGCCTTGTAAATTTCTTTTGATTGTGGGTATGTGTCTCAGACATACACACACACACACACACACACACACACACACACACACACACATAACCACACATTCACACACACACACACACACACACACACACACACACACACACACACACACACACACACACACACACAAACACACACACACACACACACACACACACACACACACACACACACACACACACACACACACACACACACATTAATTGTGTTGCTCTGCACCATGTAACATACAGCATTACATAGACTCTGTCATCTTGTGTTAAACATCACCTGGACGCTCTGCACTTAGTGACATCAACTTAACAACAATCATAGCAGAGATACAAATACCATATAATGTTGTGTAGGGGTTATCACCTGTATGACAAGCCTCAAGTGGTGCTTTCTCGCTGTCTGACTGTGTTATTCAAAGGTACTTTTCATCTAAACTCTGACTTTTCTCTCAAGCTGACTGAAACATGACAGGTCTTTTGAGTCAAATCATATGACTTTGATTTGATGTTATGTAGCCTAGAGTCTTATGGTTTGAAAGTCTCAATCCTCTCCCTAAGCCCAACCAGGTAGAATCTCGACTGATGCCTAGCAGCATATTCAGAAACAGAGCAGATACTGAGGTTTATGTGAAGGTCAGGAGCACTTGTTTAGATGGGCTTTTGAATGAATGATTGTACCTTTTATGTAAGGTTCCTGCTAGTAGCCAAGGATTTATATGCCTTTAGAAAGGAAAGGTCGGAGAAAAAAGAGACCCGTTGGTTACTGTGGGATGAGAGCTTGCTATGATACTCAATGATTTGTATAAGAACTATTTTTTTTATAAAATAGCAAAGCGGTCTTTGATTTGTCTTTAAGAACAGGAGAAAAATAGGGGGAAATGTTGAAAAGTAATATAAAATGTTTTCTCCTTAAATGATTTATTTCCTCTACTTGTAATATGGCTTTCCATATATTTTTCCAGTGGGAAAGCAGCAAATCTAAAATAGCTTTTGTGTGTATTGCCAACTGATTTTTAATACAATATTAATCGCTCAATTTTTTTCCTCCTTCTTTTGAGGAATATGTTTGGACATTATCTTGCTCAGTTTTCAAGTTTGTTTTCCAAGCTGGTTGGTGCACAGCCTTCACATATGTAGTTCTAGCCGACAGGGTTTTGCTGAAAACAGCAGCATGTTACTTCTAAAAGCAAAGTTGTATTATATGAGCTTTAAAGGCATCAATCCCAAAATCCAAACAAACAAAAATCATTCTCTGGACTTTGTTAACCCTTGTGTGGTGTTCATATTGTTGTTACACAGCCAGTGTTCGTGGGTCTGGTGGACCCACTGCATTTTAGGAGGTTTTAATTCAACACAATCAAACATTTTATGTTAAAATACTCAACAGATGTTTACTTCATCCTATTTGCAAGAAATATAAACAGCATATATGGTTAATATTTGCCCTTCACCTTTGTTAGATCCCATTTATGAATTGAAGTACCACTCGTTTTTTGTCTGTTTTTGAATAAAATGTAATAAAACAAGAAAAACAATTATAAAAAAGATATTAGGGGAATAAATGCAACAAATTTACAAATGAAGCAGGGTTTTTCACAACTTTTGATTTTAATTTATTTTAACTTAATTGGAAATTTAACCCATTCAGGTCAGTTTACACTACAAAACTAATGGGCTGGTCCTAGGGCTGGCTGCTGAAGGCTGGTCCTGTGTCTTCGTTTTAAAACTAGCTGATGCTCAATCTCATTCTCTTCTTCAAAGTCACTGTCAGACACTGACATTTCAGAAATGTGATCCTCACTGTGAGCTCATCACTGCTTTATGCAGATGATGTGGTCCTGATGACATCATCGGTCTGTGACCTTCAGCTCTCACTGGATCGGTTCACAGCCGAGTGTGAAGCAGTTGGGATGAGGATCAGTACCTCTAAATCTGAGGCCATGGTTCTCAGTAGGAAACCTATGGATTGTCTACTCCAGATAGGGAATGAGTCCTAACCCCAAGTGAAGGAGTTCAAGTACCTTGGAGTCTTGTTTGCGAGGGAGGGGACAATGGAGCGTCAGTTTGGCCGGAGAATCAGAGCAGTGGGGATGGTATTGCACTTGATTTATCGCAACGTTGTGACATAAAGAGAGCTGAGTTGGAAGGCAAAGCTCTCGATCTACAGATCGATCTTGGTTCGTACTCTCACCTATGGTCATGAGGCTTGGTCATGATCCAAAGAACTAGACCGCAGGTACAAGTGGCCAAAATGGGTTTTCTCAGCATGGTGTCTGGCATCTCCCTGAGAGATAGGGTGAGCAGCTCAGTCATCCTGAGAGATTTGTAGTACAGACGCTACTCCTACGTGTAAAAAGGAGCCAGTTGAGGTGGTTCGGGCATCTGGTAAGGATGCCCCCAGGGCGCCTCCCTAGGGAGGTGTTCCCGTCACATCCAGCTGGAAGGAGGCCTCGGGGAAGACCCAGGACTAGGTGGAGAGATTATATCTCCACCCTGACCTGGGAACACCTCTGGATCCCCCAGTCCGAGCTAGTTACTGTGGCCCGGGAAGGAGAAGTTTGGGGTCCCCTGCTCGAGCTGCTGGCCCCGAGACCCGACCCCTGATAAGCAGTTTATGATGAGTAATGATCATGAGAGAGTGAGTGATCCTCACATTCTGAACCCTATAACTCTACATCATCTTTAAAACCTTCTCTCTCTTCCAAAACCTACCATTTATACACTTGTATTAGCCCTGGGTCCAGTAGACCCGAACATCCTGAATGTAATAATATAAATGTGTAGGGGGGGTGTACAGCGTGTGTTGACCACATTTTTTTTCTGATATATGTTCTTCCCAGTAAATGAGCCAAGGCCAATGAGTCTCAGTTTGAAATCATAATAAATAGTATCAGTTTTCTTTTGATAAAAAAGAAAATGGGTCCCACAGACCCGAACACCACACAAGGGTTAACCTTTAAATCTTTAAGAATGACCAATGCAAAACCTGTAGAGGATAAAACCAAAAATAAATTGAGCTAAAGGAGGCTTACATTTTAATTTTTCAAGGTGCACTATGCAGTTTCAGAGGAGGGGAACTTGTTTACATTTCCAGAGCTTGCAGTTAGTTTACAAAACATACTCCCCCTGTAATTCTTAGTATTTAAAAACTTGAAATAGTATTTTAGTAATAGTGTTTCCTGATCCCTAACAACTTCTGCAAAGAAACAGTGATCCCTAATTAGTTGATAAAATGAAACCCCTGTGGTGAGTTTTTTTCTTAGGAAAGCCTTTGAAAGAGGGTATGAAGTGAATTTAGCTGTATTGAGGCTGATTTCAAAGCTGCTTTTCTTTTGTATAGTCAGCACATATGAGATATCTTTTATCCTTGGGAAAGTCTGGAGGAATGAGACAGAGTAAAGCCGACGGTCTAATATCCCTATTGTCTGTGTGCAGCTCCTCACCTTTAGTGGGAGGTCACACAGAAGGACTGGTACACTTCCCACATACACACACATGAACAAACAAACACAAACACAGGCGCTAAAACTTCACAGAGCTTATGTTGTATTTAGTCTCAGAGAGCTGGGATGGATGTCAAGGTTGCATGGAAGCAGGAATGGAAAAGTTGTGTTTTTTTGTGTGTTTTCATCTGTACAATTTTGTATTTGCACCCACAAAGCCTGAACTTGGCCTACGGGCTTACAGGAGGATCCATGCACTCTGATTATATTAGCTGTCTCCTCACCTTGGCCATGGTGTAGCTATATCAGCCAAGCAAGGAAGTGAAGAACCTTTCACCTCTGCTACGCTACACCATGTCCTCAAACTATGCTGGAGCTTTAGCGTTGGACTTGTGTTTGCACTAAGTTGTCTAGGTGGAGGGTACCATCTCCACACTTTACAATACTATGTATACTATTTTACTGATCGGGTCAGAGAAATACTCTTCTTTCATCTGTTATCAGAATGTTAGAGTGCAGGATTAGTCAGAGCACCTTGCCTTGCCGTGCTTCAAATGGGGATCCTTAAATAAACAAGAAACATTTGCATGCTGCCTTGTTGCTCTGCAATAGCAAAGTGCTAAATTGTGTGCGCTTTTAAAAGTCTTACTGCTCTAGCATTTCAGAGGAATAGATAACTTGAAAGACCAAACAGCTTAAAAAATGATCCTCAACTGAGCTAAATGAGATTTCCTCACCGCGGGCCTGCACATACGTATGCACAGGCAGTCCTCCAGCTCTGCATTTCCCTCTGCCAGTATAAAACACACACACACAGACACACACACACACACACACACACACACACACACACACACACACACACACACACACACACACACACACACACACACACACAATCACACTCAGACACGTATTTTAGCACTCACAGGAATGCCATGCATTGTTAGGCATTGTTCATCACTACACAAAAGTAGGGAAAAAGAGGGCGAAAGATCCCTTTTCCACTTCTTCTATTTCACTTTTACAAAGTTCTCTCCTTATGTCCTTTCATTATCACAGAGCTCAATCCATTTGCAGGTGGGTAAATTAGCCACGCAGGATCCCTCTGTCTGCTTGTTGAAGTGGCACCACTTGAGCAGTTCTATTATCCCTCATATTATTAACAAGGCCATTCATTCTGCAAACCCTTCCTTGCACTGATTTGCCAGCGTGCTCAAATTGTTAGGATGATGTCCCATTTCTGCACAAACTGTGTCAAAAGAAAATATGTTTTTTTCAAAGGAACAGTTTATTTAATCATTAGAGCACATTGGTAGTTATAACGGCACTGTGATTTATTTTAAAATATGTAATTATTCTGCAGAAGATGTGTTGGGAACATTAGAGCACATTTGGCACATTGCAAATAATTAAAACACTTCTTCTTCATTACAGTTTTACAGTAATCGTTCCCTTTGGTCCTAGCATTTCTATTCAAGGTCTCAATTCCAAGTTTTTTAGAATGTTGAACATTGGGTATTTAAACATAAAAATGAATACACAACAAAACACACCGGTATATACTGTATTTCCATATATAGGTCTTGGATTATAAACAGCCTGCTGACACCTGCATAGAATCGTTGAAGTAGAGACATATTCAGTCATTTCTGGTAGAGAAAACCTCAACCGCTAATGAGACACTGTTTTTTAAATGAGGTATTCAATGAGGTATTAAAGGAGAAGTAAGTGCAATTGTTTTGTTAGTAAGTGTCAAATCACTCTATATTCGTACAGCAATCACTTAAACATTGTGTGCAGTTCATACTACGAGTCTCCCCGTTATTCAGCTTTGCAGTTATTGATAACATTTAGAGTAACCTACTCGTTTTTATCCAATCAGGAGACAGAGCATTATAAAGAGGCGATTCTCTGTGCCTGTGAACAATGACTCGCTGCTCTCCATCGTGGCACTATCTGACGATGACGGCTGCATGTTGATGTGGTGGTGACCATAGATAGTATATGACGTAGGGACGAGGGAGGGGACTGCTAACTGCAGTCGCCGACAGGAAGTTAGCTAATATCACTAAGTTCTCCTTTAAAAACATGAAAAACTGCAAAAAAAGAAACATTATAAAAAAAACTGTAACAAATTGTGTCTATGTTCTTAATGTATATTCGAAGGTGGAAACAAGCTGAAGGGACAACAGTTCCGCCTGGACTGGGCCTGGATCTCTGTGGAGAAAGAATACTACGTGGTGGATGAGGAGGACAAGTTCCTGGAGGTGGTGCTCAGGCGGAGAGGCTACCTGGGAGAGACATCCTTCATTGGTTCGTTTCTTTCTCTTTTTTTTCTGCCTCTCGTCTTTTCTGATCCAAGAGAACATTGCTCCGTGTTTTCAGCCACGCACGCTATAGCAGGTTGGCATTGGGGATGGCAATATCGGTCCACCACTGCGGTACAGACATTCGAAATCCCCAGACAAAATGAACCCTAAATGCCTTGGTGATCTCCTGACTTATGTCCTCTTGCGCCACCAAAAGGTTGACAATTTGGGTTTTGACTGAGATGTTTCAACTTTTTATTGTTTATGGCAAACATTCATTTCCCCCTAAAGATTATATTGATGCCCTGATTTCTCATCTAGTGCCGCCATCAGGATACAATTTTAACTTGTCCAATATTTTGTTTACTAACCAGAGTACTCATTCATAGTGTTAATACAAGGCTTGAGTGGCTTCTGTACCAAACATTAAAAGAAAAGGCCCACAGAAAATAATCTCAAATTGCTATGGAATTCACGTAATAAGTTAAAAACACTCACCCTGAACCTTGTTTTTTTCTACTTTTTGCTTGAATGGTGGCTGACTGTCAACATCATTTTGTCTGCAGAGCTTTTTATACTTCCCATTCACCTGGTGTGCTGCTATCCAATACCAATATGCAGATCAAACATAATCTCCAACAAGCCAAAAATGAAATTGCAACATTTCCTTTCAACTCACACTATAACTAAATGTATCCTCTAAGCCAAAGGAATTTTGTTTGGCCTTGGGCCTTTTCAGAGTTTGCAAATGGCTTTTTTCTGTTATGAGTTTGAGGATGCCCTAGGGGTGTAGCTGTAAAGTCTGAGTGGTGCCCTCCACAGAGAGGGAAACGCATTGCATAGACCAAGTGGTTACAATGAAACCCACAGAGAAAAACTCAGAGAGCTTCCATATACTGTAATGGCATGATAAGTGAGGTTAGATTAAATCACTGATAAAATAACACAATTAAAATCATTAGCATCACAATTACCTGCATGTCACCCCCATCACACAATTGTCTCTAAGTGAAGAAAAGCTGTCGATATGAATGAAAGTTGATCTGTTTATATCTGTTTGAGTTTTCTAAAGGCTCTGACCGAAACTGACAATCAGCCATTCAGCAGTGAACGGTCAACCATGACCTGACAGTTTGACTGGCACTGTTGGCATTGCTAGTTGTTGGTTGCAACCTTGCAGCTGTCTTCCGCAGTGTATGGCACAAACTTAAGACAGTATAAGGTATAGGCAAAGAGAGACAATGTGCGTCAGGGTAGGATTGATGCGTCAGTGTAACTGCAATTGAAAAGAAAAGCTGGGGAAGAGATTGAGAGACATTAAGATCAGACCAAATACTATACATTCACAATTTTACTTAAAATAGTGTACTTCAGATGTTGTCATCAAAGTCTTGTTAGTAGGAAATTAGTCATAGGTTATCATCAATGATAGGCTGTGTTATTTCTGGTCACAGCAGTTGGAAGTGACACCAGGGACATTTCCCTCTCTCTAGAAGATTGAAAATAAATGAATCATCAGAAAAATTGGAAATAAAGTGAGCATTGTGACCGCTGCAACACATAGTTGGTAGAAAGCACACTGCTGGCTTTCTGCTGCCCAAATATCAGATCAAACAATCTTTGCCAATATCATTGCCACAGTTTTAAATCAGTTTTGACCAGCAGATATACAGTAGGTGTATTTTTTGTATTGGAAATAACAGACCAGCATGTTGTTGTGCTTATATCTAAGTGTTAGTTCAGGTCCCGAAGGTTAAAAGAATGATGATGATGGTGTTGTCCCTGAACGCTCGTCTTAGCCCCTGACGTTTGTCACGCTTCAGCTGGTTTGCTCTGGGAAAAGCCGCAGCTGTAAGCAGCTTTTACACTCTTCCACCTTTCAACATCATTCTGATCCCTGTTAATCGCTGGGTCAGGTGTTACCATCACAGTCAAGCAGTTTATGTTTATGCTTAGGCTGGTGTACCTGTGTGTGTGTGTGTGTGTGTGTGTGTGTCTGTGTGTGTGTGTGTGTGTGTGTGTGTGTGTGTGTGTCTGTGTGTGTGTGTGTGTGTGCGTGCGCGCGCGTGCGTCTGTGTGTGTGTGTGTGTGTGCGTGCGCGCGCGTGTGTGTGTGTGTTTGTGTCTGTGTGTGTGTGTGTGTGTGTGTGCGTTGGTACGTGTTAAGGTGAATTCTCTCTGAGAGTTTTGAGTGTATGTCATGGGCACACATTAAATCATGCTTTATGACTCATACAGTATCTCTTTGCACAGTTGGGGTGTGTGAGCACCTGGTTATCTCTGATCACACACAAATAACACATGAGGCACTAGTTTGAAGGAAAGCTAAAGAGACGGATTATGTTCTTGTTACCCGAAGAAAATAGTGTGTCTGACTCAAAAGGACCAAATCCAAGTAGGTCTGACAACGCAGAAAGAATCCAGACGTAACGCAAATACGATTTTATATATATATAGTATATATTGCACGTATGTATTTCTATGTATTTGTGTGTCTATATGCTTACTGTAGTTCACTTCAGTCAGCGATGATGAAATATGATTTAGTTTAGGGTGGCAGAGGATAAAACACAGAAAATGATCAAAGTCCAATAACGTTCATAGATTTCAATTTGCTGGGCTGGTGAACAAAGGGATTGGAGCGAACAAGCCAGTAATAGAGTGGCAACATACTCAGGTGGACAAAAAAGCTGGAACACAACACAATGTAATGCAATTCAATAAGATGCTGCCACAGTACTGGTACCTTTGATTGATGTTTGGTGTCAAATATCTAATTTAAAGTAATTTCTTCTGAGGCTCAACAATGTTTAATGTCTACATATCCTTCAATATAATACTTGATTTCAAATCCTTTGCAGAATGAGGTATTCCACACAAGTTGTTTTGTTGCCTTAATTGTCGGTAAGTTTAGGATTCTACCCTATTTTCCAAAAATTGGCTGACGTTTGTTCTATTAAATGTCAAGTAGTGAAATTGTGAAAAATGAGTCCAATATGACGTGATTCAGTTGCTTAGAATCCAACGATGTTCAATGCACAATTATTAAACAGATAATATAAAACGAAAATTGATTAAGCAATTATCAAAACCGATATACAACATTTTCAAAAATGTTCCAACTGAATGTTGACTTATTATTTCAGCTCCAAATATGCTTATGATGTTTTGCCAGTATGGATATGAACCTCCTCAAATTCCCCTTAAAGTTGAAACACTAACTCCAGAGTGGTTTCATTTCATTTCAATATGCTGAAGTTGAACCAAACAAATGAAAAACACCCATTTACTTATTCTCTCTCACTATGCGTGTTTGTGTGTGTGCGCGTGCGTGCGTGCGTGTGTACGTGTGTACGTGTGTGGGGGTGAGTGCGTATGTGTGTGTTGGTGAGTGGTAACAAGGGTGGTAACAAGGATCAAAGATCAAAACAAAACCAGAGCTGTTACAAGATAATTATCCAGAAATCAATACAAAAAGAAAAAGAAAATGAAAAGAAGAAAAGAAAAGAAAAGCACAGAGACAGAAAAGGAATGGAATGGAAAAGGAAGGAAGGAAGGCAGAGACACTGTATGTGCAGATGGATGGATAGATTACATTAGTTTAGACCTGGGCTTTGTCTGTGTGCAAAAGCAGCGAGAGAGACACCCAGCCATGGTTGTCAGAGACATGCGAGTGTTGCGAGGGTTAGCTGAGGAAGGCTGATGTGGTGCCAGGCAACGGTGAAGAAGAGCTGTTACACGTGCTCCATCACAACAGGACGTACAGGTAGAGAGGCTCAGTGAAGGAGGAACGCAGAGATAAGATCAAGGTTCAAAGATGCCCCCGCAACGCAGAGCTCAGGCACAACGGGGCTAGAGAGTGCAGGGATCGGATTAGATACTTCTAGCTCTGTTTCCTAGTTCATGCCCTTATTTTCTCGATTCTAAAAAAAAAGATATTAACCTCCAGTTTAATTCTTAATGGGTGCGTGTGCCCTCTCCCCTTTTTTTTGTTTCTGCTTCTAATTAAGTCTTGTCACCTCTACCTGTTTCCTGCGACAGAGTCCCACTGACTGACTTGTCAGCCCACTTAAGCTGTCTCACCTTCTTTTCTTTTCATCCGTAATCTCTTCTCTCGTCACCCCATGTCACCAGGACGAGAGTTTCGCTCTTTTGCCCCTAACCTGCATTATGTCCTCCTAAAAGACACAGCATTTCTTCTTGTTCGCTCCCTTTCTGCCGTATAGCCCTGGGTGTGTGTGCCATGGGCTGTGTCTTAAATCCCCCCCCCCCCCCCACATGCTCCATTTGTCAATTGTCTCATACAGTATATCTATCTTCTTCTTTCCTCTCTGTCTCATTTGCTGTTTGTTCTTGTTCCGTTTTTTTTTATTGTTCTACTTCCTTGTGTGCGATGTATCCTGTGTTTGTTTGTTAGCCATTGTCACTGCCTGATAGCTGCCGTATGTAGCTGTCCAAGATGACGGACCAATCGCAGTGTTGGTTTCTATCCATCTTTGTCTTTGTTTTGGAACATATTTTTGCTGTTTTCCCTCCATGAAACCCTGCTGTCTCCCTCTCAGCACCTTTCCTTTCCTCTCCTTTCCTCTCTTCTTCCTCTCTTCTTCCTCTCTTATTTGCTCCACGAATAATATGAGGAAGTTTATGCATTTTCATTCATCTTTTTTACTACTTACATAAGTCAAAGCTAACTCCCTAAAGACTCTTTCTTTCCCCCCTTTTTTTACGGCCCCCTTTTCTGTTCCATCCTCGCTCTTCGAGATAAATTGAGGATTGTTAGCTAGGTGTGCATTTTGCCAGGATAAACCATCTCCTGTGGGACGTATTCCAGCCCCTAATTATTGCTCCCAAGCAGAGTGAATGGAGAGATAATGTAATTTCATCATCGAGCAGAACTAGAAACCGTTGCCCCCTCCTCCCCCCGTCCCCCCGCGCGAACATCTTTTCTACAGATCTCCACCTCACCTTCCTCAATGTGAAATGACCTTTAGAGTATAATGGGCATGAAGTTACCTGCAATCACACATTTTATGATGAATTGTATATTTTCACATTCAGCCCAGCTCAGCTTATTACAGTATTTGCTCTCAGTGGGAAAGTAAACTACAAAACAGAAGTTTGCAGCTATAAACAGAATTTGTGTTTGTTTATGAGCAACTCCTCGTACTGTATCTGTGCGCTTGTGTGTGTGTGTGTGTGTGTGTGTGTGTGTGTGTGTGTGTGTGTGTGTGTGTGTGTGTGTGTGTGTGTGTGTGTGTGTGGGTGGAGACAAAAAAACAAACTGTAGCGCTGAGAAACACCACATAGAGATCAAAAGCCCTCGGTGTATCCCCACCTGCTGTGAAGAAACCCCAGTGTGACCCTAGGCAAGGCGTGTCTCTTCCCTCTAGGGAGTCCGGCAAAGGGTGCATGGCACATTGAGGATCCACCCTTTTAAGATCACCACTTCCTCTCCCCTGGGGGCAGGTTGGTGTGTGTGTGTGTGTGTGTGTGTGTGTGTGTGTGTGTGTGTGTGTGTGTGTGTGTGTGTGTGTGTGTGTGTCATGTGGATCAACTGATCATTAGGGTAGGAAAGATAAGATCAATAGTAACTTCTCTAGAACTAGAAGTTATATATAGGCAAGGCTAGGCAAGGCAAGGCAAGTTTATTTATATAGCACAATTCAGACACAAAGCCATTCAAAGTGCTTTTCAGGGGCAAGATTAAAATACATAATATATAAACCTCCAACCCTATTTTCAGCAATTGCCATTCAATATTTTTGTGTTCTGTACTTGCCTCTTTATATAGTCATCTTAAATGATAGCGGTGGTGGAGTCTGCCTTTTCTGCACGGGATACACATTCAGATACTTCTTGCATTTCTGACAGAGTATGGTAGCTCATAATAACAGGTTTTGCTGCCATGATAAAAAGTACTTTACATTTCATGTCAACTACTATTCAGGGATCTGTATTATGAAAATGTGTGTGTTTGTACACCTGTAACTGCAGGTGTACACAATCACAAGAATGACACCGTGGCTAGCTGTTATAAAGTTGAGACTTATAGTTTAAATGTTGAAAGTTAAAATAATGAGTTGACAGTACATTATTGGACTGTATAAATCACACCCCAGCATTCAATTCATGGACCTGCTTGTGCTAAGCAGCTCTGTACATCCTATTTCAAAAAATTCTAAGCTGACCACTCAGCATGTGGAAAAGTGAACAAGAAATGGTCCTGGTTGAAACTCCATTGGTCTTAGAATTCCCAGAAAGACTTTCAACAACAGCCACCAGAGAAGTATATGTTGTGTGTGTTGTGCAGCTGCAGGGAGCAATAGCAGGATCATTAGAATTTCCTGTTGAGAAAAAGTAGAGGAAGAGAGAGAGAGAGAGAGAGAGAGAGAGAGAGAGAGAGAGAGAGAGAGCCTAAAGATAACAATGCTTTCAGTGTGCCTTGTGGGCTTTTTTGAGCAAAACGATGTGAATGTGGATGTTATATTTAATGTATTGCTAGCTACAGATCAGGTCAAAAGTGTGACTGCGCATCATTGCATCATGGTTGGCTGTGATGTGAAAAAACGTGTTTCTTTGGAAGTGAAATTTGTCCAGAAAAAAGTGAGTCTAAGAGAACTATTGATTTCTCAAACTCATACAATCCATTTCTATATTTTATTATCCAGTAACTCAAAGCTTCGCACCAGAATACATTTGTAAGTATCTTGAAGGCTTCCAATCACATTTATCCACACCCGTGTTGGGGTATGTGAGTAGATATAATCCACCAAGGTCCTCGCAGGTACAGTAACACGCCTGAGTGTGACCGTGTGTTAAGGTTGCCGTGCGTATCCTTTTGCATACAATTTTCAACCGTAAGATCTGGTTTAATGTATCCCAGTCTCATCTGCATGTGTTTGTCACCTCCTTTTTGCTCTCTGTTTGTTCAGGCTTTAGAATGTCTGCGAACGGGAAAAACAAATCCTTTTTATCCGCAGGAACATGCATCAGCCTGGCATGTCTCTGCTGACCTTATTCTCACGAGGCTCTGCAAACAAAGGAATATAAACAGCATATTTTCCAAATGTAATACATTATTGTATGGCTTATGCCACCTGGGTTTTCCTTGGTGTGTGTTTGAAGTGAAACACAGTGGTACCAGTATTACATCTCTCCTGCTTTGAAGAAGGTGTATATATCGATGAGAATGCATGTTTGATGGATCGCTGGGAAGTGGATTTACATGAAAGACCTATTATTGATGAAACAAGAGACATTTGAAGAGAGAGGGAGGTGACACATGTGCACACACTCACTCACAAGCACACCCCATGCCTTGGGAGATAATCACGCCAGCTAATCCATCTCCTATAGTGAGGTGGTGGAATATGCTTTTTTAAACGCTTCAGTCACAAATTCATTTCACACATTCCGGAGGCTCTGCAAGTGATTACAGAAGTAAAACAGAGGCAACAACGCTCTTTTTCTCACCACTCTCTGAACAACATTAAAGGGTGTGAATAACTAATCTGTTTTTCATCTGTTTATCTCTCTTGCCTGTCACCCTTGCTTTGTCTTTTTCTTCTTCACTTCTTCTTCCTCTCTGTATTATGTTTTTGATTGTCTGGCCTGCTCAAACTTCCTTCCTTTTTTTTAAATGTTTAACATCCATCACCGTCTATCTGTCTCCAAGGCATTGGCACCCAGGACGGAAGTGCAAAGAAAGAGGAGGACTTCAAGGGCAAGTCCCAGAGGCAGGTCCAGTTCAACCCGGGGCAGACCCAAGCCACGTGGCAGGTACGCATACTGACCGATGGCAAGTACGAACAGGCGGAGACCTTCCAGATTCTGCTGTCAGAGCCAGTGATGGGAGTGATGGAGTTCCCTGCTACAGCGACCGTTGAGATCCTGGATCCAAATGACGGTCAGTTCTGAACACATGAACACATTACACCGTGCACTCGGGAATATTCCTGTGTGGGGACAATCAGTTGTGGAAAATAACGTACCGTTATATAAGTATTAAGTACCGTCAGCTACTAAAATGTAAATTTGCTATCTTAATCTTCATTTATTTATACTACCATCATGAATATGTTTTTTTATTCTTGCCTCTATGAACTGACGCTATAGAGGATTTAAAATACAGAAGTGAATAGAATTCATCGAAAGCTAGAGGTGTTTGCTCTGCCCACATGCACTGACAAATATGTCTGCAGCTACAGTAAAGTGTTCAACATTTATAACATACAAAATCCCAGCTGTCACTCAAGCATTCCCCTTTACAAAACAATGAAAAATACACAACCCTTTACCACATAATGTCAAATCTGTCATCAGGCTCGGAGGAGAAATAAACACAGTTTTGACGTGGCAGCCAGGAGAGATTATAATAGGGGCGATGACTGTGTTATGTTTTTACACTTACACACCCAATAATGGAAATACACATGTTGTGAATTCTAATTGAATTCACAATTACACTAAATTGATTTACCTTAAGTGCTGAATATAATACTTCCAAAACCTTATAATAAAAAAGCAGTATGATTATTGTTACCTTTTTATTGGTCCATTATCATCAGGCCAAATCAAAGGTCCTCAAGGGATCAAAGAGTGGCCCACAATCCTCATGTTGAGTACCTCTCTCTTCTAAAGTACTGATATTGCTGTTTAATATAACTTCTTCAGTCTGCATATTATTTTCTCTTCAGCAGTTTGAAATAAGCAAACTCTCCCAGTTGTCTGTGT
Source organism: Ammodytes marinus (assembly GCF_949987685.1). NCBI lineage: Eukaryota > Metazoa > Chordata > Actinopteri > Uranoscopiformes > Ammodytidae > Ammodytes > Ammodytes marinus. Next base: position 14,531,520 of record NC_137218.1, read on the forward strand.
TTTAGCCTGCAGAGTGAAATGTTATTACAATATTGAGTAGTGTGACAAACATTGCGATTCAACCCTCTGCAGCTTTTTTACACTCATTGTTTTTGTATGTGTTGCTCCAGTTCAACACAACTTTTTAAATCATAGATGCGCAGAAAAGTTGGAAACACTGAAGCTTCCATCACAGTGTCACACAACTGCTCTCATGGCTTTTGCTCTCTCTCTCTCATCTGTCTTCTCACTCTTTCACTATGTCTTGATCTCTCTCTCTCCTCCCTCACATCCCCCCATCACCCCTGTCCCCTGTCGGTTAATTATGGTGTGTGTGCAAAGGGCAGGGCCTGTTTTGTTTTTTGTCATCTCAGGGGATTGTCTAATGTGACAGAGATGTGCCACTCTGTACTCTTAATAGGCCAGTGGAGCTTTAGCCGCGCTTGTTGCGTTAGCTGCACTCTTCAGCCTCTTCCTCTGATGATGAAAACTAGCTTTGCCTGGTCCTTGGTTAGCCTGCGGATTCCCTCCCCAGAGGCCATGTCAGCTACACTAATAAATTTAGAGGAGGAGAGAGGATCGCTAAGCTGTAACCAGATGTGTTTCACAAATTAAGCAGAGCATAATAAACTGAGTTTGTTTTAACCGTGTGGACGGTCTTGCTGGTACGAACACCCCAGAGCTTTCCTCTGTTGTTTTCTTTTTGTTTTTTAGTTGTAAGAATGCTTACCCCTCAACCACTCCTCGTTATATTAGCCTGTTGCAGCTTTGATTATTAACAACGAGGGGTGGTCTTGTCCCGTGGCGTGTTTTTTTTGCCAGATGTACACCCACTGCCAGTGCTGCAGCAGCCAGGCTCAGTTTAATTACAGATAGTCTCGCTATCCTCCTGCAAAAACTTTGCAACTTTCTTTCATATATAATCCATGCAGAGTGCTGACTAAAGATGAAGGTGGCAGGCTGCTGTTTGACTGCTGTTTGCTGCAAGCAGTACCAGTTTCTTGCTACAGTCAGTGATATCTCTCTTGCTTTCTCTCTACAGCAAGGACACACTATATATATCAGTGGAGCTGTTCCGCGATTGCATTTTAGCACCAAGGTCATCCCATAAATGATGAAGAACCTGCTTTCTGTCTTGCATTTTTCTCTTTTTTTGGTCTGGAATCACAAGGCCGGCTGCAGTCAAGCACATCTCTTTGTAATTATAAGAGCATTTTCCTCAGTTAGGATTTAAAATCGCTTAAAGGGCACTTTAAACAGGGGCCTGTGAGGTTGATGTTGCATCAAATTGAATTGGTATTGTGCTGTGTTTGGTATTTGACATTTAGCCGATGGACATAACCAAGTTTACAAGCCGGCAAATGAGTCAAATCTGCAACTCTCACAACACCAACCAGACAGGAGTGGGTGCATCAATAGAATATTCATAAAATGTTCAATAATAATAGCAGTTCTAGGCCTAGACATAAAAACAAAACTGATTTTATTTTTTTCCCATGGCAAGAAAATAGTACGATCAGATATTCAAAGTATTTACTTGTTAACACCTTCTACTGTATAAAGGTGTGTTTTATTTTCTCCCCGTGCATGTGTGTTTTCTTTCAGGATGTGAACTTGACCCACTTGGCTGAAATTGTGTGGATTTAGCGGCACTAGACGTGAGAAGTGTAAGGTGAAATGTGAAAGAACTTTGAGGAGAGGAGGTACAGTATATGTTCAGGGAGAGAGAAGAAAATCAGGGTATAGTGGTGTGTGTGTGTGTGTGTGTGTGTGTGTGTGTGTGTGTGTGTGTGTGTGTGTGTGTGTGTGTGTGTGTGTGTGTGTGTGTGTGTGTGTGTGCGTGTGTGTGTGTGCGTGCGTGTGTGTGTGTGTGTGTATGTTTGTGTGTGTGTGTGTGTCTAACAGGTAAGCAGTAGACCCTAATCCCCTGCTATGAGTCCCCCCCGGGGAGTGACAGATTGTGGGCAGTGACAGACAGAAGAAATTGAGGAGAGGTGGAGAAGATTGAGAGGAGAGCGATTTAGGGAGAGTTACCGTACGGGAAGAGAAATGTTTTGACCGCCCGTGGTGCGTAGAGATTGTCTTATGTTGATCACTTCAACCTCCGAGTCATCTCATGCTGTGATGTCTGTCTTATTGAACAAACACATCCAAATCGGTTTTGTCCTGGACCTTTCATGCTTGGGTGCTATGTTGAAGATCTGGGACAAGCTGCAGCTCAATCCACTCTTGATCGTATTTTGTGTTGGTCCCCGTGCGTCTGTGGAAAATAGTTCCCAACATTTATTGTTTTCTATAATGCCGGTAAGTTATTCGCTTTGATAGATGATGCCTTCACTGGCACCAAGTCTCTCTCTCAATCACGCACTCCTCTCAGAGACGGAGCGATAGGGTTGGAGAAAGAGAGAAAAAAAAGAAAATGAGAGAGATGGTGTTGCTGACCCCTCTCTGTCTGCACAGAGGAGTCACTGTGTGAAACTCCCCGGCTGACTCACTCCGTGGGATGAAATGAGAGGCTTACACGTGTAATTGTCTGCGACACGGCAGGCAGCGCAAGAAGCCTTACGAAGGGGTCTCTTTGAAGAGCACCTCTGGCTGCATCAAACCGGAAAAAAAAAATTGATGGAGAGTTATTTTAAAATATGAATAAGCGCGCGGCAGGACCACTATACTTCAATAGACTGGGTTAGAGAAATAGAAAAAAAATGATGTCAGCTGCAGCTCACTAATGCAGGAGCCAGAACAAAAGCCTTTATTATCACTCTTTGTGGGCTTGATTGTGGTACTGTGGATTTTGTGCAGATTGTTATACATATCATTACACTATTTTTCCTTTTTCATCTGACTCCCTCCACCCGCTCTCTTCCCTTTTACCCGAACAGAATCGACTGTGTTCTTCCCTGATGAGAGCCACTCAGTGCAGGAGGATATTGGGGAGCTTTTCATCCCGGTGCACCGCAGTGGAGACATCAGCCAGGAGCTCATGGTGGTCTGCTACACACAGCAGGGTAACGGACCATCTTTTTTTTCTTTTCACCTCATCTAACCTGCTTTGCTTTCAGTGCACCCCGCAGCCAACCTGCTGCCTTGTTGACGATAGAACTGATCATATCAGACGGTGAATGTTATTTATTTAAGGCTTATTTAATCACTTTCAACAGAGCGCACACTGTGCTCATAATTAGGTATTTGAGGAATTGATTGTTAAACTAATTATATTTTTCTGATTTGATCGCAACAACATAACGGCATCATACAACACTAAAAAGTAGAATTTAGTTTGCAGTTATATCACAGATTGCCCTTTTTAAAATGTATCCAGACGTAGGTGAAGTGACGGTTGCAACTGTTGCACTTTTCCTGTTTGACTGTGCTAATAAAGTCTATTAAAAACGAGTGGAAGAGATGCAGCTAATACAGCATTTGCTTTTCACACAGAGGAAGTAGCAGCGTAAGCTTGGTGGTGTCAAATTTAGCTGTTAACCGCCGGTGCCTTTTAAGTTCTACAGTCGTTGACTCACATCATTAACATGCACCCATACAAAATCCACCATAGCTTCAATCTCTTCATGATAAATGAAATCACTTTCAATTACTTCAATTTCAATTTATACGCAGCTGGTGATATTTGAGCCTGTGTGTTTCCCTTGTGTATTTTAATATCATAAAATACATTCATACCAAACATTAGGGGGCTAATGCATACACAATTGTTCAAGAGGCTGTAGTGCAACCTGAGGGGGTGGTCTGTTCCTGCTGTGTTCTGGCATTAAAACAAATCCACTGACTCATTAAAGGTCAACTGTTTCAAAGCCATAATGGCGACGTTAACGGTGGGAATTGTATTTAACTGAAAGGAAGTGCATCAATTAGAAGAGAAATTGTGCCTGAAGCCAATCACTCTAAAGTGACTATTATGATGAAAGTGATTAACTATTTCTAAAGGTTTTTCTGATGCTTTTTGACTAACAACTAATTGTTTTTGTTTATGCTTTAAAGGTGTACTATGTAACTTTTGGTGTTTCAGAGAAGTGAACATAACATACAATATTTCTCTCTACATGTTATTCTTAGTATCAATAATTCTATCATCATAAATCAGAACTAAATCATTTTGAGGAACCTGGAACCAAAACCTTAGACTAGAATGCGTTATGGAACAAAACTGTGGGCTGTGCTGCTGTAAACACCAACAGTGAAACAGTTACTATTACGGTAGCTTTTTCCTAACTTCAAACCGTGTTCCAGGGATCCAATTTCCTGTGAGGAAAGTTTTTTGGATACGATTATGAGAATAAGACAATTTGAACCTATCTGACACACCCAAGGTTACAGAGTACACCTTTAAATGTGAGATGTGTTTTTCATTCTTCTCCTTAACCCCTCTTGAAGGTTCTGCATCAGGGACCATTCCAACCACCGTCCTGTCTTACTCCGACTACATCTCGCGCCCGGAGGAGCACGGCAGCGTCCTTCGCTTCGACAAAGGAGAGCGAGAGAAGCAGTGTCGTGTCATGATCATCGATGACTCTCTGTACGAGGGACAAGAGAGCTTCAATGTCACTCTGTCGCTGCCTGTCGGGGGCCGTCTGGGAATGCACTACCCCACCAGCAAAGTCAACATCTTGGAAGACATGGATGACGGTAAGGCATGCTGCTCATTCAAATTGAGCTCTGTTTAAACACCTTTCCCCTTCAAATGTGATGCATCCAAACACAAGGATGAGGAGCTGTCGTAGTAGATTTGCATACATTTGTGTGGTCTCCAAAGACTAATAGTTATTTCTGCTTGATGTATAAAGCTTTCATCACATGTATATGGATACATACATTACAATACATGCACATAGTGTACACACAGTGTGCAAGTGTGAATGCAAAGTGCTAAAGGGTTTTGGTGTTTGAAATTGTCACCAGAGCCTTCATATCACAGTAGGTCTCTTAATTGAGCCTGTTTGAGAGCTTACTGAGTGTTGGCCTATGCAGGATGAGAGTGCCGGGAACTCCCGGACATAAACCCTGTATGCACCTGAAGGAGACAGATGGAATCAAACTCCTGTCTCTCACTGTCATTCACACAGTTTTTTAATTACAGTTGAGAGAGTCACACTGGAGTCCAGTGGGACTATATTATCACCTGTCCCCTGGTCTGCTTTCATCCTGCTACAGCATTAATAATGATAATAATAATAATAATGAAATGGGGCAATTTGCCTGGTTAGGGACAAGCCTGCTGGGAAAATACCTATGCAAATTTACTGGCTCTATTTAACATGTCACCATTCTGCATTGATTACCTTTACAGACTTAAAGTCACTTAATGTCCCGCTAAAGTTTTTCTTGTTTGTTGTATAATGCCATGTACATTGTTATGGTGAAAGGGATGGAGCACAAGTGTAATAAATGGAGGTCAAATACCGGCAATGTAACAAAGGGGTTGACTTTACAACATCACTAAGGTCGTATAGGTTGTGTCAACAAAGTCTGTCTTGTCCTTGTGTACACCGTGGCTGCCATTGTACAGGCTTACAAGCTCACACACCCATCTGGAATCTAACTAGATATATGCAAACTGTAAGAATTGCCCTGGTTTCCTGTTAGTAAATTCCAAGTGAGACTTCAAGCACCACAGTGAAAGCCTATATATATATATATATATATATATATATATATATATTTTTTTTTAACCCATCTCTACTGATTATGTTGAGTGGAAACTGACCTTGGCCGCGTTTCCCAGAATCCCAAAGAGCCTCTTTGGGCAGAGTTCTTCTTTGGAGCGCACTTAAGAACGCTGTGAAAGAAGAATGCGTTTCCCAGATTCCTTCTTAGCGAAAGTAGTACTTTCACTAAGATGGAACTGTACGACGGAGCTGACCCACTCTTTCAACCTTCTTAGCGACCAAATCGTCAGTGATCATGCCGCGTAGGGAAATTTATTTCCTCCACTTTTCGAAATAATAAAACAATGCTCAATGCGGACCTGGCGCAATAAACATAAACTAATAGAGAATTTTTTTTTTTAATGAATTACAGGTTTACGTTTTCCACACACAAGAGTTTATAGTACTACACATAAAAAAACATCAACAACCCTGTGGCATTTCACAGATATCAAGGAAACAGATTGAATTGAATTCAGCTGAACCTCATTGAGAGCGGATCCACCTGCTACTCTATATAAAGGCGTTGCCAAAGTCCGCGCGTGTGAGAAACCATGGCTGCAATACAGCAAATTCTCGCTGCCAACCAGCCGCGTCGCCGTGCGCGAAGCCAGACGGTTTACATTAACGCCTACGTGCGTCAGAACTTCTCCCCACTGGACGTGCTGTCAGACCGGGCCGTCCAGGCAAAGTACCGGCTGCCCCGTGCGGAGATCCAACGACTAATAACTCTGGTGTCTCCACACATCCAGAGAGCAACCCGCTGCAATTTTGCCCTCAGCCCGGAGGTGCAGCTCCTGGCTGCTCTGCGTTTTTACGCAGTGGGGAGCTTCCTGGAGGTGGTGGGGGAAGGCACCGGCCTCAGCAAGGCATCGGTGTCACGGAGTGTGGCAGCTGTGACACCAATTCTCCTGCGCCATGCCCGGACCCATATCAAGATGGCCACCACACGGGACGAGGTCCGCATGGTCCACCAAGGGTTCCACGCAGTGGCTGGGATCCCCCGGGTGATCGGTCTGGTAGATGGCACCCTTATTCCAATCCACAATCCCTCCCTGGTGGATCCGTGCTGGATTGGTCGCAAGCACTACGCGGCCATAAACACGCAGGTGGTGGTGGATCACAATGGCCTCATCACTGACATCGTCGCCAGGTGGCCAGGCAGCACTCACGACAGTTTCATGTGGGCCAACTCAGCTGTGGGGCAGAAGGCTGGCAGAGGAGTGTTTGGCCGGGGCATCATCCTAGGGGACAGTGGCTACCCTCTCCGGAGTTACCTCGTCACGCCGGTAACCAACCCAGCAACACCACAGGAGGAGAGATTCAATGAGGCCCACACAAGCACCAGGACGAAGATCGAACGGGTGTTTGGCATTTGGAAGTCCCGCTTCAGGTGCATTCATCGTTCGTCGGGGGGGCTGCGCTTGTCACCAATCAAGTGTTGCCAAGTGATTGTTGTCACCGCCATGCTGCACAACATTGCAGTGCGCGTTGGCGCAGATGAGCCGCCTCCTGTTGAAGAGCAACATTCAGAGGACGAAGCCCCGAACCCCGCCCCCCGCAATGTGCGAGCAGTACTGCATCAGGCCGGAGCCCAGACCAGACAGGAACTTATCCACCTCTTCTGAGGTCCAACAACCCCAGCCCCTACCCCTTCACCACAAGTCGCCAAGCACTGATCACTAATAAACCCACAACCATAAACCCACAACCATAAACCCACAACCATAAACCCACAACCATAAACCCACAACCACTGTCAGGCCTGAAGGCTGAAATAAATAAACAGAACCAGCAGATGTAGGCTACATGTAACGTCCTGCACACTGATTAATTGCTTCAGTGTCCGGGTGCTTTACCTGAAAGTATGGCACTGGATTGTTAAGGAAATATTGTTGCATACAGTATGTGGGAGTATAGTGCCCACATTTCTGAGGTGACCATGTAACAAGTGGGAAATTAGCGCAAAACATGCTGTGCTGAAAGGGCGCACAATACGCACATGTCATGAACCTACGCTTAGATAAATTACAAATTGCCTGGGACTTTTTGTTGCTATTTGACACCCTCATTTCAATGCAAAATGATCCACACAATACATGGTTGAAAAGGAAACCAAAGTAGTTTATTGAAACCATATGATGGGGGGGGGGGGGGGGGGCTCCGCGCTGCATTTACTGCTGGGCCTCTGCATCACCTGCAATGAAGGGAGATTGATTAGTGAAATTGAACGGGATACATTGTGTAATGCAGATAAAACATTGAAATACCCATACCTGAATCCTGGGGAAAGATGATTGGCACCGAGATGGAGGGACGATTGAACTGGGCCTCTGCAAGCGCCAGCTGTCTCCGGTGCAGCTCCAACCTCTCCTGCTTCATCCGGACCACCTCTTCCTGCAGGGCAGTTTGTCTTTGGAGGTGGCCCTCCATCCCCCGCAGCACCTCCAGCTTCTCCCTCTCCAGGCGCACCAGCGTCTCACTGCAGGTGCAGGTTGTTATCGCGGGCCGCCATCGTGAGCCTCCACGCATACGGACACCGGGCCCTGCTGGTTGGCGCGCAGGGACAGGCCATGGTTGTTGGGGGTCGTCCTCTCCTGGTGGCGTGCACGTCCCTGCTCTGCTCCCGGATGGCTCCTCTTCATCCTCACTTAATGAGAGCCCCTCGTCCCCCAGCACATCGATGCCCCCACTAATGCCTTCAGAGGCCGTCTTCCCGATAATTGAGAGGACTTTCTCCTCGTCGGGAGTGAGGGTCGTCCCACCCGGTGCTCCACCACCCGTGCCCATGGCTTCGCTCCTCACCTTGGCACTCTTCCTCTTAGTCTGGCTCTGGAACTCCTGCCACTTCTTTCGGATAGCGCCCCAGTCACGCAGACCACATGGGCTGGAGGGGGACATCTTTTGGGCTATGGCCTTCCAAACATGGTTCTTGACGGTGATATTTTTTTTGCCCTTTGTTCCCCCGAATAAGATATCCTGGTGCTGCCAGACCTCGTCCACCAAGACGCCCATCTCCTCTGCGGTAAACGCCGGTGCCCGCTTGCTTCTTTTGACGCCGGTTCTTTCCATTCTCACATATGTGTGCCTATATCCACGGGGGTATATATGCGCTAATGGGCCTGATTACTACTTGGATACACCTGTTGGCACACACACACACACACACACACTCGCACCCACACAAACGCTACATACTTAAACTAATTGAACCTGTGCGGGGGACCACGGGGCGCTGTGTGTGACTTATGCGCTGATAAAGAGGTGGGTGATCGATTTGCCTGGCATCGATTTATTCAGTTTCAGCACGACCGCGGTGGACAGCTCCCACCAAAGTACTTCTTTCGATGCTTCTTTCGCTTCATCTTACGGCTCTCCAAAGAAGGGACTTAAGAAGCCATCTGGGAAACACCCGTATCTTAACGCTCCTTCTTTGGCGAACCCTTCTTTCTTTGGCGAACCCTTCTTTCGACCCTTCTTTGGCCCCAAAGAACGATCGCATCTGGGAAACGCGGCCCTTATTGTTTGTATCTGTAGCAGGAAGTGATCGAAAACTTGTTTCAAAGACATTTGACTATTTTTCTCTGAGAATATGATCGGTCTTTGTTCTTAATAGCTCTTTCGATTTTTCATTGAATTGCTTGAAAGAAAACTTGTCAGAGAGGACCTGTCAGATTCTATACTGGGATAAATAAAACAGTGACAACTGACAACTCACTTAGGGATACGCACAATTGAGCAACATTGAATGTGTCTGTGTGCATGTGTGTGTGCTTGGGTGTGTGTATAGGTGTGTATAGTTGTGTGTCAAGGTGTGTGTGTGTGTGTGTGTGTGTGTGTGTGTGTGTGTGTGTGTGTGTGTGTGTGTGTGTGTGTGTGTGTGTGTGTGTGTGTGTGCGGCATCAGGGGGCTTGTTAACAAGAAACATGACAAACTGTCTGATTGTTAGTTAATTGTCAGAAGGTTTCAGTCATTGAGTGCTGAGTTCAAAGAAATGGAAATGTGTTTGCGAAAGCCCAACTCCAGAGAGGGATGATATGTCATTTTTAGCCTCCCAGGGGATAATACAATGACTGACAGTGCTCTAATACGTGCAGCCAGGCAGTCATGCTGCATCCCTCTTCACTTAAGCACAACTTGCCAAGGAAAAGAACAAGGAGTTGTGATGCTCTGTGGTGAATGTGTGTGTGTGTGTGTGTGTGTGTGTGTGTGTGTGTGTGTGTGTGTGTGTGTGTGTGTGTGTGTGTGTGTGTGTGTGTGTGTGTGTGTGTGTGTGTGTATGTGTGTGTGTGTGTGTGTGTGTGTGTGTGTGTGTGTGTGTGTGTGTGTGTGTGTGTGTGTGTGTGTGTTCTCCTCACACCAGGTTGAGGTTAGACCTCAAATTCAGCATCAAAAGTAAGTGGTGAGAAAAGCACTCGTGTGACTGCTGGTGCTCTCTCTAGCCTCATTTTTCCTTCCCCCTAGGTCAAAGTCAAGTTCAGTCTGCCGTTCTCCTCCCATCTATTTCCCCAACATCACCACACACACATACACACACACACACACACACACACACACACACACACACACACACACACACACACACACACACACACACACACGCTCTCTCTATATTTTTCTCTCTCTTGCTCACACACACACACACATACACACTTTTTCTCACTTGAGCTGTAAAAAAGGACCCTGGGGTGTCTGCTAGATTTAGTACTTTATCAGATTAAACTCTACAGTACCTGTCTCCCTGTGTGTTGTGCACCGCATGACTGAACACTCTTGATTCAAAGTGAGTGTTGTCATTTCCATGCCAAGGAGGAAGGACACTCGGGCTCTCTCAAGTCAGGTGCAAACGGCCACAGCTGAGTTTGTAGAATTGTAGATTAGCTACGGGCTGCTTCTCGGAAACCAAGTTCTTCATTGCAATGTAAGGGCATGCTTCACTTTTGGTCAAACTCCCAATGAAGCAGAGCTGCTCACTCTTTGGTCCATATGCACACGATGCCCTCATTTAAGATTAAACACTTTTTTTTCCACTTTGGGAGGTAGATTGCAGGGTTAGTGATGTTTTACCTGTTGGCACTGGCAACACATTTTGTTCTAAAACCAAATGTTTTGTATTACACGCCATCTTTCTCCACATATAATCAGTAAGTTTAGGCAACATTACAAGCAGAAAATTGTGCTAAGCACATCTCCCCCATTTCAACATTTTCTTCCATAGTTTTGCCTTCTGTTACAAACGGCATGCAAAAAGGAAGGACATGGAAATGGTCTACAATTTGCATAATAGCAGGTACAGAGAAACAAGAAACATCACTCCATTAACTCCATAAAAGGGGGCAAAGATGCAGAAACCCACGCATAAAAAGACTGCAAATATCACCACCTCTTAAACTGAAGTTCCTGGGCTTTTAGATTCTTCCTCTTGTGAGAGGATGCATATATAAATCAGTCAAACCAATGGGTGATGTTTCATTTGAATTGTTTTTTAAAGCTTGAAGAGGTAAAACTGTCGCCGCATTTTACACTAAAAAGCAAAGGTAAGAGAAAAGTGAGAAATAAAGTGTGTGCATTTCCTTAATCCTTGCTCGTTTCCCTGTTTACATTGACAAATGATTTTTTAAAGATCCCATTAGTCACCTCCTTGGCCACACAGGGGTCTGTCTTTAGAGGACAGCTGAGAATGTTCTGTAAACTGTGTTTAAAGGTGCACTGACACACAAATGTCTACAGACACAGCCCACACGCAGTAATTATCGCAATTTGGATTGACACCTTCACCTAACCCTCACACGCGCTTCTGAGTGCTGAACCTCAGGCATGGCCACCGGAGGAGAGCAGGCAGATCTCACTCATCAGACATCATCACTCAACCACCTCCTCTCGTGCTGTCAAGAATTTGTCCTCCCTGAGCGTAGTCTGGACACGTGTGAATGCAGACATGTATAGTAGCACTCGAGCGGAAGTTTCCTCTCCTAACATCAAAGGAATGTGTGCCACATTGGTAATATAGTGTTAACATATATATATAAGTATATATACAAGCTATGTACTAACTGTTTCCGCCCACTACTGTTGAGGCATGTGTATAATGATAGAGTGTTTTTCAGATGATTTTATCCATGTTTTTCCCTCCCCCGCTACACAATTTGTAATTTTCCGTTTAATCTGCTATTGTGCAAATACACATGGCTTAACTAACCAGCCGTACATCTGTTGAAACCAAATGCGTATGGGCAAAACATATACCGTATTGTAATGTCTGATCCTCTCTGGAAACTGTTAAACTGGATTGTGACTTATTCTGTCAAATGAAGAGTCAAAATGTAAATACAGTACATTTGTCTTGTAGTTAGGGCTGGCTTATGTTAGCCCAGTTAAAGTAGATAAATACAATATCAAAGTATATATATACAGTCATATGAAAAAGTTTGGGAACCCCTCTCAGCCGGAATTATAATTGACTCTGCTTTCACACAAAAAAGATAAAAGTGGTATGTCTTTAATTTACCAGGAACAGCTAAGTACTGGGATGTTTTCCAAACAAAGATTTTTTGAAAAGCAGTATTTAGTTTTATGAAATTAAATAAAATGTGAAAAACTGGCTGTGCAAAAATATGGGAACCCTTGTGGTTTTGCTGATTTTAATGCCTGTAACAGCATGTAAAACTGAGGACTTTAAACACAAAGTTGGTTGGATTATGTTGTTAAGCCTTGAACCTCATATAAAGGTCTGTTTAATCATGATACAAGGTATTTTAGGTGCCTAAATGCAAGTTCCACTTCTCTTTGACTCTCTGCAGAAGTGAGACAGAATGCGATCATCAAAACAGCTCCCAAAAGATCTTAAAAACAAAGATTATTCATTGTCATGGTTTAGGGGAAGGCTACAAGAAGCTTTCCCAAAGGTTTCAATTGTCAATTTCTACTGTAAGGAACGTTGTCAGGGAATGGAAGGACACAGGCACAGTTGCAGTTAAACCCAGGTCTAGCAGACCAAGAAAAGTACAAGAGCAGCATATGCGGCAGATTGTGAGAATGGTTGCACACAACCCAAAGATCACCTCCAAAGACCTGCAAGAACATCTGGCTGCAGATTGTGTATCTGTACATGGTTCTACAATTCAGTGCAATTTGCACCAAAACATCTGTATGGCCGGGTGATGAGAAGGAAGCCCTTTCTGCGCCCACGCCACAGATACAGTTGCATGGAGTATGCAAAAGCTCATTTAGACAAGCCAGCTTCATATTGGAAGAAAATGCTTTGGACTGATGAGACAAAAATTAAGTTATTTGGTCTTTATAAAAAGCAGATGTTTTGGTGCAAATTGCGCTGAATTGTTGAACGATGTACAGATACACAATCTGCAGCCAGATGTTCTTGCAGGCCTTTGGAGGTGATCTGTGGGTTGTGTGCAACCATTCTCACAATCCTCCACCTATGCCGCTCCTGTTTTTTTCTTGGTCTGCCATGCCTGGGTTTAACTGCCACTATGCCTGTGTCCTTCCATTTCCTGACAACGTTCCCTACAGTCGAAATTGACAATTGAAACCTTTGGGAAAGCTTCTTGTAGCCTTCCCCTAAACCATGACAATGAACAATCTTTGTTTTTCAGATCTTTTGGGAGCTGTTTTGATGATCCCATTCTGTCTCACTTCAGCAGAGAGTCAAAGAGAAGTGCAACTTGCATTTAGGCACCTAAAATACATTTTCTCATGATTAAACAGACATTTCTATGAGGTTCAAGGCTTAACAACATAATCCAACCAACTTTGTGTTTAAAGTCATCAGTTTTACATGCTGTTACAGGAATTAAAATCAACAAAACCACAAGGGTACCCATATTTTTGCACAGCCAGTTGTTCACATTTTATTTTATTTCATACAACCAAATACTGCTTTTCAAAAAATCTTTGTTTGGAAAACATCCCAGTACTTAGCTGTTCCTGGTAAATTAAAGACATACCACTTTTATATTTTTTTTGTGAAAGCAGAGTCAATTATAATGCCGGCTGAGAGGGGTTCCCAAACTTTTTCATATGACTGTATATATACTGTATCTCTCTCTCTCTCTCTCTCTCTCTCTCTCTCTCTCTCTCTATGTATATATATATACACAGAAATGTAATATTCAGGGGAAAAAATATCTCTGGATAGCTTTAGCGTTTGATCAAGGCACAACCAAAATTATAATATGCTATTTTTGGATTATGTGCCAGAATGGAACCGAGTGACAGACAGAGTCGTCTTTAAAACAGAGACAAAGGGACTTTTATGATTTCAGTTGTTTGTGGAAGATAAAGCTGTCAAATACACATTGGACCGCCTCAGGAAACAATACCGGTTCAAACACGCCTTTCAGCTGAGTAGCTGAGTAGGGGGGCTTGTTTCTCACTGCCACATTCAGAGGGACAGAAACAGACGCACACACACACACACACACACACACACACACACACACACACACACACACACACACACTCAGGCCTTGTTTCTAAGTGCCAACTGCATCCTTTTGTTTTTCTGAAAGTGCTTGGCGGTTTCTGTCAGTAGAATAGTTGCAATGAGGGGAGATGAGAGGCCAGGAGAGGTTGAAAGGTCACGCTACCCTGCAGTTTAACTTGAGACTAATGGGCCTGTTGTTGTTTGACCTCTGTGTCCGGACTAGTGGCTTCACACATGAATCATGTCAGACTGAGGGTGGCTGTTGTTGCTGGTGGCTGCTGACAGGTCTAATGTTGCCACAGGTGCACACATAAGGAGAGTAGTAACAAAGTGTCGAATATGATCCCTGCTACAAAGGTGGGTCATATGAGGGTTAAAGGCCATTCAAACAGAATTGTCCAGGTACAAAAGTGTCAATCAGCAGGTTCATGTTGGGTTTGAGTTAGGTTTCAAATCAACATGAAACAACTCACAGAGAGACCACAACTGTTCCCGCACGTGCGCTGCGCACATTTGATAACCCCCCAGCAGTATTTGATGTGTTAAACAGTCTGGATAATCACTACAGGACGTCAACACCAGTCAAACTGCAATAACAAACACCAAGGACAGGGATCAAAAGTTAAAAAAATAAAATAAAAAGAATAACAAGTAGGAAAAAATAGTGCTTATTTTTATGATTCCTTTTTGCTTTTCTCAACCTCTAGTTCCAGTGTTTTACTTTGACGAGGTGGCCTATCATGTGGATGAGAGCGATGGATATGTTGAGGTCAAAGTGTGGAGGACAGGAACCGACCTGTCCAAGGCTGGCACCGTCACCGTCCGCTCTCGTAAGGCCGAGCCTGTCTCTGCAGAAGGTAGGCTATACTCCAGGGCAAGTACTCTATCGTTGCTCTTAATTGATTTGAAAAAATGTAATTCACTACCGGGATTAACTGCCTGCAATTCTATATTCTGTATTTCTTTGTCATTTTTTCCAACCCTTCATCTCACTCTCGGCCCTTTCTTCCAGCCGGTATTGACTACGTGGGCATCAGCCGTAACCTAGACTTTGCGCCGGGCGTCAGCATGCAGACATTCAGGGTCAACATTCTGGATGACCTGGGACAGCCAGAGCTGGAGGGGACCGAGAGTTTTGATCTTGTCCTACGTATGCCGGTTAACGGCATCATGGGAGAACCCGGGAAGGCTACAGTCTTCATCAATGACTCGCTGTCTGACTGTAAGTTAATGCATCTTTTGTCACCTTTGGTATTCCTTTTCTTTTAGCCATGTGAGCATAATGGCTGTAGGGATGGCAATGTATTGTCTGTCCGTCCGTCCGGCCAGTCGGTTTATACATCCATAGACCTGAGAATATTCCAACTGGATTTGGTGACACCCTGACTTTTCTACTAGCTAGTAGCTACACCTGCAGCTCCACACTTTTTTTGCTCTTATTGAAATGTCTTGACAGTTATTGTTGATAAATCTCCATTGTGCCAAGATTGAGTTTGATGAAGCAATGTTTTGTTTACCTCTGCTGCCACTAGCAGTTTTCACTTACGGTAACTGAATTGTCATAATAACTTTGAGGATCACCTGATGTTTAATCCTCCACAATCATCAGGTCAAAATTTCAATTTGTCTAATACCCTGTTTGTTTAGTCCAATTAGCTGTATACTTTCTGTTCAGTATTTTTTAGCTAATCAAAGCATGCTATCGTGCTGAAGTATAGTGGCAAGCATGTTTGCATTGGTTTCCTCACCAAAGCACAGCCTTACAGAGTGGCATATGGAAGTTTATTAGTCTTATAAATGCTGACTGTTTAAATGTATTACCTGTCAAATGTGCTTTTATATTTTTATAATAGAATAGAAATGCTCCTAGTATTGGAAAACCTTTTATCTTAGAAAAATCTTCTCTCTACATCATCATGGCAACATATTCAATTGAAACTTTTTTCTCTCAACATAACCCAAACAATTAACTGGTCAGTTTTCTTTGACTGTGTATTTATGATTCCAAAACGTTCATTAGATATGTTCAGTCATGTAGAGACTGCTATTTTTATTTGATTAGCTTTTTAAAAAATCAGTTCAGTCACTTCAGTTAAGCCCAGACAGCATGGGGTAAGGACGTTATTATTGCTCCCCCTTTGTCCAATGTGATGATTGAACTATATCCTGTTGATTGACAGTGCCAAAGGTCCAGTTCCGCAAGCCGGTTTACACTGGAGAGGAGGGTGACGGTCGGATCACAGCAACGGTTTCTCGCAGTGGAGACGTCAGACACAAATCCACTGTTCGCTGTTTCACCCGTCAGGGCTCTGCGCAGGTGGCCACAGACTTTGATGAGCGACCCAACACAGATGCGTCCATCATTACATTCTTACCAGGTGCAGTAATAATCACCCTGTACAATACATGTTTTTCCCTCGCTTTTTTTGATTGATGTCGTGTCTTGAAATTTGACACCTTTTTAATGAGCTACAGCTCCCAACAGTTAACAGTTGTCACACCATTTCTTTCTTCTTTTTTTTTGCACAATCAACAGTGCCTTGTAGACAAGTTTTAACATGCATTACCCACTCATTACCCGCTGTGCTGTCATTTTTTAATTTGTATTTCCTTACAAAAGAATGTGCCAACAACAACTTAAGGGACCAAAAGAAAAATGGTGGAATATTTATAGAAATAAAATAAATTATATACAGAAAAAAAGGGAAAACAACTAATTATTCCGGATATTATTCTACCCCGTTCTAGCACTTCCACTTTTTTTTGACATCATTATCTCGCTGTGTACTCTAGGCGAGGCGGAGAAGCCATGTATTCTGTCACTGGTTGAGGACACACTGTATGAGGAAGGAGAAGAGCTGCGGTTGGTTTTAGGGAACCCGAGGAGTGACTCCCAGTTCGGTGCATCAGTGGGGGCTCTGCATGAGACTCTGGTGAAAATCAAGGACACCGCTGACAGTAAGTAGGATGAGTAAGGAGGAGGGGGGACCATGCACGTAAAAAGTAGTTAAACCACTTTTTTTCAATCTGAATAATTTAATAGTTCAGGCTCGACAAATATGAGCATAAACTCAGCAACTACATAAACTGTATATTACATTTAGCACGTGTTGTGTCAACCGTGTTATATTTGTTTTCTTTTCTCCCTTTCTGTGCCACGTAGAACCAATCATCCGCTTCTTTGAAACCAAGTTCAGTGTTAGTGAACCCAAGGAAGCCGGCGCTGTGGCAACTGTGAGGATCCCTGTGGTACGCGTGGGAGACACATCAAAAGTGTCGGTTGTTCGCGTTCACACCAAAGATGGTTCAGCTATCTCAGGAGAGGACTACTACCCCGTCTCTAAAGGTGACACACATCCTCTTGATGCCTCCATGGGGTTGAAGGTTCACTCAGGGCATTTTAATATTAAAGATAACCTTAATAATTGAGAATGGGGGTGGGCTAATGCAGTGCAGACTCTGCCGATGAGGCTGCAATTAAAGAGCACACGACACAGTAATGTCACATTAAAAAAATTAATAAAAAGAGGATACACATCTGATGTTCACAAGAGTTCAAACATTTGCAGCATGCTTTGCAAACACAACTGTGAATGTCCTTCCACATAAAACCAATCCAAAGCCTTTACGGCGCCGCTTGTGGTCCAGAACTTCACATGATACTCTAACGTTTGTTCTTATTTCAGCCTGCAGATATCAGTCGGCTACTGTAGTGAGAGAGGCTTTTTGATACAAGGCTCACCATCAGAATGTTACATGAATAAAAAGTGGGCATGTGGATTTTATTTGGGCGAGGGTCATTGATTTTTGTAATTTCATCTCAAACAGGGGAAAAGGTAATATCAGCAATAGTCCAGTGGAGTCTTGTGTATTTTTTAATTACATTTCAGCATTCTTTCATGCTTTGTCAGCAGGTTAAAATCTTCCTCTTTACTCAATCAGCTTTTTAGCCCAGTGAACCTTCTTTAAGCTTAATCAAGTTTTGAAATATGTATGTGAATACTCAGTCCGTTCAAATCCTACCTGCCCATTCACCGTTCAAATGTTTCCAATTTACCAGCTGTTTTGAATCATAAAGCGTTAAATTCCTCATTTTCTCAGTGCAGTGCATACCTAATGTTCCTAAGCTCCGTTACTTATCCTGCAAGGAGATGGGCCACCTTTAAGCCTTATTCAAATAGAAACCCGCAATGCTTTTAAGCTAAGTGGTGTATTCCTGTGTGAGGCAATACAACGGGAATCGGGCTCACCTGCAAGGCTTTTAATTTGTTTGGTGTGGACAACCTTACAGCTAATTGAGAGAAATTTGGTCTTGAGCGCCACAAAAGATTTCCCTAATAAAAAAATCCCTTGAGTTTGCCGGAACACTTGATGCATTAAACTTGTTCTAATAAGGCTCTGTTTTGTATTGCCGTGCTGCGTGTCGTTTGTCCTTGCGTTGTGTCTGTGTGTGCCCAGACATCGAGTTCAAACAAGGAGACAAGGAACATGTGGTGGAGGTGGAGGTGCTGTTTGATGGAGTCAGAGAGATGAGAGAAGCCTTTACTCTCCACCTGAAGCCGGATGAAAACACGGTGGCTGAAACCCAGGTCAGCTCTGTGTTCATGCCTCTAACCATCACACACAATCCAAACCGACAGTTATCTGTGCTTGATGAAAAAGTAATGAGATGAAAAATGTTTCCTTTTTTTTTTGCTCTCCTGATTTGACCCATATTTATCCAGGTCAGTCCTTCAGAGACAAGACATCTTTTTTTTTTTAAACAAGGGGGTCCTGGCCCAGACAACCGCAGCACTTTACAATAAAGTTGCAGCCCATAGAGCGATGAAAACATTTCACGATTAAATAATGGATAACCAGCAAAAAAAAAAAGAAAGAAGCAAGGAGCAGAGTAAAAATAAAAGCAAGAGTGTAATAAAGAGAAGCGGTGAATCAGCTGTGACTGTGAGATGGTAAACATGATCCGGCTCTGTGATGACTTGAATCGTTTGTTTTGCTAGTAAATCCTGTTGTCTTGATCCACAAACAGAATGTGTCCGTAGCGCTCATTAGTCTTACAAAGCTTATTTTCTGGAACAGGTGACTAAAGTGATAGTTTACATTGAGGAGACCAACAGCATGGCGGATGTCACCTTCCCCTCCCTGCCTCATGTTGTGTCTCTGCTCCATTACGATGACGTCACCAAGACTAAAGACAACCTCCACCCACCGGCCGGCTACCCCGTCATCTGTGTCACAGTGAGTCCAACTGAAAACATATTCAAGGACATACTGTATGGCTTTGGTGATATCTTTGAAAAAATAAATCCTATTGGATAGCAGGGTCTTTCTTATTAGACCCTAAGGAAGTGGAGGGTAGGCAACATTGTTATCCCTCAGGCCCAAAGTTAAACTGTCCTCCTGGATTTGGCTTGTCCACCATTAAAAGACACATTGTACAGTTTAGTAGGCCACAGTCATTGGGCTTTCAGTTAGACACTTCAATGGATTTTCTGTGATGTGTTAAGACATTTGCTTCACAGGGGCCTGCGACTGTGTGTGTGTGTGTGCGTGCGTGTGTGTGTGTGTTTTTTGTTTCCCTGCGTGGTGCTCAGGGAGACGAAAAAAGGTAGAAGTCTTGTCAAAATTGAAATGTTGAGTGCAGCTCCAGGAGGCGCAGACAGTGTCAACAGGTTTTTGAATGGTATCCTAGGCAACACTTAAAAAATCTTTCCCCTCCAGCCATTAGCCATATATTTTTCTAATTATATTAAAAGCCAATTTTAAGACGCAAACTACGACAGACATCACACACTGAAACATCTGAACTTTCCTTAAGTCGTTTATATTCTCTACCTCTCTCTCTCTCTTCTTTTAGTCTGCTTTATCTTTGCCATCTTTCTGCTGGTCCCTGTCCAACCATCCATCCACCCACCCACTCCTTCTTACTGTATATTCCTTTATTCATCCTTACAGGCTTGCAGCACAAAATACCCAGACTATGAGAAGACGGGCTCTATCTGTGTCAGTGAGCACATCAACAACACATTGACCCGCTACCGTTGGCTCATCAGTGCCCCCGCAGGCCCCGATGGAGTCACCAGCCCCATGAGGGAGGTGGACTTTGACACTTTCTTCACCTCCTCCAAGACCATCACTCTGGACTCGGTCTACTTCCAGGCCGGCTCCAGGGTCCAGTGTGCAGCCAGGGCCGTCAATTCTAACGGGGACGAGGGTTTGGAGCTCAGCAGCCCCATTGTGACTATCAACTGGGAGGAAGGTAAACAAAAAAGAAAGAAAAAACAACAACAATGAACATCCATTTTACTGCAAGTGCTTTACGTTGCCAGCTTTCTGGCAAGAGAGGAATCAGAAAAACAGGTCTATGGCCCCACGTTTAGGGAAACAAAAAGGGCTTTGTTTATCTCCCTGCATCATGTGTGATCAGGAATAGCGCTTTTGAATATGCAGTATCTACTGTGTGGATCAGCTGAATGACAGATACATTAATAGAAAAATATATCTACTTTATGACATAGCCATCGCCTTTCAGCTTGTTCTCTCTCCTCTAAAGTGTTGCAGTATTGGCCTTGTGTTAAGAGTCTCTTGTATCTGCTCCTCTGTCATATAAAGGTATGTGTCAACCGCGTAAGATGGGGACCGTTGGCGCTGAGCCTTTCTCTGCCAAGCTACGCTACACTGGAGCAGACGACCCCAAACACCCCAACCTCATCAAAGTGACTGTCACCATGCCTCACATCGATGGTAGGTAGCTATAGGAGCCGGAGGGCTGGGGGCTCATGCCACAGATGAAGTGAAGAGTAATGTGTCGTTTGTGTATAATATTCACGTCTGGGGGATGCTCAGGAGTGTGACAGACAGAATCAAGATCTTGCCCGGTTGTCTCCAAAACCCCGGTGTAGGCTAACAAACCCTCCAGCAACCCTCCACTACTTAACATTCCCCTCTTGATTTTGAATAAGTTTTCTCTCTGCCTCATCTCCCCCAGGGTTTCCTTTTTTTATATATTTTCTCTCAGTGCACATATCAAACGTAGTTGGACACAGCAAGAAACACATATCGTATATTTCTTTTTTTGTTGTTGCCCCCTTTAGGCATGCTTCCAGTAATCTCCACTCGCCCTCTCATGAACTTTGACCTGACTCTCAGTCCCGACGGAACGCGGGTCGGAAACCACCGCTGCTCCAACCTGCTGGATCACAATGAGGTCACGACGGGTCACGGCTTCATCACTGCATCCACGCGCAGCCAAGAGAGCATGGGAGACCCGGCGCCCTATCAGTTCAGTGGCCCTCTGCGGGGCAACAGCACACTGCGCTTCTACAGGAACCTCAACCTGGAAGCCTGCCTCTGGGAGTTCACCAGCTACTACCACATGTCGGAGCTGCTCACTGATTGCGGTGGCACCATTGGGACTGACGGACAGGTGTGTGTGTGTGTGTTTTTTTGTGTGTTTCTGTGTACATGTGTCCACAAGGTATAAATTCCAATCTAGGGTTTTGTATGTTCATCTGTTTGACCGTTAGCCTTTGTGTGTGTTAGTGTGTGTGTGTGCTGGTATTACTCATGTTGTGGGGACATTTTTCTGTTTACACAGTGATATTGAGGGGACTTGCCTTCCTTTTGGGGACAAAATGGAAGTCCCTATACCGTAATAATTATATTTTATGGTGAAGACTTGCTTTAAGGTAAGAGTAGACTTAGGTGTAGGTTAAGGTTAGGGTAAGGGTTATGGTAAGGGCAAGTTTCAGAGAAATGAATATAAGCCTATGTAATGTCCTCGGAAGTGATGAAAATACAACCTGTGTGTGTGTGTGTGTGTGTGTGTGTGTGTGTGTGTGTGTGTGTGTGTGTGTGTGTGTGTGTGTGTGTGTGTGTGTGTGTGTGTGTGTGTGTGTGTGTGTGTGTGTGTGTGCTTGTGTGTTTGAGTGTCCACCCGCATGTGTGTTCCTGTCTGTATGTTCAGACTATTTACAGCCCTTTTGAATGAGCGGGGTCGCACAGACAGGACGGCACCATATCTTGTTTGCCTGCATTTAACATTCACTCATTCACTGCAGGTTTGTGTGTGTGTGTCTGTGTGTTTGCCAGCACCCTAAAGCCCAGGATGTGAGTGACATCTTTTTGGTGTGCACTCACACATATGCACACGAAAACACACTCGCTCTAACAAAGTGCTGCCAACCCGCAAGTCATTCTGCCTTAATGCTCACAGCAGCTTTTTCGACTTGGAGCATTACATCTTGGATTAAAAAAAAAATGTGTGAAATTTTGAAAGAGAAGCAACATCTCAAAAAACAGCTACACGCTGTCAAGGAGAACGAAATCTCAGTTCCCTATCAGACGGCTTTGCTCTCTCTTTCTCCTTTGACTCTCTTGGTGGAGTGACAGTTTAAAGCTCACCGGAGAAAGTCAGCCAGAAAAGTCAGCCAATTGCTGTTAAATGTCTGGCATTATGGTTGGGTGTCAATTAGATGCCAGCAGACTTCCTGTATCTGTTGCAATGCTGTTGCATGCTTGAAGCTGATGTTGCACTTGTCTTTTGTGTTGCACACTGTATAGATCTGCAGTGTTCTCATGGTGCTCCTTGTTATTGTGGGTAAGGAGACTGACCATTGCTTGTGTCCTGCTGCTCCTTTGTGCTCTCCCAGCCTTTGATCTGTTGGCTTCTTGTTGCTGATCCGACTTGTATGTGTGTGTGTGTGTGTGTGTGTGTGTGTGTGTGTGTGTGTGTGAGCGTGTGTGTGTGTGTGTGTGTGTGTGTGTGTGTGTGTGTGTGTGTGTGCGTGTGTGCGTGTGTGCGTGTGTGCATGTCTGTCTGTCAGTGTCTGTCTGTCTGTCTGTCTGTCTGTGAGTCTGTGAGAGAATGAAGGAGATGGAGGTGGAGAAAAAGTCCGAAATGAATTGACTTGTTTAGAGCAACTATCACTTGCACACACGGTTACACACAACGCACCAGCATCCACAAGACCTCAAGTCCACGTCATTAAACCAGATCACTGTAACACCGTCACTCCTGTTGTGTTTTTTCGTTCAGTCAGAACCTTGCAGCTCTGACACAGTGTATTAATCAAAGAGTACTGAAATAATTAAATAATACACTGACATCTTAAGTACGAAAGACCAAATTAGTGTTAAAGAATTACTGTCTTTGTCTGGGGAGTGTGTGCAAAAAGAAAATCTATTTTGAATCTTACTGTGATCATTTGCTATCTTTATTATGATCCAGTCAGTACACATTTTTTTTTATCTTAGGAGGTTGTTGTAATAAAATGATGGCTTTATAAAACCATAGGGCTGAGGTACTTCGTCTCTAGGCTAGCAGACATTTCATATCTCATTTGGATCCTGATTCAGCTGATTTTACAACTTACTCTGCTGAGACTTTATAGGCACTGTGGTGGATGGGTATACTTCAGCACTGTGTGCAGGGAATTCCAGGTATTTGGCAGAGACTACACCAGACCCTTACTGATGATGTGCTATGTTGCCTTCAAATGTTATTTTCGAAATAAAAAAGATAGAATGCTATAATATATACATACGGAAGTTGCCTGTAACTCCTGCCTAGTACTCAGTTTGGTAAGTGGCCATGCAGCTAAGATGATGTGGTGCCTTTCCAATCTATCACTCAAACCAACTCTTTCTTTGTCAAACTTTTTTTGGAATGTAGTTTAAAAATGTTCAAGTCACACACAATTGTAAAACATAATGTTGGTGAGCAGAGACACCTAGTGGCTGACTTTAAAATGTAGCATTACATGTTAACATGGGCATCAATTAATATTGAATATTATCCAGAAAAGGGTGTTGGATATAACGTTAACAGTTTTTTTAAAATGAATGTGATGACATTTTTTCCCCAGAGTATGTCTAAAAATAAAATTATATTTTAGATTGTGCATGTGCTTTAATAATGTTGAACAAGGATGTTTTTGAATACTTAAAAAAACAGTACAAAGAGCAAGACAATTCCACATAATGTCACACTGTATTTCCAGGAAAAGAAATGTGCTCGTCTGTTATATATTTTCATTACTAATTCAAGCTTATGCACCTGCGTTCACCCTTTAATCTGAATGATACAGTTGTTGAACCGTGTAGTGTGCCTTGTCAACGATTCATTTGTCCGTACATGTGAACACCATGAGCCCGCGATTATAACTGTTTTTTGGAAAGCCTTATTTCGTTACTTAACATTGATCAAACATCCTTTACAGGTGCTTAACCTGGTCCAGTCCTACGTGACCCTGCGTGTGCCTCTGTTTGTGTCCTATGTGTTCCACTCCCCGGTGGGCAGTGGTGGCTGGCAGCACTTTGACCTGCAGTCGGAGCTGCGCCTCACCTTCGTTTACGACACAGCCATTCTCTGGAAGGATGGCATCGGCAGCCCGCCGCAGGCAGAGCTACAGGGTAAGCTCCAAAGACTAATCCTGCTTTCCAAATAGCATACTCTCTCTTTTCTCTATTCTACATACTACATCTGACCATGAAAATAATCTAGTTAGCATGCATACAATTTGGACATACTTTGACTTATTCATTTCATCATAACATTGCCCCTTGATCTTGCCTCTTGCTTTTATATCTGTCACATCGCCGGTTGTTTTCATATGGGGGCTCCGTCGATGTGACGCCACTTCTGGTGCGCACTTGATTAGTGGTCAGAATGGCCCAATAGCATGCTGTTTTCAAAACTAAAAGTCTCTGCGGGATATAGTAGACATCCGGGTACTTTTAAGCATACTACATCTGACCACAATTGGGACATCCTAAATCTTTTTTCTACCATTCTAAATAGCAGAAATATGGGTATTAGAATGCAGCCCAAGAGAGGGCATTAATGTTTGTGTTTCTGAACTCCATAAATATACAGCTTTTTTATTTATTTGGTGTGTCTTTATGCATTTTTTCCCCCAGGTGCGTTATATCCAACCAGCATGCGTATAAATGAGCAGGGACGTTTGGTGGTAAACATCCGCACCAAGGCTCGTTTCAGGGGTCTGTTCGTGAAGTCTCATGCTGGAGGCAGAATAAAAAGAGCCGGTAAGACTTAACAGATGATTGCATCAGTTTTTACACTTCCTCATTAGCATCACAATCACTGAAGATACAGATCTGCATTGCTTATGTAGTGTATAACATCATAACACATTGTAATGGTTATTGTTTAGCTAAGAAATGCTATTGAAATTAAATGCCAAAACTTCTGCTGTAACATAACTAAGACCCTGGCTCTTTCCCAAGCAAGACTGGTGTGTGTGTGTCAAGCTGCTGACAGGATGTAGGCCCTGCTGATCCTTGTACTTTCCATAGAATGTGCTGTGCATAACAGGATGAGCTGTATAGGCGTACAGCACACGCCAAAGATAGTGTGAAGCACAAAACAATAGCTTACACAATAGCGTACACGTTTTAGATCCCATATGTGTGTTATTCTACACGTGAGACAAGGTCCAGGAAAAGTACGTGGACCTATCAGATCATCTCATTTTTGAGGTACAAGACACGCCGTCGTTTGGGAATGGGGCAGTGGTTTTTGGGAGCATCGTTTACATTTCAGCATTCCTCTGTTCTTTTAATTAGACTCTAAGTTCATTTTTAAAGTGATTGGCACGGGTTTTTAGCTACAACCCATCCTCTGACTGCAGACTTGAGATTTGTTTTCAATAAAGAAAGTGTTTCCCTACCCTCCTCATTTTCTGCTTCAAGCTGATTTTTCCATCATCTTCAACTACAACTACAACCCCGAAATAAACCACACTTAAAGGTGCACTATGCAACTTTTGATGTGTCAGAAAAGTGAACATTTTATAAGGTATATTCTCATAAGTGAATAAACAAACTTTACCGAAAGGAAAATTGGATCCCTGGAACACTGTATGAAGTTTTTAAAACATCCTGAAAAGTTACTGTGTCATTGTTGTTGTTTACAGCAGCGGGGCCCAGTTTTATTTACAAACATATTCTAGTCTTGTTTTTGGTTCCAGGTGCCTCAAATAATTTAGTTTTGATTTATGATGATACAATTATTCAAGAATAAAAATTAGATGTAGAGTAAATATGTTTTGTAATTTAACTGCAGGCTCTGCCAATGTAAACAAACCCCCTTCCTCTGAAACTACATAGTGCACCTTTAAGCGATTTAATTGGTCTCAAATATGATTTCATCAATTGTAAAAATCAGTGCTACATTATGAACTTACCCCCTCTCAATGTCTCTTGCAAAGAAACCTCCATGTCATCCATGGTGATGAGTGTGGATCACCCCGGCTTGACCTTTAACCTCAGCCTAGTGAGGAGTGAACCCACCTACAACCAGCCAGTCCAGCAGTGGACCTTCACTTCTGACTTTGCCGTAAGGATGACCCCATGGCCATTTGTTTTTTGCAAGGCCTTAAAACATCTGCTGTGTTACTCTGTGAATCTCAGGGCACACTGACGCTTGAGTATGTATCTGTCCTCCTCTGCTCCGTGCAGGTGAGAGACTACTCCGGGGCCTACACAGTGAAGCTGATCCCCTGTACGACAGCCCAGAATATGGAATACACTGTCCCACCTGTCTGCAGTCCCCGACAACCCATCACCTTTGATCTAGACATCAGATTCCAGCAAGTAAGGAAATCTTTCTTTTCTGTTATGACCCTATCTCTGCCACTCTCTTCCTTTGTTTATGATATAATTTGTTATGCATGGCTCTTTAGGTGAGCGACCCCGTTGCAGTGGAATTCAATCTGAACACTCAGATGTTCTTGCTGTCCAAGAGGAGCTTGTGGCTCTCGGATGGCTCCATGGGTTTCGGTCAGGAGAGTGACGTAGCCTTTTCTGAGGGTAAGTGCACTCAAAGACTTTCATCATCTGCGCAGTGACGATTTGAAGGACTACACAAGCGGTTGTAGAACTGTTTATCCCATTTGCTACAGGTGGAATTTGTTTTACATTACTTCTGTACATTTTGCAAAGCGTGCAAAAAGTGTACCACGATTTCCTATACTTGTCAAGCAAACATTGGTTTGAGTTCATGTTGTCAGCCCAATATGAAAATCAGCATGCAAAGATGTAGGTCTTGCTTGACCTAAATTCATCACAGTAAACTTTATGTTGCATGGTATTGAAATCGAGTTATTCAATTAAAAGTAAATTGAGCGGTAGTTCATTGACTAAAACATACAACACCACTAGTGTGGCCCTTAAATAATTTTTCGTTATCTTATTAATTATCATGTTCATCTTGGATTGATAAGTAGCTATGCTTCATAATAATAACTCAATGTAGGCTTTTGGGATTAATGTTTCCTTCCTTTATGTCAGGTGATACGATCTACGGCCGTGTGATGGTGGACCCTGTGCAGAACCTCGGTGACTCTTTCTTCTGTAGCATAGAGAAGGTTTTCCTCTGCACCGGTGCCGATGGATATGTGCCAAAGTACAACCCAACCAAGTTTGAATTTGGCTGCCTGGCTGACTCTCCGTCGCTGCTCTATAGGTTCAAGATTATTGTGAGTATATTTATATTGCAATTTAATGTGCAGCGAGAATATTTCGCAATCAACACAAACAAATAACTTCCTTATTCATTTTATTCACCTTTCCAGGACAAGGCTCAACCAGAGACTCAGGCACGCGTGTTTGGTGATGTGGCTTTTAACGCTGTGCTGGCGGTGGATGATCCATCAGCCCTTTCCCTCGTCAGACAGCCAGGGTCCGACGGCTTTAAGCTGGACTCTACAGCAATGTTCCAGGTATTCTACTGTCCTTCATAGCCAGTGACAGTTTTTGTTATTATTATTGTGAACCAGCAGATACACTACTATGCCATTTTCTGATTCAATGTATACAACGTCAAAAAGCTGTTTTTATTCTATTGCTGTGAAAAAGTTACTTAACAAAGAGAGCTTTACCAATCCACTAATGTACAGTATATACAGTACTGTATGTTATGATACGCCTGGGGTTATTGTTTCATGTTGTCGTCTGTGGTTTGCTTTATGTTTGGGGACCTCAATGAAAGTGAAACCGCCCAAGTTTTAATTCCTATTATTTATGTTGCTTCTAAACTGCTGAGTCCATTGATTTGCACGAACTAAATTTTGGTTGGATATTAATATGCGATGACAAGAAATGATCATCTGATCACAGGTCCTAACTTATTAAAAGGTGATGAAGATAATGTTTTTATTTTCAAAATGTGCTCTTTTTGATCTCTTACCCAGTTCTGTTAGCCTTTCTTCACTCATTTTGTTCTAAGATGGGCATCCTTTTTTTGTTACCCCACAGGTTGCTGCGGGCCGCGAGTGGTTCATTCACACCATCTACACAGTCCGCTCCAAAGAGAACGCTAAAAGAGGCATTGGAAAGCGCAGCCTGGAGTACCACTCCTTGGTTTCCTCCAGCGGTAACGACCTGGCCTTGGCCCCATCCAAAGGCGGTCGCCCCAGGAGGTCGGCTGGCGATGTCCCGGAGATCGCGGAGGACATCGGAGCGGACAACAACCGCGGCACGAACATCATGCACATCGATTTGGACCGCACCAAACGCCGGGCGGGGGGGTCCGACCAGCTGTTTGTGGACGGGCTGGAACCCAAAGAGCTGAACGCGGAGCAAGGGGAGGAAGGTCTGGTGGTGACTGTGGTGGGGGCTCTGGTGGGGCTGCTGCTGACTGTCCTGGTTATCGTCACCATAGTACTGGTGCTGAGATCCAGACAGAAAGAAGGGAAGGAGGGATGGAGGGAGGGGGTGCAGGAAGTGGTTAAAAGCTCCATCAGTACCGAGCCAATGTTGGTGGTGAGGATGCAAGACTGCCACAACAGCTCGGAGGTTTGAGCAATTCCGGATTTGTTGCTGGCTGGACAAATGGACAAAAGGGATAAGGGTTTTTTTGTAGAATTTTCTTTTTTTATTACTTTCATAACACCAAAAATCTGATATTGCTGATATGGCGGTTTTGTGTGTGTGTGTGTGTGTGTGTGTGTGTGTGTGTGTGTGTGCGTGTGTGTGTGTGTGTGTGTGTGTGTGTGTGTGTGTGTGTGTGTGTGTGTGTGTGTGTGTGTGTGTGTGTGTGTGTGTGTGTGTGTGTGCTTGTTACTGGGAGGGGATTTCTACAGTATGGGATCCATCACATACCTTGATCACTGTAACAGAAAAACAGCACGACAGTCCTACACATACAATGTCTTCACGTATCATCCTAACATGTATTGCTATTAGCATGGTATTTGCTTTCACTCTCAATGGGTTTATAGTGTTAAAGTGCCTGAAGTGGCTTTATATCTTCATGACACTCTCCAGACACGGACAACACAAGGTAGTGTCATGCAGGCCAGGTGAACTATTTAGTGTTGCAGGTGCACCTGGGGTAAAGGGAGCTAGATTGTGTGTCTCTTCCAAAATATTAATGATAACAAGACCATATTTTCTGTACTTTGCAAAGGGTAAGATGAATTTCCCTACACATATTGAGCTGTTTATCCCAAGCATTTAATAGCTTAATGATTGCATTAAGGATGCAAAAGTTCTGTAGGTCATTGATGGAGGATATCATTTAGGAAAATACTGTGATTTCAAAGATAACCATTGGACTTATTATAAATATTGAACCCAAAGCGTGGATGTTTGGCCACAAACCGTTTAGGACTGTGCTGCATCGGGTAATAGGTATTAATATTAACGTTGGGGGAAATTGTTTATTTAGGCCATTAATTTTCTCCTGAAATATGTGTTGGGGCAGTCTTTCTGGATTACACAATGTGTAGAGAAAAACCATAAACACAAGATGCCACCAATTGTTTCTTATGTGAAAAAGTAAACCTGCAGGAGATGAGTACAACTGCTCAGAATTTATGTTTATTAACCAGCTAATCATTGTAATGTGTATAATTTCTTTTCTTCTTACCATACAATTCGGAATGTTTTTGTGAATGTATTGAAAATCAATACTTCCGTTACCAAAAATGTTTATTGCTATCCATCCTCACAGTGTTGTTGCTCCACTGTGTGATTTTGTGATATTATCATATTTATTCAAAATAATGTGAGCATCATGCTTCATATATATATTTTTTAAATGACACTGGTTAAGATACATATGTATGAAGACACTCATCTCAGGAGTCATTTCTTTTACATACAATGTACTACTGTTGACAGAAGAGAATATCTAGAGAGCCACTTTCCACTTGTTACTTGTTGTTACACTACCAATGAGTGTGGTGCTGTGAACGTGCAGGTACTGTAGTCATATCGGATTATTTGACTCCTATTTCTTCACACACTAGTTCCCTGTAGGCTTCTTTTGCCACTCGTGCTGTGTGGGATTTCAGTGTTCTGAGTCATGTTTTGGAACAAAGGATGCAAACAAAATAGCAAAATGTTGCGTTTGAGACATTTGATATAATGTGCTGTCTCATTATTTTGTCTCCCACTGGTGAAATTGTTTACATGTGTTGTTAAACCTGCATCTTACTCTGCTATGGATATACAACATGCTGAAATCAGTGTTCTTATCATGGTGTTGTCAGTCATCATTGTATTATTATTTCCAGTATTCATCAGGCCTAGCTAATGTGATCAACATGAGCCAGAATTCAGTTAAGGGGGTGACTCAACGAAGAGTGTTGTCGTTTACAAAACTTATATTCTGCTGAACCTGGCTGAATTTTTTAATTATTTTATTTTTGGCCCTGATGAATCCGGAAATAACACCACATCTGACATCAAATGCACTTTTCACATCCCTCACATTCACTCGCAAATCCAATCCAATCCAAGCTATGCAATGTAATGTATTATCCACAACCAGTGATCTTGACAATTTCAGCACAAACAATCAAACTTGATATTCAGTTTGTGTCTTTTTATGAATGGGTTTTTATGTATGTATTTAAGAATAAATATTGTTGCTAATCCGTTGTTGTTGATTTACTCAGTATTCATGCAGAGCTGTAGAGTTGAGATTTGAGACATGGAGGGCGTGACTTGATTTTACTTCACTGCTTTGAGATAGGCGACGTAAGTTGAAACTCTACTCCCTAGAGACTGACTTAAGACTAAACACGAAACATTTAAATAAATACATAAGCTAGGCTACATAAATTATTCTTAATAATAGTAATTGGGTTGGGCTTACAATTCACCGCAGGTGGGTATTTATAAAGGAAAGATTGTGTGCAACTGTGCACCACACAGTTTTATAAATCGAATTTTTTTTTGCCCAGCACATTCTTGGTTTTGTGCAGAAGCAATGTTATGGGATGGATTCTACGCACACCTTTGTAAATGAGGCCCCTGGACTGAAAAAGAGTCCCACTCTGGCCCTGGATGTCTGGACATGGTCCTTGGTGGAAAGGAGAATTTTTTATTTTTGTTGCATGCTTGAACATTTGTGTTTAAATAAAAGTAGAAGTTAATCAAATATGTGTATACTTTTTATTTGTCGAGTTAGTATAGGCTAATTCAAAATGTAATAAGAGAAAGGCCTTTCCATTTGTCAATTTATATGAAATATTTATTAGTTGAATTTACAGAAAATATGCCATATCGTGAAATGTATCATTATCAGGATATGAAAAAAAAATACCTATATTACATATAGGCCTAGGTATTTTATATAAGACACAATGAGGATATGAGATGTTGGTCATATCATGTAGCCTATACCGAATAAGCACACAACATTTTAAATGACATACATAGGAGAATCATAATAATCAATTTGATGGGATAAGTAGGAGAGTAAAGGAAATAGTCACCAATGTGTAAATAAAAAACATGTTATCTGTCACAAAATAGGTGAACCTGATTGGTTGAGACGGATCATGACGCACCACAAATGTGCCTGCTTCCCTCCGGTCCCTCCCTCCTCTCCTCCTCTCTTGCTCCTCTCCTCTCCCTTCACTTCCTGCGGTGGCAGCGCTGTACTGCATTCGGTCTGTAAACATGGCTACCGCTGGATCATCTGGAGACGACCTGAAGCGAGAGCTCACGTGTGCAATTTGTTTGGACTTCTTTAAGGACGCCGTCATACTAAAGTGCGGCCACAATTTCTGCAGGTTTTGCATCGGCATGCACTGGGATGAAAATGGCGGAGAGTACGGGTACCAGTGCCCTCAATGCCGCACGGTAAATTCATACGCGTTGTCTTTGTTTTCACCGTTTTATTCACAAAATATCTTTAGGACATTTGTGACAGTTTAAGTTCCACGTTGTTATCAGTGAATTCAGAATAGCTGGTTAAGGTTTTGGCGTTTAAAAATGACATTCGCCACGCATTTCATTTTGTTGCTACCGTTGCTATGATGGCTGGCTTTAGCTTGCTAACGCTAAGCTACCAGCAAGTGAGTTAGCAAACAATTATAACACATGTTTTGGTTTCTGCTTTAAACTGGATATTGTAATGCAGAATAAATACACAAATCAATACAGACTTTTGCGCATGCGTCCCTCTCAGTGGCTTTCTTTGTTCTTCCAGGTGTTCAACAAGAGGAGCTTCACCAAAAACTACCTCGTGCAGAACCTGGTGGCCAAACTGGATGATCTTGACTATCTGGGCTCTTGTCCCGCACCGGCCAAGGCCGTCAAAGTGGATGGGAAGTGTGACCAGCATGGAGAGGAGCTGAAACTGTACTGCCAGACTGATAAGAGGCCGATATGTGTAGTCTGCAGGGAATCAAGAGCACACAGGTAAGATGTGTTGTTGTGTGTTGTGTGTGAAAGAGAACCAGACATGTGAGACCTACAACAAAGTTTCTGTGTGAGGTTAAAGTAATAGACTGTGAGGGATGCATGGAGGACATCTTTGTATCACTTCATGAATAACATCAGACACTTTATTGTCACAGAACTCGGTGTTTAGTATTGTGGTCAAGTTAGGGGCATAGCATAGAAGTACAGCACATCAAAACAGTCAGTGCTGTGTTCAGACAAAAAGGACCATCTGAGAGTGTGTAGGGGAGGGTTAAGACACCAAGGACAAAGAAGTGACATGGATGTTGCAGGGTAATTAGAAATTTCCATTTTGTAATAGACAGAATACTGTTTTGCTCTTCCTTTATCTAGCCATAGCTTTAAGGTGAACATAGCGTATCATTGCTATGGATCTGTTCACGTCCATTTCGCCACGGAGACAACTTTAACTTTTTTACTCTTTCAGGGTTTTCTTATGTTGACAAGGTGGAAAATGAATCCACCTTCTAACAGAAATGTTAAATACGTGTTCGTTTTTCGGAAATATGGAAGGCAAAAATAAAGAATGAAATGGAGAAAAGTTTCCAAGTTCTCAGAGATATGTTTAATGAAATGATATCACAGGACAAGTCATGCAGCCTCTCGGGACAGGAAAAGTCAAAAAAGTGAAGTCTCTTCTCTACAGCAAGGCTTTTTAACATCCCTAAACAAAAGACAATGATTGGTTTTTATTGCTGTCGTCTGGTTTCGGGGATTATCCTCTTGCACATCTCCGGACGTCCTCTGCTGAACTTCACTGACTGGCTTAAGCTTCCCAGCCTGATAGAGTGTTTACAACTTGCTTGACCAACAAGGCCTTTGTTATAGCAGGCCTCTGAAAGGTTGCTTATCAATGGGAGAATCAAGTTAGGTTTTATAGTTGTTTCACTTCTTCGTTTCCACAGCACAGAAAAATGTTGAGTGAGAACATTTATTAAAGTCAAATGTGAAGAATATACAAATTGTTTAAATAATTATACAATGGTTAAATGTATATTAATGGGGAGGCATAATATCATACAAATTAGCGTTTATTTTTCTAACACTTCCACTCTTATGTTCAATGTATAAATATACCATATTGTTACCATTTCTACCAGCCACCCTCAATCACTAGTTGAGGTTGATAATTAATAATAATCTGCTCAGCTTGTTTAAAAACAGTCAGTGTCTTGTCTTTCTTGCTTTTTTGGCCTTGATGTAATGTCCTTGCTTTTTCAATGTACCGACTCTCTGTTTCTGCTGGCCTCTAAACTTCAGCAGTACAGATCACCATAATGTGCCTTTAGTTTGTTGTACTGCCAAACTGTTGTTTAAGCTTCCAGATTTATTTTAGTTGGTTTAAAGTCTAACTTTTAATTATTTGCATTTTCTAATTTCACATTTTACTCTGTGTGCATAATCTGTATTGTGTGCTGCTTTGATTGTACCCCTTAGTTTTCCTAAACTTGAATGCTGTCTACATAGCTGGGTGCTTTTTATTTATTTTGATAAATCCAATCAAATCTTGCATAAAGTTTTGACGTCAGTGTTCTATCACAGGCAGAGTCACAGTGAGCCAGACAGCAGCCTGCCAGACATCACAGGAACCAGACTTTTAACAACCACATTCACTTTCCTCCTCATTTAACTTAAAAACATGCACAAATGTGGCCCTGAACTTTTGTTTGTTGAACGAACGACCAAACATTCACCAGGGAAACGTCCACTGCTATTGCCAACGTCTGTTTACAGTCTAAATGCCCAATTACCTGCATCACTTTAAATAATAGAAGAAAGTGGTAAGGAGCAAATCCAAACAACATTGGACCTTCACCATGCACAAAGCCGTTTTTATCAAGTGTTAATTAATTTCTTCAACTGGTTAAATGACACCTTTTTGGTTTTCTAAATGTAACATTACCAGCTTTTGACCACTAATGGCATTGAGGCGCTTTTTGCTACGAGTGGTTCTCGGTTTTGTTTGTATGGTGCTACAGAGAGCCAATGTATGCTTGACTGTGCAATTAACTTCTAGTCACTGGTTTCACTGGCTTTTCAAGTGTTTTACAAGGAATGAAATGCTGTCGCCTCTAAACCTCAAACCATTGATTATTATTGTAAGTGCAGCAAAGTTATCCAATACAAGTTTCCCCAGTATAATTGAATTGATCGTGTTTTGTTGTTGTTTCAGACACCATGAGGTAGCACCAGTGCCAGAGGTTGTGAATGACATGAAGGTAAGTCTAAATGTATGAAATTGTTGGGTGTAGAAGTCTTCTTCTGTAAACATCTTCAATATTTTCTTTTGGACTCTAGTTTTTCTGTGACATTGCAATTAATTTTCCTTTTTTCCTGTGTGCAGAGGGAGTTGAAACTGAGAATAATGGAGCTCAACTGGCAGAAGTCACAGTGTGTAATGGTTATACATACTAATGAGCACACCAAAAGTGAAGTGAGGGTATGGAATATCTTTTCTTTTTAGTACATTCATGTGTTTGTATGCCAAACCTAACATTTGTGTTTGGTTCCAGTGGTTCTTTACCGTGTTTTACTAGGGGTGCTCCGATAATTATTTTGAGTCACCAAAAGCACTATCCGCGATACTGCGTCTATTTATTGTTTTATTATTCATGTTAATATTCTTAAAAACACTCTATATTGAGTATTAAAAATTGAGAGTAGTTCTGAAGTACTTGCTGTATAAACACTCTTTGGTATACAACACCTAACATAATCACCATTGGTCTTTTCTTATGATCAAATCATACATACTCTAAACCTTTGTCCTCCCAGTTGAAGAAAAAGAGACTCAAGGAGAAGATTGAAGCAGACGTGGGTGCCTTGGTGCAGTTCTTGCTGGATGAGAGAGACTCCCTGCTTGACAGCCTGGATGCAGAGCAAGTGGCCACCATGGCCGTCATAGATGACAACATGAACATTGTGAATGCAGAGGCGGCAGCTGTGGACAAAGACCTGGCTGATATCTACGACCACATCGGCGGGAAGACATCCTTTGAGGTCAGTTTAATGTATCAGCTGTTTGATTCAGAGGTGTGATTGAACTCTTAATGTTGTTAGTAGAGCTAATGTTTTTTTAGTGTGTGTGTGTGTGTAAGGCTTGTTTACTTGGGATCCTTTCTGTCAGACAGTGTTTGTAGCTTTGGAGTGTGAATTACACGTTAAGATAGCACCTGACACTACGTTAGCAACATTCTCCTGATACTGTAAAATTGATATGAAGATGTGTTTTTCTTCTTTCAACAGAGCCTTGCTGAGACATACAATGAGTAAGTAATTTGGAATTTTTCATTAAATATGAACCTAAAAATAGCCCATCAAACATTTCAGAAAAAAATTATAATAATTGCATAATCGTTTTTTTTTTCTCCAATTTCTTTTTTTTTTTATCCCAGAGTCATCCATTGCAAGCCTTTTACAACTCTAGAGCCGGTTAATTGTCAGACTGAGTTTACAGAATTCTCAGGGCCCTTCCAGCTTATCATGTGGAAGAAGATGATGCACGTGCTGCATACCAGTGAGTTCACCGTTTACACAGAAGCATGCATCAAAAACAGCTTAACGTTTTGCTATTTGAAGTGGTATAAATCAGTTTACAGGTGCATTTAAAAATGTATATATATCAATCGAAAGTACATTTTTTCCCTTAATTTTTTCGAAAAGGTAAACTTTCATATATTTTAGATTAATTACACATAGTGGAATTAATCTTGACTAAACATACTCTTCAGAAACTTGACATTTTATTTATTATGAATATACATATCCTATATCCTTTTTTCCACTGGTTTTGTTATATTCAAATGTTTTGAGATACCAGATTTTTTTTTATTCCATGAGCCGTAAGCCATAGCAAAATTAAAACAAAAGAAAAGCCTGAAATATTTCACTTTCTGTATTGAATATATGAAAGTTTCACTTTTTGAATGAACTTTTCAATTATATTTAATCATTATTTTTTTTTTACACCTTTCAGCTTTATCCAATTGTAATTGCAAGGTGAACTAATCAATTTCCCTTCTCTCTTCTCTGTGTAGTGCCTCAGAACCTAACCTTGGACCCAGACACTGCTCACCTCAACCTGACCATCTCAGACTTTGACACTAAAGTGGAGGAGCTGCACATCCGCATCCAGGAGCCCGACCTGCCCGGACGCTTCACCCGGTTCTTTGGTGTGCTGGCCACGGCTCAGTACGCCAGCGGGCAGCACTACTGGGAGGTGGACGTCAAGGACAAAGGGGTGTGGTACCTGGGAGTCACCACCGAGTGCAGCAACAGAAAGGGTTTCGTCAGCCTCACGCCGTCCTCGGGTTACTGGAGCCTGTGTCTGCAGGACCGTCTCTATGCCAACGGAGAGAACGGCCGCATCCCCGTCGCCGACTACTGGAACTCTCCCCGCGTGGGAGTCTACCTGGACTACGACAATGGCCGCCTCAGTTTCTACGACGCAGTCACCATGAAGAGACTGTACATGTTTGACACCTGCTTCGAAGAGCCCGTCTATCCCTTCTTCAGCCCCGGCAAGAATGACCCGGGCAGCAGGCTCCAGATCTGCCACTATTACTGAGGAGGGGAAAAAAAGATCCGATAAAGTCTTTCAACATTTTAATTAAGGAAGAGTAAAACTCTTAAGTATGCCCAGTGCTTTTACAGATTCGCTGTTAGCAAAAGGTTTTATGTCACTGACCAGGCTGAAGTGTCAGGGATGTTGTTCACCCCATTGGAGCCATGTCCTACATGCAGTGGAGGCTGTTACTTGTTGGTCTTGCGTTAGAAAACAAAGGGTTATTACTTGCTGAGAAAGAATGACCATGTCTCGTTACACTTTGGTTGTAATGAAGAGCTTAATCTTGCTCATGTTTTGAGATTTTAATTTGGATTATTCGACATCTCCAACCTAGACACACTGCTTACACCCTTGACTTCTATGGCTAGGGATGTGGAGAGGTGCTTTGCTTAAATATCACTGTCTGCAGTGTCTGTTCAGAGCTTCCACAGCTCTTATCCTACTAAAGGCTATGCCATACGACTGTACATTTACTGATATTGCATACATTTTTTCCCAGGTAGGGTCAGTGCTGTTGCCTTGTTGGATATATTTTAAAGAACGTTGTTATCACATTGATAGTTGTTGACGGTTAAGATTCCCTCATTAATTCTACACTAAAGTTGAGTCATTGCTGATAGTTATCAGATTAGTATTTGACTCAAATTTGCCAGCTCATACTGGGATTCCAGCTCTCGGACAAGGGTTAGACTTTCAGGAAGGAACGGCTCGGGTGTGTGTATTGTTGATGTTAATTTCGGCAAGATCTTTTTTTTTCCCCATGTATTTTTTATTTTTTTTGTTGTACATTAAGGGCCTACTTCACCGGTGGGAATATGAAGGTGTATTGAATTCTGAGATCCTATGTAGTATAAATGTGCAAAAAAAAATTAAATTGGTTCATCCTAGCCTGAGAAAAGGCAGATAGTGTTTTATGGTCTCACTGTCTAACCCTACATTTATCTTACTGTGACATCACAGAGAGACCATAAAACACTGTATGTTGTTACTTTGTGGGTGAACCTGTTGTGTTTTATTTTAAGACATTCCATCAAATACTGTCGGGATTCACAGCTGAGACCCTGCTGTACTTGGCTGAAGGGAAAATGTTTTACCTTGTTTTCTTTATAGAAAATGAACCAATGCATTTCCTTTTTTATAATTTTTTTTTTCTTTTCTTTTTTATAATCCTGCTTAATTAATACTTGCTGTTTGTTCTGACATTGTTGGGTCAATTATCAAACAAGGAGCAGTGTGGGTTTTATCTATGAATGCAGTTTTTATTTGCTTTTCAATGTAAAGCTAGATGTATTTGGACTATTTATTTTACCATTCCTTCATAAACCTTGGAATAAAACATTTTTGTATATTTTATTTCTTATCCTTATTTTCGCTTGTTCAGTCTCTCACGTGGCAGTAATGCACCCACGTGGGATGTTCGTCTTCTTATTGGTTACAACTGTGATTACATTACATTTTTTGTTCTTCAAATGATCCTATTGAGCATAGTGGAAACATATAAATGCATGATAGGGGATAATAATTGAGACTGGCCATTCCTAAAGCCAATCTCAAGTTTTTCCTATTTCAGTTTATTTTTCTAGGCGTTATCCATTTTTTAGGGCTGCACTCTTTTAAACTTTTGATTATTTGCTGATTTAATGTTTTGTTTAAAATATGGTGTACCTCCCATTTAATAACTATACATCCCCATTGCTTATTTTCATGTAATCAGTGTGATCTTAGTTAGTGGACCTTTCACTTGCTATAAATGTGCTAGTGTTTCTCAGATTTTACAATGAGATTAAAAAAGGAAAAAAGACTTGTGTTTGATTTCCCTGTACGGATCAACTTGTACCCTCTTTTTCTCAGTATAGTTGCCTTTTTCTTTTCATGAGATGGCCAGTTAATATCACACATACATCATACTGATAGAACATTTAAGGAGGAGGTGACAAAACCAAACTCATCTCCTCCTACTGCTTATGAATCAGTGATGACTCTCTGCCTCTGTGCAGTGAAGTGGTTTAATGAAGGGGCCTTACACATAGTTGACTACAATGTGTTAATACACTGACATGAATGTTGTTTACTCATTAGAATGATTCAAACTTTATTTATAAACTGTGCCCCTGTTTGCGATGAAGTACTCAATGTAGATGACAATTGGGTATCCATGGAAGCGGCTGGGATCATCCTCAACAGATGACACAACACTTTTCAGCATTAGGCTATTGGTTTACGCATAGGGCTCTTTATTCCAATATACTATACTGTTTTTATTTATTTTTTAAATGGGAAGTCAATATTGATTCTGCAAAATGGTAAATAAGTCTTTGTTGTAAGTGATTAAAGGAACAATAAAAATAGCTTTTATTACCACTAAAGATAAAGGTTTAAATGTCTGCTCATCTTTGGAGGTTAGGAGTTACGCTATAAACTATATTTTAAATGGTATGGCATAACAAGCTGATTCAGTCAAGTTTCCATTACCTCTTTGTCCAATTTATACAACATGTAACTGACCAGGGGCCTATTGCATAAAAGTGGAATTAAGATATCCAGGATGATTGATAAAGCCAGCCTTGACAAAGTCTAGCCTGGGCACTTTGGATTAGTCAGTTGCATAAACGCCAATCCAGGATGAAAAGGGGCCGCTTTGTCAAGCCAGGTGTAAGAAATTCTGTTATGTGCCAGCCCACAGCTTTCAGAAGTAGACCCAGAGATCGAACACAGATTTACTGATGTAAAAATGGGAAAGACGGCCCATTTTCCCACAATGCCTTGCTAGTTTAAACTTTAAGTGAGGGGGCAGTTAATTTCATACAGCAGATGTATTCTCTGCCAACTGATCTTGATGTCCCTGCATTGTTTCATGATAAAATAGTTGACAGTGAGCAGTCTGAAGGTGCATCTAAAAAATAGAATATCATGGAAAGTCCATTCAAAAAGTGAAACTTTCATAGATTCATTACACAAAGTGAAATATGTCAGGCCTTTTTTTTGGATGATTGATTGATCATGCATAAAAAATCCAGTATCTCAAAATATTTGAATAGTACATACAACCAATCAGAAAAAGGGATACAGAAATGTTGACCTTCTGAAAAGTATGTTCATTCTAGATTAATTTCACTTCATGTGTAATGAATCTAGGATATATTTAAGTTTACATTTTTTAATTAAATTACAGAAAAAAGGAAATTTTCATTGATATTTGAATTTTGTTTTAGATAAACCTCGATATAGTTATAAGTACAAAGTGAATTTATTTGACCCACATTTGCAACGTCATCTGCCATCGATAATCAATTGTATAAATCTAGCCTGCAATATGAACAGACTATCACATAAATTATTATAATTTATATCATTTCATTTTAGTCTAATTATAATTAAGTTAATTATACATGATTCAGGTTAAATAAATAAAAAATAACTATTTAACAAAATGACAATGCAGTCTTTTATGTGGTACTTTAAAACAGGCTAATGAAAATAAAGCAGTACACAGAAGATCATGGAATAACTGTTAAACACCTTGATTTCAGATCGGAGTGACAGCTGACTGAGCCAATCAGGCAACATAATAAGTTTATCCTTTATGTTTAGCCTGGTCCCGACTAGGCTAAACGTAAAAGATAAATCTCCATGATGGTAACTTATGTCCCTCCGCTTTTATGCAACCGGATCATGGCTAATGCAAGCCAGGATAACCAAAATATCCTAGGTTAATCCCTTATTTTAGTTTTATGCAACAGGCCCCAGGTTTGCAGTTAATTTGACAGTTTTTTTCAAATGGCGACAAGAGCAGTGGAAATGAACCAAAAAGGGTTGGTCAGCACAGAGCCGTAAATTTCTCGATAAAAGCTTTTCTGTATGCCAAACAATAAATAAAATGCATGTGCACATATTATAATTAAACCAAAAATATATATATAATTCTACCCCCAGCCCATCCCGAAAAAAGAAAAAAAAATTAACACATTAATGGAGTCTCATACAAAACAGACCACTTTCACAACAGCTCATAGTGTCATTCTTTAATATTTACAATCATACCTTTGCCATGATTCAACAATTGTAGTGATTTTGTGTTGTAGGATTGGCCTCTTGTAGACTAGGTTACACAAGCTGGTTGATGTAGTGTTTCATTTATATGGGCTTCCTTTATTTTAACGAACATGAGTAGGACAGGTACAGGTGAGAAAAAGACACAAAGGGAAAAAAATAAGTAACACATTAAAGCGGCAACGAGTAACATTTAAATATCTTTTAAACAGCCTAATTTTTCCTCTGATAATCATAAATTACCTTTAACAGCAAACGAGACCATCAGTGCAAAGAAAGACGTTTTTATATAGTTTTTATTACTGCATTTGATCTGGTCGTACACCCAGTCCGATTTTCGGTTCACGCGTGCATGCTCTATGGTCACATATCCGTATTGGTCGCAGATTTCAGTGTGGCGCAGGAACGTGAATTGAAAAGCCTATCACTCCAGGTGAGGGAAGTGGAGCGGGAGACCAGATCCCAATTCACCAGATGTGGGACAAAGACTACGTTTGTGCGGGACAATGCGGGACAAAGTGCCGTTTTTTTAGCAAAATAAACTCGTGTCACCACCGGTAATGCCAGAGACACGGCTTTCTAAATTAAAAAAACACTATCTTTAGATCAGCGTGCAGCAGTTAAGTTAGCTACTGTTAAATAAAATAGAGCATTAAGGCTGCGGCTTCACATTAAAAGCATTTCACTGGCTTCACATTAGCATTTCACTTGACAAACGTGAGTTGGCTTTTATTTTGAAGTAACAGGAAAGTGAACGTTGAAGCACTGCAGGCAGCACCTTCACAGAGCCACTGAGCCCAGCAGCCCGATACACACACACAGGCCGTGTCTGAACTGCCATACTAGCGTCCTACGTCCTACATACTCATGCATACTCTCTACTCAAAGATCGATTGTGTATGCGAGCTGCGTCTAAAACGTTCTCAGTTGAAGTATACTCAAGCAATGAAGAATTTCTTCTTCTTCTTATAAGATTCAGGCAGTTTAGACACTGTTAAGCTTATAACCGCCCTCTACAGGTTAGATATTGAACTAGATTTTTACAGTCCTGTGTTCATCATCTGTGTTTTAGACCTCTTGTTTTATAATAATGATGTTTTGAGGCGGAGGATCCCTCCGACGCTCTCTGTCCGGCTCATCAGCACTCAGCTGTCTGTGAGTTGAGCTGGACGAGCCGCGGTGTGTGGGACAGCGATCTGTTCTGATCTCTCTCCACTATCAGACTCACAACACTCATTTCACTTAGTGACTCTAATGTTGTTAGGTATTTATCTTCATCTCTTATCTATTGTAAGAGTGTATGAATGACTGCACGTACAGTTGTCAGATCGCGGAACCCCAAACAATGTTGTTGCCTAGCAACTTGCTCGAAAATATTTCATTTTCCTGGGCGGGTAGAATTGACCCAGTGCATTGTGGGGCGGTTGAGTAGGAAAAGTATACGATCGATTCATACCCAAAATCTTCCCGGAAGTTAGTACTCATCCGGGAATTTCTCACATACCCAAACTCGCATACCCAACCGTCACATACTCAAATTGAAGTCAAAATGAGTATGAGTAGGACGTTAGTATGGCAGTTCAGACACGGCCACAGACAAACACACACACAGACAAACGGAGACTGCTGTCTCCTGACAGCTATCGGATAAATGCCAGATTATAAAACACGCATTTAAAAAGGGGGGCTCACTTTCAATAACAATGCGGGACAACGTCTCAATTTGCGGGACGTGTGAAAAGTAATGGAAATGCGATCTGGTCATCCTAGAAGGGGAGCGGGAGCCTTGTTTGAGACAGTTATTTGTCGTCATAATGACTGATAACGGGGCTGAACCATCAAAGAAAAAAAAATAAAATGCAATGAAGAAAAGCTCAAAGGGAGAGTGATAGGCGGGCGGGAGGGCGTTGCCAAGCAACGTATACACAATTTCACGCAGCGAACCTAGACTGCAGTGTTTACTCCTAAATGAATGAGCGGTAGCCTACTAAAACAAAGTTTACTTTGCCTCACCAGCATCATCAGATGACCATTATTCATCTGAAATAGTCATTATTTACAACAACATAAACACATTACCTCATCGTGATCCAT
Source organism: Ammodytes marinus (assembly GCF_949987685.1). Taxonomy (NCBI): domain Eukaryota; kingdom Metazoa; phylum Chordata; class Actinopteri; order Uranoscopiformes; family Ammodytidae; genus Ammodytes; species Ammodytes marinus. The sequence goes on from NC_137218.1 coordinate 14,575,036, forward strand.
AACTAACTGCCGTCTCTCGTTCATTCGCTTTGTGTGGGGACTGGGGACACATACTCGTTCAGCTCCGTGAGAGGTGACAATGGATCAACTCATTGCAATCAGGTCAGGTGTAGTTGATGCTGTGTCACTAACCACTCTCACCGAGCCGAAAAGAGTCCGGTGCCCTCACACTTTCAACACACGGACACGCACTATATTGCTTCCTGATTATTTGAATCTTGAGGCCCTGCACGAGCTAGAAAACAGCTTCACGACAGCTGGCGTCGTAAAAATACTACCGCTTTTGTTCAAAGGTGTCGCCAACGTGCCGACTTAGTCGTTGTACCTTTAACACAGTGGTTGGAGAAGGGAAAGTCAACTTAAATCTTTTTGCCAAAAGATGGGAAATGAAGACTGATCGAGTTACAGATCTATTATTGGGATTATCTGTGTGTCCCTGCATGTTAGCTGGTGTTGCGTTCCTCAAGGAGCCACATATGAAAATCCTTGAAAGAAAAATAATAATCAGTGCAAATGATAACAAATACTGGAAAATCCATGAACAAGAATATGATTGTAATATACAGTATACACTTTCTGATTATGTTGAATGATAACTATACACAGAGGCATATATTACTCTTGCAAACTATATAACTCTTATAATATTTTGTATTTTTGTGCAATGTTCAACAACAACTTACAACGGTACATTTTTGGCAGAAGGAACAGTTCAAATGTTTATGTGGATGTGAACTCAGGGGGAAGAGGCAAACGAGAGAAACAGCGTTCAGTGCTACGGGTTTACAAGACCTACAGTATGTACAACGATGTTTGGCAAAGAGAACACAGTTCAAATGCACCAATTACAAAAATAATTTGTAGAACAAATTATGTAGAAAAGAAAAGAGAAAAAAATAAATTATGTCCTTTTTGCAAAAAAAATAAAACACAGCAAATAATGTGTGAACAAACTTTGTTCCAATGATGTTACGGAAGTCATTCAGTTTGGCTACTACTTGGCATGACCATCTACTGTACTAGTGAATGCTCCAGTGTTGAAATCCTAGAGTTCCTTTAGTGCTTGAATAAGCAGGTTATATAGTGAAATAACGTGGACACTAAATCCATTTATAAACACACCAAAATATGCTTATGTACAACTACGTTAGTTTGTAGATATGATTATACGAAAGTGCAAGAATTAGTGGGCTCAGATATAGGATGTTTGTTTTGGATATAAGAAGAGAACATACGTATTAGCTGGGAAGGACCAATGCTAATTGGAGCTGGTTCAGATGTGTTCAGAAAACCTTGTTATCCTATAAATGGTTGTGCTTCTTGATGCTAATCTTTGGGTATCAAAGCAAAATCAAAACTTGCTTATAAAGTAAACTCGTCTTATGGCTGGAAAGAAAAAAAATATATAGTATGTATCTGTGTGCAGGGATGTTGTCAGAATGAGAATAAGAGTTTATCTTTTAACAACCCAAACCCTTCTGCAGGCGTTCTGTTGTGTTTGCTTATGAGGAAATCGAAAGGCAGTTACGACATGGTGTTTTTTTTTTCTTCTGGAGCACACTGACATGCAACAGCATTCTAGGAAAAGGCCTGAGCGTTGTTCAATCACAAAGCATGGTTTACTCTCAGACCCTAGACGTCCTGCTTCTGTGTGTGTTACTGTGTTTGCTGGTTGCTGGTCACTTCAGACTGACAGGCTGCTATCTCCTATAGTGAGGTACCACGTGAGAGAAATAGAGAGTCTTGTTCTATAATGTTATCCTATAGTTTATTTTTCCTGTGTGGGGATTTGGTCAAAGGTTTTGAAAGTTAACAGTAGACAGAACATATTTCTCATGCTTGTGATTTTTCACCAGGATAAGAGTTAATCTAATTAATTCTTAATCTAATTTCAGTAATTGTTTTATTTAATCTTTAAAAACATTGTAATTACACTTGAATTTCTGGGATTTTGGTGTTTTTCTTGTAAAAAAAAATTCTTCTATGAATGTCTTTGTCTTACACTCTGAGTTTCTAGATTTTGTAAAGCACGGACAGACAAAAAAGAAAAGGAAATTCATCTGTGGAACCTGGAGCCACCGTAGAGTGTGCAGGCACGTTGAAGCTCAATGTCCACAAACAAGCAGTATGTGGTGTTAACTTGTGTCAGCAGGAGTTGAGTCAGCGATGTCTTTCCCTCGGCCTACTGCAGATACCTGTAAACCTTAAAGCAGTGGTTGCCGGAGTCTGCAACAGCCACATGTCCATCTGAAGTGAGGGCCAGGCCCTGGGGCCCGTACAGCGGGTCTGCTGAGGTGTTTATGTAAGATAAGAAGGATCCTGCGCTGTCAAACACCTGGGAAAAAAATAAATCAGATTTCAGTCTTCATGTTTAAACAGATTACAGTGCTGCCCTTCACACATTAAGATGTTAATAGCTGCAGGTTTCAAGTGGCTGTGACGGCCACTATTATATTTGTAAGAGCCACTAATTAAAGAAGATATTTTTTTGCTTTTTATCATAAAATGTATCTTTTTCATTGATTTCTTTAACTTAAAGGTGTTGAGTCGGCGGCTTTGGAGAACATTTGTTGTCAACATCACTTTTTGACAAAATCAGTGAATATCTCCTCTTGATCTGCCATCTGTCCTGACTGTGTGAGACGTTCACTGATTTATGTCAAAAAGTGATTTTGACAACATGCTTGCTCCAAAATCACTGACCCGACCTTTAAGCATGACCTCACTGTTTTTCATTCGCTGAAACACAAAAACAACTCTTGAAGAGATCCAGTTTCAAAGTCTAACACCTTTGAAGTGGATATCGGACTGAATTTAGCCCGTCTCACTCTCACCTGTATCCTGCTGTTACCCCAGTCAGCTACAATGATGTTTCCGTTGGCGTCTGCAGCCACGCCAGTAGGAGCGTTGAACTGGCCATTGCCCTCGCCGTGAGAGCCGAACTTGAACAAGAACTCCCCATCTGCATTGTACACCTGGGACAGGACGTCAGTAAAAACACACATTTCATCTACATTTCATCAACATCTAAATGAAACAATACAACACTAGCACATTAATTAAGCTTGTGGAAACTGAAAGAGATCATTCATCTTACGAGTGCAGGACAACGCATGTCTTACCTTCACAGAGTGATTGTGAAAATCAGTCACAATTATTTCATTCTTGTTGTTCACTGCAACAAAGTGTGGACCTGGACGAGGAGAGAGGCGGGTTATGGTAGAATTTGATGCACTCATGGATTCTCGTACCCGTTTGTTAGTATGCTGTTTAATCACAAATTTCAGCAAAACTGCAACTTTAATCAGCCGATGAGCTATTCTGATTTGCCTTTAGTTGTTAGGTGGCATACGGTTCATGCATAAGGTGCTTTAACTTGAGTTACACAATTGTTTTCCTTTAGCAGTACTAAAAGTGAGATGATATGGATCATCAGTCATTCAATACAAAAAATATTATCTCAGATAAAAGTAGCTACGTTGATGGTCAACAAAAGATGTGGGTAGCTGTTTATGTGAAGTGAAAGCTAATTGGCTGAGTTACATAATAATGATCTTGATATCTCCCAACCCCAATTGGTAATTTTCATAGCAGTACAAATCATTCACATTGATCTTTTTAGACCATTTACACAAAAAAAAAAAAAAAAAAATGCAATGCACATGACACAGTGTTCATTATTGTAATAGTGAGTGATTATTACAATTTGCATATCTCTGATTATCATTGCACAGGCACAGCTTGTTCCAACACGTTGTCAACAATCTGAGTTCTCAGGAGACACATCATCAGGGAGTTGGGGGTTAGACACAGGGCACTGCACTGTGGGATTAAGGTTGCAGCAAGGCCACACTTAGTACTTACTGAAAACTGGGCCAGATTTATTTAAGTTTGGGCCAAGTTTTTCTGGATTGAAAAACAAGAGAGGGAACAGAAAGAAAGAATAAAAATAGGTAGTCAGAGATAAAGGATAAGCAAAGAAGATTAAAGAGCAGGGTGGTCAGCACGGGCGCAGTTTGTGGGGGGGGGGGGGGGGATTATTTTTTAAAATATTTTATTTACTGTATATATGTATGCATGTGTGGGCATGTTAGGAGATGGAGACAGCTTTTGAAGACTAAACCAGATTGCTCTACTATTATGTAATGCACAAATAAAATACAGGCCTCAGTTGTGACTGTTCCTCAGGCTGTTATGCCATCCCATCCCACACTGACATTTTAAACTGCAACAATAGTTGTGTGTCTGTCAGGGTGATTCACAACGAGTGCTTTTTCTTACATCAACCCTGAACAATGGAGAAAAAAAAATTGAAAGCTACTCTTTCAAATTTCAAAACATTATATATATTTTTTCCCATATGATGTTTTGTGTTGTTGTCACATATTATGTTGGTAGACGCTGCTGCCTCACTGACAGATAGGGCAAGTTGAAACAAAGAGTGCATCCTTTACATTACCCTGTCAGTTTTAAAAGGAGGTTTGTTGTTACATACTGTATGAAGGCCTCTCTCTCACCTGCAAACTGTCTGTCAGACGTCCCCCTGCCTCCGAACTTAGTCACCAACTTCCCGTTTGATTGAAAAATGAACACACAGCAGGCCTTGTTGTCCACAGTGATGATGTGTCCATTCTTATCCACGGCCACACCTTTAGGACCCATGAGCCGCCCTGCACCGATCTTATTCTGCAGGAAAGATGTGAAAGACTTTTAACATACCTAATGTTTAAACCAAGCTCATGTCCTTAATGAGGCTCATCTTCAAGGCACTGTGATACAGTTGTAAGCAGGGGAAGTTCCTGCCTCTTAGAGTCAGCAATTGTGGAGAACCCTTCTTGTCAAAATCCCTTTTGGTCAAAATCAGTGAATATCTCCTCACTAACCCCTACCTGTCTGAAATATGTGTGCGCTGAAAAATATATATCCTTTGTTAAAACACAGCCTAGGCTCTGTAAATGTGTGTGTTGCTAGCTACGGTGGGCGGTTGTTACAATAACATACCATTTGTTTACAGAGCAGTTTATTAAGCCTGGGCTGTGCATTTACAACAGATTTTGTTTTTAGGCACACACACACACACACACACACACACAGACACACACACAGTACAGACACCTAGCAGAACGTGAGGACGTATTCACATATTTTTGATTAAAAAAAACACTCTCCAGAAGCGCTGACTCCACCATCTACAGTTTAATAACATGCTAAAAAGATCTTACCTTAAACTTGCCATCAGAAGAGAAGATGCTGACCCACCGATTGTCATAATCAGCCACCACGATGTCACCGTTCATGTCCACAGTGACGCCTGTTGGTCTCTGCAGTTGCCCCGGAGACCGACCTCTGACCCCAAAGCGCATCTTGAACTGCCCATCATTGGAGAATACCTGTATTCGGTTCCATCAAAGAGTACTCTTTAAATGAAATGTGCTATGTCAGCAGTATTTTACTATTCTACTGTAAGTGGCCATAAAGGCATACATGATTGCACATACACGCATTTCCCTCTGTGTGTGTTCTCACCTGTATGCACTGGTTGTTGCTGTCAGCCACCACCACTCTGCCGTTACTAGAGGCTGAGATCCCCTGCAGATTTGTGAACTCCCCCTTCTCTCTGCCTCGGGTACCTGACACATAAGCATGCACTCAGTAATTGTGCCATTTGATATTTTCACTTTTGTCTCAGTGTTTACTACTTTTCTTTAAACACACACACGATTGATTACTTTTGATTTACCATAAATTGCTTGTGCTGCTCTTTTAATGCTGATCATTTTTCAAAAGCATACAGTATACAGTATTTGGATAGTTTTCCTTCCTTCCTGGCAAATGCAGGATTAGATTCATGTCAGCACATTTCCAAAAAAAGAAATCGCAAGACTTGCTTGCAAAGGACTGCTTGAGTCACATCTCCACAGTGAGAATGTTGCACCTTCATTTATTTGAAGTCTATAAGAAGATAATCTTTGCCCACAACCTGGGAATAGGTAACCGACTCATTATCTTTATTACTGTGAGCTTGTTTTACTGGATGTCACATTCAACCAAAATGCTGCCCTTAGAGAAGACATTTTGTGTTTTTTTCCACCAGGACATAGGCCTACACGGTGACGTCTGTCTTACCCACTCTGTAGATGAGCTCATCCTCTATGGGGTTTTCCTTCTTCTTAGTGGTGCTGTACATGCTGGATGGCCGTCTCACTGCTTTCTGCCGTATGTGTCCCCCTGTGCCGCTGGGAGACTTCACTCTCCTCTTCACGTCATCTGGAGACTGTGGCACGTCCGAGGGCTTGATGGCTCTCAGGCGGAATGGGCTGCCGCGTATGGGCTGGCCGTACAGCAGCAGAGAGAAAGAGTACTCTCCCTCAGAGCGCACCGTGTATCCCACCTCGTATGTCCCGTTCTTATTGTCCGCAATCTCCGTCTCTGCGACGCGATGGCCGTCAGCGGACGTTATCTCTGCTTTTAAAACAGCATTTCCTGTCCGTACCAAATCCCCGTCCTGCAGGTTAAAAGTTATTGATTCTTGTGTCTCTGAGCAACAACACTCTCTTGTTCCAAGCAATATGCACATGGTTGGAGTTTCTGAGGCAATACTTTCTATAGACACATTACGAGCTTTTGACACATTTGTTTGTGATAATAATATTTTTTTCCCATTATTTGTCCTGTTGAAGACGATACAATAACTTACTTCTTTCAAATAAGAGAATAATAGCATGAAATATGAATTTGAATAAAAAAATTAAACTTAAATACGTGAATGAAGCAAATACACACATCGGTGAACAGATTGAAGCATAAGCACAATGCACTATTAAATAAACGTTTTACTTTGTCTTTTGTTGTCACAGTGACCGTGTGGTGCTGCCCGGTTGCTGCGTGGCGGAGGCCCTCTCCCGTGGCGACGGAGGTGTGAGCCACAGCGGCTGTGGTGAGGAGGACACCCAGGTTCTGGATGGAGCGCCGCAGACCTTCAGTCTCCACCTGGGGAAAATATATGAGATGCTTTACCATTCAGTAGTTGCCTCATTCTTATTCTTAATTTGAAATTGTATATACAGTATGTATCTATTGTATGTGCGACCATGGGATATCAGTTAGACAACGATCATTAAAAATTGAGAGCAGAGAAAGAAATGGTCGAAACCTGACAATCCAGGTGTGCATTCTGATGCGGTCTCTCCGGGAAGTCGTGTCTGGCTAGTGCGGTTACCCGCTCACTCATCTGCTTCTGAACTAACAGCACCTATACTTCAACACACAGACATCATTTTTTCATCATTTTTGTTTTTAATAAAGATATGGCATTATATTTGCTCCCACCCTGCTACACTATTGCAAACTGTCTGATAGTTTATCCCCATATGTGTTGTAAAGTGTTTGTAGACCAATTTGTAGAAATGACACAGTCCGCAAAGCCCACCTCCGTAGCACTCCCATGGCTGAGAGCCTGCTCCGTAAAGCTGCAACTGTTCTGGATGTGTTCCTTGCCCTGCAGCAGAGATGAAAGCTGGGCCTGCAGGACCTGTGCTCAGGTCAGTGGAAGAAAAAAGGAGAAAAAGTCAAAATCAGTCAGTCAGCTGGGTTGAAGTGTGTTGACAGGAACAGTGAGTCATGTGGCAAGTCGCGTTGGACTACTTGCTTGTAAAATGCCTGTGTGTGTTTGTGCATTTGACGATGAGCTTGAAGTGCACACTAAATGCAAGTGCACCTGCATTGAGTGTGCACCCTGTATATGTGAATGTGTGAAAAAATAGCTGACCTTCTGTTTAGTGCTGCAGATGTTCTCCAGGTCTGTAATTAGGGCTGTTTTGCGCAGATGAAGCGCCCGTTCCAGCTCTTCAAAGGTGCTGGTAATCTCCGCTACCGCCTCCGTCTTCCTTTCATTCAGCTGCCGAGAGATCTCACTCACCAGCTCGATGGCTGCTGTGAGCTGAGGGAGCCTGCCAGAGGACACAATGTGAAACTAAAAACTGAGCAAAAACATTTGAAAATAAAAAAAGTTACAGACATATACAATATAATATAAATCCTAAATAAAATTTAATATTAGGTAATCATTTTATGAAAATGGGCCTATGCCAATACCCTACAGTAATAGTTTTTTTACATGTCAGAGCTGGGCCAACATGCTTAAGCTTCCAAACACCTGATATGAAGGAAATTACTCTTTTATCTTAAACATTAAGTACCTACCTGCTGTGTATGGCATCCAGCTGTGTCTTCAGCGCAGCTTTTTGCTGTTCTACCACGTCCCGCAGTGGGACAGTCACATGCTCCCGGTGCTCAGCCTCTGTACAGTCCAGACACATGGCTGTCTCACAAGACTCGCAGTAGAACTCCATCACCTGCAGGGGGAGACAAACTTGCTGGGTTTCACAGACAAATGGGGAATTAAAGTCTTTGCTTCCTTTAGACTCACTATTGTTAAAATACAGAAAGGTAGGTTCATTTTTGTTGAGGAGATGACTGGGTTGAGGCATTAGGTACAGAAGAGCTTCCCACCTTTCCCTCGTGGTTTGGACAGCAGAGGGGCTTCCCTGCAGCTGCAGCACTGACTGACTCCAGTACACTGCAGGCCTCTGGCCGCGAACACTCTGGGTCTCGTTGAAGGACCTGGTCAAACACATTTTAAACTCTGTTATGATGTCTTTCTATGGTGAAGCTTCAAAAAGATTTAAGATTTACAAGCATGTGTTTTCTTATGTGCTGTGTGCATGGGGACCAAAGTTTCCAGGCCAGAGTCAAATAACAATGGGGAGGCAGCAGTAAATGTGTATTCTGTATGTAATATAATGTAACCTACATGCCCCTAGATGCTTTTCTTTGTGTCTGACTTTCTACATAGTCTACTGTTGACACAAACACACAAACAATTTGTAATTCTAAGTTATAGAGCAACCTCAAATTCAATGTACAAATGAATTACTTACAGTATACTCAAATGATAACCTAAATCATCACCCTTACATACCTGCACACTAGAAAACTATTTAACCTTGAACTTAAAGCAACCCCCTAAATGGAGCCCCTTTAAGAAGCAAGGACTGTCCAGAATGACCTCATTGGACAAAAATGTCCTCCCTCTGTTTAACACCAAAAGTGGTTCTCACAAAAACAGCAGTACAGGAACAGTCAAACCGGCAGTCTCAGTTCTTTGAGTGCTCTCTGTGATTGTAGAACCTTTATTTTGTTGTTCATAACCTCCTAATTGGTTTCATTTGCGGTTTGTCTTTTGTTCCATTTAATGTGATTTAAAAATCCTGTTTGGCTAGATAGAAAAAAAGGAAAAAGGCTCAAACCTCCATTAGATTAGTGATGAAGAAGTTGTTTTGCAGAGCACAAACTCCTTTCTCTGGCAGGATGGACGTCTGCCGGCACACTGGGCACGAGAGCGTCAGAGACTCTGGGGGAATGTAGTTCTGGAGACAGCTGGAAGGAGGGAATTAACCAACACATGAAGCAAATGCAGGAATTAGATAATTAAATATAGGTGAGAAATGATGTTGCATTGTTCTGTGTATTAAAATAAGTCATGTACAATTTCTCAGTAAGGCGAAGAGAGAAGGACACAAAGACGAGAGAGAGAGAGAGAGAGAGAGAGAGCTGTCACCTTATCAGCGTAATTGAAAGACGGAGACTAAATAGTGCTCCTGTCACAACCAATAGGGGAGAAGTGTGAATGAGAGTCAATATGCAGAACCCACAGCCTCAGGAGAAAAAAACGCACACTTGCTCAATGACTGAGTGAATCCCTGGAAAAAGCTGCCTAACAGCGACAGACACCAGATAGAAAACTTTTAACAGTATAGATGCAACTTGTTTGATGTCTTGGATTCTTGCCTCGCCTCATCCTCACACATCTATCCCAGGGTATGTTGTTGTGCATGTTCAATTGCCCTTAAGAGGCAATCTGCTTAACCGTAGACAGTTTCAAGCCAGAACCACACCCCTGCATGCCAAGAGCATGTCTCGTTGGTCTTCTTAAGCTTCTGTTTTCACTAAATTGATTGTTAATGCTGCAAAAAACCCTGAGGTCAGAGTCGAGTATAAGCCTCTGTTGTTTTACACAAGGGCGTCTGATAGCAGCCTGCTAACACTATTCAGTTCAACATACAGTATGTGTCCACTGCAGAGACTTGGTCAACTGCAGCTTTGAGCATTTGAGAACAATGTAGGGCTTTAACAAAAGTATCAGCCTCTCTGTCCACACCTCTGTAACGCTGTGAAGCCCTGATAAAGTACTGCTGCTTTGTCAGCTGGGTACAGCGGGCTCAGACTTATGCATTTGAAAAGGTCTGTGATTGGGGCCTCAACCTGTGTGTTCTGTACATGTGACATCTATTTTGTGTCTCTCTGTCCTGGGAGAGGGATCCATTCCTCTGTCACTCTCCCTAAGGTTTCTCAAAAAAGGTTTTTCTTCAGTTGAACTAAGGGTCTAAGGTTAGAGGCAAATGGCTATTTGTGATATTGGACTACAGTATAACAATAAAACTGATCTGATTTGAACCAATATCTATTGTCATGGTCGATGATCACAATCTGTCAAATTGCAATTGCATTACAACTCGATGGTTGATAAGATTTTTCTATTGTTTTCCTCCAAATGCTTGTTTTGTCAAATGACAGTAAAACATTTAAGCAATCACTTTTACTAACTGTTTTAGCCACCCTTGTTAAGTGAAATCCTAAAACCAAGACTATGAGTAAAAATGGCCACATGTCCCTATTATAGGAAAGATGTAACACACGGCAAACTCATAATTGCGATGCCTGAATGATGAGCACACAAGTATAGGATATTGGGAAGTAGTTGCGCTGGTAGTTCACAGATCCAATGAAACAATTAAGCGATACATAACAATACCATACCAAACAGGCCCAGCATATGTTTGTCAGCTCAGCTCAGCTCCCCCAAAACCCCTAACACCACATCAACCCCTCCAGTGTTAAAACATCTGTCTGGCAACATCAAGTATAGCTCCAGACAAAAATGTGTTCACCTCAGCAGGGCTCCAGATCACATGCCATCCAGTTAAACCGTGGGATTAAACTTGCCCTCTGGTGTGGGCAAATGCCCCTTACACTGCATAGAAAAAGGATTTATCCCGTAGGCCTACTCTGTGTGGCTATTCAAAATTACTCCATAAATATTTGTTTGATCAAAGGTTTAGAAGTAATTCGGTTTGAGACATAATCCCAGTTAGACCCTCTGTACCTTACAACATACTGTAGCTCCCTCGTCAATATCTATCCACTCACTCTGACCCAACCCAAGCTTTTTCAAAAGCCTACGATGCTCTGCTTTGCTTGGAACAAAGATAAGTATCGCCTAAAGGGGGTGTCTCGGTCTGAGGAACTGTACATTGAGACATTGTAATTGTGTCTCCCTTACAATGAGGCTTTTTCCCAGACTGCAGTCTTTGAAGGTCCCTGACTCTAAGGAATGCACTTATCCCAGTGGAGCCTGTGAGGAGAAGTGCTCTGAGCTGTTTAATTGTGGGAAGGGATTTGCAATAGATGAGGTTTCCCCTATTAGGGGACTCGTAACTATGACAGGAATTATCCAGTAATAGGATGGTAGGATTAGTATTGGTGGGAAAATAGCCATGTTAAATATTTTGTTCTACCACCTTATACGTATATGCTCAGAAATAGCTACACATAGCAGAGAGCACAACTGTATGTTACCTTTCACAGAAGGTGTGCAGACAAGGCAGGACCTTAGGGTTGCAGTAGCGATCCAGGCAGATGCTGCAGACCAGAAACTGCTTGTCTATCTGGCGAACCACAGGGCTGGCGGTCCCAGCCTCACGCTTTGCCATGGTAGAGGACATTTAAAGCCAGGGATAATGACAGCCGTTAACCTGCAGAGAAACAAAGATAAATGCATGAATGATTCCCTGTCTGTAGAAGCTTTCAGAGAGAGTGTCACTTACAGAGCTGCTAATACTCAGCAAACATACCACAGGATGTGCCAGGAACCAAAGTTACCACAGCGGTTTAATTCCCTCGATTAGTCCGAAAACGTGTCCATTGTTTTAGTGTTATTTCTACATTAATGCCGGACAAAAGCCAGCTGAAAGAGAACTTTGTAAAACTAGAACCATGCACCAGTCCTGACAGAGTGCACATCGGTTAATGTGGACAAACCGGTACAGCCATGTGTCTGACTTTTTATTAACGTCTCAGCTAACAACAAAGCAGTACAATAACAGTGGATTTATAACATTAAATGGTCAAACAATTACACAAAAAACCTCACAGGAAATACAAACTCTCGACACATGGGATCTTTTGTGATCTTTACACGCACACATGAACTTCCCACACAAAGACTTGTCACTGAAAACAGAAAGTACTGAGTAGCGTCTATGTTTACTTCTATTTGTGTTTGTCAGTCCATCTATATTTACAAGTCACCTTTTTATAGGTAGGTTCATACTGTAACTTTCCACATCCATATTGCATCTAGATCAGACCAGCTAGAGCAAATGAATAAAACAATAAAGTTGGTAGGCGTACGGCTCAACCAGGCATTCTTGATTTACACCACATAGTATTTGATTAAAGATTTTGATGTACAGATGAAAACATTTACTTTTATGTGCCTCATGATGGCCTGTATACTAATGACTGAAGTAGAATTTCCATTTAGTTATTGTATTCATTAGAACACCTGTCAATCTATTTGTGAATGATGGCAAGTTACAAATCTTACATTTTGGTGGCTAAAATGATCTAGAATAAAGATATTCATTTGAAATAACACTTTAAATAAATGGCAATGCATGCAGTACATGTTAGTGAATATATGAAATAATTGCAATTTGCAAATCATTGTGGAGTGACTAAAACATAGCAGCCCCATGTAAATAACGTTGTGTGAGTGAGGTGTAGATATTCTGCCTGGCGACACAAACCAGTGCCTCTTTTCCAACATGGCCCACTTTCACAATCATCAGTGCAAGCCTAAACACATGGGGCAACACAATTACAGCAGTGTGGGGAAGATGCTACTGCAGCATGCTCTCATTGCTATGCACAGTCTGTGTTCATTACCGTAAGTAGGTTTGTGAGAAGATCAAGTGCTAACCATGGTAAAACATCCAGACTCAATCATAAAAAAATGTATTACAAAAACATAAGGACAACATATATTTGCTTGAAAACATTTAAACTGGACTTGAAGTATGGCTTAAAATTGGCACCTTTGACAAAATACTTTACATGTAATTTACGGCTTCAGCAATGTAGTCCAGCCACATCTTTTTTGTGGCTCAACTTGTATATCAAACACAGAAGACAAGCACACGTAGCTCTATCTAAACAAACCCAGTGATGAGGGAGTAGAAGCATATGGCCCATACAAACATGCTTGGCCTTAAGATCTAAAGTAGTTGTGAACATTACACCATCAGTGACACGGACACACACACTTGAGCACAAAACACAAACACACTGATAATCCCCCCCCCCCCCGTCTGCACATCTGTCACTACTCTACTGGATCTAAAATAGCACTCAAACCCCTATCTACCATCTCTGTTCTGTTCATCCCCCCCCCCCCCACACACACACACACACACACACACAAACACGAAGAGGATCCAATAACATACAGTGTACAAGATTGTACAGGTGACAACCTGTCACAATAATGCTATGATTGGGGACATGCAGGTAGGGAGTGTGACATAAATGGTTACTGTTAAGTAGCTTATGTTTTGTCTCAATCTTAACATGCATCGTTGTCTATAACAATGCAGCCCTTACTTGGTAAAACTGGCTCTTCAAGAGTATCCTGTTATCTCTTTTGAATTCTGATGAAAAGAAGCTTGAATATCACTCGATGGAGCGTGGCACCAAACAGATCAACCACCACAGGATGCACTGTATACATCCACACAGTTCTCACACTTGCCTGCTATTCTCTTTCTGTACTTGAGCACAGTGATACTACTAGTACAATCTGTGATGATGTCTGTCTAAATTTAGACACATGTATTATGGGACAGGCGAGGAAGCGGTGATGGTGAAGCTAAATTAAGACCAGGGGTCTTAGGACTGCCAAACATTGAAGTGCCTAGTGTACATTTGATTTTTGTTTGGGGAACCACAGTAAAAGAAGAACCTGGAGGACCATTTTATTCTCATAACACTGAGAAGGAAAACCTCGGAACCATCTGTTTGTAGTCATCCACAGAGTTTAGAGATAGCGTTTAGCTGATAAATGAAAGGTGCATTACAAAGCTCTCCTATGTTCCAGCTTTATTATCACATTCATTGAAACAAAAAACGCATACACACAGCGCAACAACAAAAACATGTGACGCACGTCATGGGTGCATGCACGCATGAGACCCACTCCACAAGTGCATGTTTCTAGCTGCATTATACGCAGTCAACAGACAGTGTTTTGACATGGTCCCCAACTTCATTCATGCCCACTTAAATGCCTAAGTAGGCCATGGTGCTTGGTTTCGACTCTCTAAAGTAACCATGATCATTTAACTGACAGGCTTATAAAAATTAAAGTTTTAAAAAGTGAGTGAAGACGTGCAGATTTAGATTTGGGGCTCTGCAGTTATAGGCAGCTGGGCAGGACTGCAGGCAGCTTCTAAAAAATGATGTATGAGAGGGAACATCCTGCAGAGAGCTGTCAAGAAATACCATCAAAATGAAATGTGTTACAATTATCCTGGCCGATATATACGCACAGTATTGCTGCTGGTGACCTTAGCCTGATTAATGTCCCCAAACTCTCAGGATTACAGCATGTGCATGTACAGTATGTGTTACTTATCGTTTGTGAGTGATCATGTGTGTGTTTGTGTGCAAGTGTGCGAGTGTGTGTGTATGTGTGTGTGTGTGTGTGTGTGTGTGTGTGTGTGTGTGTGTGTGTGTGTGTGTGTGTGTGTGTGTGTGTGTGTGTGCGCGTGCATGTGTTTAAGTGCATGTGAGAGCAGCATGCTTGTGTGCGGCAACAAACTAACACCCATGGAGTTAAGGCACAATAAGTCCATTCACTGCTGGCTTTAGTGAATACAAAAGTAACAGTTTTCTTTGTACTCAGCAGCCAAACCTCTGCTGTTGCTTAAATGTACAATGGGGTCCTCACAACTCACGACACAACACACACGTGAACATGGGGGGGAAAAAGACAGGAAATTAAACGTCTTCCTCCTTGTACAACAACAAGGAGTAGGAAAAAGGGAAAAGAGAGGGTCCAATACAAAAAAGCAGTGAAAACAGTAATTGAACCAGCCCACTGTCACACACCTGTACAGCACCAACAAAGAATAAGTGGGGACAGCTCAGACTATCAAACAAACTCATACACACATTTCAGGTAACAGCTGAGCCGATACTATAAAGTCTAACAGTGTGCAGTACATGAGGACAAACACACAAGAGTTGACGGAAAGACTACCTACTGTCAGGAGGAGTGTGGAATAGATCAGTCTAGATGGCTTCATGTCAGCTTTGAGTGAAGGCAGTGTAACAATGAAAGAATCAGCACTCACACGCACACACGCATGCCCACTTCCTCTCTCCTGGCCCTGCTGACCACTCTTCCTTTTCCTTTTCTCTTTTCCTTCCTCTCGCGCTTCTCCCTTCACCATGCGACACAAACACACACGCACGCTGAAAAAAAAGGCTGAACAGGGATGAGAACAGAGGGCTGGACTAAAATTTCAGAAAGTCCCTCCTACTGTCAGTGCTGTTTACAAGCGCAAGCTGACTGCGTATACCCTCATACTGCCGTACATTGATTGGCTGGGAAACTTAACCTAGCGAGGGAGGGGGGGTGGGGGGGGGGGTTGGATTGCATCATAGGCCAACAATTTGTGCTGGCCTAGAGAGGGGAGTGAGAGGTAAAGATTGGAACAGATAAGAAGAAGAAATGTCCAACTGTCAAGGCTGGGAAGACAATAATCTTAAATCCAGGACCATATTGCACGTATAAAGCCTTAATCCGCTGCAATGTTATTCAGTCTGTGAAATAGCTGTGCAAACTCAAGATTAACTCTGAATAACCATCAGCTGATTGGCGTTAATCATCCAAACGTTTGGATCATGCGGCCTCCAGTTACAGTTATGAAGAAAGAAGTGATTCCTTAGCCAGCTAAGTAGGCACATGCACACTTAAACACAAGCGTCGTTCAGCTAAATAAAAGTTACATAATTGATGATGTCACCTTTAAAAAAGAAAAGGGAGAAAGATTAGGAACATATGCCTCTCTGCCTAGCATTATAATATCAAGTTTCACACCTGCAGGGATTAAGAAAGGCCTGAAATGCAGAACAAAGGTATTATACATTTCTTGTCACCGGCTAATCTTGCAAAGCAATTATTTTGTGCTGGCTTTTAATACAAGTTGAGCTTGATATTTCGCCATTTTTCTTGCTCATATTTATTGTGTTTTAAATATGGTTTTATTTTCATGTTGCTTAGTCTATATGTATTATTAATATGTCTATATGTATTGTGTTATGAGCCTGTACAGAACTTTGGTCAACTGAGAAAACTGAAAACTGAAAAACATCAATCTAGTGTTTATCTGTGTGGATTTTCCCCAGTAATCTCTCCTAGCAAGTTCATGGCTCTTCTTCACCCACACACACCTTTTCAAAATCCCATCATCCTAAACTCACAGGCCAGGCCGCTGTGGTGGGCACAACAGGACGAGGAAGGAGGTAAATACCACTCAGAGAATGACATATCAGTAGTTCTCTGCAGAGAGCTCATTCTTGACTCCCCCACACTCACTATTGTAGCTCTGACACATGTTTTCCTTTTTTATATGTATACGTATATATTGCTGCAGCCTTTTACAGTAAGTACTGTCCCTTCATTGATTATTAGTAGGAAATATTGTGGTAATGATAGTAGCCTATACATGTTAACCAAACAAGTCTGGCTTGATGAACTTGACAGTAACACGATCTGATGCTTATTGTTCTTTCCAATATCCCTCAAATTGCAACAGGATAGAACAATATCATAGGATGCCTCGTTTTCATACTCCACAGTAAGTCATTTGGGAGAGTGTTTCTGACATGGCCAATACCTCCAAATGCAGCACTCCGGTGTGGCCAGCCTTTGGAGAAAGACTGTTGTCATCCCTGGAGCGAGCACTCCAGCACCATTATTGGTTTACCGCTGTGCTTTCTGCTGAAACGCCAGTTTTATCAGAATATACGACCCCTGCAGTTATTAAACAAGAGGAAGATGGACCAGCAAGTGGCACCTGCAATGTCTCTTCTGAAACCAGTAACCATAATATAATGGGAGAATGGTGTGCTAGAAAAGATTATAGATACAGTAATCAGAACTGGCACATATTTTCAGTTATTAGATGATTTATATTTTGTACCACTATGAATTTGGTCTTTTATTCTGAACAAACATGGTTATCTATGTCCATACGCCCATATACTGCTTTTAAAATAAGTGTGAGCTTAATGGTAGAAGTTACAGCACTGCAGCATTAATCTCTGCACCCTTGTGCAACCAAAAGAAACCGTTCTGCCGTGGGGTCATTAGGAGGCAGAACAATAACAGCAATGATAGTAATGATAGTTAAGTGCTGCTGGAAAGCCAACAAGACATTCCACACCCGCTTCAGGCTGATGTTACTTTTTTTTATACTGTGTTCCTTTTGGAAGTCACATGACAAATAATGTGACAAGAAATAGTTCTGTGAGAGTGTGGGTGACAGCGAGGGTTAAAGGGGCTGCTGTGCTTGCTTGGAGCCAATAATGTGCCTACACTTGAAGCCTTGTTCTATTTTTTTTTTTTGCTTAATATTATGTTTGACTTGCGTTCTCCGTACTCTGCCTGCTCTGAAACCTCATGGATGGTAATGTACAGTTGAGGAAAAAGTAAAATCATGTGGAAGAGAATTGGGAAATTGATTCAAGAACTAGTGAGAAGGTAAAGTAATGATAATGAAGGGGGGCGCTCAGACACTGCAGTGCATTCACACACACGCATGCACGCACACAAACGCACGCACGCACACACACACACACACACACACACACACACACACTACCGCAATGGTGTTAGAGCCTGACAGCCTCGGGCCTGACACCATCCCTGATACGCACAGACACGCAAACACAAACAGTCAGCTGTTTCTATCTGAGTCATACTATATAGCCAACAGTCCCCCCACCCCCATCATAGAAATATAAGCACAAAAATAAATACACTTCCAGAGTAATGATGGCGGTCGAATGAACCAGCATGTGTGTGCTGGGCAAGCCCCCCATTCTCCTGCACAGTCCGGTGTTAAGCCTCCACACATATATTACTTCTATATATAGAGCTTTCAGTTCTCATCCCCTTCACGCCACTCAAGACAGGCACGTGCTCTGCGCTGCACATACACTGCAAAAGTACGCATGGATCCTCAGATGATCCAGCAGTGTAGGCTAATGACTCAGAAACACTTGAGAAGGATCCACTTGCTCAACATTTACACACGCCTGTGTTCAGTTACCCTTCAAATATATGTAACGCGCATCTTACAGACATCTGAGATTTATCTATATACACTCATTAATGTACACCGCCCTTAGCATCATAAGCATCGCAGAGCTTTGCCCTCACATCCTCAGGCTTGCTGTATTTGGCAACGGCTGCCAACATGCGTGGTGGTTATGTGAAAAGTTAAGAATGGAAGAAAGAGATTGAACAACAAAGTCAACCTTCTTACAGTAATGCTGGTGTATCTAATAAGGTTTGTCTTTTAAAGGGAAATGATCAGCTTGAAGTGACCCTGTTATTCCATATAAATAAGCAAATACGTTGTAAGAAAGAGGCTTGTTATTGGCAGTTCAGAGTAAACACGCAGGTCAAATGTACATTCAAATCACCGATGATTGACGGACAGGTTTGAAACGAAAATAATGACGCTTGCATTCAGTCACAATGACAGCTACTCCAGCTGTCTTTACACAACAACTGGCCTCAGGGAGAGCAGGTGTGCCAGTGTTATGTGTATCGGGTTCTCCACTTCCCACAGATAGCCTACAAAACCCCAATACAAAACAGGTAAAGGGGAGTAAAAAGTACTCCAAATACTCACACGCAACTTCCTCAAGTGAAGTAGTAGCATAAAGATTAGTTAAGCTAAGGAGTGCAAATATAAAGTCAAGTTTTAACCTCTAAAATAAAAATGTGGACACAAAAGAATTGTTTCCTTGACCGCTGGAGCTATGAAACCATTTCCTCTCCCTTCATATTCATATTCTGATGCAAACGGAACTTCATCAGGAGATTATTGACATGAAAAAACATCAAGGCGGACATCAGAGGAGCCACTCGACTCCAGCTAGCCTAAAGAATATACAGTACAGCTCAGATAGGGCAATACAGTCTCCTTTACATCTCTTTGAGGACACGATGCAAAGCCAGTGGACTGTGAACACACTCTCATACTGTCACAACCTATTGATACCAGACTAAGTTTTGTGACAAAGCCAATGTCTTTTTTTGTCCTGCTCTCATTTGTACTGAATTATAAATAAAAAAGGAAATGCAATTAACAATGACATTTATTAGCCTTGCATGTGTTTTGCACAGAGACATTTGTGCGGGCAGTTATAAGCCTGTACAACAAGAGGGTAAAGCATAAGACATAAACAGACTAAAATGGACATTTTAAAGTGTAGCCTGGCTATATTCAATTAGTTTGGTTACATTTAAGGCAAATATTATATGCACAGATTCTTCACCCTTCTTCTTTATCTATATACACACAACTCTCTCCCGACTTCCAACAGAGAAAAATATTTCAGCGAAAGAGGAGCATGTGCCACAGGGTAGAGGAGCTGATCCTGAACTAATTTGTTCCTTTAAATAACTGTGGAAATAAATGCCTCTAGCTAAACATATATTAACATAAACAGCTCCATGTCACATGGGCTAATGGAACCCAGACTACAATGATGTTTTTAGATTGTTGAAGGAATCAGTGTTTATCTAACCAGGTCCTTTAGGTCTTTGAATGTGGTTTATGTAAGAGCCAAATATCCAGAAAACACAGCACAGAAATCACAACTTGAGAATAAATGCACTTAGCCACGGGCGTTTTTTGCTCATGCGTGCCCTTCACATCACCGAAACGCACACACCAAAATCCCGCACGGTCGGTGATATATTTTATTACATAACATTGCTTGTAGTTTTGTTTTTTCTTAGTATCTGGTTGGAAGGAGTATAGCCAGCTTTTACGCACAAGGCAGCCTTTTTATTTTATTTTATCATGCATCATTTCAAACATACATTAAAAAAAACATAAATCTTCATTAAGTCTCCGATTCCTAAAAGGGCGGAAATTCATTTACTCAAGGGGATTAGAAAATTCCATCATTTATCATCATGCTGATAGAACAGAAGATTTATAGTTTTCACATCTGTCGAGCTCTGCACATGGGGGGAAGTACGAGAGTGGACTAACTCACTTACACTGCACAAAATAACAGAACCTCTTCCCAATATAGCGTTGAATTAACATCTCTTTGATTACAAACAAACTGAGAACTAAAGGCTTCTGAAAGGTAATGTAAAACTGTTTTGCATTGTACAAGCAATCCTTCTATCTAAATGTTGTGCTGCATTCAGCCGTGCTTTTCTTGATGTCAGTCTGCTTAAAACACTAAATTGCCAACACACAATGAAGCCTGTCTCTCTGACTAACACGCTCATTTGTACACACACATTCATGATGCATAGTCCTCCGGCAAGGATGTTTTAGAGGAAATTTAGAGGAGTGGTACCTTCTATTCGCTGTCCACACACACAAACTCACACGGGGAACTGACTGACATGAACACAGCTAAAATTATCGGCTTGCCTGATCTGAAGCGAGCTGGATAGGAATGTGTCACAGGAACCGCCTGTATCAACATATTAACACACGGCTCACACTCCAGCACGCAAGCACACAGACACACACACACACACACACACACACACACACACACACTCACACACACACACACACACACACACACACACACACACACACACAGGTGCACACAACTCCAGCTGCACATCATTGCCACAAAAGTGGGTCAATGGACCAAAGAAAATACATTCAGGATTTTACCCACACACAGATACTGAGAGAGTTCAGTTGGTTGGCTTCATATATCAAATGTGTTGCTTTTTCTGTTTTGTCTGACTACACATACAGCACTGTAACAGGACTTTTTAAGCTGTTTAATTAAATCTGATTACAAGTTGATTAAAAGTGCTCCAACACACCTTCATTAATCCACAGTAAATGGCTAAATTATGTTTTTCATTAAGTTTTCTGGTCCCTTTTCTAAATGCATTACTTTTATGTTGTGCTATAGCCTTACATTTATTACAAGACGAGTGCTAAGCTTAGTGTATTTAGCAAATATGTCTTCCCTTTGTGAAAAGTTATGGCCGAATGCCATTACAAAACTGCTTGTTTTGCTACCCTACCCCCGATTCACTGCAGTCTTATTTCTAGACTGCAGTACAGAGAGCTCCGTTTTTAATACTAACAGAAACAGAAACATTCAGTGAAAATGCTGCATACGGTATCAGGCATACATATAGATCCCTATAGGAGGGAGAGTGTGTGTTCTTCAAGAACTAATGATCCAACACATGACTAGTTGGATTGCTATCAAGACAGTGTTCACAGGAACATCAATAGTCCATTGTTTTACCTGGTCAGTGAGTATTACTAATATATCCTTCAGTTGCAATGACATAGAACAACCGCCATACCTCTACACTGTCAAACACAAGGACATGTTGTGGTGCTATGCAATGCCATTTTGTATGCTGAAAATCTACCTATTTCGATTATAGCTTGATATATGATTTTTTCTAGGTCAAACTTGACAGGCAATTGACCCCTGATCAAGACTTACAATCACTTACACTTTGTTCTGATGTACGTAACACTAATGTTTAAAAATGGCACACATGGTTAAAATAAGGAAGAAACACCATGTCACCATGTTTGCACCAACAATGATGTAATATCTTAGTACATTTTAATAGAAGTGCATTGAGATCTTTGAAGTGCACTGTCCTGAAATGTGTCTATCATGGGATAACAGCATGGTTTTCTGAATTTTAAGAAATGGGACAACCTGGGTAAAACCAGGCTGGTTTATTGCTGATGGTACTGGTACAGTATATGCAATGTTCTAGTAGGGGCACAACATGGTCAGTGCTATTACTGTGCACCACTGGGGGATCTATCTAAATATATCCAACATGACATCACTGCATCTCGCCTGCTCTGTCTTTAAACTTTCACAACATGGCTTTCCACCCCTTAATACAAAGCAAATAATGGTTGAATAGGATCCCCCATGTAAATACCATACATGCATTCTCAAGTCATCTCTCGTATGTCAGTCAGCAGCAACTGTGTCTGCCAAATCTATAAAGAACAGCCAAAGGAATTGTGTTTAAATTCACATCTTAAACATTTGAGCTTCCAAGTGAAGTACAGAATGCACATGCAGCTAAGCATAAAGGAGATACAATATAAAACCCATAACAATAATACCCTATGATAAATAAAATAAAAATGCAGAGAGAAATTGACACCATAACATAGAACCAATAAGCCAGTAATGACTACAATATACTGTATTCATTAATCACTTCAGACAGTTAAACCAAATGATAGCACTGGCCACTTAAACCATGCAGCCTGTGTTTCTGTGAACAAATTAACAAACAATGTGATAGCTGAATCTAGCATGGTTGGAAAATCAATTAAAATGAGGTAAAAAATGTAATTAAAGCCATATTAGCCATCACAGCTTGTACAGCACAGCTTAATACCAATTAACTTGAGCAGACTCTTACATAATTCCCAGTCAATGCTGTTACATCTCTGGGAGCAACTCCTCTAGCTTTTAGACTTTGCATGACCACGCAGAGTGAAGGATGAATTCAGTTGCTGTAACCCATGGCAACACATTCAAGTTGATAAAGTTGGCAAGGAGGACGAAGAGAGCAGCACACCCTTACACACACACACACACACACACACACACACACACACACACACACACACACACACACACACACACACAACACACACTGGTTCACAGGGTGACATGCTGGTGTCATGTAATTTGCCAAGGTGCAAGATGCCACTTTAACGAAGGGCCCAGTACAATTATCTCCCTTTCATTTACAGAAAGATGTTGTGTGCTTTTTAAGTGTAGCAACTGTGTAATGTTCACAAATGGAACTACAACACATCTCTCGTTGGATATCTGAGTGGGCACTGCATCAAAGCGAGCCTGATCATTTAACCGTGGCGTCATCTCTCTGACGATGACAAAATCAACACCTTAAACAGATATGAGCCGGCCGAGTGTATTTGACAGTAAAGACACAAATGGAGCAGAAAATCTAGCGGATACAGCGTCAACGACCGTTCAGTTAATCATTCAGTGTGTGGTTTAAGTTCACGTCTCTCCTCCCTCCCATGCAGCTCCTGTGACATTCCTGTCATGCCAGCTGGACATTCCAGCCTCCACTTCCCCCCACAGAGGTGCCTCTGGATCACTGTCACAACCCTTTAAAGATATGTTCGTCATCCCAGCTTTTCTACAGTACATGAGCAGAGGGCACAAACCCCAGTTGTACAGGCATCTCCATGTCTTTGTGTAGTTTGAACCCAAACATTTGAAGACAACATGAAGAAGAAGTTTCAACTTCTTGAAAACCAATTTTTCTGAATGCTTTGAGCTTGATGTCAGTGCATTATAGATAATATCCAGAGAGTTTTGAAAGATTTTTCAGCCTCCCTCTAGACTAGAAATGGTCCAATCATTTTTTATGCAAATACTGTAATCGGAATTTGTAAATAAAAATCTCCAAATCTATGGACCTGAGTAGGTTTTCAGAAGACTGTGATGGTGTTGAACTGCACTCTAAAATGAAATTGTTCTTTTGAATAAAAAAAGCTCCCATCCCAGTTACTATACATTCTCAATTCAAACAACATTTTTAAATGAGTTGCATCAGACCACAAGTCATTATTTGGAGAGCCCCCTCAGTCTGCAATGACATCAGAATATCACCACCACACTGCCTATCCAGCACAACCAGATAACTGCAGCCTACCTCTCCAGTCATCACAGTCAGGTCAGAGTGTGTCTCACACTCACACAAGCAGGAAATATGTTCAGTATATGAAGCACAGTACAAACCCAACATAGGCTAGCAAATGGCCTGCTGCGTTAGTTTGCATACAGACAACATCCGTCCACCAGCGGTAAGAAGGAGAGAGGGAGACGTGAGGGGGCGATAGGCTTGCACCCTCTGCCAAGGGGAGAAGGGGGTGTGACATGGAAAGAGTTGAGGGTGAAGGAATGGAGCACTGGCACATATTAGAAGATGACATGGAACAGCAAATGATGAGAGCAAATGGAGAGAAAGATAATTTACTTACAGAAGGTTCCTGACAGATGAGAGAAAGGGCTACAAGGAAGTTTCAGCGTGCCCTCCTCCACAAGGAGCAATGTATCTATTCACAACACCTGACATCGCCAGAGCAAAAAAGCCCTGTGCACAGAGCGCCGAGAGAGGGACGGCAGGGACGGCGAGTGTGTGTGTATGTTTTGGTGTGTGCATGAGTGTGATCGGGATCTGGCTTTAACGCATGTATGTGTGTGAGAGCAGGAGAAAGCGACTGAGAGAGCGAGAGAAGGAGAGAAAGAGAGAGAGAGAGGCTCTTAGGAGGCAAGAGATAGAGAGATTGTATGAGCCATACATGACTGGCTAGTGCGAAAATGGGAGGGGGCTTGACTGACCAATAGCGCAAGAGATGAGCAGAGTGAAGGATAGATGGCAACAAAGAGACAGAGAATTTTTTTTTTAAATTCCTGCCTTCACTCTCCCTTACCTCTCTGATCACAGGTGTAAGGAGAATCCGAAAAAAGCAGAAACTATCAAACCAAACCAAATATTGGTGTTGCTCTTTGTATGAAAGAGCCAGTCAGTGCGATAAACAGAAAAGTCAACGAGTCTATCACTATTCCTCCCCTCACTCACACACACACACACAGCAGGGAAGCTGACGGGCCACATGAGAGATGAATGTCCAAATCCTGCTGGGAATTCTTATAATTACTGTAATGGCTGGAAAGAATGACGCGATGGCCGAGGTTGTCAGAGAGAAAGTGAGTGACAGAGGATAAATAATTGAGAAGTGAATTAATAGGTAAATGGCGTTCAAGTTATTCCCAACTATATTGTTATTGTTTTTTAGTTTGTCTTTTCATTAGTGTGTGTCTCATTTAGAGCTGGGGACAGTGGAGGAAATACTGGGCTAAAGGGTAAAGATGGCGACATAACAGTAACATATTATATGGACAGTGAATTTGAGAAAAGCAGGATTTGTGAGATATGTGTACGTGTTTGTTGTTGTTGTTGTGTGTATGTGTTTGTCTGTGTATGCACAGCGGACACATGATAGGACCATCCCCATTGCAAGTGTGTGTGGAGTGCCTGTGTGCATGCGCAAGGGGGCGGGGACCAAATCATTTTCTCAGGATTTTGCTGCGGGAGCACCATGTTGCTATGGAGACTGCATCCAGTGTAACAGAGCACACAGATGGCTGAGAGAGAGAGAGAGAGAGAGAGAGAGAGAGAGAGAGAGAGAGAGAGAGAGAGAGAGAGAGAGAGAGAGAGAGAGAGAGAGAGAGAGAGAGAGAGAGAGAGAGATAGTTCTCTCTGGAACAGTCCAGCTAGCCTCTCATCCCTGACTAGCATATCATAAAAGCTGGTCTGTGTGCAGCTTCAGAAGGCCCTCCAGGTACAGACAAGCTTTTGACTCAGCCGCATATAACTATGTCTTTAGATTTTGTCAGAAGAGAACAGTCCTCTTTATCTCCTGTGTTTCTAAAGAGAAATACTGCAATGAGAATATTCACCAAAACAATATCATCTAAAAAACACACTCTCCTAACATATCCATTAGGTGAGAGACCTCTACTCTATTAACTGCAAATTCCACTGTTGGTGTACAGACCATTTATCGTGCACTTCTTCATTGTGATTTCAGTCTGTGTAAAGTGTAGGCCTACATGATCTGAATTTGAATACATAGGACCATATTAAAGTGTACCGGGCCTCTATAATATGGAGCAGCAAAGGTGAAATAAACACAGTGCTTTAATCAATATTTCTATACTATATACTAGTGGTCCTGTTGACCATTTTGAAAGTGTACCATGCTCAGATTGACTGCCACACATTACATTCAGTTTGTTATGGTGTATTTTCATAGAATCTGAGAAGCAGACTCTACTTTTGATGCATGACTTTTATTGTAAGAGGTTTGTTGCACGTTTAAAGAGAAAAATCTGAAATAACATTGTCATTTTCAGTAGATGACCTTGTGGCGCAACGGTAGCGCGTCTGACTCCAGATCAGAAGGTTGTGTGTTCAAATCACGTCAGGGTCAATACTTTGCTACTAAATCAATATGTATATCATATGTCTGGGAATTGTTCAGGAAATACACTGACCATGCATAGGGAATTCTGCTTTGCCAGAACTTGATCGAATAACAACAACAAAAGAAACTATGTGTCCTACTCTCCCTCACGATAAATATTTGTTTACAGTGTACAATGGTGCCACACATTACATTCAGTTTGTTGTCAGGATATTATGAAAATTACTTGATCTATTTACATTTAAATTGATTTTATTTTCAACTTATTTTTTGTCCTAACCGCATGCCATTTCATTCAGCATTATAATAATTCCTATTTGTGGCCTATACATTGGGAGAATAGACGTTTAATGTTCTGTTACAAATACAAATACATATATCACATGTTAACTGTAATGGTTTATTTGTTTCAAGTATGTCTGCACATGTTGATAATCATACTAAAATGAATGGAAAGCAGTATCGATGTATAGGAGGTAGGATATTAGTATAACAATGTCTGATGTGTTTGGGGAAATGGTCAGCACTGTAACTGGCTAAAATGTGCATGGTTTTTGAAATGTAGAGGTCCCAGTCTTTATGTTTAAAACAAATATATATACATTTTTTTTTAAACAGAAGGCTTTCTGTTGCAAAATCTGTGCGAATCTGCAAAAATCCTTCATTAGCTGAACTACTTATGACCGTGGACTTTTACCCAACTAGATCATGCCTTAGATGGATTTTAAAGTCAGGCTTAACCATTGTGAACGCGGTCGAATGGGGATAAGTTATGGGAAAGTGGCCTAAGAATTAGGCAGTATTGGAGCTTTGGCTGCTGCAGCAGTGAGGTGTGTGTGTGGGAGGCTGTACGGTACAAGCTGGATGTACTATGTCTTGTTCTGTTTCAAGACAGCAAACATAGGGAGTGCTACTCATATAACATTTGAAGGCCAGATATAGAAAGGCTTTTTGTCAGATGACACATTCTAACCTAGCCTGGTGCTACCAGACCATCGTACTAAAATGAAATTTGGCCGGAAGTAGGTAGGCGGGCGGAGCCAGGCTAATTCTAACCCAAAAACATGTGATGTATTTTTTCAAGCAGACACACCAGGCTGGAGCTGCAGTTGGTGATTCATTAGAGTTAGCAAGATGCCCCTCTCACTTTATTGCATTATGCATTTAAAGGGGGCGGTATAGTGCAAATAATAGTGAGCTGAAGTTTTAGTAAATCAGATGCTAAATACCCATATCATAGGCTCACAAACTCACTTTCTTAGTGTATTATTGTTTTGTCCAGTAGCAGAACAAATGCACACAGACAGGCACAGTCATTATCCTGCTTAGTTACTGTCAGGCTCCTTAAACAAATGACTAAACCAAACCAACCACAGATGATTTACCACAAACATTACAGAGTCTGACCCCTGGAAATCTCAGACAAAGGAAATCTGGGTTCGGTGTTATAAAAGCAGTGCAATAGAACAATGTAATGAAATGGCCATCCGTTCACCTTGCTGGCAACATTTACCCTGCTAATCAATTTGCCCTGCACTGCTCCATCAGCCCTGACGTTTAAGCCCACCTCATCATAGACAGAAAACAGCATGCGTCTCAATCAGGGTGCAGGAAGGGCATTATTAAAAGCACGGAGCAACTCTATTTTAAGGCTACTGATGAATATAATGACTGTGTTATGTGGCTTTGATGACAACAAACCCTGTTTTTGTTGGAGAACTATAAAGTATATGAAAACTGTTCGAGCATGTTTTATGGCCAGAGGAGAGACAAACAACAGGCAATTCAACATGTGTGTGCAAACACGATGTTGTGTGCACTTACTCATCCATGTTTCTATGAACAGACTGGTCACTAATGAGGTGGAGCAGGTGAGTGTCCAAGATTCTCCAGATGCTCATCTCCTTTCCTATGACGTCATCAGACGGACCTGCCAAACCGGAAAGCATATGAATGACAACATTACCTTTTATTTTGTGGAGCGCTTTCAAGTTCATTTTCACGGTGCTGTGGGTGTGGACGCCAGAAGTCGGAGACGCCTGGGGTTCCAACTAACCTCTGTTGAATTGCTCCATCTAGTGACAGACAAACTCACCCCCGGTTTTAGTACCTGAGAAGCACAGATACTTTTCTTTCGATGCATGTAAGCTAAATAATAAATAATTTCGATGTCAGCATGTGACCCCGTGGCGCAACGGTGGCGCGTCTGACTCCAGATCAGAAGGTTGCGTGTTCAAATCACGTCGGGGTCAATGCTTCGTTGTTAGGCAGTAGTAAGCATCTTCAATAATCGGATATTTAAAATAAAAATGGAACAGTAGATAAAAAATGTCTAATTATATGGATGTGTGATTATCCATCACTTAATTGGTTAGTACCATAATAACACCATAATAAACCAAGCGACTCTAATCTGAGTAAGATTATATTTTGATTAAAGTTTGTTTGCTCTTGTGATTTAATTCTATTCTATTATCTCACCATGCGTAATCAATCAATCATTATCAATGTAAGTTAAAATCAGTAACACTGCAGCAAATAAAAAACAACTTTCGATTCAGCCTACTCTCCCTAACAGCTTTATAGCCTCAAATCTGGTTACAACACTTGTCAACAGTCTAACGGCCATAGCTGCAGCAATGGATTAAGTATACAGCACTACACAATCACCACACCACAGTTACCAACTATTGTGATCTTCTATCATGATACTATTTAGCAGGGAATTCAATTTGAACAGGACTTTCTGCAAGACTATTTTCTTCAGTGCATATTGCTGTTGGTACTATAACTATAAAAGTACATAATATAAAAACAGGAACATATTTGACTAAGCAAAATGCTTTTATCCGATCAATATTTCAAAGCCAGTCTGTCATGCATTTTTTAAACAAGTTCAATATGAATCTACCTTTTCGGTCCAGCTGCCAGCTTCAACATTAAAAAACATCCAGAAGTATCACTATACAGGCTTCTGTTTTTTCTTTCTCTTTTGTCTTTGAGTCCTTATCACTTTAGTTCTTGCTCCTGTGCTCTTCTCTTTGGAGTCTATGAAGATATTGGCTTACTCTCTTATGTTCTTCTGTGCTTAAATGCTCCCCCACAATACAAATTGCAAGTCTCCCTCCCTCTCTCACTAGCTCGGTCCAAGTTTCCCTTACACCACCTCCTTTCTCTTCTGTATACATGCATGTGTCTCATTCACTTACACAGGGAGAACGCTCAGCTGATTAGCATATAGCTCTGGTGAGAGACATTAGGTCACATCAACTCCTCAGGAATCGACTCACATGAGACGGTCCTTCGCAGCACTCCACATTCTCGATCACAATTACCTGATTGTATTATGCAGCTCTCATTTTAGACAGGATGAAGCACTCTGCCCCAAGTAACACACTGTTGTCTCTGATTGCTTACAAGGACAGACCAACAGAAAAGAGCGCTTGCGTGCTTGAAGCAAAGAGAAACTGCTTAATTGTCACTGTCACCAAGTAATCCAATGCTTTAAAAGAAAAATGCCCATAGTATTTCCCCCCAAAAGCCTCCTTTCTGTTCATGGTGCCCTTTGATTTGAAATGCCAGGCAACTGAAAATATCCCCATTGAGCCCTTGCCAGTGGGTGGGATGGATGTGGCATCATGTGGGACAACAACAGAACAGTCAGAAAGGAGCCTGTATAGAACAGTGTGTTCAAGAGAGTATTATTACACTGTGAGAGCTCAAATGAAATGGCTGTAAACAAACCCTGTTACCAAAGTAAAAGAGCTGAATGGCTCCTTCTGTCTAAAAATCTCTATAGCAACTGCTGAGCAGAGGCATCTGGGTGGCACAGTGGTGGCAAGGAGGACAGCCCAATCTAGAAAGCCAAAGGAGGTCTAGCAATAGCAAGTGGGTTCACCAAAAGCAATGTGTCCTACTTATTTTATATTGTGGCCTGCAATGAAATCATATAGCTAGGAGTATGAAATTTAATTAAAATAGCTATGGTCTTCATAACTAATCTGGTTGGATATGTCATTGTGGTTGTGTTGTATCCAAATGTGACAAAAGACTAAAAGTTAAGAGGCTAACTTCTCTGCTACCCAAACAACAACAGAGAGAAGCAATAATAGATGAAGTGAAAGGCAAGTCACTGGAAACTGAGAAGGCGACACCAAGGACACATTAGCACCAGTCAGACTTAAAAGGAGTTCAGAAGGAGACAATTTAACCTGAAGTAGCATTAAATGATACATGTTGTCGATAGCACAATCCATTTACAATTTAAATTAAAAAGATTTATTGCACACAAAAAAGAAGAAAAAAATAGATTTATGAATGTGGTTAGGCTCCACATAATCAAAACCTTCACGGTTCAAAACAAGTCCTCAGTTGCCTTGGGTTCCGCAGAAGGGAAAAAAGCTTCACAGTAAAAAAAAAGACAAACAAAACATGCACATTAAAACATTTTTAACAAACACAGAAGGAAAACAAATGACAAAGCTTGGTCTCAGTCACTAAATAAAAAATGATTTCAAAATCAAGTGTTAGATCCTTTGAAGTTGTGTTCTTCAACATCCCCGGGCTTATTTTTGCCACCGATACGTCTGAAGAAGGATATGAAACCAGAGGTGCTCGCTTGCCCCTGATCATCCGCCTTACTGCCACTCAATGAAAGGCTTGTTGCTGCTGCTGCTGCTGCTTTTTCTCTTTTGTTATACGACCTCGATCCAGAAGAGAAGGACCTCTGAGACATGCCTCTCTGGAGCAGGTCTCCCAGGCGCAGTAGTGGTGCCGTAGATCTCCTGGTTTCATCCACGGAGCTCGTCCTAAACAGTGGAACCTGCGATACAGCTCTCTGGTTGGGGCACTCGGGAAGAGAAGCAGAACCCCCGGGTGGAGATTTCTGACTGTCCTCCCGTTCGGGTGACAGCCAGACTGTTTCCTCAAGGTCATATTCTCCAGAGGGCATTGAGGATATTCTGCATAGTTGTGCTCGTCTGTCGTTTCGCTGGAGGCTCTCTCTTTGGGAGCAGGTCAGAGGGCTCAGGATGGTCCAAGGGGAGCCCAAGTCCCCACTGTTGCCACTAAAGAAGTAGTCTCTGCTCCTAGGCCTAGGGGTCTTTGGGGTCATTGCCGTTGAGCCGTGCCCTCCGTCCGACCGTTTAGGAGAAGGTGTGCCCGGAACAGTGTACCCACCATCGAGGCTGCTTTTGTTGTTTTGGTTGCAGAGCACATTCCTCGTTATCACACGCATCTTCTCTGCTTCTTCTTTGTTGTTTTCCTCTCTCTGGAGTTTGGCTTGTTTCTTGTCGGGCCTCTCCCGTCTAGTAAGGGGCGACGCGTCAGTCTGATCAACTGATGGGACAGGCGTGCAATCAGCGGGGGAGCCTTCGATTCTGGGCAGCAGGCTTTTCCTACACCTGCTGATTCCATTTGGAACAGTGGAGAGAATGCTGTTTAAGGCCGACTCCAAGGAAGAGTCCTGATCGCGCTGGGGTCCCGGGCAGGAGACTATGGAGCGGCGTTTGGTTGCGATCCGCACGCTCTCCCTCCGCTTGTGCCTCTGCTCTTCCGCCTCTCGCTCTCGGTTCTCCTACAGCCAATGTAAAAGAGAGGATATATTCAAACCAGATACAACCACACAAAAAGGGACAGAGCTTGTTTGTATTCAAAAGTAATTTACTTTTAACCCAAACAACATTCCTTTTCATATTTGGGAATGATCCTAAAGCCTCATCGAGTGCCCCTTTAATGCAAAGCCATAGTATGATGTTTCCCTGGGATTTGGTTTACTCCATGTCAAATTTTACCGTTATTGTAAATTCTATCCATTCTTACCCGTACGGCTGTCTCAAACCGCTTGCAAAATGAATGAAAGATTGAGCAGCACTCCTCAAATTTGAAAGTTGCTGGGTCTTCACAGAAGTACTCGGCGACAGCGTTACTTAGAGCATTGAGCTCACGAAGAGAGGACTCCACATCGGCCAGCTTGGCCTCTGCCCTCTAAAGAAATGAAAAAACAACAGAAGAGGTATAAAAGGAGAGGGATTTACAAATTGCACAGAGCATCCAATAGCTCAGTTTATGGATTTGTTCTATACGTCTTGGTGCTTTGGCACAATTTGAGATCAGAGAACAAAGAGAAATCTTACCATGAGAAATGTCTCCATTTGTGGTAAGATACCAGGGTGTCTGCTGCTGTACAGCTTCACTTCCTTCAACTTCTTGACTTCTCTCTCAAAGTCTGTGGTTACTTCCTCTTTACAGAATCTGTGTTGACAACATTAAAGTGTTAATGTGACATATTCCAGTCCATCCAACATTAAGAACATCAGATTCAAACAGATATGACAACATTTAAATCTACTGTTTGGGAAGAAACCAAACCATGTTAGGTTTAAAGTACCAAATAGATTGTCAGTGTACTAATGATAGCCACCTTGATGCCATCCCGATGTGTTCCAGCATGCGGGGAAAAGTCAGCAACTCTGCATCAATGTCCTCTACTTGCTGTGGTTGGAAGATACAAGCAGGAGAGCAACAGTGAAGAGATGGGAGAAGGGAATTCAATGAGTTACATAACTGTTTAGGGACTTGGCTACGATTGCAAGGCTTTACATGATTACACAAATATTTCCTTCAGTAAGAATATGTCCATCCAGGGGGGCTTCTCCTTTCCTCCTCACCTTGGCGACATAGTGAAGAAGGTTCATGCCAGGCTTGTTGGCTTTGGTGTCTGCCAGTTTGAGCAGAGAGGCCATCCTGAAGCCAATGGCATCAGCACTGTAACCACCCTGAGTAATATAATACTTGAGTGGTCAATTCATCAGTACAATACAATGCAGAGTAAAAAGCTTCTGAAACCACAAAGGACATCTTAAATGCATTAGATGTAAAAACTATTTGTGTGTGTGTGTGTGTGTGTGTGTGTGTGGGATTTTTAAAAGAAAAATACCAACAGCGTTCATGTAATTCCCGGCTTTTAATACCAGCCGAATGACTGAGTGGAGGTCGTCACAGTCCAATAGCTCTAAGAGGGAGAGAAGAAAAAGACATGGAGACTGAGAACCTTGATTTATTAAAGTCAGATCTATCTAAAAAAAAGTCCAAGTTGGTAGTGTTTACAGTAGCAGCTTTGGTGGATGTGATGGTAACGTTACCATTAGCTCCTTTGGTCATGACAGCAACAGCGTTCTTCACTTCCTCCATAAGAGGAAAGAATTCCTCCCTGAGCACCATCGTTTTCAGGCGTTCATCGTAGCTGAAGGCATGACAAAAAAAACTGTTTATTACCTACCCGTCATTAAGCCTAGACTAAAAAAAAAATCAAAAAATAAAAGCATAGGATTCCATCAATGGAAGCTCACGTTTTGATGTGATGTCTGTGGTGCAAAAGTGGTGGAATTACAGAGCATAATATAATATACTGCATGCAATGGTAAACACCTACCCCGGCACTTTGACAAGCTGCACCATGAACTGGTCAGCCTCGGGTAACACAGAGAGGTTCCCACTGAAGGATTGCAGCTTCTTCACCTGTGCATGGACACCAGTTTGAGTCAACAAACAATGACATTTGTGTTATCATTCCCTCTTATGGATGTTACAAGAGTGTGCAAGCATCAAGTTATTCTCAGGTTGTAGCATGATTAACCAATAAAAGGCCTTGACAGTGATGAACTCTTCCCTTTTATTTGAATCAGCTTTTTAATAATTAGGGTCAATGTATTTTATCCCCCTTCAATTAGATAACATAATCCAGATAAAATAATCCAAATACAACTCCGGAATATACATGACCTTAAAGTAATAGTATATAATATAAAAAAAAAAAATTGTACCTCACTGCCTACCTCCTCCCCCTTGGTCAGTTACTTCGCCAGTTCTCCATGGACTTCCATTGTTATGCCGATGACACCCAGATTTACCTCAGTACCAAATCCCCCCCCCCCCCACTCCCACATCGAATCCTGCCTGTCTGCACTTACATTCACGATGCAAAAAAACTTCCTTAAACTCAACAAAACTGAACTACTCTTCATCGGCTCCAGATCCACCCTCAGCAAACTCACAAACACCCCCACACTCACTATCGACTGCACCACGGTCTACCCCTCCCCTCAGGCCCGCAATCTTGGCGTAATTTTTGATCCCACCCTCTCCCTTGATCCTCACATCCGCCACACCGTCAAAACCTCCTTCTATCACCTCCGTAATATTGCAAAGATCCGATCCTCCCTCACACCCCACGCTGCCAAAAGACTCATCCATGCCTTCATCTCTTCCCGCCTCAACTATTGCAACTCACTCCTCGCCGGCATCACCACCGACTCCATCAACAGACTCCAACTCCCCCCCCCCCCATATCTCACTGACCTCCTCTCCCCCTATCAACCCCCTCAGATCCTCCTCAGCTGGTCTCCTCTCCACCCACACATCAAACCTCCGCAGCCTTGACGACAGAGCCTTCTCTAGGGCAGCTCCCAGGCTCTGGGACAGCCTGCCCCAACATATCCGTGACTCTTAGTCCCTCACCATCTTCCAATCCCACCTCAAGACCCATCTCTTCCCCTCTGCCTACCCCCTAGATCACCCACCAACCCAAGCCCCATCAACTTTACATTTTCCTTTTGTTTGTTTACTGTTGTGTAAAGCGATTTGAGTGCGATAAAAGCGCTATATAAATTAAATATATTATTATTATTATTAAAGTAGACCTTATTACAATACACGTTAGTGTTCAAGCCTTATTTCATGTGTGAAGGGCCAAAGTGGAAAAATGAGAAACAAAGAGTGGAGCTGTTGTTACCTCACTGTCTTCTGGCATCAGTTTACAAAGCTCTTGTAGTTTGCCTTTTCCAAATTGGAGCCAGTTCCCTTGATGAATGTCCTGCACCATTTCTTTCACTGGCCTGCAGAGGGAGACAAAACAAACGGGAATAAAAAAGGCGCTTGTTCAGCCTGAACAATCACCATGACTTTTATAATTAAAAGAAATAGCTAAAGCTCTCAGGTAATTTCAGTAAAGTAAAAGGTACAACATTTACCTCTTAAATGTAGCAGACATTTAAGGAAGCAGACACAAGTACATAGTGGGATGAAAAGAAACTCAGAAAAGACTCTAGTAAAATTCAAATACCTCAATCTTTATACTTTAACAAAGTACTTGAGTAAATGTACTTGTTGAAATCCCACCTCTGCTCCTTTATAAATTGTACTTTCCAGGCTGTCATTGGTTTCACATTCATTCAAAACAGTCTAAAAAAAGAATTAGAGAGACTTGAAAGCTGTTTGATGCAGGCTATCCATCAGCTCAATGAGCATCATGTTTTACTTTATTTGCTCTTAGGTCAAACACTACAGACAATGGCTACAGATTTTAGTTTGGACATGCGTGCTCAAAATAAATAAGTCTACACTACATTTACAAATGTGTCTAAGTGACATGCATTGGCACACACAGATGCCACCATTACATACATGTCCACCTCTCTCTACTGCAGTAGCAGGACAACATACTGTGCATCTCTGTTGAGTTATTCAGGCAGCATGTCACACTTTACACAGAACACTATTTTTACAATGTCCAGCAAATGTCAAAATGCCTTCAGCTAGCATCATCAAGTGTGCCTTCGTCACCACCACAGAGACTGACTCAATTTGAATTTGACTAACATACCAAAGCAGACGGCATCACGATACTTCGATGCTGAGACACATTGAGAGTGAATTTGGTATTCAAAGTGAAAGCTGAGTGTACCTTGTGACATAGTCTTGATAAGCCATACATCTAAAAACTGGATCTATGGAAATTAAACTTAAAGCTAGATACAAATAAATAAACACATACATTTGAGTTGCCTTTGAGCAGCAACATATGTTTACTTCTTTGTCCAAAGCTCTGGACTTTCAGGCTGAATAGAGGCTACCCTATAAAGACAACATACACTACTCAGACCTTAACATAGTACAGGTTTTATCCTGACAGAGTATTATATATTTTAGCATCAATATATAATAATAATATAAATGTATAATAATTATTATATATGTTTTGTTTCAAGAACCTCTTGGACACTTGCTTAATGGAGGCAATGATCATATTCACCTGTTACTGTTATATCACAACAATTCACAACATAGCTGGATGGCCCCCTTCTGCTCAGCCACACTTACCAGGTGAGCACTGTGCAGCATCTTCCATCATTTAAGTATGTATAATGTGAGTCACAATTGTGTTGTTCTCTATATTGATGCTGAGCGCTCTCATTTAAAAAGGGCATTTCCATCTATTTGAATATGGTCCGCTGAGATAAGGAGCCTGCTAGTTGGGTAATGATTAGTGAAGACAGTGGAAGTGACTGAGGATCCTTTAGTTCTCCTTGTGTTGCCGTGTCTTCTTGAATATTAAACTCTGGCCATCCTTACCTCTTGAAATGTCTCAAGAAGATCCCGATATTCATACTCTTTTTAGAGTCGAGGATTGTAACCTAAAGAGAAAAAAGGTAACACAAATCATTAAACCGAATCACCAAAGGAAAAAAAGGCTTTGTCATTATACAGTCATATTCAGACAAGTCTTTACTCAACATGATATATTTAATGTAACCTTTGAGGAAGCAAAACCACTCTCAAACAATTTACTTCAGCAGTTCCTCATTGATGGCTTATTTAGAATAGGACTTTTAAAAAAGCAGTTCCTTTTTGGGTATTTATTACTTCCCCCGACACGTGCATTCTGCGCGAGTGTGCATCAGTTACTGTAAATCTACCTGTGTTATATAGTTCACTAAGTTTAATCATGATATGGCCTGCTGAGTGTGACTCTGGCTATTTTATTTTACCTTCGGCTCCTGTGGAAATGAGTCAGAGTCATCACAGTTCTTCACACCCATGAACTTGGAATTTCGGAGCGAGGCCCGTTTGTCCACATGACTAAAAAGCTCCTCGATGCTCCGGATGTCCAGCATGAGGTCCCTCTGTGGCCGCTTAGACGTCCACACGTTCAGCTTGCCCAGGACGCGCTGACTGGGGACGGTGTCCCAGTTCAGCTTTTTCATAGAACGTCGCTGGACATTACGAGAGCCAAACGTAGGGGGTGGAGGGGGGAGGGGGGGAGGAGGAGGAGGAGGGGGTGGTGGTGGTGCACACATACGGGGAGTTACAGGGGGAGATGATTGGAGATCTGTATCTTCCTGAGCATCTGGGCTCAAAGAAGCAGGAGAACATCTTGTAGAAGCAGATTTTAAAATCAGCACTCCCTCCATCTGCGTCTCTGAATCCCCAAAAGATGATGGGAGGAGGTATCCCGCCGTAGACCACTCAGATCCGATTTGATTATGAATCCTTAAAAAAAAATGTAGTCAAAAAAAGGTATAGTTTAGCAGTGTACGGTTGTGTGTGTTTATAAAGTCCCCAAGACAATCTGTTTTAGTAGCATTATAATGTTTTTTTTCTCCTAGATTCATAGCTACAAATGCATGTTCATTTGTTTTGTTTTATATTTAATGTCAAATAAGCCGTTTCATTTCAGAAAAAGATCATATTTCACCAACATCTGCTTTGCTGGCAGCATAAACAAATGGCTGAAACATTTAAGCAATGCCCTAATTTATTGAAAGGAAATCCAATAGTATAAAATATTTAATCATATAATCACTTTCTTGAAGTTCTATCGAGTGAAATATGAAATAGCAAATCTAAAAAAGTCTGGCCATTTATTTTGTCATATTTTCTACACACGTTTATTATTGTTCATCTTGTACGTCTCTTCCTTGACCACCACAATAGTTTATGGTTCCTCCATATGCAAGTATACGAAATATAATTGATAACATCTCGCTTTTTGAAGTCTTCTTCCGACACAACAATGGTAAATGTCTAACATAACTCGAATTATACTATTACTTATAAGAGCATGTTGGTGTATTCGGCAGAGATGAAATCAAACAAATAGGCCTACATTCACACATAAACTTTAATTTCAAATTTGGCTGTAGCCTACATCGTATGCTACAGATATCTGCTGCACATTTTTTGGGAGACACAGAAACAAAGTATCATAAAATTTGATGGAATATTCACTACTAGCCGGATAGATAAAGTGAAAAAAGTGATACTCACAAAAATGTTGTTAAAATTTGTGCGTTTTCAGAAAAACGGTCCCATCAATTCTACATTTTTTAACTGAATTTCGCTGTCGGTTCTTTGCAAAACAACCAAGGGCTCACATACTTTTCACAACATGTTCAAAATTTGACAACATCTTCCAACGTACATAATACAATTGACTTTAAAGTTACAGGTTGATTTCACTCACCATGCTTTCAAAATGTAGCAATTAAATAAATCCTCACTCTGATATTGCCTCGTGTTCATACAGACTGCTACACTCGGTCGGTCAGCCAAACAGCAGTCACAGGTGCAGGGAGCGCCTCAGCCAATCACATTCAAGTCAGTTTCCAGGTACGGGAACGCCCCTTTTTTGGGGCAAATAAAAATGTCGGCAACCACTTCTATTGAGTTTTCAGTGAAAGAGCCAAACTGCTTCTGATATTGCAACAATTCATATAAATGGCACATAGTGTCTGTTGGGTGATTAAAAACAGAAAAAAAGCTTACATCAATATGAAACGGAAGTACAGCTGGTGTGCATACTGTGGTATACTGTTGATCTTCAAAAGTGCCAAGTCATATTAGTGATAATGGAGGGTGGACTTGTGTTAGGGTTCTATTGATCTTAGTAATAAAAACAGAATTATTTTCATGACATGTGATAACTCATGGTTGAACAAGATTACTTTTTAACCCTTTGGTGCTCTTGGGGACGTTTTTGTCCTTTCGCACTTTTTTTACGCTCTTTTTTGTGTATAACTTTGGCTGTGCTTATGTTAGCTGAAATATTTTTGACCAGGGATTTTTTTTTTTTCAAATATTTTGTTTATTTCTACTCAGCAACTTTGTACCATCTATTATAAAGGCTGTACACTTTTTTGTTCCTCTCAGCTCCCTAAGGACGTTTTTGTCCCCTATTGACTCCCATTCAAAATGGCCTTTTTTCACCAATTTGATCCTGCTGTCATTACAGCATAAAATATTTTTTTCAATGATTTTATGCTTTCATCCTAGACACAAAGCATCAAAATTGATCATTTTCAACACCATCAAAATTTTGAGCCATTTCCCTATATTTGGCATAGGGTTGAATTACAAGCAATTTTCCAGGTTTTCGGTCCTGCCCCCCACAGTGCAATAGAAAAAAAAATTCAACCTAAATGGTGTGAGTGTGATGGTAGGGATGCTAGTGTGTGGTGCATATGTGTGTATTGAGAAAATATAGTATGTGTGTTTGTGTACACACAGCCAAACTTTACAAACTCAAACGTATATGGAAAAAATGGCCCAATTTAAACTTTATTTTTTCAAACCATAGCCATGATGACAAACACATGTAAATTTGATGATATTAGGCAATAATCCAACACTTAAGACACCAAAATTGCTTTTTTAGCCCTATCTAGCTCAATCATTTATTTTCTCCAGTTTTTTTTGAGGATCAAATATGCTCCCTAAAACCATTTTTGTACTTTTTTGTAATTTTTTAGAGTTGCAGGCCTAAACATAAGAAATATGAGAAATTAATGGAAAGTGTGGATCCATATGGATACCTTAGGGTTGTGTCTGTGTGTGTGTTGTGAAATTACTGTGTGTGTATGTGTGTGTGTCTTTGTGCGTATGCATATGTGTGCAGCTGTAATGTGCAATTTGTGGGTTTTCAGGTGGCTGCAGGTTCACTTTGTTACTTTGTTGACATCATCAAAGAAACTGGAATTAAAAGGTCAAAAGCAACTAACAATGAATTAATATTTGATATGTATGTAAAGAGGTCAAGTGGGATAAAAGGTTTTAAAAAAAAAGTAGAAAAAAATATTACTGTATAATGTGTTTAGGGCAGTTTATAGGGAGGTCATGAGAGGGAGTATTTATTTGCATCTGTGACTGCACAAATACTAAACATGTATCAAAAGCAGTTTTATTGCAAATCATTAACATATCCTAGAGTCTAATTATCCCACTCAAAAAAATCCACTTTGCATCTATTATATGAGAAATTTTTCAATTATTGTGTTTTTTTTTAATAATAATGGCTCACGTCATCACATAAGCTTGCATGTAAAGGGTTAAAAGCAATTACAAATGAATGAATATTTGATATGTATGTGAAGAGGTCAAGTGGGATAAAAGGTTTTTAAAAAAAAAAGTAGAAAAAAATATTAATGTATAATGTTTTTATGGCAGTTTATAGGGAGAGGACGTTTTTGTCCTCTAAGGTCATGAGAGGGAGTATTTATTTGCATCTGTGACTGCACAAATACTAAACATATATCAAAAGCAGTTTTATTGCAAATCATTAACATATCCTAGAGTCTAATTATCCCACTCAAAAAAATCCACTTTGCATCTATTATATGAGAAATTTTTCAATTATTGTGTTTTTTTTAAATAAAAATGGCTCACGTCGTCACATAAACTTGCATGTAAAGGGTTAAAAGCAATTACAAATGAATGAATATTTGATATATATGTGAAGAGGTCAAGTGAGATAAAAGGTTTGTAAAAAAAAAAGTAGAAAAAAATATTAATGTATAATGTTTTTATGGCAGTTTATAGGGAGAGGACGTTTTTGTCCTCTAAGGTAACCAAGGCGTAGTAAAAGTTAAGGATACCCAAGGGTTAAATTCACATGTGTACATTTGAAATGAAAAGTGTTTTTATCTGACTGAACCCAGATGGTTGTGTATCCGTCTACATCAACAGAAAGCTAAAGTGCAATACAAATGAGATGAAACGACAAACAGAAAATACAACCGGAGCTTTTGAAAATGTGCACTTTAATTGTTTTTCCCTTGGGGTAGGGTGGGACTTTTCAGGTCTGAGTGAGGAATGAAGGTATTATCACATCAATCATAGACACTTCATTTATCATCTTAAATACCATATTGTGCAATCATCCATACAGTACGACACACCAACCTCAGCCTAGAAAACATTGATTGTACACAAATAAAGTCTCTCATACATATCATACATATTACACATATTGGTTCTCTCTCTGCAACAATGTAAGGAGGACTGGTAGTAAGAGTGACCTGAAATTATTGTCACACTGTTTCAACATTCTACTGAATGTTTAACTAACTACAGAACATAATACATAATCCTATTGCCATTCAGTTTGGTGTTGGGTTAGGAATTTCAAAAGGGGGCAGGTTTGGAGGAGAGGAATCACATTTTGTTAATATTGCTGAGTAGCTGTCCAAAAGACAGGAACTGTACAGTGAAACTGCAATTTTAGCCATTTAAAGAGGCATGGTCTTAGTGAGTGCCTTTTTCAGCCAGAATAAAAACACACCCATTTGACACAGTGACACGCAAGTATTCAGAAAACACAATCCAAACAAATCCTTTTTTAGATACAATTCCTTTCATAATTGTCCTTTAAGAGTGTCAGCAACAGTAAGACGTTTGGATTCTGCTTTAGTCAGTTTCAAACACCCGTAAGCACGACATTATGCCAGTCCATGCGAGCTGGCACACAGAACGGCAAGAGTAGAGCATCGGTGCCTTCACACATATCTGCACGTATACTTTGGATCGTGGCCTGCCATGCAAATACAGAGGAGACAAAAGGCAGGACTAACCCATGGACTGAGCCCTCCTCTCTGTTATTACAGGCTCTCATGAGCTAAATTCAGCATGTAAAACATTCACTACACTTGATTACCGCCGTTTGATGTCACAGACGTTTGACACTGTGAAACTAAAACACTTTCTATCAGTTACTTAGGAAACTTTTTTTTGTGTGGAGTATATCAATTATATATTTGGTTATCCTGAGTCATGTTTTCATGTTATGTGTGTGTCATTTGCAAAACACCATAAATGTTCATACTCTTAAATTGAGTAGTTTGCACAAAACAAAAGCTTTAGTGTACAATGTGTTGATTACAACAGATTATCACACACAATGAACATAATAAATACAGTGATGAATAACAATTCAACATTACATGTGAAGTACCATGCCAATATTTGATGCTAACACCTTCACCTTAATTGTCAACAATAGATGATTGTTCACTACCGTCATACTAAGAAGACGCTTCAGTTAAAAGAGATAAAACAAATGAACGAATCATTAGTGATATCCCATTCCCCAACTACTATTTTACAAGATTTTTTGTTGAAATATTAGGATTATTGATATCAGACAGCTACAGTAATCTTCACTGTGAAGAAAGGTAACCATAGTGTAAACACATATATCCCGCTTTAGGACTGAAAGATAAGATCCTAGATGTCAAAGACATTTCAAAATCACATATCAATGTCAATCGATGTTAAAACAAACTAAATA
Source organism: Ammodytes marinus (assembly GCF_949987685.1). Taxonomy (NCBI): domain Eukaryota; kingdom Metazoa; phylum Chordata; class Actinopteri; order Uranoscopiformes; family Ammodytidae; genus Ammodytes; species Ammodytes marinus. The sequence continues at coordinate 14,617,933 of NC_137218.1, forward strand.
TGACTTCCTTCGAATATTCCATAAAACAATGGAGTGAATCCTGTCAATTGTGTTAGATCTTAACTATCTGACATTGCCTCTCAAAGTCTCCTCAGTCTGCTCATTACACAGTTAACCTGTACTAAACAACAACCCATGAACATGTAGCATCATTCAATAAACATCTCTCTCAATTCTCTTTGGGTGAATAAAACTAAACAACAGTTTGTTGAGACCCGAACCAGAGTAACTCTGGGAAGCTGTGGCAGTGTTCTTAAATGACCATTGCATATATACGTCAAATATTTCTTCAGGTTACGATTGAAATCTGTAGCACTTCTACAGACTAAGCTTTGCGATGCTTGCAGTCTAAAACACTGGCACACATAGCACCAAACAGTATACTTTCCTTCAGGCTGAAGCACAGGATATACAGCTGACTAGAAATTAAAACATAAATGACAGTTAAAATAAGCTAAAAACTATACTAAACCAAGCCTATGTATAAGCTACAAATAAATCATATAATATATATTTCAAAAGTGAAACAGTACTTTATTTGAAATGTACATTGATTTGTAATATCTGGACATTCCTTTCCAGTGTACCATACAAATCCCCTTCATGTGTAGTTTGAAATCTTCTCTGAACTCTTCCTTGATCCTGCAGGCCACATGTTTATTCAGTACATTAGCTCATGTATAAGGAGGCACACAAGGAGAGTGATCAGGTCTGGAAGAGTATTCATGTAATGTTTGGTTACATCTTAGTGTATTCGAATGGTTTCAACTTTTTTCATTTTCTCATTGGTTTCTGTTTTTCAGATAGTGTGCAATGGAAGTTTAACTCAGAGCACTGGGAGCACTTGATGAGAACGATAATGGTGATTAACATGGCTAACACAAGCTCACAGCAAAATAGTGTTGAGTTAGACGGGGGGGTCGAGTCTAATAGGAGAGAAGGAACGGAAAGATGAACAGTTTTTTTGGGGTACAAAGCACAAAGAGAAGGGAAGAGTGAAAAAAGGAAGAGGCACTAAAAGCCCCCAGGCTGTTCATGAAACTGTCCACTTGGTTTCCTGCTGCTTTTAAGCCCATTCATCAATGATACCCTGCAATTTCATCTGTCCACTCATACAGCCACACAGCCATGCGCTCGCCTCATATCTTCATCCTCCCAGTGATCTGTATGCTCTTCCCTCTGGAGTGGTCCTCTGTAATTAGGGGGTTTCAACAGGTAACAGGTGGACGTGGTTAAATAGGAAGCTGCAGGAGGCAGACACTCTCACTGCTCCTCTAGCCAGGATGGCTTGTCGGCGCCCGGGGGCCTCAACTTGATGTTGAACTGCTTCAGCGTCTGCTCCAGCTGCTGCTGGTTGCCAGCAAAGTACGCTGAGATGGCGTTATGAAAGAGGAGGAGCTGCTTATGCATCACCTTCACCTGAGAAAGAGAAGAAAAGAGAGGAAAGACTTTAAAGTCACACCTGGATGCAGGCTTTTTGTTTTACTTTGAAGGCAGATGACGGTGCAGGCCTACTCTGTCCACTGACCTTATTCTCCTCCAGGAACTTGAGTTTAATGATGACGTCAGAGCGGAGGCGTTCATACTTGTCCTTCTGGGTCTGGTACTGTTGCTGAGCAGCCTCTATGCGGGCCATGGCTACAGCGTCCCTCGGACCCACACTCAGTTCCTCCAGGTCTGTCCGGTAGGCATCAAACTCCAGCCTGTTTACAAAAGGAGGTGAAAGAAAATCCAGAGTTTTCAAGGCCCTTTAAACTTTGCTGTTTACTATGGGATTGAATACGAGAACATTTTCAGCCAAATTTGTGGGGATTATTTCACATGAAAGATTACTGTGTATATTGTATGTGTCTCTGTCTTGTGTTAGCAGTATTTGAATTCAAAAGTGATGTCAGTTGATGGATTGTTTTGACACTGTCGATCAAATTTGATCAAACTACACCCACCACGCAATCCCAATGATGCAGACTGGTCGAGGTTTTATATGTTAAACAGGACCTATTGTACTTTTCCATCTTTCCTGACTTCTAAATGATGTTACGATGTCGGATAGACGTGTTAAACAATGCCGAAGCGTAAAGTAATGAGGTACGCACATTTAGAAGGGAGCCCTTTCTAAATGGGTTTTTTTTTGGTTGGCTTAGCCCATACAATGTGTGCTCCAGGATTATTATTTTTTTTTTTTTACAAACGCTCACAACAACTTAACAGTGATCAGGACTTCTCTAAAGGCTCATTTATGCTCTACGTTAGATACGCATACGGATATGGACGGAGCCTTCTGTCCGTACTCTGCGTACATTACATGCGTATTTCTGCACGTATCCTGCAAGCTTGCGGATGCGTACCAAACGGACAGAACGGAGCATTACTACCGAAGATCACGGGGGGCGCACAGCCAACAGATCACTTTCACACTGTACAAACGAAAGACATAATACTTTAGAAAAGGTCTTAACTTTTGAGGAGAGGTTTGTGTGAGTTGGTACGAAATTACATACACATTTATCCATCTATGAAGTTACACGGCCGGGGCACAGAGACATACAACTACAACAGAGTGCATGAGAGGGGATCGCACGGAATGTCAGCTAGACGGCAGGCTGACGGCAGCAATAGAGAAGTACCGGAGGTCCGTGCGAGACTAGTTTGTTTGACATGTCGTGATTGATGTCCTCAGACCCCCGCTGTCTATAATACAGCCTCCAGTTTAGCCTCTTCCATTGCTACGGTAGTATATCGCTAAAGCTGTTTCTTCCATGGATCTATTATAAAATATGTATTCCAGTTAATTCACTGTTTGACTCTTCTTCTTCCTATTTGAGTAACTTTTTACTCTGAGCGGCGCTGCTGCCCACTAATGGTTGATTTGCTTAATGTCCATTCCAACATAAAGGACGCATGGAAGTATGAGGGCAGTGACGGATATAACGTTGTGAACGTACGTCTCTATATTCGCACGGAATTGGAGCATGCCACTCAACAATATAGCACTGTGTTTTTGTTCACAGCGCTTCACAAGGGTCAGTAGTTGGCGGCTAAACTCCTGCTAAAATACGCCGCTGTGTCGTGTTGAAGAGTCAAAAGCGCAAGCTGTAAGTAACATTCAATCAGTGTCACCGGCAAAATGAGGGGTTGTTGCATCACAGTAGGCCTATTGTCCACAATAATCGCACACCAGCCCCCCATCCAAAAAGGAACTTTAAAAAGTTACAACTGTAAGGTCAGTTGTCTGTTTTATTCAAATAAGCAGTTCTTTATTTCTGTAGTGTGTATTGGCGTCTTTGAGCAAAATACCCCAAAAATGTTCAGCAAAGGGGGTCACTGTTGCGTCACAATAATAAGTATAATATAGACACTGATGTCAATTTTTAGTGATGTAGGCCTATATGTGGCCAACAAAAAGTGTAAAGTAATGTTTTCTTGGACCTTTGATGGGAAATTATTTATGATAAGCATTGGGTATTGCAATTTCACACGTGTACAAACAGAAGCTTAATTCAGTTGATGTGTGCTATGTAAATAAATATAAGCAATTTGATGCAAGTAGCTCTTGGCCACTTTAATTTTTTCAAAGTAGCTCTCAGTTGAAAAAAGGTTGGAGACCCCTGATCTACAGAGTTTACTGTGCGGTCAATTGTGTCCAGCTGCTCAATAGGAGTCCAAACTTTGATTGTCACCTTATTTAGTCATAAATAATTATTGTTACAGTAAACAGCTTTCAACATAAAAGCATCTTAGTCTATAGAGAGAGACATTTATTTTCCTTATACTTCTTTAAATGAATAGTTACTTTACTCGGTCGGTGTGGGGATTCAATCATCTTTGTCTGAGAGGTTCTATGTTTATGCCATTTATTGTCTTTAACCATGAAGGATTTTTATACTGTGGTTTTGTCTCAAATTAATGTATGAATATCTGTTGCAATGTGACATTTGGTTTCTGTATCAATATTTCTGTGCTTAGGCTCTTTTTATATTATTTGCTAATTCTCCTTTTAAAGAGGCTTTCGAAGCACAAAAAGAATACTTAACATGTCCTTACCTGGCGTTTTCATACATCTTGATTGTCATCAGGGTGTCATTCATGGTCTTGTTGACCAGTGTGTTGATGCTGGACACAAAAAAGTTAACGGCACCAAGTAGAGTCTCCCCATTCTTACACAGCAACTTCTGAGTCTCCGCATTGTAGCCAAACTCATCCTGTAAAAGGCAAACAAGGAGCATAATAAAACATGATTGATATTAACCTCACCAGTGCAGCTTCACCTAGTGTTATTCAACTTGCATGCTAACATTATGAGGTAAGACAAAGGCTATATGAAAGCTCCATGAACCAATTTGAGGCCTCACCCGTAGCTCTGGAGATTTCTGACTGAGGTCAGCAAAGGTGTCACCCAGTGCCTGCTGCGTCTGCACCATGTTGTAGAAGTGATTGGTCAGCGCTCTGGCCAATCGCAGGACAGTCTCATATTTCCTTTTAGTGTCTCGAAGCACCTCAATCTGGGCCTCCAGCTCAAGGTCCACAGTCCGAGAACCCCGGCCGAAACGCTCCGAGATCATTTGTTTTGTGCACTAAAGCGATGAGGGGAGACACACAGAGACAATCATTGGATTCCTGAGGATCCTACAAGGCACACAGAAAGGTTATCAACATTACATAATCTTAAGATACCTTGTAAGTGTTGAGACCCCACTTCTTCATTGTTTCTATTTTTTCTACAGCTACGCCGCGGGTTGCGTCCTCTGCCGTTATTGATGAGCTGCTGCTGCTGTGGTGCATGTTTGGACCTGAGAGGAAAGACCCAAATGTAGAAATATAAGAACAAGGCAAAAAACAAACCTGTTTGAAGCAGAAAAGAAAATTAAAAAAGGTGAAGTCAGCGATTCAGAAGAATGCTTAATGTCAAAATCCCTTTTTGTCAAAATCAGTGAATTTCTCCTCACAATTCGCTTCCTGTCCTTACTGTGTGTGCGCGCTGAAAAACAATCCAGTGTTAATACATAGCCTAGGCTCTGTAATCTGGCATGTTGCTAGCTACGGTGGGTCGGTCCGAGCACCTTTGTTTACCTACCCTTTAACAGAACCTAGGTTGTTAATCAACAGCATTTTTTTTAGCGCACACACAGTACGGACAGGGAGTGGATGGTGAAGAAGAGCTATTCACTGCTCTTTACTAAAGATATTTTGACAACAAGCCTTCTCCAGAATTGCTGACTCCACCTTTAACCCCAGCAATGAATACACCAAATAACTGCATACAGTGCATTAAAGCTGTGCTGCATTAAATGGATGCTGAAACCATGACCCCTTAAACCATTGTTAAACATGCACAGAAGTGAGTTGAGTGAGGAAACGCAGAAAAGCAGAGAATTAAACTGGGTGAAAACACATTATGAAAGATTGTACACACCAAGCTCTTTTTAATAAGTTGTGACTGTAAGGATATTTCGGGGCATTGCTAAAATGGCTAGTAGTGGGGGGCCGTATATGGGTTGTTTGTTGTTTTCATTTCAAGTTGATAAGAAAGTTTAGTTTTCACTTCTAAATTGAAGGTACGCATCTATAGAACAGTTTTGGTTTGAGTGTCAAGAAACTAAAATTCATGATTTCTGAATCTGTCTGGTTTCCGTCTGGTTTCTCTAACCAAAATTGTTCTATAGACCCTTAGCTTCGATAAACCTGACTGAGGATCCAGGCACCCCACTATAATGTGATTGTGAATAACCAATGTAGAGCCTGTTTGATCAATCAACTTCAACCTATTTCCCTCCCCAGTACCTTGGTATTCACTTGATTGGAAGAAGAGAGAACCACTCGCGGGTACACTACTTCGTCTGGCCTTCATACGCAGGTCTGTGACAGTGGATGGGTGGGGTGGGGGGTGTGGGGTGTGGATGAGGAAATGGTTCAGGCCAGGTGATTTATAACTCATGGTAGGGTAGATGTGGTACATAAGGTGTTTTTTTTAAATGATATAGTGAGGTTTTTTTCCCCCAGGATCAGGATTTAAAATGAAAGTTGTTGTATTTGGGGTTTAAACAAGAAGTTAAAGAGCCATAACAAAGCGTGCCCAAAAGTGGAATGGTCCGTAGGAGGAAGGTTGTAGGGAGGGAGCGTTGAAATGCAGAAGAAAACAGAAAATGAAGATGCAAATGGGATGAGGAGCATGTAGGAGGAAATAATGAAAAGGAGGTGGAGGATGAGATAGACAAGTACAAAGATGAAAGGACAACATTTAGCGCGTGTCACACAGTGAACAATGCAGACAAATGAGTGATGATGAACTAAGACGGTGGCAGTTTGAATTGCAGCAGTACTAAATACTAATAAATACTAATATATAGTTCAACTATTTATTTAATAACTAAATAGAATTAAGTGACATTAGAGGAATGATGACTCGTACATAAAGGTACTTTTGCCATCAATATTTAAGGTTTTCATACGAATACACACCATAGCAAACATGTGGATCGGTTTTTGCCACAAAGAGGTTCAGAGGTCAGCTTAAAGAGTTAGTTTGCAAATGAATAAAAAGATATAAACCCCTTAAAGGATACGAATTAATGTACAAGAGGAACCAACCAGAAAAGTATAGGTGTAATGTGTAATGAAATGATGTGATGGATAAAAGCCACAATATGTGCAAGAAGAAAAGCAGCAGTCAGACATGAGTTACTGCCCTTCTCTTGAGTGATAAAGAGAAAACGTTTGTTCAAGATAAATGGGACAGAGAAGCTGGCTCCCACTTCCCAGCTATTTAAAGAAAATAAAGATGAAAGCCTCTTTCCAAAATGAGATAGCCACCATGCGAAGAATATGCACACTCAAAATTATTTTTACTTCAGCTAACAGAAAAATGTCTTTTTGACAAAAGTGTTTATAGACTGACTGGATGTTCCAGATTCTCTAACCCGCCCCAACCCCTAAAATTATTCTATCACATTTTGGAAAAAAGCTCCCTGCATTATTAATTATAATTGGGTCTAAGGAGCCACCTAATCCTGTAACATGGATCCTTTTGTTAAACTCTGCATTGTAGCGCACTGCAGGGCCTAAGAGAGAGAGTGGGACAAAGATGCAGACATATTAGTATCAAATAAGTGGTAAAGAGTGTTGATGTTAATGCCCTGAACTAAAGTACAATAATAATCCCTATCAATCACACAATTACCCTGCGTTCAAACCGTTAAAAGAAAGCAGGAATGAATGAATATAGTAAATTGAGCAATAGAGACCACATAAGAGAGAGAAGAGGCAGTAACCTTTACTAGGGATAACGCAGCCCCAAATTGACCACAGGCCTCAGAAATCAAAGAGGTTGTTGTCCTTTGACTGAACTCCCTGAATAACTCCAGAGAGTCAGAGGCAGACAGACTGGGAAAAGTAACAGCTTAGGTGAGAGAGAAGACTGAGACATTTGTCAGGAAAAAAAGGAGCGAGAAAAAGAGTGAAGTAGGGACTTGTACCTTGTATTGAGCTGGTGGGGATGATACCTTCTGCTGTTCCTCCATAACCCCCAGACACTATGCTAGTCTCGTTCAGATTGGGACCCGATACCATCACCTGCTGGAGGTCCTGCAAAGGGTTTGAGTAAAAACAAAATAAAGAAGAACACAAACAAAAAGGGAAAGGATAAGGGGGTTTTGGGTGGGGATATGTAGACGGGAGATTATGACTTCAGTAAAATAGTGTTGACGATGTAAGTTAAATGGTTATTCACTAGAGGGGGACAAATACCACTATGTTAGGAAGGTTAGTGAGTATTTTTATTATACTATCTATGGTCAGTACACACTATCTCCAAGCAACATCTAGCTACAAAACCCCTTATCTGGAAGCCAACAGGGGGGGGGGAACTATAAAGTGTGTGAAAAGAGAGAAAACACACCACTAAAGCGCTCAGTCAATAATCAACCTAACTAATGACTTGAACTCAATCCCCTTCCATGACGGGAGCAAGCAAGAGGGCTACAATACCACACAGCTGTGACCGACTTAAAGTCCAACTCAAGCAGGGACTTCAATGATCTGTGCAGCAGGAAATGCTCAAGTAAACTATTCTTTCCCTTCAAAACTCTTCACAGGCTTCAGTGAAGCTCGGCAATACGAGACAGACTGTGTAACGTGCAACACACAATCCCATCACGTTTTCCTTCATTTAACTCATTTAACTCTGTTTTATTTTGTTTGCGAATGTGAATCAGATTGTAAAGAATAAAAAAAAATATATTTGTTGAGGGATTTATGGAAACAGGAATTCTAACCCGATTCCTGAATTTAATTTCAAATTTGTTTTTTGAAATGTAAACTGTGGACAGGAAGATAATATAAGGGACACTTTTGTGATAAGGAAAGTCTAAAGTTGTGGAAAGGAAGGAGGCTTTTTCCCTATTTGTAAGAAAAATATAAAGAGTATGACTCTACCAAAACGGAAGTTAAAATAAAACTGTTGTGATTTGTGCCGTTTGAGGTTAAACTGCATTTGAGGAACTATCAGCATGAAGCAAATTGTATCTGTAACATCAAAAGTATCTAGGCTCAACTTCAGGGCCCTGATGTGTTTGTAGTCATGGTCAGCTGTCTCCACTACCTTACCCAAAACTACAAGGAGCGCAGCAAATTAGCATCAACATTACAGCATTAGTGTGACAACAAGATGATTATAAGTATGACACCTTTGTTTTGTCAACCAGCACCCACTTAAATTAAGGAATCCCAATCACATCACCAAAGTGCACATATAATCTAGTCTACATTAGCTCCTGAGATCCTTTGAGACCTACAGTAAGTGTTGTTGGCCATCTGACATTTTGTTAACACTTCTTAATTTGAGAGATATTTTCCAAAACATGTGGAGTGTGAGAAGACTCCTATCTAGAGTTAGTAGGAGCCAAGTAAACATGCAGCTCAATTCAAGCTGCTGCACAGTGGTTTGCCAGAAAAAAATGAAATATGACATTTTGTGAAGTAAATCAACATAGTGATGAAAGGCAATTTAATATGGAATGAAGTCAAACCACTGAGCAGCACTACACACCAACACACACACACACACACACACACACACACACACACACACACACACACACACACACACACACACACACACACACACACACACACACACACACACACACACACACACACACACACACACACACACACACACACACACACACACACACACACACACACACACACACACACACACACACACACACACACACACACACACACACACACACACACACACACACACACACAAATGGCCTGCTCACCCTGGTGCCTCTGGAGCTCCCTACCTTCTCATCTAAGCTCCACTGCAGTTTTGCAGCCTGCACAGAGATGGAGAGGAGGGGGGAAACGACAAACACAAAAACGACAACAAAAAGAAACAAATAGAAAAGGAAAGGAGACAAAAAAAGAAAAATCCATGACTGAAATCATGAAACAAGATAAAGAATGATGCAAAAAAAAATTAAAAATTAAATCCAAGATAAAAAAAAAATCATCTTGAAATGTCCACAGACAGCAGGGATGTATGATGGAGAGCAGTGATGACTGATATCATAGGGGGGAGGGTGGTCATGTTGTTAGAGTTTAAAGTGTGTTGTTCTTCATCCCCGTACATCTATAATGTGTGACCATAGCTTTGCCATGATATTATTCCATCACTGTCTGTTCAAAGAAAACACTGATTCTTGTGCCATACTGCAACAATGAACAGACATTAACATCAGGGAGGAGGAAAAAAAAACAAGGAACTGTGTACACGCAAGTAACATGTAACCAGTTAGCCAAATGACCTTCACAATAGCAGCTGTGCCTACTTTTGTAACCTCACTAGCCTGCACTGACAATTCTGCCAAAGATGATTGTTTTAACCGAACAGACACGTAATTAATAGCAAACAGTACGTGATAAGGGAGGACAGAGCCTGTTAAACTGCATTCTTTCATTCATTTGGTCAATGCATCTTTGTGTTATCTTTTGGAGATCGGCCACGTTGTGTGGCATCTATTCAAAATGGGAGGAAAACTGACGTGGACACAGATCCCCTTCCAGGACACTTTGTTGACACAGTGCCAGCTCCCTGAGATGAATGAGGAAACATCTTTAAGTTGTCATCATAACTGAATATGATTGTCATATCTTGAAAGTGAGGTTTCGCAGGCTTATATAAGCTGGACAGCAGTGGCTCTGCTTTAAAATGGCCACTGTCTACTTTCATCCAAAACAACTCAAATACTTTGCAATTCTTAAAATTACAACTGGGACATCTTTAAACGAAGGACATGAGTAATCACCTATGAGAAAGTAATAGCATTTTAAGCAGCATCTAAACATGTTCTTGATTGCCCGAGAAGACACGAGTGAGACGCTTTGATGCATCTGAAGATTTTGCCAGGATGCTGTTGGCAGTAAATCCTATCGCTGTCACGGTCGAGCCGTTAGTCAGTCAGTCACCATTCCTATTCTGATACAAGCACAGTGCAGCAACATCTAAACAACAGACTAATTCTCTTACTTAACCTGCCAACCTTCAGCTCTGTGTGCATAAGTAATGGAGAGTGACTGCTGCAGCGTTAACTAAAGGGGGCTGCTCAGCCGATATCAATCTTATTTCAGAGACAAAGCTCAGCCAGTTTCAGATTAATTGCAGAGTTGCTATGACAACTGGGTAATATCCAGCACTGAACTGTGCAGCTAAACACTTCTAATGAATACGTTAAACTGAGCTAGACACACCAAATGGTTGACTACTTGCTTCACCGCTAAAGCTTGGTACTAAGGAGGTAGACATTTCTCTACTACCGGAGTGGAGCCACACATAGTTTGGTGAGCAAATAGCACAATAAGCTGCCAGTGCTTCCTCCAGGATCTTCCGTCTGTTTGTTGAACAAGGTGTGCCCTTAAGACGCAGGAAAGGGAACAACCCGTTTCACCTCACTCACTCTGCAACTCCACTATTACTCCATTCTAACTGACTCTGACCCTTAGCTGTTGGTGCTCAACTGTTGCTATTAAATAGAGCCCTCAAGCTCCTCTGTATAAGAACGGTCCCCACCTGGAGAGCAAGAACTACATCTGAGGGTTTAGCATTTCACTTAAACACACAAAGTTAAGGCTAACCAAATATAGCTGAGCTGTGTCTGCAATGGGAACAACTGGTTCCCAAGGAGATGGCTTGTCTCCAACACCTAATTTCCCAGGAGGATCTCTCCCCAAAGATGTAACCAAGCAGACATGTAGGACTTTGGGCAGCTTATGACACACAATACAATATCAAATAACAATTTACTCTGGCAGAGAACCATTTTTTTTAAGATGCAACTCTGTATACCATAATGAAAAAGGGACTAAAGATGGAAATTAGCATTTTACAATAATTTTGCATATTTACAAATACATTTTCATCAATATGCACTCTCCCTGCATTAAATAAATACATCTCAACCTCAAATCCTTCTGCTCTGGGCAGTTGACTAAAGTAGATAATGGAAAGTAAGAGAATAATCCAGGTGACTGGCCACAACCACACAGCCAGAATTCAACTGTATTTACTGAGGATGATTCCAACAGATCGCTACAATTGTGTGTGTATGTATGGTATTAAGAGCCCACTGCTTAGCAACCCTTGCGATGGCTGAGAACATAACCCAAAACCACAAAGTCAACTTGAAACAACTGAAAGAACACTCTGCAATAAAGCAGAGCTATGGATTGGCATTAACTGGCTTATGTGTGTCTACAGTAGGTTGCATTGTCTTCCTGTGCTCTCGTTTGGATGATTTAACCTTCAGGGATAGTACTGTATCATTGAATACACCATCAAGTCAATGCTATTGTTAGAAATCTCCTTAGGCAGAAAACAAAAGCAAAATAAAAATAAATAGTCACTCATGAATGAACTGAAAGCAAGTGTGATCTCTGAAAGTTTACACTTAATGAACATAAACCAATAATGAATAATATATAAAGATTTTCCAGACAGAAATCACATTATATCGGCTCTCAGCTCTACTCTGTGGCTGCAGTTTGGTTACTAGTATGTAAATGATCTTTTGTCAGTTTCTGGTCTGGTGGGTAAACACTATGTTTGTTTCCTTGTGCAAAGGCTTTAAATAGGTAAATAACTTCACAGGTTGGTCTCAAAATATTACACACAGTAGACTGTCAACTGATGCAGTAGCTGCGGCCCACCTGTTCGAGGCTGTCGTCTTCTGCTAGTGTCCCCGTGTCACCATTGCTGTTGATAGGAATCTCCATTGTGGCTGCTTTACTCATAATGCTGTCTGTCATAATGCACTGTGTCTGTGGGGGGGAAGGAGAGAGATACACATAGTGGATACAACAAACTACTGTATATAAAATGTGAAGAGAAAAGGCAGAGGTGGAAAAATATGCAGGGCCTTAATTCTCCTTTGAAGGGAAGAGACCAGAGAGCGTAGTCATAACAGCCAGATGGGAATATAATAGCGAGGAGATGGTTTTCAAAAAGCAAGGCTACTGCTCGGCATAAAAAGACAACACACCTTTGACAGCCCCATGCAGAGGAACCACCACTAACAATGAGCTGTATCGTTGGAGAAGCCGCTCTACTCTACTGCTCAATTACAGGACGACTGTATTTTAGCAGCGCCCACTCAATATAACAACTCTAGTCATTCTCATTGGTCAAAATGACTTGGCCTGCAGTCACACTTTTAAGTTGTACAATCAAATGTGCATAACATTAGCTTGAATGGGAATTATATATATATGAATGAGTGAATGAGTGAGTGAGTGAGTGAGTGAGTGAGTGAGTGAGTGAGTGAGTGAGTGAGTGAGTGAGTGAGTGAGTGAGTGAGAGAGAGAGAAGGACTAGGCCACAGATAAGTAAAATTAAGGGCACATTGCAGAGCGGGAGGGAGTTCTGTTACACAGGTAATTGTCACACCTGGCTAAACCCTGGCATGCCCTGACTGATTGATTACGCGCGAGTATTGTGTGCCTTACTGTTCTTCAGGACAAAAGAAAAGGACTTGAAGTGACACAGGCAGATTTTATCTTAGCACTTTGAGATGTAGAACCATCAGTAAAATTGAGGCTTAGTATGTCATATGTAAGGGGCTCCTACAAGGTCTCATTGTGAGACCATGTGGCTGACGTGTACTTATGCTTTATGACAGCTTTACAGCAGTTAAATAACTTGGATCGACACCAAAGATGTGGTTTCAAAGGGCGGTACAAGTTACACTTGTTTACATTTGCTCTGACCTCGCCTAAGTGGGCCTTTCCATTGTAAATGCTCCACAGGCCCAGCCAAGTCCATTTCCTGAGGAATGACACATCTCTCTCTGTTGACTTTAGAAGGGGTGTTTCTCTTGCTCAACGGCACTCGACACACAAACATTCCTCTAAAAACAGCTTAGTGCATCTGTGTAAGAGCTTTGGAATACAATTATAATACAACAACAAAAAAAAGTCTTCCCCATGAATCCAAACCGATTCAACCCCCAAGAAGACAAACAAAGACAAGACTGCTCACTGAACTGAGATTCCACACTTTGAGTGTGAGCCACTCCGCTAAGCTCTTTACCAAAGCTTCAAAGACTGAGCAACCAAGTCAGCTGCTTTGGATAACATCTACAACTGGAATAAGCCCTGATCTACTTACAATGCCCAATGAGTGCCTCAATCCACTGCGTTTTTGTCTCTCAGTTGATTCCCTTAGGCCAGGGCTAAATCAATGTGAAATGGCAACAGGGCTGAGCTCCAACACACAACTAACTGATAACCTTTACAGTCTATTATTAGGAATGGACGGCTTACAAAATAACAAATAGCACAACATGTTAAGCATTATTTCTGACGTGACAAAAACTTGGCCTTTAAATATGGTCAGACTCTATTGCTCAATTCATAAAGAGAAGGGAACCATATCCTGGGAGCCATAACAGGTGCAGCACAGGTGTATGGCTGTTCTCTGTCCAGCAGGTAACGCTAGATGCAGGCCTCCGCTATGTTCAATATGGCCAACACAGTCGGAGTTTATTCACGCCGGGGAGCTGAATACAATATATAATAAAGGGTACATGTTGAGTAGGTGCAATATATTGAAGCGTTTTTTCATCCTTGAAATTAAATTGCTTCCTAGTAAAGGCCGGCGTCTACTTCACACATTGCAGCTGTTAGGAAGCTGGTTAAAAAATGGTAAACAACCCATTTAGTTTACTGTGTAGGGCTGGCTACATTTTTTTCTAAATGTACAATACCAAACCCTGACAAAAAGCAATGTCGTCGTGTTCAAACGGTTGTACTTACGGTGTGCTTGGTCCCGTCGGAAGAAAACCGGAGCTGTTCGGGAAACTAGCAAGAGAGCTAATAACAGGCTAACAACGGTGCATCCCAGTTCGTGCGCGGCTTTAGAGGAGACTGGTGTGTGTCTTTTGTCAGTCCCCGGAATAAAACGCCCGTGGGAAACAATTAAGTGCACTCGTTTGAGAATATTACATTGACACAGCCTGGTAAAGTCCTGTTTTTTTGCAGCGTTTGATTTCTGACTCCACGAAAATAATCCACTGTCCTCCTTATTTCAATGAAGCCAGGAGGAACGATTTACGGAACTGACGACATAGTGAAATTAATTTTGCAGCGCTCTGAGCCAAAGGAAGTATATGCACGAGAAGATGGATAACTAGTCGTGACAAATGCAAAAAACGAGTAGGCTACCATTAGACAAACATTGATACGTGGCTCTAATGAATCCAGAACAAGCGTATAATGTTTAGTATTTTAACAACTCCTGACATTTATTTTAATTTGTAATAATAGGCTACATGCTTTGAGAGATCATTGATGAGGCATAATTAATAAGCTATACAACGCTTTAACTCACATTGTAATAGTTTATAGTCATTCAACTAATGATTTCCAAGCACAAACTTCACTACAGCAATGCATTTCCACACATCTTTGATATGAAGAATATGTAGCCTACATACCACCTTCGGTAGTTTAGTAGGAGTCAACTCTCTAGTGCTTATTTTGACTTGAGTGCATTTCACCATCACACATCGGAATGGTACCTGGAAACTGGAGCGGAGTGAGACTTCTTCATTTTTCATCCACTCGTCTTCAGCCCATCTTTGCGAGCAACCTGCAGGTGATGTGACCATGTTTCATCCATGGTTTCAGCGTGCTGCTGGTCGCTTTACATAACTCAGATAAGCAGTCGTTAGTTGTACGTGTTCTTATATTTGTGACCTAAGAAATTATGGGGTTTATTTATTAACAAGGTGGATCCAAATGTTGGATGCAACCATAGGATGCATGCAACTCGTTTTTCGCCTCCCCAGGAAATCCTGCCCCCCTGTGGCTGCAAATATAAATCCACTTTGATCATTTAATTGGAGCGAAATGACCTAACATTAAATATTTAGCCTATACAATCCAAAGTTAGTGTGCAAAGTAGTATAAGTAGATATTTGTATTGTCCAGCAATGATTTTTTGATGTAACAATGTATGGAATAATTATTAACCTTAGCCTTTTGGTATACTGTGCAATGTGCATGTTGCAACAGCAAACGTATAGGCTGCTGTCTCCTCAGAGGCAAGGGACGATTAGGTTATGCGAAGAAAATGAATATGTATTGTCTGGAAACAAACATGTACCCAAAAAAGTCAGCCTCAACACACACAGTACCTTGATTTAATCCTGGGGAAGCCAATGTATCAGGGTTATGCAAGATAAATGCTTTTTTGCTTATTCTTTCAAGTAGGACTGTTCTTATTGTCATTTATTTTAAATTATTTTGTAATAATTACATTTAGCTAGTATTACACTATACCAAAACAATGGTATTTTAACACATTGTTGAAGCTTACAATATACAAGGGGCAACTCCCGTTGTATTGTGTTTTCTTTTTTTGTATTCTTTCTCCCAGCTCGTTGATTATAAAGTTTTTAGTTTACTTACATTTTATCTCGATCAATTGTGTGGCATTCTTCCTTATTCTGCTCTTAACTTCCAAAACCCAGGCTGTGGAAAAAGCACAACGAAGCGATAATATACTGCCCTCTCCTGGTAGGTTTTAATATGTGATCTCTGAGTAGGAAAAAGATGCTGGGCCACACCACTGTGCAGAGAATTCTAATCAAGATCCTGCGTGATCATAATTACTCTTCTCGTTGTTGCCACAGAGACAGATAATCCGACTTTAATGGTATTTGTAAATGGAGAAGCTTCTTGGTGACTGTTTGATGAAAAAAATAAAATGAATGTTTGAGCCTGACTTGGGGCACACATATAATAATACTGCTTATACTTAAGTGCATATTGTAATCTGTGCCTACATTTTTTCAACAGTGCCGGCCTGAGATCCTATAAACACTGAGGGGCAGAGGAGATTCAATCAGAATCTGAAGAAGGAGTTGGGAAGCGATCATTAAATAGATTGGACGCTGAAAGAAGTGTGCTGCCAAGAGAAACCTTCATGGTATGTTTTGAAATATGGGAATGTTTTGCTTGTGGAAGTGTGCTTGAATGCAGGATGTATATTCCTTGTTTTCTTTGGTGTTTGTTTAGCCAGTCTGTGTCTTTTCCATTTGACATGATGCTGTGTTGTGTCCAATTTCTTCTTCTTTTCTATCCTCAATAACACAAATGTTTTACAGCTTGTGAACATGTTAACAATATAACTAATGCAACATAATTAGCCACAGCTGCTGCTGCTGCTACTACTGATGTGTGTGTACAGCACTGTCCAGCCAGATTATAGCCCACAGCAGTCACACTCCCAGATCGGCCAGTTAACATTAATTACATCTTATTATGATAATGAGTCATTTTTATTATGTAGGGAACCTTTATTCATCGGTTTGTGTTATTTATTGACTATCAAGCTACGCATGCTACAGTTACATTAGTTCCATGTGTTTTATACTTCAAAGGAGAGAAAAGACAAATCATGAAAGAAATGAATAACAATATTCATACATTCCTTTGTGAAAGAAAAAGCCCAACAAAAGGCATATCCTGTTTTGCTCTGAGGGACAACCAGTGAACTCAAACTTAAATAAATCAAAACATCTATTTTATGTGAGATAAAAAGATTGTGGATCTCCCCCGTCCCCAAAAAAAAATAAATACACTGTGTTAAGAGAAAAACATCATTATTTTCTAACTTGGAATTCATCCCTCCAAAAGGATGGTGAGATGAAAAAGCAGAAATATTATGAAAACAGCAGGTCTTTTTTTCACCAAGAAGTCAAAGCAGGCGAGTTGCTTCCTCAGAGACTAAAGTTAAAAAAGTATTCTATATACCAAGAAACTCCAACACCACCATAACTTCAAATCTAGGATCATAATTTAGAGCTGCTTGTTTGTGTCTGTGCTCAGTCCTCCCTGTTTTGTCTTCTGCACATGTGGAGGAATGTTTTTATTGCGCTTTCATATAGATTAAACACATCAATTGAACTCTGGCTCGCCGTAAAATCACAGGAAATTGTGTCCATTTGTGAGAAACATCATGTGAATATGCACTGAGGGAAAACATTTGGGGATTTCA
The DNA here is from genome assembly GCF_949987685.1 of Ammodytes marinus. Classification (NCBI taxonomy): domain Eukaryota; kingdom Metazoa; phylum Chordata; class Actinopteri; order Uranoscopiformes; family Ammodytidae; genus Ammodytes; species Ammodytes marinus. The sequence goes on from NC_137218.1 coordinate 14,635,493, forward strand.
TGAACAACATACAGCGTTGGTTGGAAGCCACACACACGTACCAGGTAGCGTGCATGTGTCCACTCATCCCTGATGTGAAAAATGCAGAATTAGCAGAGTGAAGATGTGGAGGAGGTGAGCAGCACTTGTTTTGCCAGGAAAAGTCACGATTGTAAGATGTCACGGAGAAAAACTTTTGATCACACAGAGAGTTTAGTCAGCATTTCAGCGACCACATTGAAGCGTGAGTTTGGCCGCGGAAAGCCCGGTTACTGGAATCAGGGGAAGTTATTCCTTACTCAGTCATAAGTGTGCTGACTTACCTGTTGAGTCATGGAAACACTCACGCAACTTTAATGGAAGTCTCATGCAGACCCTGTACTTCACTAGCCCTGCACATAAATCATCCACCATTGCATTCCACACGTGTGTTACTTCAACACAATCATTGAATACTTAATAGAAATCAGATTTTGGTCCATGAAACTTGGAATAGGAATAGGTTTTATTGCCAGGTACGTTCACACATACAAGCAAATTTGCTCTGGTCTGATGGTGCACACAATAAAACATACAACAAGAAACGTGAACATAGAGAACATGAGTACAGGCATGTTCCAAGGCATCTAAATAGAAAGACATTACCTGCTATGCCCTCACGATGGCACCAAATCCCAAACTTAAAACACAGAGCAAGACGCTTTAGCTCTCACCATCAAAGAGGAGACAACTCAGTTCAAACGCTGATTAAGCTTTTCACATCTGTTTGAATATCGTCTCTGCAAGGAAGAAAATGATGCGACCACATGTTGATGACCACAGCATGCTTTAACCATCATTCCTGTGGATATCTGGATCAGCCTTTTCTGTGCCACTCGGAATTATCTGGCGACTTCACATGCTGGGCCTCTTAGCTTATTCTAAACAGGGCACTGAATGAACACGCCAATCACTACCAGAGCCCAGAGCAAAGGGACATTGATGTATACTATCAGAGAGACCACCACACCAGCCTTGATTACTTTTGTTCATTAGCCCTTCAGAAAACACTGCTAATAGACTCATGTCCTCTTTGAAGTGTTGACATTGAGCAGAGACACCCCACCCTCCTTTCAAACAAAGAGTGTTTGACCACACTGTGCTTGTTTGACACTGAGAGGGTGTGTGTGTGTGTACTCTACTTATTTGGATACTTTATTCCTGTAAATAAACTCCTGTGCAGCAGCTTCACTCATTTGTATTTTAAAGATCTCCTATTATACTACTTTTCTGGTCTTAATTTCTTGTTAAAAACTGCTATAGAGCAACCTGACACGAATCACATCACAAAAAACTAGGGGTGGGAATCTCTTGGCACCTCACGATTCGATTCGATTCCGATTCAGAGGTCAACGATTCGATTCAAAATCGATTTTCAATGCATCTCAATGCAAACATTTTTTTATGTACATACCAATGTGTGAATTTCAAAAATATATTTATATGCACATCTGAGTTTGCTACTCAGAGTTTGCTAATCACTTCCTACGTTTGTAATGATCATTAAAGACAATCAACAGATGAATTGCCTTCTCTAATATTGTATTAAGAGAAAAGCTTTTCTTGTCACAAATATGACTTTCTATGAACAGTGCAATAATCAATGCAGCTTTCATTTCAACACAATATGGAAGTATGTAAAAACTAAACCGATTTAGTTTTATTTTATTTCTAATCTCGTAAATCATGTTTCTATAGGATTTCTATTCTATTATCTATTATTTTCTATGTCATTTCAACACACTGTACAAAAAGTATGGCTTGGAATTCAGCTCTCATACAAAAACGTAAACAGAGATAAGCCGGTGCAGGTCATGGGTTTGCTGCTCTCAGCCCTTTTGAAGCCACTTTGGAAACAACTCGCACATGTGTGGTGTGCATGCGCAATGGCGCAGGAAGTATTAGTATTTACAACAACAAAAAAATTATTAAAAAAAAAAAATTATTAAAAAAAAAAAAAAAAAAAATCGATTATGAATTTTTCTGAATCGATTCAGAATCGTTCGAGAGAGAATCGATATTAATCGGAAAATCGATTTTTTTTCCCACCCCTACAAAAAACCATGTAGATTTTCGGGACACTCTTCCTCTCACCCTAGCGTGCACAGCAGTCTGCTCCACACACTGCCTTGAGCTTCTCCGCCCCTCCCCCCCCCCCTCCTGCAAACCCCACTCCGTTGTGATTGGTTACCTTCCTTCCGGAACATTTCCAGCAGCGCGCGGGGAGATTTCTGAGAGAGGAAGGTGGGGGCATGGCCGGAGCTTGCCTGAGCAGCATTACCATACATGGAAACATCCGGGGACGTGACGACACGATACCCGGAAATTTGAACAAGTGAATTCTCGACCGGCTGCCCTAGTGTTTAGTGCTCTGCATAACCACCCCAGACGGTAAGCAGGGAATACGTCTACATGCATGTACGTAATTATTTGATACACTAGCATGGTTAAACATGACTATAAATCATTATAACAACGTTTATAGGTCATAAAAGTCGAAAAGTATCATAGGTCCTCTTTAAGGTGGTATTGCTGATTAAATGTATTGACTGGCCTCAGAGCTGCTGAAAGTGGGCGTGTTCCAATCTCCAAAGAAATCTTAAAAAGTCTGTCTCATCTGTTCTGCATCAAGAGCAACAATAACACTGGCCCCTGCCCTAAGGTTCTGAGGGCCCTCTCTATACTATAGCTGTGAGAGCCATACAGGAGTCACTCTAAGGTAAATATCACAGGTCATTGCAGTCCAAGGTTTTTCTTTCTCCTTGCAGGATGCCATGCTGCTGTTTATTTAAAGCGTGTGCGTTGTTGAGCTATAATATTAGCACAGGAGCTTTCAGAGCGCCCGTACTGTAAATCCTTTTCCATCCGTTCCCATTGACAAGTGACAGGATTTTTATTCAAACAGCAACACATTTTTCCAGCAGATTTAAGTTCCCATATTTCGCAGATCTCAATATTTTTTAATTCCTGGGAATGGACAGCTTAAAATGGTATACGTTTGACAAAAAAAAAAAATCTTGACTCAAGGCCAACCTCCTTGCAACAGCTTCACACGGTCTTCCTCAGATTCCTTAGTTGAAATACACCAAGAAATACAGTTGAAAGGTAAATGTGTTAAGTGGACCTTACTTTAGAATAATTATTATTTATGAACTTTACTAAACTATCAATGGACTGTCAAATACTAGCCAGCAGCTTTTACTTGTTTACATATAACTTCACCTAAGTTTTCAATGATTCTCTTATTAAGAAATGATTCATTAAACATCCGATGCATTACTAATGATGCATGTCGAACTTGATGTTGCTGTAGCTTGTTTCTCTGACTCAATAATTAAAAATTCATATGGTGGTCTCTGCGATGTTGGAAGCATTCAATGTTCCCATGTGTGCCAGAGATGTTATTAATGCTTCCTGAGGTTATTTTGTTTTTGAAATCAGACCGGGGGCTTGTTACACACAAACGGACAAAGTGCATTCACATAACAGGACACAAAAACAAGCACGCACGCACACACACTCACACACACACACGCACACAAACACACACACACACACACACACACACACACACACACACACACACACAAACACACAGACACACACACACACACACACACACACACACACACACACACACACACACACACACACACACACACACACACACACACACACACACACACACACACACACACACACACAGAGATGGGGCCCAACAAGGCAAGCAAGCTGTGATCAGAAGTGTTTGCCTCAGTTGCCAAGATTGGTGTTTCACAGCTGCATTTGTTCCTGAGTCTGCTGGTTTACGGTGCAGCCCGGGTCATGCACTACATCTAAACACTGCCAGAGTAAAAAGGGCGCTTGCATGAACCCCTCAACCTCAGCCCTGCCACACACACACACACACACACACACACACACACACACACACATACGCACGCACACACACACACACAGACACACGCACACACACACACACACACACACACACACACACACACACACACACACACACACACACACACACACACAGACAGAGAGAAGTTAAGATTCCTGCCCACACACACACTGCAGGATACGACCCTCATCAAAGCAAACACGCTAATCCCATAAGGAAACAGGGGATCCATAATAGGCCCAGTCATGAAAGGAGAAAGAAAATACATATACAATAAAAAATAAATAGGAGCTGTATGCCAGCTGTTGTTAATCTGTAGTTAAGGAGTCATGCTGTTTTTTTCTAAACTTTGTATTTCCTGAGGTGACATGTTTAGAGACTGTTTAGAAGATTTGTCCAGTAGTCATACTTTTGCTATTAGTCCGGTCCTGTTGGAATAATGTCCAATGGGAAATCAATATTGATATATAGTTTTAAATTAAAATAAAGTATTGCTAAATGTCATAATAAACCCTAGCTATGGTATAGCAGAGACAAAGTGTATCGTCCAAGCCTCTAAAATTATGAATATCCATCTTTGATTAATTTTTACATGAGCAAGGCACAACATTAGCCTGGTCCAACCAGACCATTGTACTACATCAGACTACTGAAGGGAAAATGAAATTTGGCCGGAAGTAGGTAGGCAGGCGGAGCCAGGCTAGCACAACATGATACTTGTTTGTAAATTCTTACAAGCAATTCATGTGAAGGGTTAATAATCCCAACATGATCAACATATAGGCAGTCAATCCGGATCATTACAAAAACTTGAATCTATAGGCGTTCCTTTCAAACCAATATTTCAACACAATGTTTAGAAGACCAGACCTCCAACACAAAATGTGTATTCTGAGGAATCCTTTTTTCAAATCAAGTAGCTTAAAAAAATACTTATTTGATCTCTCTGCATGTCACCGGCGGTGTTTCTTTGAAACAGTTCTGACGAAACCCATCATTTCTGCAGTGTGTCCAAAAGCCCCATAAGCTTACCACAGAGGAGAGTATGGGGCAGCCACCTGGTGGGGCTATGGGAGAGAGGGGAAAGGGACTGGAATCAAACGAGCCGCCACAACAAACACACCAAGCATTCACTGGGGTTTACGAGCCAAGTCACATCCAGTCAACCACCACAAACAATGAAAGAGGAAACACCTTTCTTCACACAGACATTCCAGGCTGTTCTGTGTCTTCAAAATATGTTTGACTCGCTGTCCCCTGTTATGAAACTATACCAAGAAATTGCAGCATCACACTTGCTTCTCTCATGGGTGATAGAGACTGTGATAAACCTACCATTCTAAATGAATAGGAATGATAAATAAGTTCAAATGTATTTGTATGCCTGTGTTTTAGAGTGGTGGGGTTAGATAACACTGCTACATGGGATCACACTTCTGTATTTCTAAAAAATTCAGCACCAAGCACCAACAAGCTCTGTTCTAATTTGACCCTTTTACACTCATACACTGGACCTCTTGGTTTTGCCTGTGGTGTGGTCTCTGTCTGAGCCTCCCAGTGACATAAAGATTATTCAGCCTTATGAGACCCAATAGGCTGACTTCTTTGTGTCTGGTTTGGTGTGGACTGTGGAGCTTTCCATTACGTCGGTCAGCTGGCCCTGTTGGTAAAACCCTTGTGTGTAAAAAATAAGAAAACCAGGAGACAGAAAAAATGAGGGACGGAAGAACAATTGGAAAAGTCTTCGGAGACTTTGGTGTTTGAGTCGTAAGACCTTAAAGTTCTGTGTGGATCTCTTTGAATGTTTTTATTTTTTTTGTCTTGAATGCATCCCAAAACCAAAGAAGAACTGAAAGACACACAAAGCTCTGATGCCATATGTAAATAATAACAACTGTAGGGGAAATGATTTGGCTAGGGACAAAGAGCGGCAACGGAACTTAAAGTCAACGTTAACTCCTGTAAAAGGCAGTGAAAAGATATTGCTCCTCCTTGGTGCATTTTTAGCCACGTTTTATTTCAAATCCAAAATTGGATTAAGTAACGTGCCCCGAGATGCCTAGAATGTGTCTTGTTTACCAGGCAACGGCACAATATGAGCCTCGCTGGAGCATTTTGCCTTAACGGATAACGTCCAAATGTATGTCAAGGAGACCACTGACAGGCCCCGATGTGATTACGAGCATTACACAATTATTAACAAGCACAGGATACAACTGCATAGATACATGTACACATAAATAATGACAAAGAATCCTGGTTTTCTTCAGACGGATACAATTAACCACCACATAATCTTAACATATTTATTAAGCCTTTAAAAAAAAACGCATAAAAAAAAGAAGCAAGAAACCACAGAACAGCTGCATGCCTCTGGAATGAGTAAGACTTCATCCCTTGCTTGCCCCCAGAAGACACCACTATTAGCCTCCTCCTCTCCCCTCTGTCACCTCCCAGTCTACCTCCAGCCATAACAGTGCAGTGCAGCAGGGCCAGATGTGTGGGACACAGAGGTGCGGAAAGATCCTATCCAGCCCCCCCCTAGAGATTCACAGGCCTCATTTGGCCCCTCATGTTTCAGAGCGCCGCTGTCAACCCCCTGTGCCAGGCTCCACATGACGGAGGACTAGCAGACAGACTGCTGTCACTGGTCATGCTCATTGGCGACTTGAGTCAATGATTTAGAGGGTGATTTGTGTGCATGTGTGTGTGTGGATGATGCACCCGAGATCTATTTTTATTATCTGTTTTGTGTGTTTTTTTGCCTCTTCTTTCTTTCACCATACAATTTTTTTAAATTCTTTCCCTCAGACGCATGAACATACATTGACATACATTGGCTTTGGAGTATAGCTATATCTTGCTGTAGAGAGATATATTTATATTTACGGCAATTACAATATCTTATCAATATGTGGTTTATATCCATGTGCACATTTACACAGAATCCCAAGAGATGGGTGTAAAGTAGCCATATTGAACTATGCAGTCATTACAGCAGCCTGCTCATGCAACATCGTTCTACAGGTCTTCTGATAAGAAAAATATATGGTTTATCTATATTTCCAAAGAATAGGAACTGAATTGTGTTCAGTTAAGTTCTATACGAAATACTCCTGAACTTCAAGATGAGTGCATTTAAATGTAGACTGCTTTCTTGGGGACTTTATTAATATGTAGTATACATCCCCCTCCCCTTGATGTCAGCGTAATGGAAATTCCATTGTGATATTTACTTTAATAATGGTATTTTTCCACGTGTGCTCGGCCATATCTGTTGGAGTTTGTGCAATCAGTCACAGGGAAGAATTGGTCCATTCCTCTTGGGCTCCCCCCCCCCCCCCCCCCCCTCCTCCTGAAATGTGCGGAGAGAAAGATAGATGCCTCCAGTCCTTTTAAGCCATTAAGAGGGTTAGCAAACATCCCCTCCAAACCTTTTAAAATGACAGGACCATCTCCCCCCCCTCCTCCACTACACTGCAAAAAAACAAAAACAAATAACCTCTCCTATACTCTTCCTTGCTTTTCCTCACCTTTCGTCCTCGGCTGTTCCCTCTCCCTAATCTCGACCTTGACGTCTCCGAAGATGAGAACACATAAAGTGAAAGCCATGTTGTTGACCTTTGCTTTTTTGCGCTGCTGTTGGAGTGATTGCAAAGAGAGGAAGTGACTGCACTCCCATCCGTCTGTAGACACGGGATGCTGTGTTAATAGTCCTGTAATCTTTCATTCCAGAGTATTAACAATAAACCTCAAGGAAGACAAATCAACCACTTTTCAGGCCAAAAAGTACATATGGAAGAATTTGGCAGCACATGGTGTAACATCATATAGAAACTGACAAGAGAGTTCATTCAGTTACCTGTGATGCGGGGGTGACAGCAGGAACTCAAATGCACATTACAGACTGTGTGGAAGACAATAAGATCGCCCGGGAGTGAATTCCTCAAGAGGGTTAATTTATGGAGCTTATAAGGGATTTAGGTATGCGGGGGGCCTCAGCCACCCAAATAACCGCTCTCCTAAGCCTCTCTCCTGTGGATAAGACTACTCATCAAAATGAACTTACCTGTCAAATCTATTAAAATAGAAGGCCAACAATGGGCCAGGCTCATTGAAGAGACCCTCCGCCTCGCAACATGCTAGCCTCTGCATCTGTGTCACTGTGTCTGCTTCTCTGTTCTTTCTGTCCATTTGTCTCATCTTGATGAAACTTGGGGTGAGCACATTTATGACGCTCCCCGCCCTCAAAGAAGTGAAGCAAAAGTGAGTCACATTTGGCACAGCAGGCTGCCGTTATCCTGAGGCGAGTTTTACAGGTCAGGCGTGTGTGCTCAGCCCACCTGCTTTCTCTCCCACTTGCAGATTTTTACACTTTCTCAATTTCCCCCTCCTCTCATTCTTGCATTCCCTCCAAACCCATTCCATGTTTTATCCCCAGTCTGCGTGATCAAGGATCCAGAAAAGCTTCCACTGGATGAAAAATGGTTGTATTTTTGGACCACTGCCCTGCGATCCTGACTTGTTTGGAATGGATTGAGAACACCACATGTGACATTGTAAAAATGGAGAGATGATATCACGCTGAGAGTTTTCATTGATCCTTTTTGGGCACTCAGGCAGAGACCGAGGATTTACCCAAATGTTTTGATTGGAGAAGGAACACAATGTTTCTAATAGCAAGTCAGGGAAAATAGAATAAACCTGTTATTTTATTGTACATGCCATGGCGAAATGTTATTTTTAGCAAAATTGAGACACAGCCAGCACCATTACCTTATATTATATGCACATACACATATGCTTGCTTATACAGGAGGCCTATGTACCAAGAATTTCTACACACCATCTCACTTACTGTCCCTCCATCTTTCACACCATCTCTGTCAGAAATCAGTGATCAAGTCTATGGCCAAAGAGGTATAATCCAAAAATTGACTAAATGTTGATAGATATTATAAACACAACACACACATCATTGGAATATCCGCTTACAATAAATTGTAAGGACGTATTAAACTCCCTAGCCCCAAACCCTAAACATTTCTAAATACCCAATCTGAAGCAAAACATTATCCTGTTTCTAACTTTAACCCTCAAGCTTTGTCCCAACTCTGAAACTGTATTTTGAAGGAGGGAAAATGAGAGGCAAAATTCACTTTTCCCAAAATATCCCCTCACCTCCTAGAAGGTCTACAACTCAAATTGGTGCTGACATAGTGCAACTACATACACACACACACACACACACACACACACACACACACACACACACACACACACACACACACACACACACACACACACACACACACACACACACACACAAACACACACACACACACACACACACACACACACACACACACACACACATACACACACACACACACACACACACACACACACAGCTGCATTTGAGATTGCAGATCAGGAGACATAATGGCCTTATATGGTCACGGTGTAATTTCTCTCTCGGCGCTGCTGCCTGGGCTTTAGTCCCAATGTGTTTAGAGAGTTTATGAAAACCTGTGAACTTAGGTGAAAAGAAAACTAAGAGCAAAGGTATCTCTTTTTAAATACCTTTACTAAAAGGTGCTACAAGGAACTTTTATATATTTCTGAAACAGTCAAATTTTTCCTCTGATGATCATAAATTAAATGTACAGCAAACTAGACCATCAGTGCAAAGAATGCTATTTTTATATACATTTTCTTAAATCGTCATGGGTATGCTCACCCAGGAACAACAGTTGGCATAGTACAAACACTACTGTTTTTGTCCAAAGGGGGTGCAATAATTAAAACAAACTGAAAGTTCCTCGGAGCATCTTTAAGTTAGTTAATCAATTTACACAAGAAACAATTAATCTTTTTCCATATCCCCTCTCAAGTTACCACTTTTTGAAGGGGGTCAGAGCGCAGGGCCAGTCATAGTACAGCACCCCTGGAGCAGTTTAGGGTTAAGTGCCTTGCTCAAGGAACACCCTCCTGACCAGTGCCAGGGGTCGAACCAGCAACGTTATGGTTACTGGTTGGCCCCTCTTCCTTTAGGCCATCCTACCACTCTTAGATAGGAAGGGTGCATATAATAGTCTTTTATCCTTTGTGTTAGAGTTTGTTTGTACAGATACCCGTAAACTCACATTTATTTTTTGACTCTAGTCTGAGGTATTGCTGGCAGCAGTCCCTAGAACCATCCAGCCATCCTATACCACCTGCCAACAAGGTTTCATTATGTCCTAAATTATGGTCGTTTGCATCACACGTTTTCTGGCGAGGTCTTGTGACAAGTGAGAGTGTTTTTTTCCTTTCTTTTTAATGATCTTCTCTGCAATTTTTGCTACAAGCTCACAATTCCCCCCCTTCCTCTCTCCGTCCATCCTCCCAAACCCCACAAAGCCGATATGTTTGCTGGTTCAACTGTAGAGATTAGACAAAACAAAACGTTGCCATAAAACCCAGATTGATCTCCACATTCTCCTACAAATCCTTATCCTATCAAATAAAGGAAAAGAAGTTAAAGAATAAAAAAAAAACTGCCTCAACTTTTTTTTTCTCGCTTGAGTGCTGCAGCTTATAACGCTTGCTCATCGTGGCTTTTCAGTGCCTTTCATTGTAGTTTATACTGTGAAAGCTTCTCGCCTTAGCCCTGCAATTGCCAATGATGTTACAGAGACTTCTGTCCTTCACAAGAAATATGTTCAGCTCAGTGTTTATTGTGCCCTCCAGTCACATCTGCCTCATCTACAAGAGTATGTACAGTATCGTGGTGGGGAAAAGCAGGAAAGGGGTCTTACCATTGTGTATCCATCTGTGGAAAGCTTAAGCTCTAGTGTAATGCCTTTGACTGCTCTAAGCTCGGTTAGGTTTAGACTGCCAGTGTTGAGATACAGTGTAAGGAGTTTTTTTTATCCAGAATTATAACCAGTATGTACAAAGTAAACTTTAATGTCCCCTTTTTAAATCCTCACTCTGTGAACTCGTTGCCTCCTTCGTTCTCTCTCTCCCTCTTTTCAGAAATAGATCAAATGGCCAAAAGGGAAAAAATCTGAATATGCTGACCATGGCTGCATATGAACAGTGATCATCGGCTGTAGAAAGGTTTTCATTGGTTGACAAGCGTGTTGACTTGGTGACTGAGTGTTTCTTGGGTAATGAGAGGGTGTTTGCTTCGTGCATCATCATCTATCAGTTGATGTTTTTGCCTTGAAAACTTTGGGATATTCTCTTAATCCATTTCCCTTACTCTGTGCTGTCCTGTCCTTGGGTTTGATAAATGCATCATGGGAGACACACACACTCAGACACACTCAGACACACACACACACACACACACACACACACACACACACACACACACACACACACACACAAGGTAATGTATTTGTTCCTGCGCAAGTAACATCTAATGTAATTTTACCCTTCCTAGCTAGCTTAATGTCATATATATAAAAAACAGGTTGTGTTGTGTTGAGTGTCTTGAGTAACACTTGGCAAAAAACAACAAATTCCACCCAAAATAGATGCACATGTTGCTGATGTGTCCGCTTTTTTTTTTGTTGCTACGAATGCATTTTAGGATGGCCAGATGTGTGACCAGCTTACATTTGTTCATGGGCACACACGCGCGTGCACAAACACACACACACACACACACACACACACACACACACACACACACACACACACAAACACACACACCACACTCCAGAGGCAATCTCCACATGTTTTACTAGGCCTGATTTACTACGTCCTGTCTACGTGATTGTATATTCCATTCTTGCCTTTTCTAGCCGAGCTAGCTCGTATTTTTATGCTTGTTCAAAGTTTTGAGGTCACGACACGTGTGATAGGAAAAAGCAGGTGTGTAAGTCCTTTTCTGTTACGTGACATCAACAACAAATCTAAGTAATACAGGAGGAACATATTTGGGCTGCATGTCTCATGCCACATTCTGAACTTTTCAAGCTGGTTAATGCCTCTTCTGACTCTCAGCACATTTTATACATAAATTAGTTCCAAGGAGCGTCAGGTTACCATTTAAGTTTGTTTTCTTTCCACTCATAGTAAATCATCCTTGAAGCCCTCTTTCACCCCTCCTAAGCACTTTGTATTTTGACCTTTGACCTCTATTCCCATATTATGCAGGTCTTGTTCCCTGGGGGGAATGGCCCGGGAGGACAAATGAAATATGAAACCTTCATAAACAAATGCACCAGTAGCAGTCCATTCAAACTCATCATTTCAGTTTGAGTCCCTTCCATCCATGTGTGTTTTTCACAGTAATAATAACTTATCTTTGATCTGACTCTGAAGGCCTCACCGACCGAGAACCCCACAGAGAAATCCTCCTCCCCTCACATGGGGCTAACAAACAAACAAGTAAATCAATAAAGGAATAAATGGCTCCCTTCACCACAAGAGGACCCAAAGGAGAAATCGAGGGAGGGGAAAAAAGGCCAAGTGGGAATCTCTTAAAAGGAAGCTGGTCCCGAACTTAAGCTGCAACGGCTCGTTTTGCATTAATGAAGAAGAGAGGCTCTTTCTTTTTTCCTCTGAATTAAAAAAAGAGGCATGGCAATCAGAAAAAGGAGCATCTCAGACAAAAAAAAAGATTACCTCATGACTTATGCATGCGCCCCGTGTGGCTAGTTTGAGTCCCATGGGGAGAATTAGATGGGAGGCAGTGGCCTGTCGATTGTCTCCAGTGTGACCCAGCAAGAAGGCAGAATCCCTTTTTCCCACTGCACTAGGCCCTCTACTGACCTGTAGTACCAAGCCCAAGTACAGCCAGTTTCATCATTAAACACCATTCCCCTCCCATAAATATACAATAAATATCATTTTGGGATGTGTGGTCGGCCACAAATTCATCACCATCTCTTTGTTCAGCAGATGTGTCTCAGGGTCTGTGTGTTTGATGCATTGCTGTAATTATTGGTATGGATTGAGAAGCCTTTGTCCAATGCCCAACGACTCCAATCCCTCCCCCTTTGGCATCCGTTATTTGAAACTCAAGTAAACGTGACATCAAAAAAATGGACGGTGTTTGTTAATACAAGCATAAATATGGCCTCCGTTGGCTGCAGGGTCACAGCGCATGCCTGATGGGAGTTAGCCCGAAGTGATTGCATTGGCTGTGGAGTGTGACAATCCAAAACCCTTCCACGCGGGGAGGCAGGCAGCATGCTGGAATGACATTAGCAGATGGATATAATTCACTGTGTAGGATCGGCCCCTTGCTTGACGTTGCACACACACACACACACACAGACACAGAAGCGTGGATTCAAACGGCTCTTGGTCCAGCTCCAACAGCACTGCAGCTCCAGTGCTTTTTATTATTGAGAATTTAATGGGACTCAAAAATTGTGGCGTTGAGTCAGTCGGGTTGCCTCGGTTTTTCAGCGTTGTAGCCATTCATTATGGTAGGGCCCTGTGAGCCCAGACTGCACTCAACAATTCCGTTTGTCAAATTGATTGGAATATTTAACGCTGCTGTGCTACACTGTGGTGGTTTTGCACTGCTGGGAAGTGCACAACGTTATAAAAAAACAAATATGTCTTTGATAAATGTCTTCCTGGCCTCAAAGACAAGCACTTATTTGATGCAACCTCAAGACAACAGCGAGGGGAATTCTACTCTCCCTAGTCAAATGATGATCTTCAAGGCACTCAAATAAAGGGGTGATAAATCATTCCTTCGTCTAAGAAAACATTGTCTTTGTTCCCTGGGACTCAGATGTCACAAACAACAACAGAAAGTAGTCAGATGTTTTTTTCAGTCTTTCTATATTTCAATGCATCCCTTTATTGTTCCCTCTCTTTTTCAATAAACACATCCATCAAGGAATGTTCAGTATAGGAAGAGGCCATGCTTTATGATGTAAAACACATGCAAAAATACAGACTAGAGTCTATACAATGGAAAAAAGCAATACAATTGCTTGCCACTAATTATTATTTAATGAGCAGGATGTCCCTTCTTTCAAAGTTGAGAATAAAATCACTTTTACAATGGAGGTCCTTTGTAGAATTTTCTTTGACATGTTCAAATGCAGTTTTCCTTCAAGTAGCTTAAACTATTTGTAAACAGTTTAAACTTTACCAAAAGGTTCAATCAAGTTATATTCAAGGAGCAACAGACATATTATATGCGCCAAAAACATGGCCTTATTTTTAAGTACACTTCACAAAAATGATAAACCCAGACTATTGCACATGAGGAAGGTCAGATCTGCCCTTTACTGGGGGACATTTAGCCTCCTAACACCACGGGACAGAGTTACCAGAGTTAGAGACAGGGGGACTATATACAGAAGAACCCACTTACAATTCGAGTCAACTCTCCGAAGCCCCCACACAGTAACAATAAAGAGAATCTGTGCTGGGGAGAGGAGATACGGAGAGAAGAGAAGGATGGATAGAAAGAGAAGGGCAATAAATGTGTTCAGGAGGGATCTTTATTTAGTTTAGGACTCAGACTCTCAAGTGAAAGCAGATGGGATTTTAGTCTGGAATAGTTTCCACTTGAAGTCTTGGACTCTGTGTTTGTTCTGCTCGCTGTTTCTGAGCCCGTTCCAGTTTTCTTCAACCTGTGTTTCTGGGGCCTTCAACACGAGGTTTTGAACCACAGATAGGGAACATACACACAAATCACGCCGGCGCTTACACGAAAGTAGATATGCGCACTTGTACACAGACGTTTGAGTGCTCCCGGCAAATGTGTGCAATGATGTGCAACCAAGCAATATTGGAAAGACCTTCCAAAGTGACAGGGGTGAGCGTGAGAGAAACCCTCAAAGGCAAAAACAACAAGACGCCTGGTATCAACACTGCATGCTAAACAATGCTGAGTGAGGTTCACGAGAGGTCAGGTTGACAGTGTTGTGTTGGACTGGCACACAATAACTTACAGTAACGGCTAACAATGCGGAGGCCGTTTATTGTTTCCCCACGTGAGATAACAAGAATGATGTTTGCATAATGCACATGTGTAATGTGACCCAGTGAAGCAAAACTTGGGCAAATAACCAACCCTAGTATTTATCTTCGTGTTAATGCACAATGCTCCTTCCAATTGCGTGATCTCACCTCACGGAGAACCCGAAAACAAGTATATCTTATTATGATGTCCTCCGTCTGGGTCGGCCATCTGACAAGGCAAGCCACACTCCCATTCATTTGTTTAACAGGCCTGAGAGTAACGAGTGTGTGGGTGTCTCAGTAGCTGCCTTGGGTTTTGAGTTGACTGTAAAGAGATCTGAATAGCCTATGTATTTATAGCTGACTGTAAATAAAGTACAATCAACGCTTGTTTGGTTCTCCAAACACACACAGGCAGTGCTATGAGTGATAGTCTCTACAGTTTGGCTCTATGAAACACAGGCATACACACACACATACAGTGTAGTGAATGATTAAGCTGTTTTCAACATGTCTAAAGCTGGACTCTCTAGAGACTCACTGTTTTGGTCACCTTCTCCATCACTAAGAGCTGGGCCTATGTAAGTTTTTTATTTTTAGCTGGTGATTAATGGCACAAGCTATTCTTCTGTGAGCATTCTCCCATATGCCCATTATTCAGTGGAAAACAAGAGCACAAGAAAAAAAGTAATCCTGCTGCTGTGTGTCTGAATTCATACGGAAACACAACCTTTTTCACACACTATTATTCGTGAGCTCGGTCGAGGTAGGCATCAACCTCATGACACGCATTTTTCACAAATCTGAAAGGAGGATTACAATGTCTTCCACACTCAATCTTTTTTTCCATGTCAAGGGCCAGATTTTTTTGGGATGCAAATCCTGCTTTGGCTGTTCTCTGCAATGCTACCATTTTAAAAGATACAGCAGTTCAGTAGTATAGTGAAAGAGAAGGCTTGTTAGCAAAGGGACAATCTGGAGCAAATTTAAAGTTATCTACTCACAAACATTTAAGGTTGTAGGCCTACCTAAATGTTTGGTTTAGATATGACATTATTACTATTAGCTACAGAAATAGTGCACAGTTTGGTCCTTTTTTAAACTTGTACCCAACTCAACTTATATCCGGTTTGTTCTATGAATTCCATTGGAAAATATATTATATTCATAAGTATTTTAGATAAGATAGTATCAGATGGAATGTGAGTGATAATGTTGCATCATTGGCCGAGCGTATATAGTAGTTTCCCCATCGGCCTTTGCTCTTTCAAAATGAATTCATCACTGGAAAAAAAATTAACATTGAATATAAAGGTACTCACATTATCAACCCTACCACTGATTATCCCTGTATAACAATTTGGCCACATGTTATAGCACCTTGGCCACACACTGTCAAGCCATGCTAGGTTTACACTTAAAGTTGCTACGAGGAACTTTTAAATATTTCTGATACAGTGTAATATTTCCTCTGATGATCATAAATTACCTGTAACAGTAAACAAGAGCATCAGTGCAAAGAATGCAATTTTTGTAATAGTTTTTCTCAATGTCTTTGTCATGGGTACGCTCATCCAGGTACAACAGCTGGCTTTTGTCAAAAGGGGTTGCAAGAATGCACACTGAAAGTTTGCACCTTTAAAGAGTGAGTAAACAATGAATTAAGAATACATTTACTTATAATTAAATCTGCATTTAAAAGGACACAACAAACAATATGTTCAGTAAAGCATAACACAGGGATTCCTATATGAAGGTGATTACATGTACATTGAAAACACACTTCATATAGGCTACTTGAAGTGGGCCTACTGTAATATAACATTTCATTTAAAAGAGAACTTGAATAATTTTTTTTATATAAACTATTAACTACTGGGAACCTAGTGTTATATGACCTTCTGAGCAAGTATTTTCTTCTGTTACTTAGATTTGGTGTGATTTATTTCAAAATGACATGTAGGCACATGGTGCATGGTACTGTGTATGTTGTAAAGTAGTTGAAATCATGAAACAAAATAAACAGCTTGCACACAGCAGGGCTCCAATATCAGTTCATGATTTATTGCACCAAGGTTAGGTTTCAAGCACTACTGCTCTTCATTACACTCTTTGGTCAGGACTTGCGTGCGGACTCTTATCTATGTTGTAAAGTAGGCCAACCTATGGGGTACACCATTGTACTTACAGAGGAATTCAGAGGCTTGAGAAACATTGATGGTGGACAGCTGTTTATGACCTGTGTGCGGCTGTCAACGATGGCCACGCACACCTACCCCACATATGAATGATAATGGTTTAGAATTCACCTCACATTTTGTCTTTCTTGCTGAGAGTTAGATTAAATACCACATTCATGTTTTTCTAGTAATTATAAGGTTTCAGTCAGCAGCTGATAAGCTTGCCTCGTTATCACTGGGAGGTTGCCGGGCTACAAGTTGACACATTGATCATAGTAACCGCTCCCGCTCAAGAGCTAGGTTACCTGTCGTTCCCTCTATGCTTAGCTAAGCTAAATGGCTGCTAGCTGTAGCCTTTAGCCCAGTTCAGACCAAAGATTCGCCTCGCAACGACTTGCAACTCGCAACTCCTTGCGACGAGACGGGCTGAGACATTCTAAAACTAGACTTGGCGATTTGACATGTTCGATCTTCTGCGACTCCTTGCAACGGCATCAGCCACGCTGCAGCGAGCAGTTTACACTGCTGTGACTTTTCCCCTGCGACGTTCTAAAACCGTCTCGTTGCAAGTTGTTGTTGTCGAATCTTTGGTCTGAACTTGGCTTTATATGTAAAGAACAGATATGAGAGTGGTATCGATCACACACACACACACACACACACACACACACACACACACACACACACACACACACACACACACCAAAATATAAATAAAGGTATTCCTCAAAATTGCTTTAGACTTTCCAATATCAGTGGACCACAATCACCTTCAGAAATACAGTACCTGTGACAGTTGATCAAAATGCTAGAATTGCCCAATGTTGAAACACAGCTGCTGATCTAGACATTCCCTACCTGCAGATGTGGAAAGAATTCACAGTAAGCTAAAAAAATCTCTATGTCAAAAACCTAACAGTTTTGCTGTGACCGGCTTTCTGTAGTGAAATGGAATTCTCACCTCATCCATCTTACTCCGACACACATCTCTTGGGCTCCCCTTCTCCCTCCCTCAATCACGGCTCGCCCCGGCCTTGACATCTTACTGTTCCTCCGAGTGACATGCCACGCTGCCAGGAATTCAGTTCATCCGAGCTATGTACAACCACAACGCCGTATCCGTTACAACCTGCACCACTCACACAGCAGGAGCCAAGAGAAAGCGAGAGAAAGAGGCGGACAGAGGTTCAAAGCTGGGGGGGGGGAGCCGATCCCCCTTGCAGTTTTTCTTCTGAAATGTGAAGGGAGATAGTGTTTTGTGTTTACTTGTATGTCGACAAATAGCAACCACATGTGCTGAGTGTTGTTGTTCTGACTGCTGCTCAACAGATAGAGCTGGGAAGAACGTCTGACAGAAAAAAGACTGACAGAGAAACTTGGATGTTCATCCAAAGCTGGGAAGGAACACTTCACCATACAAAATACAAATGGTGCCAAGACAGTTGGTATTTGATATCATGCTGTCTCTTCAATTTATTTCGATTTTATCAAAGACTGACCAGTTTGTCTGGACAAATATAGGATAAAAGCGTGTGTGAGAAAGAATTGAGTTTGTCAAATAAGTGAATTAATATTCTCAAAATTGTTTTTATGTCAACATGATCTTCATCCCTGGGCAAGACACATATGTTTACATAACATTATCAAGAATCAATTTATTATGTTAGTCCGATTGAAACTGGATTGAAATCCTTCTAAATTGAATTTCTCAAACTCGAGCTAACACACACAGATTATGCAGTTGTGAGTTGAACTATACTCCTGTATGTATACGGTCAAACAGGCCGTTACTGGCCTCGGTGCTCTGCGCATGCTCCAGAGTTTCCCGGCTGGACCATTGACTTTTGCCAACTACGAGGGGGAAGAAAGCCATGTGCGCTTACAGCACGTTCAATATGTACAAAGCTGTAAAGTTATCCATACCATGCTGGACACTAGTTTGCCCCTTCCAAGCCAGTTTGTCGATTGTTTGGTCAGTGAAGTAAAAGGTCAATTAAATGGCCTAGACTTAAATGTGCATGTAAACATAGTGACTGCACCCCAATATTCTCCTAATGAACGACCAGCACCCTGCTGCCATACGTTTATAAGTATGTGTGAATGGGTGAATAAGGCAAGCGTTTTGTGTCTGTGTCTTCATAGAAAAAGCGTTATATAAATGCAAACCATTTACCATTTACCATATACATGTACACTTTGTCATGTTTATGCTTTACTATTAACGATCCAGCCAACAGAGCCAACATCCAAATCTCCCTTGTCTTACCAGGAGAGAGAGTTACCGTGTTAAGGATATTTCACTCTGACACAAACCTTGAAGCAATAAAAGATCTAAATAAAATATGGGTGAGTAGACCAGACAACCATTGTCACGTGACCGCAGTGAATCATAAGCAGATAATAATGGATCAAAAAATTGCAAACAGCACAGTAAAACTAACAGTGAAAATACCTTCATTTTTCTTGTTACATTTTCTCCCTCCTTCTGACTCCTGACTCCAGAGACTCAGCCAGCCAGCTCTTGTTTTTCCTCAATCAGCAAGTGTTTTAGCTTGAGTTTTTCCACACAAGACATAATTCAATATGACAGTGCACTGGAAGTATGATAGAAAAACGGCTTTGGAAAGGTGCAATACCCTGATGCATCTAAATCTCTATAAGTATCGGTGTTTAGGGAGCGTGGGAGGTTAAAGGGAGTTAGCCACGGAGGGACACAGCAGGAGAGGTGGCAGTGATGAGAGTGAACTTTCACGCTGAGTAAGGGAGGGAGTGTATTTTGTGGACATGACAGGAAATGCAGGAGCCATGGGGGACACTTTAGAAGACATCCAAATCACCCCCCATACATCTTCATCATCCACAGCTCACTATCCCTGATATCTCTATTATGTGGTCTGCGGTTGCCATCGGTGAAGGAGCTAAACCAATTCTCCGGCCTTGTATTTCAAACAAATAAAAACAAATACAGTTCAAAAGTGACATATTATATCTGGCCCTGTACACCACTCACTTTGAGCTTTCTCCATTCACATCTTTTGACCTCCCAAACCAGAAAACAACATTTTTGGAAGTATAGCAAACCCCTTTTAAAGTTGTTCATTCATTTGCTTCCTCTCTCTCTCTCTCTCTCTCTCTCTCTCTTTCTTCACTCTCCCTCTCTTCTTTCCGTGCGAGAGGGAGGAAAAGTGGTTTCATTACTCATGCAGGCCAAAACAGTTTGTCCTTTTTTTCTTCACAGAAACAGCCTGTAAGAGACACCCTGTGAGATATGTAGAGCCCTGAGACTCTGGGCTATAATCAAACACAGGAGCCCGAGTATACTGATTCAGCTACTATGACTCCTGGCAGCTGAGGTGACTCAGTCCTTTCAAAGAAACATTTAATTGCCACTAGCAGAAGTACTTTTTTTGATATAATGATCACTCATGTTTCCCTGCTGATTTTCTCAAAGGTGGTGCCACATTTTATTGTATCATTAGTCTTACCTGAACCAATACAATATGTTTAATTATAAGTAAACATCATGTTCAAGGAACAATCTGCTTTTATAATACTCACCAGACCTTCAGTGTCTATGAATCATGACTACACATGACGGAACAGCCTTCAAACGGGAAAGTCCCAAATGCCAGGTCAACAATTCTACTGATGCTGCGGACCTGAATAAGTCAACCAGGCAACACTGTGTTTGATTTTACTGATAGAAAGCCAAATCTTGCATCATCGGTTTTGTAGCAAAAGCGTCAAAGACATTTACAAACAACTGATCTGCCTTGTTGTAATTGGTTTAATACTGCTGACCATTTGACTGGGACAAACGATGAGTGTGGTAGAGACTAAATGTGATTTGTCCTTTTCTATTAGCAGGATGCTAGCCAACCATGGGTAGCCATTTGGGGTTCAGCATCTTGTCCAGGGACATTTTGACATGTGGCCACAGATGGGGATCAAACTGCCCACATCATAACTGGTGAATGACCCCTCCCGATCTTGACACCCAGATGCCCAAAGTAAGGATGTGTCAGATGAATCGCTTCTTTAATAATCACAACAGTTTTCAACTGTGCTAAAATGATAGCACATGGGTTTTGTATTGATCGATTAGCATTTTTTCAGATCAGCTCACACAATGTGCCATTGGAACACAGTAGTGATAGTACCCAAATATGGACCTCTGCACACATATAAGTATTATATTAAAAATCAGCTGTTTTCAGCTGTAATAATCATTTACCTCATTGACAATGATTTGACTAATTTAATGGTATTTAAATTGGAAAAAAGATGTTCTTTCATAATTATCTTATGGACATTTTCTTAGTAACCCCTGACTTGTGAGACTATTCATCACATAAATAATACTATTATATTTGAACTACAGAATAAGAAAGTGAAAGTTTTCCCTCAATAGATCGTATGTTGGTGCCAGCCCTGCCAGTCAGTCAGATCCATCTCTGTCCCCTCAGCCGTCAAGTCAGTCATTCTGCAGAGGAGCAGGATGCTGCCGCTCAAAGACCACCAGACTTTGAGGCAATTTATTGAAGTGCAAATAATGTGGATATAAGCCATGCTGCTTAGCCATACTTTCCCTCTCCAACTTAATCTAAACAAAGTGCTGAGCCCATATCTCATGCCTAGAGTACTTAAGCAGTCCACTGCCTTAAGCTGAAACGACAAGCAGTTGGACCGTCCCAAATGATAAGCCTGATCCACGTCTCTTTCTTGGCCAAAACAACTCCATACAACTGAATTCCCTCTCATGTGCATACTTCCTAATTCCCTGTTTTACTTCTCCACTTTGGAGACCACTCATCTGAAGCTAAGACGTGTTCATATTCAAGACAGAAAGACGGAGCAGTTCTTCTCCAATCAGCCACAGGGGGTTTGCTGAGATGGCTTCGGTTTGAAGATAACCAGACAGAGGGAGAGACAGCTTGGAAACACATTCTGATCCGTAAAGGGTGTCCAAATAACACTTATTATTCCTTTTGTTACTTGAAAAAACGTGTTGAATATTTACATGTTACATAAACACAGAAAGGAAACTTGGAGAGCACGATATAGCCTGCTACTTAGAATGAAATTGATATTTCTGGGACTAAAAGACGAAATTACCCAGAATCTGCCCATGGCACCTGCACAGTCTGTGGCTGGCTACCACCCTGAGTTTGTTCATTTTGGTACAATAAAGCCCTCTCACACTCCTTTTTATTGAAGGAACATTACACTACTTCCCCGCACTGGCAATGAACTCTGCCGGCGCATGTAAATAGCTGTTTCAGAATTGTTGCATAGGAATTCAATTCACATGAGACATGGTTTGGAGAGAAACAGGAGAGGCAACAGGAGTGTAATCGTGAATAAAATGCAGAATGAAGCAAAGGAGGAAAAAATATCTGCTCCAACAGTGAGCTGCTCAATTTAGCTATAATTTAAAAATAAATCCGAACACAAATCTCCATAAAAAACAAGTAAGTTTCAAAGTTAAGCTTCATGCGGTTTGATGTGAAGCAGCATTCCTGTGGCTTACACTGACTGGTCTGATTTTGAAGGATTGGAAACAGTAAAGGGGTATGTACGTCTGCAGCAATATTTAATACAATGGCAAATTATGATGGGTGAACTACTGACTGTGTCTCTGGTAATCCAACTTTTTAGATAGGACACACTACAATCCAAGCCATAAAATATAACTTCGCTGACGGACACATGCCGGCCAAGAAAGACAGAAGCTGTTGACAACTGCCAGACAATAAATCAAATTGTATTAGAGACGAACCATTATACAACTGAGTGAACAGAAATTGCCACAAAACAAGGCTGTAAACTGGGTTTTGCTACCGGAAACTAATTATGCTTTTGGCTTGGAGTTTCTTTGAATACATTCTTGTCAGATAACAGCCTGGGGGAGATTATAAATAAAATGGGAAATTAATTAAAAAAGGAACTTGCATGGAACGTTCTTGCTTTGGAAAACAATTACTTTCTGCTATTGTTTCTCTATTGCGTATGGCCAAATGCAAAACAACAAGTGGATGCCCTGAGATGGGATGCCTCCACCGATTTGCTCTGCTCTTATTGAATCCATTAGGGAAGGTCTACATGCGTGAGATTCTACTCGGGAGTGAGAGTAGCAGACGGATAATCTGGATGGAATGCCTGGTTGTATCCCCGCAAGTAAAGCTGGCCGTTATTGTTTTCATTTGAAAAATCTGCTGCGGATAATGCCTGACGTTTACTTGACAGTGAGGGGTCAAGGACCTACACCTCCTTAAAAGAGCTTTGGGACTTGCTCCGTGCATAGTGGAAAAACATCAGGTGTACACGTGAAATGCAGAGCCGGTGGGGAAATAAATGGGCATCTGTGGAGTTTTAACAAATGCTAAAAAGTGATTGGTGCAGAATCTAGAAATGTTCCATCTAAGAAAGAGCTTGACTCGCACTCTATCAATCTATCAATAATAAATCAGCATAATGGCTTGTAATGTGAAACATATTTTGCCCTCAACCACAATCAGTGTTTTCTCTCATGGAGTAGGAGCCCCTGTTTTGTTTGCAGTGTACTGAAAAGAAGTGGTTATGTGGTGCCTGTTACTTTTCCTCACCACGGCGCTGGTTTAACCTTTCCTGATTAAGGGGCCAAGAGTGTTTTCTTAAGTTCAGTATCTATGTCAGACCTTTGGCTGCACCATTTTGGACACAAATAAAGAGGGTGAAAAAGAATGAGGCATGGGAGAAAACAAGAAGGGTGATGGAGTGCGGGTGGTGTTGTGACAGTGGGACGGATCAAATTATGTACGGAGAAATGAGGGTTCCATTACTGACACACATGGACATTGGAGGGTTTAATCAAATTACCAAAAAAGGCAAATCAGGACTCCGAACCTTATTGTGAACTCTAAGAATAAGCTGCTGCTGACATTCTGACAGTGCACACACACTGACTAACAGGCTGACAGGCAGTCGGACCAGGACCAGCTCTCCTGCTGCACTAGTCTACTATAGAAACACAGCTCTAGAGGGAAAGAGAGAGAGAGAGAGAAAAACAGAAGACAGTGAACAGAGAGAAAGGAAAGGGGAGAAAGATGTATGGAGTCCATTAAGGCTTTTGCAGAGCAGGGGAAGATTGAATAACTCTGGCTCCCAAAACTTCCCTCCTCCTTTTCCTCTGTACTTTCCAACTGGGTGCCAGCCACACGACCTTTGATCTCCCTGCCTTAGTAACCATGGCCCGTAATTCACGCAAATAAAGAATTACCAACTACAAAGGTACCCCACCCTATAAAGTGTTGGCTGGCGACACAACGACTTGTGCAGGGCTGATGAATGGCCGATTCAGGCTCACAGCATGAGATGATGAATACATATTTGCTCTTCATTCTTCACAATGTGAGAAGTGAGAAGTTTAATCTAAGTGGGGCGATGTCCAGTAATGTATATAGTACTTTCAATGACATTATTCCTGAGGCCATTTAACATACTACACTATACTTTATTACACATATGGCAGGAAACTTCAAAACAGTCCAACCAGTACAAAAAAGGAAACTAATTTCAAGTGTTAGTAGCTACCAGTAAAGAAAAGCAGTACAAGTCAAATTATCAGTAGACCATGGAAGCTGAAAGTGGATGTGAGAGATACGGTAATGATTCATGAAGTATTTATCATGTCATCTTGTATAAGAAATTGGGCTAAAATGTAATTTAATAAACCAAAAGCCTGACTTGGCTAGTAAAACCATTAGTCAGTGATGACCTATGTTGGCAAGTGGACACCGCTGTGTAACTGATATCATTGGGTCAGTCTGTGGATGTCATGAATCTTCTCTAAAAAGAGATGTGCCGTAACCTGTCAATCTTAACTTGCGGCCACAACAGCTGCTGATCAGCACAGTCACATTATCTCACCTTAAAGTGTAATGTATTATCCATCCCGATTGTTGAAATTTGGAATATTTGAAAGTATAAATGTATTATATGTATGTATATATATAAATTATATTGTAGTTTTGTTTAGTTGAGTTTCCGGAAGATAAACTGGCCCAAATGTTAGAAGGCCTTTCATTGTTTTTTAAGTGTATTACTTGCTATTTATACTTCCAACAATCTCAACAGGGCTGTAGCATTTGCACATTCGTAAACAGTACTAGGAACAATTTGTATGTAGTTCATAGTTCATGTCTAGCCTAGGGTACTTCGAGGCTTTCACAAGCCAACAGATTGATTGATTGACTGAACATAAGCTAAAATGTTTGGGCTCTCACCAGAGATGTTGACACCTGCACACTCTCACGAGGAAACATTCAGGAGCTGTGGGAAAATGAGCATATTTTAGAAGGATGTTGTTTTTTTTGTTTTTTGTTTTTTCATACATTCACACTTTGCTTTGCTGACTGATTGCTCTGTTCTCCGATCCAGAGAACACTTTATTTTTTCAACATTTAAAAACCTGATTAATGCTGCTATTTTTAAACTGACTACAAACCACATGCCTTGAACGCACAGTCAAAACGGCAATTAGAAAGGCTTAAATGGCACCAAACTGGAATTTATTCCCTTCAATACTTGTATTTTTTCACTAATTAACAATGAAGCAGAATTTAAAAAATGTGTAGGATCTGATTGCATTTCTAAACAAAACAAACAAGTATACTGCGGTAAACTGCGTTTCCTTTTCCCTTGCCACCTCTAGCCTTTCTCCCCTACATCTCAATCTCCTCTAACCTTCAATGTGAAGTGTGAGTGACACTAGAGAGGGAGCCCTGTAATGCAAGGTCAGCACAAATGAGAACCAGGCTCAGTCTGACTCAGCTGGCTCCTTTCTCCTGTCATATTTCTAAGCTTGACACCACAGAAAAAAGTGAAAACTCACTAAAAATAGCCATTCAGAGGCCAAGAGCCAAAGAGCACCCAATGGCTGTTCTTGCTCCATGAATCCTGTTGGTCATGGAAGTGGCACAGCAAAACAAAAAGGAAGAAAAGGTAAACTCAGTAGAGGTTTGAGTTGCTTCAACTCTGGTAGATTTCTTGATGGCCTTTGCACAGTGCGTTGAGAGAATTCTGTAACACTTTGGGTTAACAAAACTTTTTGAAAACCAATTGGATCAGCACAGGGATCACTTGTGAAATCAAGGCTGTTTCTCAAAAGTTGCCATGAGGAAGTTCACCGTATGATAGTATCAATGTGCAAACAGGCCACAAAGAGAAACGCATAACTTGTGAGGAAACATCCCGACCCCCCTCGACACATGCTCAGAGAACACACGTATATGGATATCCTAACAACACAGCAATGGAAAAACAGTGAGATGTTTTCCCTGCCATAAGAGATAGCAACTGACAAACAGTATGAAACTGGGCACTGCTGAGAGCCTTTGAGTGTCAGTGTGTAGGGATGGATGTGTTCATGGTGATTTCCTGGCATGGGATGGGGGGCGGGGGGGTTGGGTACCAGAGTGGGGGAACAGATTCACTGGGGCCAGTCTGACCTTGGAGAAAAAATTGCCTCAGGTCCTGTTTGTAGTTCTAGGAATGTGTTCAAAGAGACTTCAGGGTGAATAGGACACTCCTTAATTGAGAGACCCCTACCTGACCGTACACGGAAATGTTATATTGTTGACTTTAAAAAAGTGAAATTCAAAAATGATGGACAATCTCCTGATCTCCTGGTCAAGCTGAGATAACCCTGAGGAGTCAGCATGTCTCTTAAATTATTTGGTCACTAAACCCAATCGTACTTTTGGCTGCGCCTAAATTTAATCCGCACATCTGTTATTTTTGTTTAAGTGACGATAAAGACCAACCATTATGTTGCTTACTAAATTATTTAAAAAAAAATGCTACATTAGGAGAGAGATAATAGATTAAGATTGTTCTGAACATATCTATTAATTTCATGATACATTGAGCACTGATAGTTATGCAGTTGGATATGGTTTGTTTTTGATTTTTGGTTTTGGGATCAATTATGGACTGGTTTTATTGGCCGTGCTGGTTAGGCGATTAGGCTGGTTTTAGTGATGAAATAGTAACCCTTCGTTTGAAATCCGCACAAAAATTCTTGGGGAAGGCTCTTAATTTGACCCCCCCCCCCACACACACACACACACTGTAAAGCATGGTTTCGCCCTTGCTTGTGACTGATGTGGGGAAATAAGAAATATATTTGTTAGTGTAGGCCATTTCCGAGCATGCAGACCTATTCAGCTCCTACATAGATACCAAAATTGGGCTCCACATGGTAATCTGAAGTAGAGTGGAATTCAATGTCATGAGGAGTGTAATTTACCATCTGAATAATTAATTTTGCTAAGTCAATTCTAATTAAATTCATTTTCTCTTTTCCATTTATCTCTTAATGCCTTTTTGTTTATACAATACTGTCCAATAATCCGTCTTAGATGGCAAGCCAATTTATCTTAAGTTAAGTATTTAAAATAAAAACAGTACTTAGATTTAAAAGCAACTGCCATAAAAAGTATTGTTTTCATCTCTCTTAAATTAAGATGAATTCAAAGTGAGCATCAAAAAAGGGGATCTTCCAGGCAGTATTATTAATATCTTTCAGATGCTTTCATCTGTTTTTTACAATAACATCAAACACACATACTATTGTTTTATGCTCTCGCAATAGATACCACATTTGGGTCTTGTTCTGATAACAATTTGTCATCAATATGACTTAATGGAAACTTGATCTTTCTCTGAAAAATAGCTGTTTAAAAACCCTGTAAGATATAAAGCTCAGTAAAAAAGTTACAATAAATTCTATCTATAATAATTCTTTCAGTGCTACTCCTAAGTCTTTTTTCTGTTCCTGAGTCTTTTTTCTCTCTGTGCACTGACTACATTCATGTCTACTGTACCAACAGGTGTGATGCATCAATATTTGTCTTTTATACTGTATTTTTACAGCGCACAATTCTTCACACCTAATTGCGGGCATGCATTGTTCAGGTTTTGGTAGCTGTACTGTTTATTTATGTACCGATTCCTCATTTAATGATGTTAAACTGATCAATGTCAACACCATGATAATAACTACAGCATTGGCCAAGTATAATATGATGTTTACAGACTTGATTCCCAAGGAGTGCAGCTGGGATCCACTGGAGAGAAAACAAGGTCTTCAACAGTGAGCGTCCGTCTGCTGTTTCTTCAAGACTGACATTTGTTGGGAATATGATTTATCAAAGTGCATAATTGTGTTTCTCCAAAGCTTTCATTTCTGCTCCAAACTATTGGGTTGACTTTTCTGGCATTTCATATTAAACAAATTCCCAGCACTGTCAGTGGAAGTGATGCTTGACATTTTCTGATCTGTGTTCCACTGCAAAAATGCAACAGTGAAATGATCCAATCTTATATCTGATTCTGTAGCCCCCAAGGTCAACTTAATCTGCCCCTAAATATTATTACAACTGGTTTAGTAATTTCCTCTTTGCTCTGTTCAGAATAAATATGTTAAATTCAGAGTAATTGTTTGGATAGTTGCATGTTCAGTTCAATATAAACTATACTCTGCAACATATAGGCATGGTTTATATGCAGTGTACTTGGTGAGCATGTGGTCAAGGTATACAACCCTATGCTGTTTAGTTTTTATTATATATAATTGTGTGTTTACCATTCATGCCACTCTTCCTGTATTATGATTTGCTGGTGGACAGAAGCTAGTAGGAGCAGGGAGTTGAGAAAGAAAGTGGAGCAAGCGGCAGCAATTTGTTGAGCTTAAAGGAAAGCGAATGAGAAAGAGTCGATCTTTCCTTCATTCCCCAGCATCGAAAAAAGGCCAAGGTTTGTTTTCATTAATTTCCCTTTTTGTGGTCAGCAGCTTAGCAGTCAGTGGGGTAACTTAGTGTTTGGTCCCAACTGGTTATTAAGTGTCAGTAAAAGGTATAGGAATTTATATTTTTCTTCATGATATTTATTTACATTATTGGCTTAACAAAAAAAGTACTTAAATAGAAAATATATAAGACATATAGGAATTTAGTAAGACAGGGCAGTTAAAGGGATATAAGATCATTATTGTGAATACGACTTTGAAAATGTTTTGAACGGCCAGTAGACTTATTCATAGGGCCAAATCCACTAATGGATTCCGCTGCTTTTGGGCCGCTAAACCTGTGCAAATGAAAGAAAAAGATAATGCACAATTCACAAAACAATTTGGGGAAATAGGGAATATTCAAAAATTCTACACAAATGTGCCTCCTCCTATGCAAATGTACCTTGTTGCAACTACCATCTATTTCACAAAAGACAATTGCCACAGACAGATATAGTGGTGCATTTTACCACCATTGTCTTATCTTAACGCAATGTTTCTCTTTCGCTCTCTTTCTCTTTGTTGCTTGTTGTGAGCTGCATATTATATTGATTTGATATTGAGTTATAGTATGGGCTAAAGTCATGGGTAAGTGGGTTGTGTACTGATATCGGATTTTAAAATGAAACAGTTCTGATGTACTCAAGATTATTCAATAAGGGCTGCACAGTTACACACCTGATATCTGTGTGTAACAGCTGACCTGTATGGATATGAAGCAAATTATAGAACATTCATCACCGTCAAAGCCTGGCCGATTGTCTTAATGAAGCATCCGCGGCACAGTGCGTGAAAGCGTTACATGTGCAAGGTGCCGCCCGAAACTGTGCCGCCTGGGAAAAGATCTGCTTACTCACTTGAAGACAAAAGGAGGGCACTCAGCTACCAAACTTTGTGGGTGTGTAGGGTAAGCATATAATTATATAATTTATTATTTTGTGTGTACATGGTGCTAAAACGGGGAAGATTGTGGGTGCTATTTCTATGCAAATCATGGAGCTATTAGTGTGCGCAATCCATTATTTGTGGATCTGGCCTATAGTCTCTTAAATAAAAGGACCAACTGTTCCACCCTTGGCTGAATATTTCGGGTGGTTTTAGGACCCCATTACTCAAAGTAAGAAAAAGTATGAGGAAATAGGTTTTCAGGACTTATAAAGGTTGTCAAGAGCAAATGAGCTAGAGTAAAGGTAAGGGAGAAAATGCATGTTAAAGTTAGTATATTGGGACATTCCTTTGTTTTGATTGCATCATTGATAACACATTCATTAAAGGGTGATTATACTTTTACACCCGATGAATAGGATGCACCGTGATGTACTGTATTGTGTCTGTCTAGTTGACCACCACTGTCTCACAGATTAGTATGACAATACTTTAAAATGACACACATACTGTGTATCATACTGTACCAAAAAAGATTTCATATTTGGCTTCCAGACAAATATCTACCAGATTTTCAACCTTAAACCCCTGCCAAGTATGTGCCTGTATGAGCTGGATCCAGCCCAATATAAGCTGTGGAGATTGTTGAGGGCCATGTGTGACACTGTGTAGTAGTCTCTAAGTATGTGTGTGTGCGTGTGCATGTGCCTGTGAGTATTCTGAGTTGAATGAGGTTAGTGAAGGAGCAGGCCACAATAGCAGTGTTGGGACAGAAGGCTATAAACAAAACTGTGTGTGGAAATGAATGTGGAAGTGAGGGCAGCAACCATTTTTATTTTTTTCTATAGACTAGTTCTTAAATTAGCCAGGTGAGATGTATACTATAGGATGAATATCTTTCTCTAATCTTTGCAACCTGTGAAAATGCCCAGCTCGTTCTTTACATAACAATAACAGGGCAACAAGCCATGACTGTGTGTGATGACCAAATGAGGCAGAAATCCACAGCAGCTATGCAAACATGTCTGTGCTCCATATGAAATAAACATTTAGCAATTATTTAGCTACATCAACTTCATATGCCTTTATATGAGCAGGAAAACTGAACCCACTGCTGACTGGATCTTGACTGGATCTCAGGTTGTTTGTTAACCCCTACAGGCTTACCTTTAATGTATTTTGTGATATAAAATTCTTGACACAAAATAAGACTATACATATATACAGTACATAGCTGTTCCTAAACGCCAGATGCTGACAATACTGGATGCACGTAGGTCTCCTGGTCCACTGTCAAGCCAAGTTTGCCCCATGGACCTATAAAGGTTTGCCCCTCCCTTTGGAAATATAGCCTTCTAATGACAGAAGTTAACTCCCACTCTTCAAGCCCTGTTAAAGTTTAATAGCATTTCAGCATTTTCTTTCACAGCCTATGTTGAATTCTGAAAAAGATGAATTCTGACACCAGTTTGTCAAAAGAGATCAGGAGGAATTTATTATTTGCTTTTAACACATGTACAGCTACTTTTTTCTGCCATCGCTTCGCTAATTAAACAATGGAAATTATCTCAAACTTTCAAACCGCATCACAATAAATCGAGATCACGTGGTGCTGTAGCTGGGCTCGTGGCATGTCTGGCTTTTGGCCGAACCAGTGTCAGCTTTGCATGAACAAAGAACAGAGGTAGAGGCCATCTTTTAAAAAGATAGGATATTCAATCACTGCAATTACCCCCAAAAGATTGAAAAACAGGCCAGAAGAACGGAAATACACATGGAGGAATGGCAAAGACAATCTTGAAGAATTTTGCTTCATGGTACAATAGACGATGATGATTTAAACACATGGAACCTGAACACACCTCATCTTGTCAGTAATAATCATGAACGTAGCATAGAAATAAAATGTACAAAAGAGAGAGTCAACATGGAAAAAACACAATGTTGCTAAATCCTTGTACATTCATCAGGGCTCATGCATTCAAGACTTGGCTTCCCGCTTGTTTGGCTCATGTGCTACATTTCTCCTAGTTATACCACTTTCCAATGACAATTTAAACCTTTTCATTGCATGTATTATTTTTGTTGTGCTGGGATGTACAATTGCACAGTGAAATGCACTTGAAGTTAATTATTGGTGAAATTGACTTTAGGAAGCACTTTCTTGTAAAGACACAGAGGTGATCAGCAAATTGAGTTGTCCCTGAATAATGAAGGGATTGTGCTGTTGTGCATAACCACACACCACAACAGAGCGCTGAACTGCTAGAGAGAAGCAGGGATTTACAGTAGATTGATCACATCCAGTTGCTGTTATAGACTTGGTATGATCTTCAATTTGACAAAATAAAAAGGTCTTAAGGTCACAACACATCATAGTGTGAACTGTCCTTGGTTTCCTGCTGTCGAAATGTGGCAGCAAGTCTTCTTTCCATATAAATAATGCTAAAAACACAATAGTCTCCTTTCCACTCACATCAGCACTGTCACAAGAGTCTCTAAAAGCCTAGGAGACACATACAATACATCACGTAGCCTGCATACATACAAATATACATATATGTATATACACAAAAAACAAAAACCTCTCCATGTGGAATAATGGAATTTCTGGATCTGAAATCATAATTTCATATAAAAATATATAAAAATCAAAGTAAAAATCAAAGAAGTGTAATCTTAATTGGTGAGAAAAGCATAAACCCCATTGCACTTCCTCTTTGTGATAACAATTCAATGAATCAGTGTCTTTGTGAACACATACCATTTTTTTCTGTCCATGGGATTCACACTCATGTCCAGAGGCCATTTCAAAAGCAGCCACCAGATGAGCTTAATACTGCAGTGTAAAAATGTCCACAGACACAAAGAGAGGAACAAGGTCCTTAGCTCTCTGGCCAGCCAGCGAGGTAACAAGAAAACTACACATCTATCTATCTACACACTAAGGGATCTCCGACTGCAGGGCATGGTAAGTGCACATTCCTATGAAGAGTTCAGTTTACCTTTTCACCCTGATCAGTTCATCGAGACCTGCGTCACTGTTGACATAGAAGGGTGGACTGGTCCTGTCAACCTAGGCACATGATCCAATTCTGTGTATTCCTGTAACACTGCCGACCACTGGAAATACTTCATATAATGCAAATATTCTACCAGGAGAGAGTTAAATGTGCCTGGGTTATGTTTTTTGTCTAAATGTAATATGGTCGAAAACTTGAAACAAAAGCCACTATCTGGGCATTTGTGAAACCTTCTTTCTTATGATGAAAGCAATGATTTCTGAGAATGACAATTCTTAAGTCCCATGAGTTGAGCCAAAGGGATGCTCTATCATGCTTTGATCGGGTTGACTGTCTTACAGTTCTACCTTATATAGTTTTTCAAATGTTTCCATTATATTCTCATCTCATGATCAGGACTGTGGTCTAGTGAGGGCTCCCTGGTGCTGATCATGGATGCTGAGGGCCCCTGATTGACTCCAAAGGGAGAAACAGCTGGTGATCGAGCTGCCAGAGGAGACAGAGAAGGGGAGAAGCTTGGGGACATGGCTGCTGATGAAATGGATCCCTCATGACTGATGGGGGACCTGCGAAGTGAGGCCAAGTGGGGGAATGTCCGTCCAAGCACAGGGACCTTGGGAGGAACTGACATGGCCCCTGGGTGAGCCACTGATGTGATGAGTGGTGGAGGGTCAATTCTGGGTTTGGGATCCACTTTGGGCTTGGGCTGGAAGGGCTGGCGAGGATTTTGGCTCTGTTGGGCAGTTTCATCTTTCAGCCTGGCGATCTCTGTAAATACGTTAGCCAGTGGCTGGAACTGAGGGCACCAGTTGAGCAGGTAATCCCAGTTGTAGCTTCCGCGGAGCTCCTCATCGCTGGCAACGATAGCTGTGAGGGAACCATCCACTGCAGGTTTACCATCCTCAGGGAAGGCATAATCCTTGGGGAGGGAAATGTTGAGGCCGCGGCCTACTCCTAGGTACCCACCACCCTCATCCCTATAGACTGGGAGCTGACCAGACAGCAAGGTCCCACTGACACTACCTCCAAGTTTCTTTCCTTTGAACCAGGTACTGCCCTCCAAAGCTGCAGGCTCACAGGATATATCAGAGAGCTGGTCAGCATCCTGTTGTATTCCAGAGTCTGGTCCTCTGGCAGAGATGTGCTCCTGCATGGATGAGGTGATGGATGCAACACGAGGGTACTCGTTTATCATCCTGATCTCATCATCTTCCGCTGCCTCAGCCGACCCTCTTCCGCTGGAGTGAGAAGGATCCAGAGACCCCCCTCTAGTATAGGGACCACCGGACCCACCCTGATCACCAGCATAGCCTGGCAAGGCCTGATGGTAGATCCTCTCCCCCCCTGGTCCTGATTTGCAATCATCCAATTTCTGCAGTGCAGTTCCTGAGGCAACAGCTCTGTTTCCTGCATCCTGGCCTTTCTTTCTCCTGCGTGACTTGACAAGGAACACTACCAAAGCCAGGACCACGAGCAGTATGATAAAACCAAGAGATGCAGCAATGATGCTAATCAGCAAGACGTTGACATCGGTAGCAATGCCAAAGTTGGTGTTTGTGACATCGATGGAGACCTGGGCTGTAGTGGTACGAGATGCATCTAGAGGACTGTGAGCTCTAACATCCAGGGTCATTAGCCTGGCCTCCCGTTTCGTCCTGCCTGAGCCGCTGCTACTACTGCTGCCTGAACCGTCCAACTTGAGGATAATCACCCCAGTGGTTTTGTTTACATCAAAGTATTGCGAGCTTATGGGAAGAGAATAGAGAACAATACCATCCACCCCTCCATCCTCATCATTTGCCTGGACCTGGCCAATGCTTTGTCCTTTCTTAGCTCCCTCTGGGACTTCAAAGGATAACTCAGAGGACGCAAAGAGTGGGTCATACTCATCCTCACCGGTGACAAACACCTGTACAGTAACAGTGGCTGAATGGTTGCCTGCATCTACGGCCAATGCTACAAAGTTGAAGGAGTTCACCTTTTCAAAGTCAAAGGGAGTTCTGCTTCTGATTTCTCCCGAGTTGTGGTCCACGGTGAAGCTGTCTTTTCCCGCCCCAGACCGCTCCACCATGTAGTACTTCAGTTGGCCAAATACCCCTGTGTCATGGTCTATGGCATGTAGAAAAGTCACCGCTGAGTTAGCTGGTTGGTTTTCTCTGATGCTGGCTGTCAGGACTTCCACAGGGAAGAACGGATGATTGTCATTTACATCTTTGACCTCAATAATGACTGGAGCTAGGGCAAAGTGACCAAGTCCATCTGTGGCCTGGATGATGACAACATGCGTGGACTGGTGTTCACGGTCGAGTGCTTGCTGAAGTCGCAGTGCTCCAGTCCACTGGTCAATGGTGAATAAGTTCACCTCATCACCGGAGCTGATGATATACTGGACCTCAGCATTGGGAGTTGAGTCTGGGTCTGGCAAAAAACAACAAAAGAGTAAAATGAATACCCTTCACAAGCAGAGAGAACTTTTAAAATATGTGGACAAGACGATTTGACCCACCTGTAGCACTAAGCCTTATGATCTCTGTCCCAGCAGCAGCTCCCTCACTCAACGACACAGTATATTCTGCTCTGCTGAACACCGGAGGGTTATCGTTCACATCATCAATGGTTATCACTGCAGCAACACTGGAGCTCCTCTGGGGCACACCGCGGTCGGACACCACTACAGTGAGGTTGTACAGTGGCTTGGTTTCAAAGTCAAGCCCCTCGGCCAACAACAGAGTTCCAACTGTCTGAAAGCCCCGCCCCTCCAGGAACCGCACACTGCTTTCAATCTGGAATGCATTTCCTTCGTTCCCATTAGCAATAGCAAAGTCAAAGCCACAGTTCTCTCGAGAAAGGTCACTGTCAAGGGCCTCAAAAGTCAAAACTGTTGACCCTGGGATGATGTCCTCAGAAACTGTAGCTCTGCAGAGAAAGGAACATTACATATATAAGAAACGCTGTCAAGGTTACACCATAATAATATAATATATAAATAATCCTCTGCATGTAGACTGACCTGTACTCGGACTGGTGAAACACGGGAGCATTATCATTGACGTCAGAGATGTGAACCTGGACAGTAGTGAGGGAGGAGAGTGAAGGTGAGCCTCCATCCCTTGCCTCAATAACGACACTGACTGATGGACGTTCAGGGTCAAACTCGGCTCTGTGATTGATGAACAGGGTTCCTGGATACACAAGAAATTGACCGGTAGTCAGACATTGTGCGGGGAAAGTCACTTTCAAAATGCAATGCATAACATCTAGTGTTACTTTCTCTTGAAACTGGAAACGTATTATGGAGTTCAACTACATCAGACACAAAGCCAAGGTGGTCTACCATTGTTGGGGTCAATGTAGAAACCCTCCTGGGTTGATGACATCACTCTGTAGGTGATCTTTCCGTTCTCTCCAGAGTCCCTGTCAGTTGCTGTTACTGTGACAACTGCACTTCCTGGTGGTGTGTGCTCAGGCAGAGTTACCTTTGGTGCAGATATATTAATAACACATTAGCATCATGGGCACAATAATCAAATAATCCAACAACAGTACAGTAAAAAAGGCACTCTTAGAGCAGAAATGTGCTTTTAATTTTATACTGTAGTTTCTGTTTGTTCTGAGCTCGTGCTCGTGTTGAGATCATTTCCTGTGAGTAAATATTGTACTAACTATTCTCTGCAACCATTCCCCAGTCAGTATTAGGCAGTTAACCTTTTTCACCCCCACAATGTTGAGAATGTACATGTGTTTTGTTTTCATGTCTACAAGTGTAATGTACTCCTTCACGATGAAGTCATCTGCTGAAGAGTACCTGTTTCTGAAGTACTATTAATTCCCTATCATAACTCCGATGGAGTGAAGAAATCAGAAATGTAAACACACATACTGTATATTGTGAAATTCGTCAGGTAGGAAGATTTAGCAATGGACACAATGGATTTATTTCTACACAGTAATCATTGTGCAAATTACAATAGACACAACTTTTACTAGGAATGAGAATAAATGCAGAAACAACTGTGAAATAAAAGAGCATTAACATGCTTTACAAGCCATCCTACCTGATAGAGATCATGGGTGAATGTGGGTGCATTGTCATTAATATCCTCCACCAGTATTGTAATGTTAGCTTCAGTTTGGTGCTGGCTGTCCGTGGCTCGGACAGTCACAGTGTACCACGTCTTCTCCTCAAAGTCCAGAGGGGCGGTGAGTGATACGCCTCCACTGAAACGGTGAATCCCAAACTTGCCTAAGGCGGTGGGGTCTAGCTGCAAGGAGTAGGCTAGGGCCGGACTGGAGTCCACATCGTTACCTGTCACAAGGGTGATCTCTGTGCCAATCAACATATCTGGAAGACGGAGATAGAGATTTAACAAAAACGTTAGTTGTATTCCCCTTCCTATTGACAGAGTTCATTTTTATGTCATTTGTATACCCTTGTACAGCCATTATGTACAACTACTCATCCTTGGCCACACACACACGGTTTGTCTGGTGACATAATTTGTTTCTAAGAGGGTGATGTATTTGCTGATAACTGATCCTAAATAATATACATAACCAGCAATGACAAAGTTCCTAAAAATGCAATCACTTACTCTCTGGGATGCGAATCTCCTTTGGCAAGGGAATAGTGGGGCTGTTGTCATTCTGGTCAACAATGATCACTGTCAATGTGGCAGAACCAGCCAATCGAGGATTTCCTCTATCAGTTGCTGTGACTACTAGCCTGTGGGTGAGCAGAATAAAGAGGTTGTTCGAAAATGCGTCCTTTCTCGTATTACAAATAGTTCTAAAAGTTTATTCTCAGTGTTGGTAGTGATAGAGAAAATATTTAAAAGGAACATAAAAGCGCACACATTTTTTGGATTTTGCACTATTTTTACAACAGAAGCCAACCAAAGGTTATGAAAATGTCACAATGAACAAGAGTTGATTTACGGAGTTTTTAACATACATCTGGCATGCAGATATTGGTTTGCACTGTGTTTATATCTCCAGCAGACTATGTCCATCTCCTCACCAGTTATCTAAATACAATCTAGCTAGTGGAACATGATACATGATGTTTTACATAATAGACTTTTTTCTGTACACCACCACGTAGCAGCGCAAAAAAAATCTATTCTCAAAATGTGCACATGTTTCTGAGGTATTTTTAAAATTCCCCAAAAACAATGGTTATTGGGGAAGATTTATGTAACCACATATCTGTTCTCACTTGGTCTGGGTGAAGATCTCACGGTCCATGATGGCGGCTGTAGTGATGCTTCCTGTCATCGGGTCAATCTTGAACAGGCCACTCATGTCTGATGACTGGATGGAGTAAGTCACCTCACCATTTTGGCCCTGATCCACATCCTCAGCCAACACCTTGGAGAAGGAGAAAGAAAAGGGAAAATAATGGCAGAAGGATGAGAAGTAATTTTACCCCCCAAAAAATCAAGAAAACCTGTATGAATTTGTAGTATTTACTATGCTGTTTATTTATATTTGGAAGTACCTGTATGATTGGCATTTCATATCCCTGTGCTTCTCTCATGTAGGCCACGTAATTCTTCAGCTGGAAGCGAGGAAGGTTGTCGTTAACATCCTGCAGGATCAAGTTGATTGCCATGAAAGACGTGGAGGACACAGTTTCAGCTTTCACAACTAGACGGAGTTTGGGGGTATCTTCAAAGTCCAGACCCCTTGAGCTCTGTACCCTGATTTCGCCTGGGTGACAGATCACAGATATAAGCAGAACATTAGGATTTGAAGATCATCAAATCACAAGTTAAACTGATACATTTATGTTCTAAAAGATTTTAAAATCCACATCTATTAAACAATCTATAATACAAACTGGGATTCACATTATACAAAAAAAAGTGTTTTATTGTGAGGTTCACCTGTTGAGGAGATGATAGTGAAAGACTGCTTTCGGTTGCCACTGAAGATGCTGTAGCTGATCCCCCTACGTGTGCCATCTGGGTGTTGGGCCTGAGCCTGAGCTATGGCTGTGTCTGAATTTTTAAGGAGAACAGAAAAAATAGTCTTTAACTGTGACAGCAGAAATATCGTCAAAGTGTATGGAGGGACACATTGACTGATGTGATTAATCTCATCCCTAAGAATACTGTTTAATGTCAAGACCTCTTTCAGCGTTCTCCTGTATGCTGACGTCTCTGGCGTTCCTAGAGAAGCGAATGCCGCTGTACTCCACCTCCTTGACATAGATCACCACCACTCCCTGTGCAGACTGAGCCGGACTGCCCTGGTCCATGGCCTCCACTATGAGGGTCCTCTGAGCCTGAGTCAGATCCCCTAGTGGCACAGTGGCCTGGATCTCCCCAGTCAGGGAGTTGATGCTGAAACCCTTCACAGGCATGGCGAAACGATAAAACACAGAACCGTTGGCTCCAAAGTCTTTGTCCTCTGCCTTCATGGTCGCCAGAACCCGATGGGTGCGACTGCTGGACACTTCTATAACCAACGGATCCTGGATGAAGAAGGGAGTGTTGTCGTTGACGTCTAGGACGGTGACTGTCACCTAGAAGGAAGGAAGAAGTCATATGTGTTTGAAGTGTAACCTTTTTTTGCAAATCTTTTTTTTTTAAATATTTTTTTAGGTGTGTTCACCTTTATTTGATAGATTTAAAGCACATAGTTGAAATGGGGAGAGAGAGGGAGAAGCCATTTAACAGTTAACGGCCCGGGACGAGTCGAACCCCAGTCCTCTGCGACAACGATTTTTGCCTTAATGTTAAGCGCTCCACTGGTGAGCGGCCATTTTTGGCTTATCTAATTGGCATTCATGATACTCAAACAGTAAAACACTAATTTAGAACTCTGAGGTTATTTTAAACAACTAATCACTTAAACTTAACCCCCTATATTTACCTGAGCAGAGGTATTCATGGGTGCAGCAGGTGAAAGGTCAACAGCAAACACCTGGAAGCTGTATGACGCTAATTTTTCACGGTCCAGAGGTGCCGATGTTGTGATAACACCGCTGTTCTCATCCACAGCGAATGCTCCGTGAGCTTCACAGCTGAGGAAATAAAGAACCCTCCCGTTCTGTTCGTCATCCGCATCTACTGCTGACACCTGGGGAAAGATGAATCATTTTTTAATTATATACAGTATCGCAGTGGAGAAAGCACAAATACTGTCTATCTGACCATCTAAATTCCCACGTCTACTTACCTCCAGTACTTTGGAGCCCTCTGCAGCATCCTCTGACACTTCTGCAGAGTAGCTACCTTTGTTGAAAACTGGACTGTTGTCGTTGACGTCCAGCACCTTGACATCCACTGTGACAGTAGCGCTGAGGGAAGGGATGCCTTGGTCCTTAGCAACCACCTCCAGAGTATATTCAGCCCTCGTCTCCCTGTCTAAGCCACGTGAGGTGGACAGGGCTCCTGTGCTGCCGTGGATGTGGAAATCTCCATCAGGGTCCCCAGCTGAAATGGTAAATGGATTCCACTTATATAGTGCTTTTCCCTGTTCTTTCACAGACCCAACGCGCTTTACAATGGTTTGTACACATTCACCAAATCACACACACATTCATACACCGATAGCAACAGCTACCACGCAGGGTGCAAGTGCAAGCTAACTATCGGGAGCAATTTAGGGTTCAGTGTCTTGCTCAAGGACACTTCGACATGTGGCGGGGAGACGGCGGATCGAAACATCAACCCTGCAACCCAGTGGATGACCGCCCTACCCGCTTCGCCACAGCTGCCCGATCCAAAGAGGAGTTCATGTGGCAGAAGATAATTCTGAGTCTTCAGTAGATTGAGTGTTAAAAGAAGGCTAGAGAGTAGAACATCCGTGCCAACTCAGCACTTAAGTCAAAGTTTGAATGTGCTCCAGACAGGTAGGGGAGAACGGGGTAATTTGTCAGATGGGTTGGATGTCACATTCGTTATATCTCGCCACCAGAGCGCGCTAGCTCTGAAATGTTGATATAAAAAAGGTCCAGAATTGGGATCAGAGGTCACATACATAGACTTCCTTGGAGGAAGACAGCTGCATTTCAGGTGAGAGGATGTTTTGTGTTTTTCATGTCAAATTCTAAATATTTTGCTTCTCAGTATTTTTCTTCTAGGCTTTTACACAATGGGTTTATAACAAAACACTTGTTACCCTCAGAAAGTGTGAAGGGTAAACTATAGTTTAGATTGTGGTTAGCAAGCTAATTAGTTGTCAGATGGTTGTTGGCCTTGATGCTAGCAAGAAATTCAAGTTGGGGTTGGTCGTCAAATTTTTTGGGGGGTTGGTTGTCACATGTTATCTCAAGGCTGCAGCCAGAAAAGGAACCCAATAACGAAAGAAATTGTCAAGCTGTATCCTCACTGACACCCCAGAGAAGGAAAGAATAGAGCAGGAAAAGGCAGTTAGCAAGCAAAAGAAAAAAGGGCAACAAAATCAAAACAACCCAGTGCATCCCAAACTAGACCAGCTGCCAAGGCTACA
The DNA here is from genome assembly GCF_949987685.1 of Ammodytes marinus. Lineage (NCBI taxonomy): Eukaryota > Metazoa > Chordata > Actinopteri > Uranoscopiformes > Ammodytidae > Ammodytes > Ammodytes marinus. Next base: position 14,676,716 of record NC_137218.1, read on the forward strand.
GAACGTTATGTAGGCCTATTTGTCAACTTGACAATGCAATTAAACATTCAAATTTGGTTCTGCCTCCTTGCCTTCTTTTTAAGATTTTTCCCATTAAGATAACATTGTGACAAACAACCCCATAGTGTGTGACAACCGACCCCTTGATGGGGTTGGTTGTCACAATGTGTCAGAGTGTCTTTGATGGTAAATTACTTCTTCATTACAATAAGTTGGAAAAAAAGAGAGACACACATTTCTAGCCAACACCTTAAGCTTCAATTTAATGTAGGAATGGCTATTGACAGATGTTTTGGTGATGAGCAATTCTCACTAGAGTAAAAAGTGTGCCTACTTACCCCGTTCTCCCCTATATGGAATGTTGTATATTTGAAATAAGACAAAACGCTGTCAGGAGCGTGCCTGGGATAACTGTATGCAGATTTGATTTTTTCATAGGGTTGGGAGAAAGCTCTGTCAAAAGCAATAAAATGGTCGAAATGCTATTGCATCCCATTGCTACAAGTTAAGTACCAAATCTACTCAGGCCAACTTCAAATATCGCTAAATATTGTCCAAGCATTCCTGATGGTTAATAAAAATGTAATTTATAAGCATTCATCACACTCATACACACTGAGCACCAGTTGTAATAATCTGTCAACATTCTATAAATGTTTGTACTTGGCCATTGCAAGCCAGAAAATCAACAGAAATGATAAAAAAAAATCCCCGTCCGTCCAAAGATATTGTTATTTTCAACATTCGACACACCCTGAAACAGCAATTACAGCAATTGTGGCGAACTAAATCGCTCTTTAAAATCCATTCTAATAAAAATACTTGGGCTGGACAGTAAATAGTGTTTCTCACCAGTGATCCTGTACTCTAGCTCTCCTCCAGGGCCTGAGTCAGGGTCTGTGGCCTTGAGAAAGCAAAGCTCTACAGGGGCCTGGTTCTCTGGCACCTCCAGTCCATACCATGGCCTCGCAAACACAGGGGTGTTGTCGTTCACATCCTGCACCTCCACACGCACCACAGTCTTGGCAAAGTTAGGGGGCAGCCCTCCATCTCTGGCATACACTGAGAAGAGATGTACATTTTTTTAGATGATGTGAAGTTGGATCCCATTGAAAATCCTCTGTATGGACTTGAGCTGATCTTTGGAATTAAAGGTGGAGTCATTGATTCTGGAGGATGCTTGTTGTCAAAATCTGTTTTTAATCAAATCAGTGAATATCTCCACATGGTCCGCCAACTGTTTATACTGTGTGCGCACTCGAAAAATCTAATGTGAATACGCAGCCATAAGCTCTGGACACGGGCTTATTGTTAGCTACAGTGGACCCCAGTTGTTTACATACTCTTTGTATACTTACAAGTTTACAGAGCCTTAGCTGTGTATTAGCAACATGTTTATTCCAGCGCACGCACAGTACGGACAGGCAGCGGATCGTGAGGAGATATTCTGATTTTGACAAAAAGTTATTTTGACAACAAGCATTCTCCAAAATCACTGACTCCACCTTAAAATATGACAAGTCAAAAGTAAGACAATGGGTATTGAATTACCAGTGAGTGTGTAGTGGTTCTGTTGCTCTGTGTCCAGTTCCTTTGTGGTGGTGATGACTCCTGTCACAGGGTTGATGACGAAGCCTTCCTCTGTCACACCTCCATATGTCACTTGGCCATTAACACCTGCATTTAAACAGACACAAATGAATATAGAATACAAGAAAAATAGACTACATTAAATGGAATAAGGCAGGGAGATTGATGAATCTAAAGCTGCATAGAGCCTCGTGCAAATCCTAATGAAAGCTCCAAAAACAAAAACAGGCTCTTGGCCATGACCGTAACCACACATTTTCATTAGCCTGAACTTGTGGTTTGGTATGGGTTTAAATTGATTTGGTTTCTCAGAACCATTTACACGGCTCTACTGTTTAGCTCTCTGGCATTCCTACTGGAGGCATGTGTGCTGTGTACATCAGTTCTACCGTTTTTCTCATTCTTCCTGCAGAGAATTTTGGAACCTTATTTTTTTATGATCTCTATAATCTTGACTGTCCTCTTTGATTTACATTATCCATCATTCTTACTGGCCAAAGGAAATAAATGTGTTCCGGCGATGCTCATAGTGAATCTGCAGACATTACTATGACATTTTGTACAATCATCAGGTATGTGTTTCCTAAATTGAAAATACGATGTTTGAACGAACCTTGGTCCCGGTCAGTGGCAGTCACTGTTAACACTGTTGTTCCTGGTCCTTGGTTCTCCATCACCTGAGTCTCAAACTCTGCTCGCTGGAACACCGGCGCCTCATCATTCACATCAATAACCTGAACGCACAGCACCTGAGTGGTGGAAAGCTGTGGTATCCCATGATCCTCTGCTACTATGGTTAGATTGAAGACTTCCTGCTCTTCTCTGTCTATTGCTTTAAGGATGGAGAGAGAACCTAGGAGAGGAAAGGAGAGAAAAATGTTCCTAAACCTTTCCTTGATTACATCATTTAAAGCTCCCATATTATACACTTTTCGGTTCTATTATACACCATATTATATGGTCTTAGTGGTCCCTAATACGTTTTTCTTTAATTGTTTGCTGAAAAAAACTTTCAGATAATTTATTGTACTATGCTGATGTTCAGCTAATCTCACAATGGCCTATTTTTTAAAAAGAGCTGCAGCTCCCCTCGTAAATATACAATCTTTGAGCTGCCCCCGCCCCCTGTCCGGAAGCGAAGCCAGATACGCCTCGCCCTCTGTCTGTCAGGGCCGTGGACCAATAAGAAATAGGGGTGTGGGCTGCACAGTGGAAGCTTCTGGCTTTCCAGTTTGTGAGGTCAGAAAAGGGGAAAATTCTGACTGGAGTATATTGGGGGGGAGGGGTGGGGGTTTCAGAAAGGGGGAGAGTGAGAACAGGAGAGATTGTTATTTTTTTAAATATTTTGGCAGTCTCTAGGCACACCGTGGACCCATGGATATGTTAGAACACATTTAAAAAGTGCATTTAGCATAATATGTGACCTTTAAATTCTCTTTTTCAGCTGGATTTTTTTCTTCTTGAATCGTGTGTAGGACTTTGTGTGTTTAAATAAATAGATTATTATTTTTGAACGTATCATTTTGTGTACCTGAGAGAGGCAGTATTTGTATACCCAGAGGACCAGTAAAAACAAAACCTTTACAGCTTTGCTTTATAAGAGTTTCCACAGCAAGCGAGAGACCACTGTTACCTCATGCTCGCAGCTATTCCATTCTGGCACTTTGGCAATGCATTCAAATCATTGTACTGAACATGCCTGGTCATTGCAAAGCAGAAGGTCAAGCATGCAGGCAAATGAAAGCAGAATCCAGACTACAATTTGGAACTGCATAGAGTAGTTTCTACTGGATAAAAGCCTCAAAATGCAAAACACATTCAACATGTGAGGCAGAGGATTCCATGTTCTTGTGAGTTTTTGCCAAACCCAGATAGATGCAAAACATTTACTATTTCATCTTCCTGTGCAGCCAATGTACCGTTACTGATACAGTATCATATGATAAAAGGTTCTCCAAATACAAACTATGTCCAACTGAATTTCTGAGAATTGAGCATAATATAAAGCACAGATACATTTTTTACATTTATTGGAGTGCTGCAGTCATAAAGAATGGTATCTCAGATTTAGGTATTTTACTTAAATAATGGAACAAGTCAATTAATAATATAATGTCTGTTCTCAAACACAGTGAAATAACATGTTTTATTGTAGTTTGAAGCTACATGTGAATAAATTAACGGGACTTAAGAAAGAAACATTAGCGTTTAAGTGGTTAATAAAACTAGCAGTAAAGCTGCCGTAATGGGAAATAACATAAAGTTCATGTTGGCAGAGCAGACATAGGCTACAATTCATAAGATGTAATCAGGCTAACGATATCCCCCACATTGGCCAGGCAGTTTGGTTAATGTCTTCCCAATTCAATGCTAATCTGCTATTACAGCTATTATTAACCACAAGCTTAACACCACACAGTCTGAGAAACAAACCAGAAGTGAAATCAACCCGCGCTAATACAGCAGTCACTTGACAGTAATGAAGTAGAGATTTTCTTCCATCTGGAGGCTGCATCAAGTGTCTGTCGTATGGCTCCTAATCCTACCTCAGTCAGAGCTGAGCGCGCCCACACCAACCGGCTCCAATGATGATGGAGAGATTACACATACATAAGATTTCAAAGGCCACGTCCAAAACTCAAATCGGTTCCCATGAACAAAATCCGTCAAGAAAAAATCCCTAAAGCAATATTCACGTGAAATATTGCTCGGAGGCTGTGAAAGACTGTCTAGTAAAGGAGGTTATGAGGGTTATGAGTGTTTCAGCAGTTGAGACCCAGTCGCAGCGTTTTTCAGACGGTAATTGCGATCTTTTGGAAAATTTTGTTCAACCGAGGGACTTCTATGACGGATGCTAGTTATCTATCAATCATGAAACCCCACAGAAAAAGGCCCACATACTGCTACCCCTGTGTTAAATCATTCAAAGCAGGATTGTGAATGCACGGAATGATGTGGTGAATTTTTACCCTAATCATTTCTTGATGGAGTGTAAATTGGGTATTTATGGGAAATCCCCAGTCTCCCCATACCCCTGTTATATTATTGTAACAGTATGATACTCTTAGATGTTGCGTCTCGCCCTAAAAATAAGCTCACCAGTGTTGGGGTTCAGACTGAAGCGACCGGCGCTGTTTCCCGTCTGGATTCTGTATGAGACTCGGCCATTTTCTCCTTCATCTTCATCTCGAGCCATCACATACAGAATTACAAACCTGTCATTAAAGGAACACACAAAATGTCAGATTATTACAAACATGACAACCACTTCCACTTGCCCTAAGCCATGACATAAAATGCATTTTGGTTATTTTTCAAGAGGCTTCTTGGATGTTCTTCCTTTGCTGCCTGATGGACAAAAGCTGACAAAGAAGCAACATAATTCCGCTTTAAAGGTGGGGTCAGTGATTCTGAAGAACGCTTGTTGTCAAAATCTATTATTGTCAAAATCAGTGAATATCTCCTCACAATCCGCAACCTGTCCGTACTGTGTGAGTGCTGAAAAAGAAAATCCACTGTTAACACACAGCCTAGGCTTTGTGAATGGGCATGTTGCTAGCTACGATAGGCCGCTTCGTTTACATACCCTATGGTTACTTAACAGTTTACAGAGCCTAGGCCTTGTATTAACAGCAGTATTCTTTTCAGTGCACATGCTTCAGGTCATGCGTATATATTCACTGATTTTGACAGAAAAGTGATTTTGACAACAAGCATTCTCCAAAATCGCTGACTCCACCTTTTAGGCTTTTAAATCACATCACACTGTATAAGGCCACGCACCCTACAGGCTGATCCTCCATGACGCTGACCGCAGACGGAGAGCTGAACACCGGAGCGTTGTCGTTTTGGTCCGTCACAAACACTCGGGCCGTGACAGATCCCCAGCGCCTCTGAGCAGGATCTAATGCCTGGTCAGTTGCTCTCACCACCAGGTAGAGGGACGGTGTGGACTCACGGTCTAACTTCAGCCCCAGGGTCAGCACTCCACTAGAGGGGTCCAGGGTCAGCAGGTCTGGCGTGTCAGGCCACAAGTGCTCAATAGAGTAATGTAGCTTACTGTTAGGTCCACTGCCATCCTATGAAAAGGAAAACGGCTTAATTAGACATTCAGCGGAAATTTTGATCCAGCAGGAAGAAATACTTAAAATTACAACTGTGAAGTTTAATTCTCAACCTTGGAAACCCAGTAGATTATTTTTCAGAGCTCTCATCCACTAGCCTGGAAATCCAGTCCTGCCGCTAGGCGGTGGCAAATTAAATTTGCTGCGCCTGTTGGTCTCGACACTCTCCACTGAAGCTCATTAAATATGTCAAGAAATCCTGAGCTACCAATCAAATCGTTCTTTCTGATATGGGCGGGCCAGAGCCTTATGTATGGTGTTCAGGCGTGCTCAGGGGCAGACATAACCGGATGATGACAGTGCTGTGCCGTGCTGTGCATGAGGCGTCGAAGCCGTGATAGTAAACATCAAAGATGGCTGCGGATATGTTGTTTGAGTTTGAGACGGCTTTGGCCTCAACCCTTTACGATTTGGAAGACGGCACTCAAATCTTGCATTAGCAAGTAAGAGGAATGTTCTGTTTTGCCGAATGACCACAGCAAAAGTTTAATTTAACAGTTAATCCCGCTGTTCGCTAAATGAACGGGGTTTAATACGTTACGTTGGTCATTGCTCTGATTGGTTGTAGTGCTATCCAATTGCGTGCAGCGGCATTTGAAATGAGTAGGAGCCGCCCTTTGAGTTGGGAATTACTATTTATCGTGGCCAGACCCTCTATCGTTCTAGATATGGGTCTGAATTTCCAGGTTACTCATCCACATCCTTACTAGCTCAAACTGTGAGATGCAAAACTTGAGTTGAGAACCCCTAGTAAAGTTAATCTTGTCAAACTTAAAAAAATCTAATAATTCAGCAGCCCTGATGTATGGTGTTAAAATGGTTTGACACGCATTAATCCCTGGTAAACATTGTAATAACTTTTCTTTAATGGAGAATATATTCTACACACCTGATCCAGGGCCTGGAAGGTGTATATGGACGCCCCTGGCTCTACGTTCTCTGGGATCACTATGGTAACAGGATCTTCGGTGAACTGGGGTGCGTGGTCGTTGCTGTCCTGCACGTGGATGTCCAGCTGCACCAGGTGGCTGCTGGGATACGCCTGGGAGAAGTCGGACACCTCCACTTGCAGTGTGTACCTGGAGCCCTTCTCATAGTCCAGCTCGCGTACCAGGTACACGTCGCCCTTTAAACGGTCCACCATGAAAGTCCCTTCTCGGTCCGTCCCCCCGACTAACAGGTAGGTCACTTGGCCTTCCAATATGGCCGACTCTTGCTGGTCATGTGGGCGGACAGAGCCCACGATGGAGCCCGGAGCAGCTCCCTCCACCGTGTTCAGACTCATGGAGAGTGTGTTGGGCTTTGGGTTGGATCTGGAGGAGCTGAGAACCTGAAGCAGAAGGGAAGCTATAGGGTCAAGCAAGGTTCCTCTAAATCTCAGCATTTCTGGTAAAAAAAAATTCAACTAATGGTGATGATTCACATTGTGTCTTGGAGGTCATCACAGTGAAAGCTTTTCCAATCTATAGTATTATTTCAACCATGCATATAATAAAAAATGTCAATGTGGTGTTGTATACGTTTTGTAACTGGATCTGATTGCCTTTTGTATTGTGCAGACAATGCAGCTATGTGGCTCTCACCCCAGCCAATCCCCGAACCTAGCCTTGGGCTGAAGTCTGTTTCTCTTTTGTTATGACTATAATAACCCTCACAGGCATTCTTATTGTGCATGAAGACATTATGTACAATCCTTCCCGTAAATATCTTTGACACTGCGGCATCAGGCTTCAAGATGAGCGTCAGGGTTTGTGACCTGTGACACTAATTAACAGTATAATGGGAGAGGTAAAATGTAGATTGTCCGGTCCAAATAATGCAGAACAATAAGTTTAGTATCCATATGCAGCAGTCCGGTCTGGAATAGGAAACAAGTGCGTGCCAATGGGCATTTGCTATGCTGAGCATCCGCCTCCGGACTCTGTGTTGTTCTGGGACAGATCAAAGAGCTCCGACGATAGCAAACAAAAGCAGATTTTAACAAGCTCTGGTTTCAACATTCAAATCTATAAATGCACTATCCCTCTCTTTCGTAAGGCTAAAATCTGCTGCAATGAATTGCATATTGTCTGGTTTCTTTAACAGCAAGGATAGACCTAGAAGAAGAGAAAAGTGCTGTGGATAATGTGGATGATTTAGCCACATGTGCCAACCCTATGTGCAGACATTTGCAGCTAAAATGCTTCACAAACCACATGTCCAATCGAATGTCCACCTGTTACTAACTCCTATTTTTATTTTGGTCTGTGTTTCGTTGCAGTGACGCTGCAAGCGAGTGAAACTCATTGATTTGATGCATTTAATTGAGTACAGTTACATTAACTCTTGAGAGTTTTTGAGTCCTTTTCTCGAGTACATACCAGTGTTTCAGCAATTTTTTATGTGATGCCAGAACCGTGCTGTATAGTACTATCTGTACTTTTCACTGGTTTTTCCCAATGCCTCTTCCTATGCAAGCTGTTTAGTGTGTGTATACTTCTGTGGTCATGGTGTACAACAATATCCCTGGCCTGTGTCTGATTTTTACCCACAGCTTTGTGAAATGTTATCTCAAAATCATTATGTGGAAATGTTACCTCATGCGAGTGTTTGAATGTGTAGTTACAAGCGTGCGTCTGTGTCCGTGTGCGTGTACGTATCACTGCTGCCTTGCTACCGTACAGTGGTATATTCCCTTTCTCTCTCTGTGTGATTCGATGCAGCTGGCCCTCATCAAATCTCATCTGGGAGCATTTGATTCCAAGGTGCCTGTTTCCCCTCTGCCTAATCTCAGCGTCGCACAGGGCGAAAAAAATCTGAAGGCAAGCACTCCCCGCTGTAATTAGCATCCTTTTCCTTTGTGAAATCACATCGTATAAAAAAATAAAAAACACTGGGCTCAAAGCTTCACACAGTCAAAGCAACCCACCACCCCTCTCTATCTCTCAGTCCCTCTGTGGCAGTGTTTTCTTTCTTTTCCCTGCTGCTGAAATCCCGATATTGTACGTTGATATGCAGGATTGACCCTGGTACAGAAAGTTCAGGACAATAACTCATACCAGACCATGCTCCCCTCCTGCAGCTCAGGGTTTCTCACCTTGGGCTTTGGTTACTCTGCTAACCTTTGGAGCAGGAAACACACACTAGATTGGATAGATGCTTTTATTTGTTTAGGCACAGTTTCAGTTTCTCTCCTTTCCCCATATTTACCTCCCTTTCCAATTCCTCCGACAGTTATACTGTTCACTTTGTGCGCAGTTTGAGGAAATTACTCGCAGCGAGGAATGCAAAAAAAAGTACTGAGGTAATGTGTATATGTGACAGGTTTAGGTTGGGTCACCAGATTTTGGCCTTTGTTTCCCATTGCCTGCCGCCAAATGGAGATGCAACACTTCCCAATGTACAGATTGTGTTTACCTGTATCTGTAGCTGGCAGGTGGAGCTGAGGCCTGGGGTGCCGTGGTCAGCAGCCGTCACAGTGAAGGCGTACACTTCTCTCTCGGCCCATCTCAGAGGGGAAGCCGTTCTCAGCTCACCATTGGTTGGGTTCAAGGAGAAACGCTCTGCTCTGGGGCCTTTAGAGGATGCAACAGGTATTGGGAATCAGCACAAAGGTTTGTTTATTATTTGTCTATTTTAGCATACTATAATGTCAAACGTATGATTGTCTGTTGTTTGTATTTTATGTTTAGGACCCCGGTAAAGATAAGCTTGCACTTTGGTTTGTTGCTAATGGGTTTACTTATAAATCAAATCAAATCAAATGAGGATGGAACACTATATGCACAATCTCTAACACCTGGATGGGTTTTTCTGAAATGACAAGAGAATCATTGTGAATGATGTTGAAATGTAACAGCAGGAGGTTATATGACACTGACCTGATAAAGAGTAGTATACGGTCCCATTCTCTCCCTCGTCTGGGTCTTTAGCTGTCACTGTCCCAAGGACTGTTCCAGATGGAAGCCCCTCCATCACCTACAATAGAGTAGGATTATTAATGATATCTTTTTCCAACATATTTTGCCTTTACTACTATAATACAGAATCTTGCAATTATTATGTTTATTCCTATTCCTTATTTGGCTTTGCTTCCTTTCTAGCACCATGATGTATTACAAGTAAACAGTGACTTTTGGCTCATACTGTAGATCATAGTAGTATTAGACTTTACAACCTTGGAAAAATGAAAAGTGACTTGAGGAAACAGTTAATAATTAATTATATTATTCATTATTAATAATCTCCCAAAGCAGCTATCAGATCTGTTATCTGCCCTCAGCTGGTCTGGTCAAATCTCCATTGATTCTCACCTGAAGCAGCAGCTCCCCGTCCGGCCTGGCATGAGTGAAAGTTGGTGCGTGGTCGTTTTCATCCAGCACAGTGATATGAGCGGTGCCAGTGGCGCTGCGGGGAGGCGTGCCCCCGTCCTGCACCACCACAACAAGCTGGTAGCTGGACTGCTGCTCTCTGTCCAGGGCCAGGCGGGTGCTGATCTCACCTGAAGAAAAAGAGTAGAAGGACTTAGCTTGCATTGCTTGCTATAGTTAGTGAGTAATTACACAGTTAGTTTATGTTTAACAACAGCAAATTATTAATTCCTTAGTCCTCCAGTGTGACACAATCGCAAACTGCTTTTAGGGCACTATTAAAGGAGAAGTAAGTGATATGGTCCTTTTAGCTAACTTCCTGTCAGTGACTGCAGTTAGCGGTCCCCTCCCTCCTCCATACGTCACCACCCGATGAACGGGAAGCCTTCTTCGTCAGATAGTGCCAGAATGGAGCTCAAACTGACACAGAGAGCCGCCTCTTTATAGCGCTCTGTCTCCTGATTGGATAAAAACGAGCAGGATACTCAAAATTGTATCTGGCAATCACTGCAAAGCTGAATGACTGGGAGCTTTGGATGTAGAGTGAACACGCATATTCCCCCCAAAATATCACTTACTTCTCCTTTAATGTTCTAAATTGAAATAAAAGTCACCGCGTTTATCTTCACCTGTTTGTGAGTTAATCTGGAAATGCCTGTCCATGTGTAGGAGCCTGTAGGTAAGGCGAGCGTTCAGTCCGGCGTCTCTGTCTGTGGCAGACACTCGGCCGAAGCCTGTGCCTGTCAGCAGGTTCTCTCTGACGGCCAGGAACACCCTCTCCTGGCTCAGTCTCGGCGCGTTGTCATTCTCGTCGGTGACCGTCACCCTGACCGTGGCGCTGCCCGTTCTCCCCACGCCTCCCAGCCCTGAAGTGGCTAGAACGGTCACCATAAACATGTCTTTGACCTCTCGATCCAGTGAGCTGCGTACAAAGAGCCAGCCGCTGTCCGGCATGATGCCAAAACCTGCAGCATCTCCGTCGGGCCTGAGGCGGTAGGAAATGGAGGAGGCTGAAGACGAAGATGAGCTAGTTCCAGCGTTCCCAGAAGAAGCCTCTCTGTTGAGCGCCCGGACCTGGAGGAACCGTGTGTTGAGAGGCGTGTTCTCCCGTAGCTCCACGCGATAGGTCAGCGTGTCAAAGTTGGGGCCTTGAGCGTCTTGCGCTTGGATGTGGACCACCAGGGTGAAGGTGGAGCTCAGCTGAGGCGCGCCGCCATCTTTGGCCACCACCTGAAGGTCATAGCGCGGGACACTTTCGTATGACAGACCGCCTATCAGACGCACCTCCCCGCTGCCCCGGTCAACACCGAATGTCCTCTGGCCACTGCTGCCCGCGGCCCCGGCAGAGACCAGGTCGAAGCTGAGCTGACCGTTATGACCCGAGTCCTTGTCTGTGGCCTGAATGGTGTAGATGACGGTCCCCATTTTGGTGATCTCGGGTAAAAGCAGAGACTCCGATGAGGAGGGGAGGAAGGTGGGCGCGTTGTCGTTGACGTCCGAAATGGTAATTCGGACGCGGCTGGTTCCGTACGCAGGAGGAGAGCCAGAGCGTGCCTGGATCTCAAGGTCCAGACTGGAGCAGGTTTCATGGTCCAGAGGAACGGCAGAGCGAATGGTTCCAGAGGCGCTGTCCACCATGAAGTAACCATCAGGGTCCCCGGAGGAAATGGAGAAGAAGATATCCTTCGAAACACCTGAGAGAGACAGCAAATGAAACAACATGTAAGTGGGAGAAAGACGGTGACACACACACACACACACACACACACACATATACTGTCACAATTTAAAAGCAAGGATGGACAGAAAAATGTGTGCTAATTGTCCACAATAATATAAAAGAGTTTCAATATATTTTACACACCTGCCGATTATCCACTCCATGCTAATTAAATACGTGCCCGACTTCACAACAGACTTTCAGAAGAAAGTGATGTGTTTGGGATGTTTATTTCTCAGGAGATAAAATTACTCAAAGCCTTGTACACTTACACAGACAGAGTTGAGAGCTAAGATAAGTGTTTTTCTGTGTCTACTACACCGCTGAGAACACTTCATTCTCCCACCACTCCCACACAGAATTACAGCTCCATCCAAATCCATTTCTCCATCATTAATACTATGAGAGAGAAAATAAAAGTCTGGCCACAGTGAAAATAATCCCCAGTGAAGCCTACGCTGCGTGATGGATGTGATTTTTTTTAATGGAGTGTATGCTCTTGTTGCTTGCGTATTTGTACAACCCCTGGAACGAGAGGTAAGACATCATAGGCTCTCTCCAGCCCATTAGTGCACATGTTTTTGCCCTGGTACTTGTCAGAAAGATGAAACAAAGTAAGGCTCATAAATTGTGTACAATGGATTGATCAAAGTGGGCAGATATTGAGCTGTTGAAAAAAATACTTCATAAGAAGACTCATTACCTGTCTTTGTAGCAGCACGCACCACTCCCACTGCCGTCCCCCTGAGAACGTCCTCGGACACAGTGAAGAAATACTGGGCCTGTTCAAACACCGGAGACGCCACGGAGCCGCCTACTACGCTCACGTTTACCCTGGCATTGACCGGCGCCTTCAGGCCTGCGCCATCCTCGGCTGATATCACCATGGAGATCACTGTGTTGGCTTTGCCGTGGAGCGAACGAGAGAGAGAAATGACACCTGGAAATAATAAAAGATGAGTAGAGAATTAGAGGAATTAGTCTATACCATATTCTTTTAACTCTCCAAAGCAGATGATTTTTCACTACAGTTGAAACATATTTTTGTGCGGCTGTTAGTAAACACACACACGCATGCACGCACGCACACGCACACACACACACAAACATATACCCGTTATAGACGTACTGTGTCACAGACACATACCTGTGTCCTTATTGAGAGTGAAGAAAGCAGAGCCTCCTCCCTGCACCGTGCGGTAAGTCACCCTGCCGTTCTCCCCAGCATCAGGGTCGTTCGCTGTTACCTTGACGACGGAGGTTCCCGGGGCACTATGGGTACTGAGACTCACTGTGTACAGGACTGGATAGAAGGTGGGATGGTTGTCATTGATGTCCACCACTGTGACGCGCACTTGGGCTACTGAGCTCAAACCACCCTGCAAGAAACAAAATGAATGAAAAATGTTTGAATCAAAATATAATGTGAACAGAGTAAACAAGGTCACATCAGCAGGCACATATCTTGCACTGCTATTATGGAATTATGGATAGAATACTCTATTGAGACAGAACGGAGGCTAAATCATAAGAAATGCTATTTTAGTTAAACCACATCCCTCCTCCCTCCCTTTCCTGCACTGTATATCCCCGAAGACAGCATTGAGTTTCTTTCCAATCCCCTTGGTGAAAAGCGACAGTCCAGGACTTTCATGTTATGAAAAACTGCGACAATAGATTTATGTCGCGCTGTAAAGAGGAAACAGCTGTTACGGAACACAGAAAGATGAGTTTTTTCCTCAGTTGAAGATCCCTGAAATATGGAGCCAATCAACCGGTGTTGTTGTTCACATTAGTGCAGGTGTGGGGGGATACATTGTTGGGGTTGGGTGGTAAATTATAGACCTACATTCAATCTTTACCTTAAAAGGGGTAAAAGAAGACAATTAAAAGTACCCATGATACTTTTAATATATTCATACCGATGCTTATGTGTGTGCATGGGTCTACTGCAAGAGCAAACTAGGGTGCAAATGTGTTCAAGTAAGGCATCATATTTTACTTAAATGGTACCCCACAGTGAAAGCGCATTAAAACTGACCATTTAAATGGATCTGTTTTCCTACTTTTTTACCTCCATTTTGCTCTGATTGCTTTGCCATGCTGTCGCACTTCCCCTTGAATTTTTTGAAGAACACATGGGGAAGAGACAGGACGCTGTCTTCTCCAAACATGGCTGTTTCAGTGAGATTCATTTGTTTGCCACTGTATATATCTTTAATGTTTGCCCTCAGCTTGAGGCTTTGATCAGAATGAGCATTGTACATTCGTCAGGCAATGTGTCATGATGCAACACATAGAACTACTGCGTTGACTTATTTGTTTGGTCTAGTTTGACATTTTGGTTTCCTTCAGAAGTCTATTTTCCAGTTATAATTTATCAGGCTTTGACTGCAGAGAAGATGCAAAGGAAATTTGTTTTGCTTTATTGCTGAGAGTTGCACAAGAAGATTGATACCACTGTTTTGCCTTTACGGTAAATATAAATACAACATAAATACTTTTGTCTGACAAGTTGAAAAGTTTACAGAAATCGCAAACTACTGATTGCTTTTCCTTATAGTTTAGGGTATAGGGCCTATATGGTGTTTGTCTTACTCCATCAGTTGCAGTGACAGTCAGGTCAAACTTGTCCAATCCCTCATCCCGGTCCAGTGTTGTGGTGGTGCAAAGCTGGCCAGTCGCCTTGTTAAGAGTAAAGTGGGTCGGCACAGCACTCCCAGAGCCAGAACCCAGGGTGTAGGATATAGCACCGAATGAACCACGATCCTCATCCACAGCTGAGACCTAAAGGGAAAAGAGACAATGAGGTAAGACATGGTTTGTCCTTATAGGCGCCAAACAGTCGGTGAGACATAAAGGATTTAAAAAAAAAAGCAGACACCCAGATGGTCCCCAAAAATCTCTCTGTGAAAGTAAACCTCCATGCGTCATAATTATTATGAGCTAAGGAGCCTTCCTGTTATCACAATTAGGTCCCATAATACAGTCACCTCATATAGGCCCATACATCTGCACTTGTCCAAATATAACACACCATAGCACTGCTTGTTATGACTTCCAGACTACTATTAAAATTCAGCATCTGTGAGAGCCATTGACTTTTCATAGATCAAACATATAGGGTAGCCAATGTAGAAACAATTATTAGCTCTCTCTCTGTCAATCGTTTGTTGGAAAAACTTGGACAGGTGGTTCGATGTGAAACCATGGATACAGAGAGGAGAGCAGACCTTTGACAGAGGCCGTAAGTTTGGGTCAGGGGTCGACAGATTCACTTGAATGAATGTAAGAAGGTCAAGTGACACAAACTGGCAGTTACATGAAATACTTCCAAAGTGACAGGGAGAGCCAATTAAAACCTCACCTCAGACATGAATAATTACTTACTCCCATTTGTGTCCTACAACGGGGCTACAAACTGTCTACCCAAAGACATGCAACAGACACGAGGTCTTGACCCAACCTTTTGACCTCATTTGTTTCATCTACCCAACAACCTTATGTCCACAACTGAAAGCTTATATTCTCCCATTAACTCTATTAAAACAACTCATAAATCCCATAAATACAACAATGATTTCCTTGCGAAACACAAAAGGGAAATGTCCTCCGTGCTCTAGGGGTCCTGCATGCCTCTGACTGAAGTTTTACACTGGCCCATAACATTGTTTGGTGGCTTTTATGGTGCTTGTTAAAAGTAGTATTCAACCTCAGATCTTGAAAACCCTTGAAAGGCAGAAGCGGGTTCCAGGAGGCCTCATCGTGACATCACTACCTCTCCATCACACAGAAGTTTTTCGGAGTATCATGGTTGTATGTGCTGAGACTTCAAGAACAAATAAATTACATTATAAGAACTGTATAATAATTGCACTTTATTGTCTTAATAAGATGGCCACATGACAGCAGATTATCCAATGAATGTTGTTACATTATTGTCTTTTTCAGTAGTGGCTTTAATATTCTGTTGTAATAATAATACAGTTTCAAGTTTTTATAGGTCTACTTTCTATCGACACCAATGTGGTACCAGCCCCAATCAGTTTCAAGTTGAAGAAGACATAGGTAAAAGATATATACTGTATGTCTTTGCTTCTTGTATAAGGACTTCATCCCTTCATCAATGGCTGAATCCCATATCTGAGCTCGCCCCGGCCCTGAACCCATGCACAGAGCACAGGACCACCGTAGCAGATATCCGGCAGCGACCTTCCCACCAACTGACACATGTCTTCACCATTACACTCACCTACAAGCTATACAGACAGTCAGACAGAAACAGCACCACCTTGACTCGTACTGTTAATCCTAGAGGATATTAAAAACATGGGGAATATTAGAAGAGCTCGCTCTGGGCTTTTCGGTCGTAGTGTTACCGTGGCTAGACGGTTGTGGTTTTCGCGGGGTCAAGATGTCCCTCTCCTTTATGGTCAGTGTTTACAGCTGGGGATTTTAGATCATTGCTGGGACTTCCTATAGAGAGTAGAGTGTTGAGACTAACACTATCTACGGGATCGGGCCTCATGTCTGGCTGTTACTCATATCTTCCTGACTATCTGTGATGGATTAGCCACCTGTGGTGACGAGAAATAGAGGAAACAAGCACATGTTCTCACACACACACACACACACACACACACACACACACACACACACACACACACACACACACACACACACACACACACACACTTGCATATACGATGACCCCATCCTATTTTCACTTAATCTAATTAAAGAGGCTTAAAAACCCATGACCGCCCACCTGCACAAAGGGTGACTTCATCATGACCCCTATCATTACTCCAAAAAGTATGTCCATCATAAACAAAGACCAGTCAAAGGGTCAAGGAAGCAAAGAAGAAATGACTGAGTGTCTTAGGTTTAAATGATATACAGGGGCTGGGCAAAGTCAACATAAACATGCTTGGAAGTTGCTTTTGAACATACTGTATGTATGGACTGGAAAAATCATTGCTGGGAACAAGAGGAAGAGCAGGACATTGATTCTCCACACACTCTAACATTTTAGAACACTTGGCAGCATAGTATAAGGATTATTCGTGCGGGAGAAAATATGCAAGACAAACACAAGGTTTGTACTGAGACAATGTCTATGCAAGCACCCTTTCATGTAAGCCTTGGGAGCTATACAATACAATATGTTTTTCCAGATTGTTCTGTTTCTACACGCTACATCCAGTACAGTAGTTATTTCGTTGCATACCTGAAATGGCGAAGTCAATGTGGAAAAAAACTCAAGAGACAGAGGCAAAGCTCCAAAGTTGGAATACATGACAGTATTGTCAAAGCCCGACAATTTGAAATGTGTAGCAGGAGAAGATCGTATCATATCAAGCCAACCGAGACCAGAGCTTGTAAGGATCAACTCTGTCATCATCAGTACATTTCCCTCCTGTCAATCCATCTGACAGCACAGCACCAATGTTCAGTTCAACACTAGAAAGCTGGATAACACTGACATGCCAATTCAATACCAAAAAAACTCCTTTCCCAATGCACATGCAGCACTCGTCTCAACTAGAAAAAAAGGTAGCACAGTTTGAGAGCCAATATGATCATGTGGTAAACACACACACACACACACACACACACACACACACACACACACACACACACACACACACACACACACACACACACACAGGACATGTCTTCCTAAATCAAGAGATCTGGTATAGGCCAGACCAGGGTGTTTGCCAGGGAGGAATTCCTCCCAAACCGGAGCCTGTTCTCTGATCCATGACCAGCTAGTCCTGGCTCTGCTCACCTATTCCTCATCATACTCTCCAGAGGCTTCCCTCCATGATAAACATACAACTACATAGCAACACATACACAAAGAGCAGCCTGTACCTTTCAACATCTAAATCTCTCATGCCCTTAAGTATATGCTTGCCTAGTGCTTGTCTCTGGTGGTTTCTGTGGTTATAACTCTGTATGTATCTTCTACATTTACACAGTTTTTTTGGATGTGGCCGTACAGTCAAAGGCAGGGTGGTCTAGTCGTTAGAAAGGCCTGTTTGTTGACTGAAAGGGCAAAAGATTTTGGAGGCCATGATTTGGTAATGCTCTGGAGCAAGACACTGACTGAACCGCTTCAGCGTTTGCAGGTATGAGCTGCAGTTAAGCTCATCATATGGTGGTGATTATTATATTAAAGGGCCATAATGGTGGTTTCGCAAGTAGATGTTCACACATTATTGGCATGAACTGTGACTAAAGGCTGCCTGGAAGGTGGTGAATGCATGGAGTGTGGTTCAGTTTGGAAAATGGTCCAAAGTACGCACAATTTGTAGTTAATGGGCTTAAAAGTGCAAAACCACCAATGCGGTTATTTAATGTGGGGAGCTCGGATATCCCACCTGATGTCACAAAGAGCAGCAACGTGTGGAGGAAATATTTGGAAAACATACATGGCATGCAAACCATCAACGACAGCAGTCTACAGTAACACAAATCAGAAGTGACAATTCAACATCACAACAATGAGGTCTTATCCATCTTAATTTTTCTATGATTATTTTAAAACTCCCAATTAATACATCTTTGGGATGTGGATATTCAAATTACAGAGGCAACTTTTATGTCAGGGAATGTAAACAGTTTTTCAGCTATGAACAATAACCCCACTGGTATAACATGGATCAAAGTTGAATGTCTTTCTAGCACGTTAACGGCAAATGGTCTGCAGTCGAAGCATTTTAACTTGATAATCACTTCTAATACATGTAATGGCAACAGCTCTGCAGCTTCAAGTTTGACCTTTATCAGTGGAAACATCGTCAAAACACAAAGCGTCCAAAAAATGCACTGCTTCGGTCAAGCATCTGCCAACCACCTGCACTAGTAATACTGAGACAAACATAAATTCATCCAGGGGTGCTCTCGGTTTAAGATTCTCAAACAGGATTTTGATTTAGCTATTGTGCAGCTCATTGACTGACTACAGTATATCTGTTGAAAGACACAGCCAGAGTTTCACACACAGACAGCACACGTCGGCCTGGTTTGGACTATGTGAAAAACAGTCAGGAAGAGTGTGCCGAGTATCGGATTCAGTCAGGACTCTGGCCCCGGAGCTTCTTGCCCATAGAGAGCAATTCATCCCTGGCCCGGGGACAGCATAGGAGCGATCACTCACTGGAGTATTAGCAATGAGCCAGACCCCATCATTCATTCGCCTGACTCTTCTTCGCAACCGCTCTCTCTCTCTCTCTCTTTTTGTCTCCCTTCCTTTCCACTTAGCCTTTCTCTATCCCATGCTGTCACTCTCGTTTGCCCCTCTGCAGATAAAAAGGCGGGTGGCTCTCCATGGGTCCACCATCAGACCCTTTCCTACATGCAACATGACGTGCGCACAGACACACACACACACACACACATCACCCAGAGTCATCTGTCAGCAGTATTTACCATTGCTCAAGGGGGGGTGCTCCCCTATCTTTGGTGTGCTGCGGATGTCTAATGATACTACCAATGGGCATTTTCCCTCAAAACCTCTTGAGTGACAGCTATTACATGTTACAGGTTTTATTTGCTTTTAATGGATTATCCTCTTTTCCTCTTCTTTCCTTGTTTACCCCCTTTCCCTTTCTGTCCGCTTCTCTTTTTCATTATACCCAAGGCGTTCTCCCTTTTGCTGTGCCGTATCCCCTCTCTCCTTTCCTCTCCTCTTCTATTCTCATCTTCTCCAGATGTGGGCGCTGGTCCAGGTGGATCCTGCTGTTCTCTGCAGTTTGTCTCTGTAAAACATCGGTTAGTGTCAGAGGGAGTCTGCTCAAGGCTTTCTCGGTGCACAGCTGCGGCCCTGGGCTTTTTATAGCGCCTTGTAAAAGAGAAGGCGAGAGAGGGTTTCTATAAGGTTTGCATACTAAGACTTGTAAAAATGCAGAGTTGTCCCAATTCTAATCTACTCTATGCATACCCTTCCTCTCACACTGCCAGGTGTACATGTTAACAACGCAATCGTCATCTCTCTCTTCAAATAGGCCATGAATGAATGCAAAAGGCTCATTCTGGTTTATGCACAACTTTGGTCTTACTTAAAGGTGCAAGATTGAACAAAAACAGAAAGTTCCTCGGAGCACCTTTAAGTCATACTTTCTATTGAACTTAGGCAGCTTGTTTAGAACATGGTGGATTGTTTACCGTGATTGTTCCCATCTGACTGCTTTTAAGTAAGGGACATTGCTGGCATTCCAAGTTTTTAAGAAATCACCTTGAGGAACAGTCTCATTACTGGTATAAATACCGGCAGAAACTATGAAAATTAGATCCAAGCTGCCTGTAATAAACCTGAACGATCCTTTAGTAAAGCTGCAGCACTGATGACCATAAAAGAGCATGAGAGAACCACCAAGCTGAGTGGTGAACCATCATTGTTCAATAACTGACCTTATCTTAAAGAAACTGAATTAGGGAGCCTGGATTTAATGGCAATAACTGTGTCGGAGTGTCGGCTACAGAGCTGAAACATTCATTTCACTTTGTGTCTCCTTTTTCCACTCACACATTCCTTTCCCTCCCCAGTGTGCTGCATTCCTTATATTAGGCATCTCTCGAAACCTCCAAATCAATTGCTGCCTCTCTGTTGCCAATGAGTTGAGTCACTATGGGTACAATTAAGATATATGGCAGGGAAGGAGGGAAGGGAGGGAGGTGAAGGTGGGAGGGGGGAGGAATAGTTTGGCAGAGGAACAAAAGGCCGGGCTAATGATAACATGAGACCTTGAAATGGGATCGAGGAGGGCCGAGTGCGTCGTCTCGTCTCCCGTTCAATCTCCATTCCTCCCTTGACCTCCCCTTTTCCTTTTTCTAGCGTCGCCCCTCTTCTCTGTCCTCTCTCTCCCTCGCTCGCGCTTTCAGCACCCTATTACGGCAAGTGCCTGTTGTCTTTCATGTGGAGTTCACGGCTGGAAATGATTAGAAGCATCAAACCACCGAAGGGAAGCGAAGGGGAGGGAGGTGAGAGAGACAGAGCGAGAGACATTGACTTCTATATTTGGAGGGAAAAAAAGAGTGTGTATGCTTATTAATGAACATAGTAAAGGATGATGGCTTCTAATAATCCTCTCTTTCACTTTCTGCTTCCAATAGGCATACTTTGCTTACACACATACATGGTACACACACACACACACACACACACACACACACACACACACACACACACACAAACACACTCACACACACACACACACTCACCCACACACACACACACACACACACACACACACACACAAAGCAGGGCACATTTGTAGATGCTCACTCTAAGCTAAACAGTAAACTAATACCCTAGAGTTGGATCTTCAGCCCGTAGAGTTTACAGAGCAGACATGTGGTGTGTGTTAGGAAGTTTATCTTTGGGCTGCATCATGTTTAAAGGACACAGGAGCCGTTGTTCAGGCACATTCACAAGTCTGTTTCAACGTCAAATCATATCACAGTTATGTGTGATGATATGTGCTTTTCCAGTTATATATGAATCTGTGTTTTACCCTCTAGACACTCTCAGAACAATCCCTTGGAATAGACAATGGAATAGTGGTGCAATCTGCACTATGACACAGCAGACCTGTCACCATTAGCACTATAAGTACGGAAACAAGCACTGCACATCTTTTCTGAAAACAGGTCAAGGAAAAAGGGTGGGTGGTGTGACTGAGGTTAAAACAGAGGTCAGAGGGAGAGAGAAAGCTAGTTACAAGCCTGGAGACAAGGATGGAGGAACACAATCAATGAGGGATGACATCACATTCCTGGACTCTGAAGAGCGATAAGAGACACAGGGGATTTAGACGATCCTAATCCTATCTTGCACAAAGCCCTGCAATGTGGCAACTCTTAACCCACGCACGTGCATTTGTGTGTGTGTGTGTGTGTGTGTGTGTCGGTCTACTGTCCAACGCGCCCCATCCGCTTCTACATTTCAAAGTGGAACCTGTGGGGCCTGACTGACAGCTGGCCTAATCAGTGCAGAAATCAGCCCTATTTTTTACTCACTGTTAAATATTTATAGCCGTTTAAACCCTGCCTCTCTGTCTGTCTGTGTCCGAATCCTCAGCGACTCGACTCACGCTGACTAGTGCAGCAGCTGCAACTGCAACAGATCTGCATGTGTTTGAAATTTTATCGTAGCTATCTGCTAACAGCTAATGAGGAGCTTGCGGTCAAGTGTCTAAGTTGAAGGGGTTGTATCTGCATGTTCACCACCCACAGAGATGAAAGGGAAAATTGCCACCATATATTTTAAGCTGTGGGCTCAAGTCTGCACTCTATAGAGGCAATATGGCACAATACTATCAGGACTCTTTCACATCAGCTGAGCACCAGAGTTGTTAAAAAAAAGAAAAGCATAATTAGGGAAATCAACATTGCACCCTTGTAAATGATCCTTGGTCAGCAATCAAATTCAGACGTTTGTGAGCTAAATGAGGCTCAACGCTGTTGCATTGTTGATGAACGGTGTATGCGTTCTGTTTTATGTTTTATGGAAGTATCAAAAAACCAAAACTGAAGACTCCATGATAAAACAAGCAGAGAGAGCCAGATGCAGGAAATAAATATTTTTTTTTCAGGCCATCATCATCTTTGATTTACAGAGCGAGGCCACACGTATAAAGTGAGCGTTGAGTGTCACTTAGTCTTCCAGATTACATTTTGCACCAGAGATGGAAAGAAAAACAGTAATTAAAGGAGTGAAGGAGCTCAAACACAGACTGGAGTTAGACCTCGACGGGGGACCGCTGTCTGACAATGTCTGACACTGTTGGGTTTTTGGGTGTATGAGAGGATGAATGATTGAGAGAGAGGGGACCTGGGGGGACACCACTTGGGCTCATTTCATATCCTCTAACTAGCTATAACAGCAGTGTGTGTTTAGGTGGTCTGCATCTGTGTATCTGCTGCAGTGCTTCTCCCAGGATTGGAGCAGACAGTGTGGGTGTATATATAGTTTAAGTTTGGGCATTTTGGTGGTTTTTCCAAACACAAACATGACAAAGAGATGGAGAAAGCGTGGAATCTGTATTGTTTTTTGTTACTCCATCGGGACACCACAGGATTTCATTTTCTCTTTGAGGAGTGTGTGACTCTATGACCACTGTTGAGAACATATCATTGGCTCTCAATGATAGGTTTTTCACAGTGGTATTTGGAATTTTAGGGTGCGCGTTTTGTTGACGTGGCTATTGTTTCCAATTTGTATGTTATGTTCAAAGCATGTCCGCATTGGGAAAAAAAGGGAGGGAGAGAAAGGGAAGAGGATACAATGCTGGAAGATGGTTCACACCAAAGCACAAGAATAAACTCCATTGTCTACCCTGTTAGACATATTTCAGTTTGTGGCCTTCGCAAATAGACAAATGTTGTTTTATAACACCCAAAACTATCTATTTGTGTGTGTGTGTGTGTGTGTGTGTGTGTGTGTGTGTGTGTGTGTGTGTGTGTGTGTGTGTGTGTGTGTGTGTGTGTGTGCACGCATGCGTTCTTGAGTGTGTGTGCATATATGTTTTTGTGGGCAGACAAAGTAAGCAGTTCTGATTATTAGGGGTATTGATTAGTCCATCTGGGAGAGCAAAAGGCAGACAAAAGAGCTGATCAATAGGTGTGATGAACAATCTATCATGAAGACAGCTGCTGAAGGAGTGGAGAAAGTCAATGTCAACCGCCCCCAGATATCTGAAATCTTCAAAAAGAAGATTCTACATCAAAGTGTTTAATTATAAAAGCCTAAAGATTAAAAACTGGTAGCA
The DNA here is from genome assembly GCF_949987685.1 of Ammodytes marinus. Lineage (NCBI taxonomy): Eukaryota > Metazoa > Chordata > Actinopteri > Uranoscopiformes > Ammodytidae > Ammodytes > Ammodytes marinus. The sequence continues at coordinate 14,700,279 of NC_137218.1, forward strand.
AATCAGGACTACGTGCTGCAAAAAAAAAAACATTTGTGATCTTCATATTTACATTATGATGGTTATACTCTTTCTTCTGATAAAGCTGTTGTTTGACACTCTTACGACAAGCATTATTAACCCCATCGCTATAGTAGAATGATGAGTCTGAGAAGTTTGGACAAGGTTTTCCAATCTGGGGCCAAAGGGTAAACACCCGCCCTTTCAATAAAATGGTTCAATTTGATACACAAATAGAGATACACACAATACATCTAAAAACATGCTACACAAGAGGTTCAGGCTTTTCCCTGTTGATTGCACAGCTTCGCTCCACTTAACCAAAATAGTATCTCTAAGCCTCTGCAGTCCTCCACCCATTTAGTCATGCTTCCTGGATGTGTTCCCTGCAGGCCACAGGACAGTTGTATCATGGCCTCAGCCAGTATGTCAACAATGAGCTCAAACACTATTATGGACATTGCTGTAAATTAACTAACACCACTTCAGCCAAATAATGCAAAATTCTGGACGTGTGGGGTATATCTCTGTCACATTACCATTATTTCAATATCCTATTTGGAGCCCGGCAGTCATTCAATATTATCATGTATTGATATCATTTTGTGATGATTTGATCATAGTGTTTAACGTTGATGTCCATGTGAATGATTCCAAGCAAATTGTAGGTAATAATAAATACAATTAGTTACAGACAGGTTTTGTGTTTAAATATTTTGTCTAAATTTGATGTTTTAATATGCTATTTTGAAAATGTACTGTAACTTGGAATTTTTGACAGTATCAATTGACCGTGGAAACCGGTCAACTTTTTTCTGGAGAGATGCCGTCTTGTTTAAACAGGGAACCAAAACATGACTCAAGCCACAAACGTCTCACTAGCACTCCACACAAGCTCAAAACATGGCAGATAATACTGGCTGACCTCACACAAACAAAGAGGTAAACTTCAAAAATCATTTGTCACTGCCACAGTCATTCCTTCTATCTATTGCCGGCGCCTCTGCTGTGGTTAGGGCATTGTCCTAAGTTGCCAGATGGAAGCCTTTAACTCAAATACTTATTACATTATTTATCTATTACTATCTCAAGCCTGGGGCTACACAAAACAATACATCTGGCCAAACTTGAGTTAAAGGATTCTATACTGACATGTTTCCAATTCAAACTAAATCACGGGTTTAGAAAATAAATCTGATTGAAACCAAGTCACCCTCGGTGGAGCAGCAGGCTTCTTTTTTTTCTTTTTTGCTGTGTACAGGCTTCCAGGCAAGTTGAAGCCTTATTTTTTATCCATCTAAACATTTATGTTTCAGTGTCATTTTATTTCTCAATATGTAAACCAACACGCAGCTATGTGGGAGGTTCACACTAATAAAAGGCAGAGTGTGTTTATCATTATAAGTAAGCTATAGGCTTTATTGACTTCTCTGCCCTGCAGATATGGTCAAACACAAAGCCAAAGCTCATCTCGCAATATTAGTTTCAGGGATGAGGGTCATTACAAACTGTGTGTCTGTGCGCGCGTGTGCATGTCTTTGTATGTGCAATTGAATTAACGTGAGTCTAAAGGGTCAAAGGTGAACCAGCTGCCCCTGTCTTTCCTTCTCTTGACCTCATTACAGGGAATCAAAAACGTGTGTGATATGAGTTTGGCTGGATTTCTCTAACTTTTTTGGAAGAAGAAGAAGAAGAAGAAGAAGAAGAAGAAGAAGAAGAAGAAGAAGAAGAAGAAGAAGAAGAAGAAGAAGAAGAAGAAGAAGAAGAAGAAGAAGAAGAAGAAGAAGAAGAAGAAGAAGAAGAAGAAGAAGAAGAATGGCAGATAGCACAAAGTAGTTTTAACCAGCTGTATTTTATTTTCTCTTTGTCTCGCTCTCTCTCTCTCTTTGCATTGTACACCTCAATTCCTCATCCACTTATGTAGTTTCTCCATGTCACTCTCTCTTTCCCTTGTTCTGCCTGAGGTCAAGCAGACGCAGACCTCCACCTCAGGGAAGGGATTATTGTAAAAGATAGCAGGAGCACCCCCTGAGCTTTGAGTTTACATCTGGTTTTGGGTTACCCTGATAGTTGTTGACTCCGGGGAGGCACACCAGCTCCAAACAGTGTGTGTGTGTGTGTGTGTGTGTGTGTGTGTGTGTGTGTGTGTGTGTGTGTGTGTGTGTGTGTGTGTGTGTGTGTGTGTGTGCGCTTGCGTGCGTGCGTGTGTGTGTGTGTGCAGATGTATTCAAAAGGTTAAGGATTAAATACAGTATAACAATGTGGACGTATGTATGAAAGTAGACACATCTTCACCAAGAGAATACAGTGTATATAGCAATGTTAAGTCCTAAAAAAGGGTGAAGCCCAGGTCAGGATGAATAAGTTAAGCACTAACTGTGTACAGTATATGGCAGCCTCTATTATAGCTTTCTCTCTCTCTCTCTCTCTCCACTTAAAAAAATCCCTATTCAAGTAAGTAAAATGTGAGCATTCTTTCATTGATTTCCTCTTGATAACATTTCTTAAAATGAATCATGTGGCCAAGCTACCAGGAGTCTAAAAGTAAGATCAAAAACGCTTAGTTCATGGAATTTCTGTTTAGTGAAGTTAATGAAAGTACAAGCCATTTTATTCTCAACACTGGAGGATCAAATCGGTTGAAATAGGAATAGTGTCATTCTTATTTCTAGATAATAAAGAATGCATTACTGCCATAGAATCAAGCCCAACCAAAATGGCTGATTAAGACAAAGCAAGTTACTTGATTTAGGTCAATTGAGTCCTGTGTAGTCAGCACTAGATAATTCAATGCATTCTCAAATTGAATCAGACTTGATTTTTAATCGTAATATGATTATCTACCGTTATCTATCCAACTTGTGCGTGCCCACCAACACACACAGTCACACACACACACACACACACACACACACGCACGCACACAGACACACACACACACACACACACACACACACACACACACACACACACACACACACACACACACACACACACACACACACACACACACATTTAGATGTGTGCTGTACATGCAATCAAAATACACAAATACAATGACTGTCAGACAAACTAGGAGCCACATTTTAGATATTAGCTGATTCACATCAAAACATTATGTAAATGCTGAAATATTTAAATAAGCAAATTGAATTGAATATGAGAAACCTTAACTGCCATTTATCAAAAACATTCAAAACATTTGACTGGAGAAAATAGAAAAACATCTAATTGTCACACAGAGCTTTTTTATTATGCCGTGTTCCATGTAGCTGCAGCCACTATCATAGTGAAAATAGCTCACTGCAAAAACATTGACATTTTTGGAAAAGTGTTTCTTTTTCTGCTGATGTTGATGACTCAGTCTTTGTTGCTTCCCAACAGATGTTTGCACTCCCAATGATTGCAGACATCTGTTAATGGGAGACCAGATCTTCACCAGATAACAGTAATATTGTATAAGCCAAAGCTCATGTGCATTCCTGCGTAACGGATAGTTTATTTTCAGGCACACCAGAACTGTACGTTGCACACAGCCTTGACCTTTTGCATGTTCTGTAGTCATGTGCATCGTGAGGGCCCAACGACACGCCACATAGCTTAGCGGCTGCTAAAATTGAACCTCAGACTGACAATGGCGCTAAGTTGATCGTGCAGTAAGACATTTCAGGCAGCTAAGATAACTGGATTAGCCTCTCATTGACCTGGGCATGAACCACAGCCAGAGTCAGAGATGGGTCACCCGCTCTGTGACTGTGGAGAGGAACTCATAAAGGTTCCTCTGTCTGCATTAACGCTAATTAGCATCAGGTTCGGCGGCAAGACGAAACTAAACACAGTTAGCAAATTTAATGCTGAAAAGGTTAAACTACTTCGCCCCATGGAAGGCCCGGGGGTCACGAATTCCAGCTGCTACACATTGTGTTGGCCATTTTAAAGACCGATAGATTTCGTTACAAAACATCATTCTTTTTAACACACAAGAAAAGATGCAAACAGACACACGTCACACACACACACACACATTATGCACACAATGCATTACTACTGACACGCACAAACTGCTGAATGGTCAGCAGCTTGCAGTCAGAGCAGTTACATCTTAATGAATTCTATTGATTAACTGTATTCTGCTGAAGGTTCAGGAGCCAAACCCATGTCTGCTCCAGACACACACACACACGCACACGGACACGCACACGCACACACACACACACACACACACACACACACACACACACACACACACACACACAGGTGCCTACAGCATAACTATACGTTCTGCTTAATTGACCCACAGAGGCACACAAAGCCTCCATGTGTATGTGTGGAGATATTAGACACTGTGATTACATATTCATACACAGCCCGAGGGGGTGGAAAACTAGCTTATCCTTGGTAAATTAATTTCCTGACTCTGCACATGTGAGGTGAATATAAGGAAATATGAGGAAGCGGTGAGAAACGTGGTCCTGATTCCTAAAGCACCTGTTAAATCACAGTCTGTGCAGGAGTGATATTTGACCTTGCTTGTAGAAAATGGCCAAGCTACTGTTGGGATAAACTGTTCTGTATAATTTCAACTTCTTTAAATCATAATTATCTTGTCTCTGTTGTTCCTCACTTTTCTCATCCGTTCCCTGAGCAAGAATGATTACGGCACAAACAAAATACAGTTGGTGTTGGGGTGGACAGAATGAGGCCCAGCCAAACAAAGCAGGGAGCTTCATCACATTAAAGCGAGTATTCCATAGGCCTTGCATAACCCAGAAAACACACCCGGTAAACCAGGTTGGCAGTGATCAAGAGCATCCATTAAAAGACACATCCATGTGCAGTCCACAGAGGTATAGCTAACACGTGTGCATATGCAGTCTTCCGCCCCATTATCTTCCCATCCTCCAAGGCCAGCTCAGCCAACGAAGGATTTCCAAGAAAAACAGGTTGGCGAGGGACGGTGCGGCCCTGGGGTCAGAGTAGCAGCCAACTCCAGCAGGGAGGATATCAGGCAGGGATGAAGAAAAAAAAGGGAAAGAGAGAGAGAGAGAGAGAGAGAGAGAGAGAGAGAGAGAGAGAGAGAGAGAGAAATGCTAGAGGGGAAGAAAGAGGAGGCAGAAGGAGGCTAGGGTTGCACACCTACGAACGTGTGGAAAGAAGCCTTAAATCAGCTACACGTCGGCACTTCATCAGTCAAGCTCGCTGGGAAACGACTTCTCAGCACAAAGACCCAACCGAACGCACCCGCACCGCACAGTAGTAGCTTCGAACACAAACACTGTATGCAGACACGAAACCGGGCAGAACTCAGTGCCTGCCCCCCCCCCATTACTCCATTGTCTCCAACAAAAAAGCTGTTAAAGCACACCACAGGTATTCAAAGGAATGTTGAATGCTTGGACAGTTGCTTTACAGTATGTGTGTGTGTGTCGCGAAACTGAAAAAAATTGTAATTGTTCGAACAGAACAGAGGCGAAGAAACAGAGATAAGCGGGGAATGAAGATTAATTTGAGGCTTAATAGCTGCCACATAGAGAGACTTGAGCTTCAAAGAGAGAAATAATAAGACTCCAGTGATGCTGATTAATTGCGTGGCCTTTTTTCTATCTACATCACTCCATCTTTACTGATATCTGCGTCCCTCTGCGTTCATTCACTGTGCTGACTCATTACAGTATAGGGGGGGAAAATGCATACCTCATGTAGAATTGTCTGGCTAATCTACATGAACAGTAATTAGAAAAATGAGGTAGTTGTACTCAAGGAGAAATGTAGAGAATGGTGAATGTTGGATATGTTTTACATAGTCTATGGTTCTATCATTGAAAATAAGGGAGAACAGCAGCAAAACAGATTCCATTTCCAACATTCCCGACGGGAGTTCCCACATCTCAGTCGGGACACGATCGGCCGCACTCTGCTGGTGTAAATCACACATGCACCTGTCATTGCCTTGCACAGAGAGCACGAAAGAAAGGTGTTAACAGAAGTCCGGACCAAAAGAGATGAAAGAAAGATTCCACTAAATGGGTATACGATGCTGAGAGATGAGGTGGTGATGTGCAGTGAACGAACTGCATACTATGTGTGTGCCGGGAGGAATGGAAATATGTTAGGATAAGAAGTGTGCGTGAGGAAAGGTGGATAGCCATGTCGGGGGAGAGGGAGCTGAACTAATGTGGTGTTGTGAGGATGTGAAACAGAGGGCTTAGCAAGAGAAGCAGAGGGGGGCATGGACGGAAGGTCAGAAAGAAATTGAATAATAGGAGAATTAAAAACGTTGCCAAATAAAGATGACGACAGAATAGCGTGGTATTTATAGTGTTGTTTGAAGTGTGCACGAGAGAACGTGGGAATTGTATTTCTGTGACTCTTCTTCAGACGTCACTATACGTCTATTTCGGGGGGGCAGGCAATGAAGGTTGAGAGAGAGGGTTTAGCTGGGAGTTAGAGGGGGGAGATTATCTTAAAGTCACGAGGTAAACAGACCTCCAACACAGTAGGCCAAGGGGTTCAAGGTAGGAGGCGCTGACTAAGATGCACTAAGCCACACGGTAATGGGAAATGATGGGGTCCCAGCTATCACATGGCTGGTCACACCAAGGCTGCCAAAGAGAAAGGGTGAGAGAGGGGGGGGATGGTGGATTTGGGGGGGGTGGTGGCATAGATTATTACCCAGATCAAAGCCACGTTTGAGTGGATTTGGGTTTGGGAAAATGGTAAGAGAACAGGGGCAGGGTGTTAGATGAAGGGGAGGGCGGAGATCTGAAGATACAGTAAACCATATCAAAAGGGGTTAAAGAACCCCTTGCTTGTTAAATCAAATCCTGTTTTGTAATTTAGTCATTTGCGCACATCCAACCCATAAGTAAAAAAAGGCTGCTCTTCCTTTGTAACTAAACCCCCCTTAACACAGCATTCACCATTTCTTCCAAACGTGCACCTGCTATGACAGATTTGCATCCCGCTGTCCCCTCTTTTCCCAACCCCCGCTTCAAGGGGCTGCAGCCAAAAACAGCTTCTGCCCACGCTTCCTCTCTGTTTGCTTACCCTTTAATGTATTAACTTGACCTCCAAGAGGCATCCACATCATGATGTTTTTCTCACCCCTAATAACCCACCACCACCACCACCCACCTTCCCACTTCGGCTCGGATAGCAACGGCGTAGCTTAGCCAGCAAAGCTCACCAAGACTGAGGGTCACATTTAGCGCAGCTCAGCACTTAAAACAAGAAGGATGACAGAGGGACACTTGATACAGCTACAAGAAGAAGAAGGGCTATATAGAATGGCAAGAAAGAGAAACAGAAAGATAGATGGATGAAAATGACAGAGGGATAGAAAGTTGAGGAAGGGATAGAAAAAAAGGGGGGGCCATATATGTTGACTCCGCAAACTGCTTGCCCCCTGTGGGTTAACTACGCCATTTTGACCCGCACATACACACGATCAAGCTATAAAATGTATGCATACTGTAAAAAGCATGAGGTTATATGTGTGCAGAGTGCAGACTCATACACTGTCTCTACTTTGACATTGTGTTGTTTAGCATTGATTTAGCTCCGTTTTCATTTCAAATGCCCATTACCTAAAAACGTTGCTGTGGGCTGGATTGGTATAGCAAAACCCCTACATTCAGATATTTAGCCTCCCTGTGATCAGAAAGGTAAATATCCCTCATGTGTCTCTTACGAATGAAGCATGAACGGAGAGCGATCGCACTGGAGGGAAAGACAGCAGCTTCTTGGACGATGAAGAAACAAAATGCCCCTGTACATTGCTACCTCAAACACATTGCTCCCAGAGGAGTAAGTCAAAACATGCCTGTCAAACCCAGTTAGCAAGCCACTACAGACACACAATGGTGCCTTGTGTGTGGGGGCCAATCAAAACGCTCCCCCCCCCCACCCCCTTGTTGGCCCTTCTCTGGACTGACAGGGTATTTCCCTTTAAACCTGCTTTCTCTGTTATACCTCCATTCTCCTCTTATCACTTCCTCCTCCCTTCTTTAAGGCTCCTCTTTTAGTCTTTGTCACCTCCATCTCGTCTAATGGCCTCTCGCTGTCTCTTCCCCTTTCTATCAGCTGACTCGGTTTTACAATACAATTTGTCCCCAGTGCACTGGCTTAGAATCTTTAGGCAACATGTGCAATATTCTAAAAACCAAGGAAAGCCTGGCGAATGGCCTGTATTACCGCAATGATTTGTTTTCCTTTTTCCCACATTTGTCTTTTATTTAATTTGTAAGCAATCAAGCTCTACTTTGGAATGTTAATCCTTCTGGGTAACTCCGCTTTTGTACACGCGTCTGCGTTACATGTTTTGGATTGGCTTTCAATTTTGGTTACAGTTAACTGTACATTACTTGACAAGACAGGGTGTGTCACGTTCATTTCTGGATGTCGTTTTGCTCCAGTCCACTCTCATTTTGGTTTTGACCGAGGAAGAGAATCCAGAAATCTCTCTGGTTGATTTTTATTTTATTTCAGTAAGGGCGCACTGTTTCCTCTGCTGTCATTCAGCGGTGGCACCGCACTGCTGGAAAGTAACCCAAGTTTGGAGACAAAAATATGGCAGATCATCTTCAGTATCATTGTCTTCTCAAAGCACACATATAAGAGCACCCTTGCTGTTTTACCAACTCATATGTGCATCCTAATCTTAATAAACATTTTTGATATGAGTCTGAACTGCAGTGGGCTCTGAACATGGAAATGGACCAAAAACCAAAATCCACTCCAACTCTTGACGCTCCAAGAAGGAAAAAACAAACACATGCTGTGAAGAATGGATTTACAGTACGTAATAAACAGATGGAAATCCTGTTCAGGATTTTCCACAAATTTCAGATTCATTCTGATGTCTTCTTCACAGAATTCTGTCTGGACGAACATTCTCTAATTCCTTCACGTATAACTGTTGAGTTGGCTCAGGGCTAAACATTTGAGTCTGTTTTTATTTTTATGGTGACATTAGTGTTTTACTTCAATCTAAATAATGGTCTACTTCAATCTAAGATTAGCGTTTATTGAGAACACAAGCCAACACCGGTGCAAGTTGATGCAATTACTAAAACGCACATTTGCATGTGACATCATCTAACTGCCAAAACACCCTTTAAAAAGCAGGAAAAAGCCTGTTAAGCCTTTATTCCTTTCTCAATCCCATCCGGGCCAGGTCTTTTTTATCCCCAGTGGTTTTTAATCATTGCTTGTCCTCTTTGTCTTTTTAGAACACTCTCCTCCTCCCTCATTTCCTCCACACTCCAGTCAGTGCCAGCCTCCGCTCCCCTTTGTTCTCCACTAGGTGTGGCCGATGACAGAAGGCTATTAGGGGGCAGTAAACTCAGGCATTGCTTTTACACTGCTTCACTGATTCACTGCTTTGATGCTCTTGCTAATCTTCAGCACGCACTGTGGCACATACTGGCACTGGGCAACGCAAGCTGTGACTACACACATGCACACAGGCCCGGCGCTATGAACAAAGGATAAGGAAACAGACGGATCAACCTACAGTATGTACAGTGAGAGTAAACTAGATCACAGAGTGAGAGCTCTAAAGAGGACACTGGAGAACTTCACACATCAACACAATGGCTGTATGAAAAAATAAAAATGAAAATTTGATCTTTCAGTCATCATAATGCATATTGACAACTCATATTTAGGCTTACAATGGCAGATCGCCAGCTGCAATGCGCTTTCCATTAATGAACTGGCTCCGTCGGTAGAATCCTGAGTCGTCGTCCCCCCCCCCGCTCAGTGTTTTGCCAGGAGAGCAAACTGAGCAGTGTCAGGTTTAAAAAACAAGGAATGAAGACAGGCTGAGTGGAGCCACGCACACGCACACCCAGACACAGTTGATTACTTCGCCTTAAGTTACTCAGCATCAATGAGGAGGATTTGTCTGGAAGCGAAAAGCATTTTTTCTGAAAAGTGAAAATATGAGTCACTGCTTCAGAGCCAATGGACACAGCAAGTGTCACCTGATGACATCCTCAATTCTAATCCTGATGCTATTAGTTATAGATATTGATTTCTTTGTTGACAACAATTGCAACAGCAGAACTGTTTTTGGGTGGATTTGTACCTTTAATTTGATGAAAAGCTATCCTGTTCTAAATAATTATAGATACAAGATACAGCTGAATAAAATTTAATTTTATTCTTCTTTTCTTTTCATACTGCGAGCCATTTTGGTAACATGCCCTACACTTGATTCTGATGAGCCAATACACAATCAAACCAAATGTTCTAAATATGGTGCAGTAATTCTTTCATTTACAATATGCCAATCATAATGATTACAAACGATGGGGGCTGAAATCAGCCAGGAAGATTAGACACAATCAGTGCATCGGTGCTGCATGGCACTACAAGTCTGTTTCCATTAGACAGGGTCCCCAGGCAAGATGAATGTATTACGGAAAGAAAGTTCCAGGCAGAGCAGCACAACAAAACGCCATTCCTGCTCAAGTTTATCATGCAAGTCCTTGCGATGACGCCTCGGTTCAGTTTTTCTTCATATCACTGGCATATAGGAGTGAGGGTTGGATGAAGAGCAGGACTAGATTAAGCTGTCCGCAGTGCATTAGTAAAGTCTGTCCTCTTCTGAACTGGCTACATCATGTCTCACATGTCTCCTAGCACAGATAGTGTCTTCAGCATAAATCACAATCCACAGCTGTTATAAACAAGGTCCTGGGCCAGGTATATATCAGGTGACCTCTCATCCAAACCCTACGGAGGGATTCAGCCTTACTGGCATGACTTAATAAATAAAGAAAATATGAAACACAGCTCAGTAGAGCATTGTGGAGTATTCTTGAATGCTCTGAAATATAAAGATAGAAGAGAGAGAAAGAGAGAGAGAGAGAGAGAGAGAGAGAGAGGGAGGAACAGAGAAATGCAGGCTGTGCGTTCTCCTCGTCGCACTGGAAAAACCAGCCCGTGGCTTTTGAACCACGAGAATAGGAAGATGGCTTATATACTCCCTGTGAAAGACCCGTTTTGAGATCCCTCTGCACACACAAACACAAACACACACACACACACAAAGATCAACCTTACTTGGTCATGTGACCTCAAGTCAAGGATGTGTGTGTGTGTGTGTGTGTGTGTGTGTGTGTGTGTGTGTGTGTGTGTGTGTGTGTGTGTGTGTGTGTGTGTGTGTGTGTGTGTGTGTGTGTGTCGGAATATATAGAAAATCAGTAGTGATTTTGCAGCTTGCCATGGCTAGAATGTAAGTCATGGCACTTCTAAGGTAAAAATGTGTTTATTTCAACGTAACAAATCCTAAAGCCCTGTCAAGTCAGTTTGCTTCTGGAAAGAAAATATGGCCGTTATCTTCTTCCCATTTGTCTGTTTTCCATAAATAACTGACCTATATCAATGAATTACAACGCATTTGACATTGCTACAGGCCATAACAATGTGAGATGTGAGATTCGGGAGAAACTGTTGCCGAAGAAGTGTAACATTTGAATTTTATGGTGAGCTAACCATGAAGATTATGTTCCTAGGACTAAAATGTGACGAGGATGTGAGGTCATATTTTACTATACACTTTATTGAGGAGGACATAGAACATGTGATTTATGGTGTGTAAAATCCATGCAGTTAAGTTCATAAAATCAAATTAGATTTGCATGATCCTTCAACTTTTACCCTTTCCTTGATTCCTTGATGGGTTAAAAGGGTTGAATTTTCCAGTCTCTTAGTCCGGACACTGAGGTGGTGTGAGACGGTATTAGAACCAAGACAGGAAATGATGCAATGAAATAGGAAATGGCCACTATTGTTAGGACCAAGAGCGGAAGTTCTGCATGCGACGATATGCTCGGGAACTGGACCTCTATGCAGAAATCACACAAGGAAGCACCAAACACAAAAACACACACACACACACAAACAATCTCTGTCTCAAAATATAGCTGTGATTTAACCTCTAAGAAACATCAGCTTCAAGGACTTCAACTTAGTATTTTTTTATTTGAATACACATTTGATAAGTACTGTAGTGGCTATTTCATTGATGGAGAAATGTAACAAATCTGCTTCCATGGACAGCCGGACAGGGCTATTAATTGATATTCCTTGTGCTAATGTAACAACGTTGAAACAATGAGGTCATAACCTAACATATTCATAGGAAGGCAGACAATGGATTTATCACCGCAATGATGCAGTTCAAAGTATTATGAAGCCAGGACAAAGTATGATTCACATAAATAATGCATACAAAGGAAAGAGACCTGGGAGAGCTATTAGTTATCAGAGCAATTATATATTTATAAATATTTTTTTTAAATGATCTATGTCCTGATAAGATTATGACATGCTCTATTGACAAACTGGATTTCTCCCACCATACGGTGATAATGTTAGCATGTCACATGCAGGCAAACAACTTTGTTTACCTTCTTTTTAAACCTCCAGAATTCAGGATTGACAACCCAACAGTTATTCTTGTCTCCTGCTCAACAATCGCTACAGCTTGCTGACACGTATTTCACACGTCTCAACAGATTCAATAAAAGGCTTTTAACAGTAACGCCCCAGGAGAAACACGCACATCCCTCTACTCTGCTTTATAAAACACACCCCTCCTCCTCGCACCCCGCCTGTTACGCACATAAAAAGATTGGTGACAGACCCCTCTTTTCACTTATTTGTGTCTCCCTGTCGCATAGCATTGATTTACAAATCTGTCTGAGCCATGCTTGAATTTGATATCAACTTCCAAATGTCTCTCGCACAGACAGAGCGACAGACATTATGTAGAAAATATAACTGTCTGGCATGCACATCACAGTGTGGAGCCTTCAAATGACTTCAAGCAAGCCATGTGTTTAGTTGCGTTGAGCAGGCTCTCTTTGTGCGTCTTTGTTTTTTGTCTTTCTTTTGCTCAAACAGATCTGCCACCTCTAATCACCAGACAAACCTCATTATGAACAAGAACAGAAAGGATGCTTATCAATCAGAACATGATTTAATTGGATTTTTGCATGCTACCCACGGCGACAGAGAGTGTTTGTGTGCGCTGTGAAGTGCTTGTGCATGTGTGTATGCGTGTGTGTGTGTGTGTGTGTGTGTGTGTGTGTGTATGTGTGTGCGTGTATGTGTGTGTGTGTGTGTGTGTGTGTATGTGTGTGCGTGTATGTGTGTGTGTGTGTGTGTGTGTGTGCACACGCGCAAAACGTATAGGCGTATTTGTATAAGTGAGCGCCCGACACTGACAGCCAGACCGTACAAGGCGTATGGGAATAGGTACGAAAGCTAATCCCTACCAACCATGACCAAAGCTCTGTATAATAATAAAGAATAAAAGCGCTACAGACAGAGGCTGAGATGAAATGGGCCTTTCATGGGTTAATTACGGGGGCCGTGTCACAGGAGAACACATCTGGATTACTCATGCAGCCTTAATCAAACAGCTGGCCCGTGAGCACGCCTGCTTCGTAAGGAGACTTCAAGGTTAGTACGTGTCGGCGCGAGTGTCGGCGTGTGTGCGCTTTCAAGTGCATCTCGTTTACAGTTAGCTTGATATACTGTGATGAGGCTAATTGTGCAAACCCTTTAATTACGCGCTGATTGTGGTGAAAGTCAACTTGGAGACGGCGCAGAAGGCTGGCTGTTGTCTCCTTGTTTGTTACTATGGCAACATGATAGTCGAACAAGAGCAGAGGCTGGGAGAGAACTGGGTCACATTAGATCAGCAAACATTGTATTCCCTATCTCTTATTGGCGCCACATGGGTTTAAAGAATAAATGGAAATATTTAATTTAGCTATATACACATGCATACATTTGTTTGCAAAATTGTTAACAACAAAAATAAACTTTATGCAGAGCCATCTTCCCAGTGTGTGAATGGATCATTCCAACCCGATCAATGCAGCTGTTTTTCTCTCCCTTGTTCCCTTTTGATCTACTTATTCAAGGAAGCAGTGGAGGTAGAAGTAGGTGATATAAACCAAACCTGCTGTCTGCTTCCATCCCTACCTTTGTATGAGCTCCATACGCCCTTGGGGAAATGTTTTGACTGCTCTTTTGATAATGCATAGCAAACTATATGACAGCTTCTCGTCGCATGGGACATTCTTGGGCTCCTCAGTCATGTTGGAGGACTGATTCAAACTGTTTTGAGACTTTCGAAATCAAAAACGGTCTCGCTCATTACAGGGATGCTGCCAAGTGAAGGAATAAGATGTACAACAGAAATGTAACTCAACTTTGATTTCATCAGCAGATATTTAGCATTTTGGATCAAACAATCGCGGCCAGGCAAAAGGCTAAGTTCTCCTGCCATCAAGCTCTCAGCGCACAACAGGGATGCTTAACTTTCTTTGACAGAAAAACTCTCTCTTTAAACACCGCAGGTCTACCTCCTCCTATAAACCCAGGCAACACAGAGCCAGCAGGAACCCAACGTCATCCAAAGTTTGGGAGCGAAAGAAGGCTTTGAAGCAAAGGGCAATTCCAGGTAATGATTTCCAGAGTGGTTAAGTTCAAAAAGATGGGAAAAAGTCTTGGTACTTGGACTTGCCAAGGTTGGAGCTATATACGCACACATGCATATACGGCGATGAACATGCATGTCTGAGTAACGCAGACAGATGCTACAGCGAGTGGAGACGTCGCATAAACATCCAGGGTCGGGTGCTTTGATGCCCCGCGTCTGGTTTTGGGAGGGTGGTCTCCTTAACCACCCCTTCATACCGGCACATGATCAATAGGCCAGGCCTGTAAATGTTTTAGTGCTGGCGCTACAAGGGGTATAAAATATTAAAGCTACAGAGTGAAACACAACCTTGCGGGGATGAGGGAGGGACTGTATTCAATAAGCACCAAAGAGCCAGAGTCAGCATTCTAAACTGTTCTATCAGTCACTCAACACCATTGTTTGTATGAAGAGAGAAAGATACGCAGGTAAAGGGAGATTGTAATTGTCAGAGAGACCCAGTCTAAAACTGTTTCTCAACCAGTTTCCATTGATCTTTTTGATGGCATGGCATTTGCTAAACAAAAAAAAAGATAAAACCCTATTTCATTTCCACCATCTCGTCAATAATACTTGTATCTGTCGTGAGCAATTAGTTATCTGTCGTCACGTGACAATAAACAATAACAATATATTATATAACAATAAAATACACATGAGGAAATTAAGTATTATTTGTTTATATGAAAACCATTATACAGCTCAAACTCTGGCTTCAAAATTCAACAACTGCGGACATGAGAGATTACCTTTTAACCACTTCTGTTCCACCCTCCCGCACACTTACAAACACTCCACTCAGCTCAGGCTCCACATGATTTACTTCGATGTATATATAAAACCCAAACCCAAACATGCCTGCTCATATACGCTCACTGTATGCACTACTCCACACATGTTTATTTCAGGTAAATGGAAAATGCAACCAATTGTGCGGAAGCAGAGCTGACCTCAGGTTACGATGGGTGTTAAATGACAACTGGGCATGAGAGGCTGGAAGTTGGGCCTGGATGCAAATCCAACTTTATGACAGGAGTAACATGATAGGCAGCGTTAATGACAGAGGAAACTAAGCCCTGCACAGTAGGAAGCTGGGCAGGCGGACATGAGGAGATTAAAAATCCACTATTTAAAGGAAACGTCTGGTTTATTTAAACTTGGATTTTATTTTTAGTGTTTTTCTTTTTTGTTTTTTTGCCCTATCCGTAATTTATATTGGTTACGGTTAAATTTCACATCACTACAGCAAAGCCGGACATGGAAGAAACATGAACAGTTAGAGGGATCGGAAAACTCATAAACAATGTTAGCTGAACTTTATTTAAAAATAAAATAAAGGCCAACGATACGACTATGAAAAGGGATGTTGTGATAACCCGACTTTGTCCTTTAACGTGGGAACTAGCGGAGAAGTGAGTGTGTGCATGGACTTTGCCACAATCCTCTTAACCTGTGTGACCCTCTGTCGCCCTCCAGCAGGGTCAATGAAACACAATCTTTTCAAGCATGTGAGACACTTCATCTAAAGTGTCAAGTTGTTGAATTATACATTTTTTTTGCTCATTGTTTAGATTTACTGCTGCCTGGTCATCCTAACTCTGCAGATGAAAGCAAACATCCAGTACTTGAGAGAGTCAAAATCTCACTGACGCCGACGCACGACATCCTCTACAAAATGAGTTTACAGAAGGCATTACAGCCATGAAACCTAATCAGCGTGTAAATTACCGTAAATTACCGTGCAATGTTTCAATCCAAGAAAAAGACCAAACTGGTGATTTAAAACTCTTTTTTTCCCAGTAAATGGCAGCATTGGGTTGCCCTCACTTTCCTTCTGTGTGTGCATGTGAACATAATGGGAGGGAGGGAGACAGGGTTGACAGATGGCATAGGGTCCAAACTCAACACCTCGCGTGAGTCCAGAGAGCCTCAGACCTAGCTCTAACCCCTATGTCTGCCCTGGGCCCAGGCCTTAACCCAATCACAGGGATGGATAAACCAGACACTCATATGCATGTATTTACATACATCTGCTAAATCTATCCCTTAGGGGAGAAAGGATTGAGAGGACGACTCAAGACAGACAAATAGATTGACATGAGGGGTGGAACAAACCAAGTCCTGAAGAAACTAGGAAAATATATATTACATTAAGCACTGTCCCGGTCAACGTTTCTTCCACTACTAAACCAGATCAAAGTCCTCACTACCTCTCCTTGGACTTGTCCTCTCTTCGACTGCAAATTCAGACCAGCAATTAGATTAATTTCCTCACAGCTGACTCACTCACCCAGGCTAGAGGTTGGTCAGTATTAAAAGGCACAGTATGCCAGATGGAGAAACACAGCGCTGCTGCGGTGCTGAGATCATTGTTGATAATTCGCTTTTTCCCACCATTCAATACACGAGCAGCAACACTGATTGATTGACCATGTGGGAGTGTTCGAGTGGCGAATTCGAGTGTGATTGCTTCCAAGTGCGAAAAGTGAAAGAGAAAATGGGGCAAAGATGGCCGAAATATTCAGCTACTTTACTGTTTTTTTTACTTAAAAGGACATTTTTCTCATTAAAAAAAATAGAAATCGACTCCGTGTATGGACATAATTAGCAGAAAAGTGAAATACTGGCCTTACAAAACCAGTTCCACTGCAGATATGCAGCTCCCTTAGTTGATATGCAGTCCAACATTTAGCTGCACTCCCTGTCCAGATTCTACATCACAGAGAAATTAGGGAAGTAAGTGTGCAACACTGCCGGCTGTTCCTTTAGGTGGGGCGTTGGAGAAGGAGGGGAGGGGGGTGCCTCATATGATTATAGTAGATGTAATTGATCAGGACATTGAAGTGAGGTCGAGGGGGCCTCTGAAGTTAAGGGAGGGGCTGGTTACATGAGATTCTGACCTTAACCTCAGGAACCCTGCAGGGAAATGCTAGCCAGACCCATGTGTGTACACAGAGACCCTGAGGTTTTACTGCAGGTCTAAATACACCCCATACTGTATTATATATGGTGGTGGTTTCATTATTTAACCCGTGTATGTCTGGCCCAGCGCACACTTAAACCGATAAGACAATCAAAGTGACGGAGAGGAGAAGGTAAAAGAGCAGACCCAGAGAGGCAGACGGAGAGAGTGGTCTATGTGAGACCTGTCCACAGTAAATCATGGGAATAGTTTCTCTTTGAAAAATTCCCATAGGAGAGGACCATAGGAGAGGACTTGCGGAGGGACGCGGCTGGCCAGCTTAATAGCACAGATTAAATCTCTATAGCTGGACTATAAAAGGACGTCTCTCTTGTTTCCATAGGTCTGCTACAGCCTGCATCTCGCATTACCTCTGTCCAGGCTCTGTGGTCTGCCAGCTAACCAAACCTGACTCCTTAACTCTCTTTGTCTCTCCAAGGTGGGGTTTCAGATTAGACAAGCAAAGCAGTTCCAAAAAAAATGGGGTCCAGACACAGCAAGGGTATAGCTTAAGGGGGGCCACTGAGGGGTTCTCAATCAGATCAAATCGGTCTCTGGGGGTTATATGACAATATATATATATGATGCCTGTTTTATTGGTCTCATTGTACCCACTGCTCTTATCTCTTAACGTGTGGTTAAATGGAATGAATGCACTACTGTATAAAAATGACTCTAGCAGCACATGACGGAACGGAATTTATCCATCGTCTGTTTACTGTATCTACCTCACTTGCTAGCCATATTTTACACACTGCAGGTCCGAAAGGTTATATAAATCTAGTGAAAAAACCTGTGCGCTTCTAAACAGTATATGCTAACTGCAATGTCTGGAAAATATAACAATCCAAAGATCTATCTGATATCACCGCGATATCTTATATCCTTGCTACACCCCCATGTCAATGCCAATACGGGATTTACTTTAGGGTTGCATTCGGGTTGACATTAAACCTGGCAACTCCAGCATGTCATTCAAAAAGTCTGCATTCCTTCGCATATTTTCTCTTCACATAATATCATAAGTGTGCCCCCCTGTCTGTCCGCCCAACATGAATATGAATTTGGGTGGAAGTTGCGGCTAAGCCTGGACAGGGGGGAGCTGTCAGCTGCAATTCTGTCACAGGTGCAGGGACGTAAATGCACCTTTTGTCTCTCACACCTGAGAAACACCAGTACATCTGACAAAGTCATCCTGTTTTGCCCAGCTGAGTCCAACCGCTGGCTTAATGCTGGACAAAAGCCGAACCCCACCCCTCTTCAACTGCAGGTTTCCAAAAGTGGGAGAGACTGATGGCTAAACCAGGCACCATGTTCACACACCCCTGATCCAGGTTTCAGATACACAGTCCTGTGTCTCTCCACCCAACAGTGGAATCCTGAGTAGTCTGTCACCGACTGCCCTGTGGCATTTTTGGTACGGCAGTCAAGTCACTCTATATAGCCAGCTGTCAGCCATGAAATAAGTGTGTGTGTGTGTGTGTGTGTGTGTTTTTTATTTTATTTATCCGTGCACACTCCAGCCAAGGTGACCTCTCAATGAACGTGTACAAGCCTTTAAATTTGCGAGACTGCATATGTGTGTGTGTCTATATGTGTGTGAATGTGTCTGTAAAGGTCGGCGGTGTCGGGGGAGGGTGCACAGTGAGAGCATACATCCAGAAATGAGTCAATGACTGATTTATTAGGTGTATAATTGCCACAGCTCGCCCCTATCTTGGCTGTAGATCTCTGTTGGATGTTCACTGTGTGTGTGTGTGTGTGTGTGTGTGTGTGTGTGTGTGTGTGTGTGTCTGAGTGTGTGTGTCTGAGTGTGTGTGTCTGAGTGTGCGTGCGTGTGTGTGTGTGTGTGAGTGCGTGCATGTGTGTGTGTGTGTGTGTGTGTGTGTGTGTGTGTGTGTGTGTGTGTGTGTGTGTGTGTGTGTGTTTTGGAGTGGGCAACGTGCAACATAGCAGGATTAATGGAACACTCAGCACGCTAACTATATGCAGACCACCAGCATTGCATTAAACTAGTGTACCAAGATATTGAGACAGAGAGACCATGACATTGGGTGTATGGTTGAATATGAGTTTGTTTGCCAGTCCACCTGCATGCCTGCCCGTCTCATTTTTAGTCTCCCAGTCCTCTTTCTCTTTCTCTCTTTTTGTGTTTTTAAGTGTATGTGTTTTATATTGGGCGGCGTATTTTCAAAACCTCAAAGTCAGACTTGGAGAGGAATCAGGATTCTTTCATCCAACATCTTCCTTTTCACACTCCCCCTGAAGAGACTTACACATCATTTTATCTGTTACCCATGGCGACTCAGTGTACAGTATCTCCTACAGGAATTCAGCCAAATGCTTTCGGGTGTGTAGCATGCCTTGCTGAAGTAAGTCGAAAGAGAAGCAAAGATTGCATGCATGCACGCACGCACGCACGCACGCACGCACGCACGCACGCACACACACACACACACACACACACACACACACACACACACACACACACACACACACACACACACACACACAAACACTCAGACGCCCAGCAAACCGTGCCAGAAGTAGTCTTATTCATCAAACCTAACCTTGTGAAAATGCGGGCCTGACTATGGTTCTCTAAATCACCAGGCAGGGTGAGGAAGAAGCCAAATCAGTTTATTACACAGTACACAGAGTGGTGTTGGAGCCAAGACTGAAACCAAAATGAGATGATGTAAAAAAGGGTGGCTAGCAAAGGAAAAAAGCTTTTGTCCAGAAATAGGATAACCTGTTTAGTTTTTGGAATAAACGTTAATCTAACTGAAGGTAATGGCTGACACTATGTTGCTCATTGGCATACCACTGTTGCCAAATTCTTCTTCCAATTTCGTTTTCTTGTCCTAACTCAAGATTTTCCCAACAGCTCCCTGCAAATAAAAAATCCCACAAAGAAGCTCCACCTGCTTCAGAAATACTAAATGAGCCACTGATTGGTCTACAAGCCAAGGTTCAAGTCCTCGCTCTTTTTAATCTTAAACCAATAAAAAAAACGTCTTTGAATCCGGAAGGCCTAATTATGTGTCTTTGGCCGCCTGTCAGCTGGAGGACATTCATTAAGCTAAAGCGATCCTTGCCTTTACAAAACGTCTCGCGGCATTCATCGAGGAACGAGCAGGAGAATCACTCCTGCCGCGTGAAATATAGGTGTGCATTTGAATGGCGCTGTGGGCAGCCTGGACAACGCAACAGGGTTCACGTCCACTCCACTTTGAGAGAGAGAGACAGAGAGACAGAGAGAGAGAGAGAGAGAGAGGCAGCTGGGAGAGAAAGGCCGCACTAATGTGTACAATGGAGAATGTGTGATTGGACTGAGAAACAGGACGTCTGCTGGGCAAATAAATATAAAAGAATAATCACCAGCAGCGAGAGAAAAAAGGAGAGAAAGAAAGCGCCCACTCTATTCCATGTGGTAGTTTCCATTTTAAAAAGCACAACCCTCCCTCTCTCTCCTTCATATTTCACAGACAGGGGCTGGGATGGATGGGGCTTTCTAGTGGCACTGGGGATTAGAAACACACGCATAACACACACAAACACACACACACACACACACACACACACACAGTACACACATAGACATGCTTGTCCTAACTATCTACATGCTCATAAGCACTGCACATGCTAAAACACACACACACACAAACGCGCACGAACACACAAGCAAAAGACTGAGGCAGCCTGTGACGTGATTGTTACCAGATGGGGGGGGGTCCTCCATCCAGCCTCACTCTGTGACACACAAAAGATTCCACCGACTTTTCCTCATCCTCTCCTCATTGAGAGTGTGTTTGTGTGAAAGAGAGAGTTTTTTTCAAGCTTGCTCAAGTAGCTAAACCCACCCCTCCCCCCCCCCCATTTCTCCATTGGGTTAGTTGGCAGCTGGCATATGTGTGTCCTATTCAAACAGAGTGACATGTTTAATTTGACTATTAAGAAAACAAAGGA
The DNA here is from genome assembly GCF_949987685.1 of Ammodytes marinus. Classification (NCBI taxonomy): domain Eukaryota; kingdom Metazoa; phylum Chordata; class Actinopteri; order Uranoscopiformes; family Ammodytidae; genus Ammodytes; species Ammodytes marinus. Next base: position 14,721,713 of record NC_137218.1, read on the forward strand.
ATCCATTTAGAGCCCCAGTTGGACGCTGTGTTATCCCGCGTGTGCAAGTGTGTGTGTGCGCTCGTCAAAGATTCTCTGCGGAATTGAAAGAGACAGAAGTGGAAGTATTGTGGACGCAGAAGCATAAAAAAGCTGGAGCGAACCTGAACCGTCACTTTAGATAAGCAGGGAAGAGAGAAAGGAGCCGTGAGTGAAAGCAGGCAAGAAAAGAGAACAAACTTGAATCTGCTTTTTTCTACTAATTCAAACCACTAGGCCCAACCTATACTGCTGTGCCAGTCAGTTCTGGCTCTTGCCTTGAGTATTTACAGTTGTGGAAAAGTAGCATTACCTCAGTTTACCTCAAAGCAGCGGCCGACCACAGGGGATTTGTAGGTGATGCATATAAAACCCGCACATGATGTTTCTTTTCAGAGCAGGCTGAGGATCGTTAACCTTGCATTAAGTCACACGTTGGGGTGTTGGGAAAGCGAAGCTGAGCGCTTACGCACGTATACACACACACATTATCTTTCTCTGCAAATGTGCATGAAATTATGCTAGACAAACAAATCGCAGCAAACACAGCACTTTTTCCTACACCAGGAGAGCTATGCAGCATGCAGGGCCTGTTTGCTGGTATAGAGCTAGATAAAGAAGTGTTTTGAAGTTTCTTTTTGGGCTAATGACTCAGTACCCGCTTAAGGAACTATGGAGGCTGTTAAAAAAGATACAACTTTGTGCAAATCTGTGTCCAGTTTTAAAGCACAAGTTGAAGGGGATAAAAAAGTTCAAACTAGTTTATGTGTGTTAAATATGACCCAATCAGTTAGCTTTAGTTTGCCATTATGATTCTCATTGTGAATTATTTTTATAAGTCATGCCTTTTTACGTGACCTTCACCTTTACACATATTTAATCCTAAATACCTTGAAATGGTACTTTCATTTGTCATGTGGTCAGAAAAAACAGACCACATTCCATTTCTTGCCATTGTGGAGGTGCAGATTGACATCATCGCTTATCATAAGATGCAGACCCAAACCCCACACCCCATAATTCCCCCTGTCACCCTCCTCCTCTCTATCCAACCCCCTCCCTTCCTTCCTTCTCCTACCTCCCTGTGGTCCTGAGAGTCCTGTTACCATGGCTACCGCTGAACGATGGCTCCAGTCCTTTGAAAGCCATCACGCTTCCCCCCCACCACCAGACACATACGCACCCGCACGCATACACATGCTATCTGTATGAAGTAATGGCCATCATCCTTCACGTGGGTGAGTGTTCATATGAAGAGTCTGTCTGCTCCTCTCTGTGCCCAGTTAAAATAACATGACCCCCACTCTCTCCCTTGACAGCCGTGAAATATACCTTGGGATGCAATGGAAAATTCCTTCCCAAATACACACACACACAAGAACACCAAATCCAATCTGCACTCATTCTCACTTGGTCGTTTTCAATGTGCAAAGACAGACTCTCATATGAGTCGTTATCATCTAACAATAGAATTTGTATAGAGCAGCCTTGTGGAGCTGTGCGATACAATTCTCTGTCTATATGCGAAAGACGATAATGCTGTTAACAATGGAAAGAATCACAATGCTGCCTAGGGGTAAAGAAGAATAAAAAATAAATATTTCTCTTATTTTATTTATTTTATTCTCTCCTTCCCTCTGCATTAAAAGATGTATTGTGCCCAGCACCAGTCTGCTCCACATCCAATCCTCCACTGCACTGCTCTACATTTTTATAAAGTATGTGTGCACAGGCAAGGTATCCGAGGGAATAATAGCCTTAGTTTCAAGGGCGTACTTAGACAGACAGAGGTGAACTCACACACAGACACACACACACACACACACACACACATAAACACACACACACACACACACACAGGCGTGCGTAAGCTGTGATGAATTTGCTCGGCCCCACCTCCCCCGCCTCCCCCCTTCTACATCTATCATTGTCATGGTAACCATCAGCACCTCCGCTGCATCCTACATTCATGCTTTCACACCACATTCAGCCATCTTTTTCATCACACCCACTTCTTTCGTTTTGTTTTGTACGGTCGCTTTCTGTCTAAAAAGTACTGCACTTCCTTTGTCCTTTACCAAATTATCCACATTTTCACTATACCTTTAGCTCTTAAAAATGAAATATTGAGCATTAAATTGCAAATTGTACACACATATACTGTTGCTCTATAAAATTGTTTTAAATATCATTAAGGATCATGCTTCATGGAGGGAAATACAATTCCATTACATGGCAAGGTACCAAACTGCCCTGATTGTGATCGGTCAGGATCCAACCCTTGCGTCTCATTGCCGTCATCCCATGCTCCATTACAACATGCGGTGTACATTGTACATTGTGTTACACGTTATTCACAAAGTAAGCAGTATCATCTGCTCTGCACTTCCCGTGATCTCAGTTTCTCCATCTGGATGACTTGAAAGAACAATTCTTTAGATAAGATAAATGGAGATATAGCGCTATACAAGTCCATTTACCATTTACCATAAGAAACAAAGGCCTGAGAGGAGAAAAATGCCCTCGCGATGGATTCACATTAGCCCCTTGTATCCGGTATTAGGGCTACAGATCCGGCACTCCAAGATTCTTGCAATCAAGCAGCTCCTCTGTAATAGTCCCCTGGAGCGTGGGTGTTTACCAATGTGTAAGTGTCTGTGTGTTTTTGGGAAACTTGTACGTAAGGGCATGCTTAAATGTTGTATGTATGTCTGTGTGTGTATGTGTATGAGTGTTTTTTTCTTATGCATGAACACCCCTTGACAACATCAGATAGCACTCCAAGCTTCCTAAATTGATATTCCCCAACAGAGAGCAGGACGCTGGCCAAGATACAAATGTCTGCCTCGGCGGAGATACAGAGAGACCGTGCATCACCAATAGAAGAGGGTTCCTCCATTCGCAATCCAGACACAGAGTCCTGAGAGGAAGACATTGTACAACCATTAGCAGACATAGAAACGACTTGTCTCTCTTTACCGTCTCTTCCACACACACAATATATAAATGATACAACACTTCACCTGCCACAACTGCCATTTAAAAAACTGTCTAACCCATTCAGATGCTACACGGAAATTTGTAGATGGTGTTTTGTGTACGCAGTTGTGAAATGTATGTATGTATGTATGTATGTATGTATGTATGTATGTATGTATGTATGTATGTATGTATGTATGTATGTATGTATGTATGTATGTATGTATGTATGTATGTATGTATGTATGTATGTATGTATGTATGTATGTATGTATGTATGTATGTATGTATGTATGTATGTTTGTATGTATGTATGTATGTATGCTGTATGCAGTATGCAGAATTTAAGATGTCCAGCTTTTATTAGCTTCTGTTTCAAATATTATCTGTTTTATTGGTTTAGTTTTAGATGCATCTCGTGTGAGTGGCCTTTAATATGTGGGTCCATTTGTACTGATGTGTATATATTTATCTAGACATGAGGTGTAGTTGGGATGCTTCAGATGAATAACCAAAGCAAATGGCCTCCTTGCACAATCTCCTTTATTGAGACATGGCTATGAACCAAAACAACCCCCCCCCACCCCCTTCTCATCTGACTGAAAATGAATGAGCAGGACATCAGATTCAATGAAAACTGGATCCCTTTTCATCTCCCAACCCACCAATTGCTCCCACTTGCCACAACAGTCCAGCTCTGCTGAGCCGTGATGTGAAAACATTAAGCTGCGTTGAGTGACAGCAGCTAGGACACCAGATGTTCACATTTGAAGATGGCTTGCTGGTGCAACTCCCTCCCTCCATCAATTCCTTTGATCCATTTTAGTAGGAGCAGAGCAACATCTTCAAGCAAAAAGGGAGCGGGGAGGGTGTGATTTCTCCTAAAATCCAGACAAGTGGCGGCAATGTATCTCTGTCACAGGTCAGTTCTCCTCTACGGCAATAAACACCTTGTCTGCTTTTCTTCCTCATGTCTGTGCACTTTGACTTGAGTAGATCATCCACCAACACTTTTTACTGCTAAATTCCGTAAGATGGACATGTTATTTCAAAACCAAGAGATTTATTCCAAGGAGTATAAAGAACTTCCCAAACTGCGCTCTACACACCGGGGTATGTGGTGCCGCAGTAAATCCGATCCAAAACCACAGAGCTGAATTTGGGCCACGTGCACCAGAAATGTTGCTTCTCCCTAAATTGACATTAAATCTGACACATCCTCACTCTAAAAATTAAATCACTTTCAGCAGCGGGACAGAACACAGGCCAAATCATACCATTTACCTAACCTCAGCCAACACCTATCGCCCGAGGCCAAATGCCTGTAAATGTACTCAGTGTGAGGTTATGACAACACATAGCGACTACTGTTTCATGTCAAAGAGATTCATATTTTGAGTCCTCAAACAACTCCAACACAAACACCTTATGCACAATGTGACTGCAGGGCACACTCTCCCACAACAGCAACAAAAAAGAAGCTTTCCGTCATAGTCCTTTAAGAGAGCATTGACCAAATTACAGGCTGGAAAAAACGGCACAGGGCACAGCGACAGGCAAGATGAAGAATCCTGAGTTACAGGAAGGTTGGTTAGGAAAAGATAGACCACCCTGAAGAGGCTGAATGTGGCCTGAAGCAAAATTTTGAATGGAGCAGGGTACAAACCCCCGAAACGCCTTGTCAAAAATGTTTAAACTCGAGTGCTTAGAGAAATAATCAAAGCCGTTATTGATGATCGGCAAACTCAAGGCATGTATTTGTAGGTATATTATTAGTGTTAATGTCAGTGTAGCTTTACAAATATTACAGTGAGTCAGTGTTCAATCAAAAGGATATTGCATATATATTTTTGAAGACATGACTGATATGTTAGACCTTGGCCCAACCAGTATTTCCTAAATTTATAAGAAGGATAGACTAGACTGCAATAAGCACAGTGGTATAGCTTCTAAAAAAGTCCCACCCACACACTGAGCTGGTAGTCGATTTCAAAGGGGGAAAAAGACTGAGGTTTATTCCTCATGTCAAGGCTGCTTATTAAACTAATACTCTGCTTGTCCTGCATGGATGGGTTCACTGAGTCCAAAGGGCTACAGTACGGGGGAACCTCTAGAGCACGTCTGGGGATGGGACTGCTTCTGGAAGGAAAATAAAAAGCTTGGGAATGGAGAAAAAAAATGTCAAAAAATTAAGCTCCATGAACACATTCTTCTAGTCTCAATTGATTTCTTTTTTTCCGACATTTTTTATCCCCTTTCCGATCACCTCTCCATTTGTTGTCATCGCTCTGTCATTCATTGCCGTCGAATCGCCCCTAGCGGCTTGCACAGTTCATTGAAACAAGTCACAGCAGCAGTTGCCCATGCAAACAGTGAAGCTATTTCCACTCCTGTAGTCCTTCCAGGCCTGTCTGACAGACCACAGCCAGCGACCACAAACACACACGTGTACGCTCACATGCACGGAGGCCCACAGTGGAAATAAGTGTCCGACTCTTTCGGAGGTTTTTATCCCTAAAGCCAAAGCCTCAGGGGTTGCCAGGCGTGTCTTTCCTTCTCTATACATGGATTAACTGAAATCTAAACATCTATATCTAATGTTATTTAATCACAAATGTGCACATTATATATACTATATATATATATATATATATATATATATATATATATATATATATACTGTATATGCAGTCAAATGCCCAAATTCAGCCCATGTACAAAACCAGTGAAACCAGACACAATCAAATACAGGGGAGGTGGGAAGTAGTAAGAGATTCTCTTAAAAAGGATTCCGCTCTGGTCTGGAGTAGTGGAAACTTTCTCCTTCACTCTGGTGTTGCTGTAACCTTTAATAGACATCTCATGGTGAGAACTATCCTTATAAAACTTGAAGTCCAAAGAAAAGACAATATGAGGTGCTGCACACATGACAGAAATGCATCTGGGAGACGTAAAGAGAGCGAGAGACATGATGTGGACCATATTGAATATAAAATGCTTTTTCTGTTAGCCGGTGCCATTTCTGTGATCTCATATAGACCCGGGCAGAGATCTGCTGTATTGTTTAATGCTGTGTCTTTTGGCACCGTAAACGCAACACTAGATGTGGAGCACTAATGTTTCCCACTCGCGCTTCTCTCAGCATCTCTCCACGTTTGAGTTCCTGAGGTGAGAGGGAAAAAGGGAAGAGGACAAGTGGGATGATTAAATGGATGATTCATTTGAGAAAACAAATATCTGAAGCTGCACAGTCTTTGACCCCAGAGAGGATAATAAATAGTGTGTAGAGAGCTGGGACAGACACAACTACCAGAGGAACAGAGTCAGCCAGCTAGCAGCTAGCGAGGCTAACACACTCACACACACCCACCCACTCACACCCACACACAACAACAATTAATAGTTATGCCCTTGGGTATAGTGCAAAAGAAAGGCAACATGAATGAAACATCATGAGTTAAATGACTTCAAATCATTCACATCCCTTGGCACACTACGACACAAACTCAGCACCCAAGAGAGAAAACACTTAAGTGACCAACTGCGACTTCAACACTATCTCTCTCTGTAAAGCCGCAATGACAGAATCTGATACACTGGGAAACGAGTGCTTTCACCGCCCTTCACCCCTAACTTATTGACCACCTGCTGTCCCAAATTGCGGAACCCCCCCAAAAGAAAATACAATCTGGAGAAACACAGGAAGTGTTCTAATTTACACCAACTTAACTCAATGTGTCATGAAATTAGATTAGTGTGACCAACTGAACTGTGGAGAGCCCTCAGGATCACCTGCCGCTCACGTGTGGTGGTGTGTGCGTGCAAATTGTGTGTGTGTGCATTCAATCACAACGCGTGACCGTGTGGCGCTTTCAAATCCTATAGTGTACTGGGAGTGAGAAAGAGGATGTTAGCAATAAGAAATGAGGCAATGACAACATTGAAGCCCAGACAGAGAGAGAGAGAGAGAGAGATAGAGCGTCTACAGGCGCGACAAGTTTGAAAGGAAACACAATACTAAAGAAGCCCAGGAGAGCTGGCATGGAGAGATAGGCACAGGGAAAAGACAGACAAAAAGTGTTCATTTGTGTTTATACAAATCCAGCTTTGTCTGCGCAGAATGTGTAGGGAGGCTCCATGTGCCTGCAGCTGTTTGATAACTGTGTGTTCCCGAGTCAAGCTATCTCGAGTCGAGCTATCTCAACTGCACTCATGCAAAAAGCTAAACGTGTCCACTTTGTCGGTTTCAAACTGTTGAAAGAAACTCGCTGCACCCAAGAAGAAGGAAGCTCTACGATTCAGAAATATATTTTCAATACAGCTTGATCCGTTATGCCCAAGGTTAATTTGCTGATATTCAGGAACTTTGGATTATATTTGTGCATTTGAGCCAAGAACAGCCAATAGAGTTTCTTGGTTAGTTCTATTGAGTAATGCTCAAACAAAAATTCAAGTAATTGATAAGCTGAAAACTAATCTGCAACAGTAATTCTGTGACCCCAAATGTTATTTCCAGCCTCTTGAATTTGATGATTTGTTCCTTTCTTTTATTTGTTAATTTAATAGTTGGGTTTTGGTTGGTTGGAAAAAACAGGTGATGCAACACTCTGCAATATAGTGTAGTAATGCATCACAATTCATTATATTGGCATGAGTGTCTCAAAAAGGGTCAACAGATGGAGAGTTGTTCTTTGAATTCAGGTTTCTTTTATTTAAAATATATATAATGATGAAAGCTTTGGGGTTCAGAGCAACTGAACAACAAAGCAAGCAGCACAGCAAAGAAATACTTTCCATTCTTGATGGTCTCACTCATTGAAGGGAGATTGATTCCTTCAAAACAGCAGAGGGAAAGATCAAATTGAAATCACTAGTAGAGCCATATGTAGAAAAAGGTAAGAAAAAAAAGAATGGAAAGCGAGATAGTCACTAACAGATGAGATGAAGAAATGGAATAGAAACAAGTCAGACTGGAGAGAGACAGGGAGAGAGTGAGAGAACAAAAAAAAACCCTCACTGCCATATGGTAGAGAGCATTGGGCTTAATGAGGCGTGTGGCCATCCTCTCCACAGAGGCATTGGCCAGTCAGATTACACATGAATGGACAATCTGATAGGTTTAAAACACAGCATATGCCAACTGCTAGCGATATGGAAACAAAACTATTGCTTCTGAGTGGGGGGAAAACCCAACCTGGGCAAGAACCCAACACCCACCAAAGAAGTGTTGTCTGATCAAGTGTTCAACATTTTGAAGCTGATTGCTACTGAAAATATTCTAACAGAAAGAGAGATATTGTCAAGATCAGCTGAGAAGCTGGGCTCTGAACTGGTGCCAAATTGGCGCCGTGTTAAAGGTTTGAACTGATGGGATATATAGACTATACAGTTTAGGTCTTGGTAGATTTGGCAAATGCTGCAGTTTCTGAGGGTAACATTAAGTGTGTATTACCTATTCAGATCCAAGAGTATTGCTTAAATTGACATTTGTATAAACCACTGGAGGAGGCCAACATACCTTGAGGAACTCCTCAGTCTGAAATGTAAGAAGAAGAGCAACTTGTATTTGTATTTGAAACCAAATGCAGACAGTTACCGAATACAAATTTTATGAATGGTTATTTGCTGGAAAAATTATTAAAGTTTAAAGCCCTGGTATAGCCACCCAGGCTGTACGTAAGATCAATGCTCAGCATGCAAACAATGCTCACAAAGACAATGCTAACATGCGCATACTAAGCCAGGGTAATGTATAGAGTACCATGTTCAGCATCTTAGTTTAGCATGACAGGATGCTAACAGTTAATAATTAGCCCTAACCACAAGGCACAGCTGATGCTGAAGGGTTTCATCAGTTTAGCATGTATTCGACATTCCTTGAATGTGAAGTATGCCAATCAATGTTTTAGAAACCCATACAAAAATGCTGTCAAAACAACAAATGTCAACCCTAATGGAGGCGCTTACAAAAACTAGGCGATCTCCAAAGTCAACAGGATTCATGAATGGGCACAATTCATGTCTTTGCAAAATTCTGGACCAAAGTGGTGCACAGACACACCAAACGACTTACAGACCAACATTACCAACTCTACAGCCATACATGGCCTTACATGGCCTAAAACAGAGGGCTCGTACAATGGGAATGTCAATCATTAACCTAATTCGGAAAAAAATGCTCTCATGAGTAGAGACCTTTGCTAACAAATAAAGCCCAACTCATTATGTAGAACATTTGGGAAATGAGCGTAAAACCAGGATGGATTTCCTTCAATACTTCTGAGCCTCCGGTAGCCAACAGGTGATAAATTCTCAGTGAGTGTCGATGGATGTTATGCGAATCGCTCGCATGGCTGACACGCCATCCTGATCCCTTGTCACACACATCCCATCAACATCGCTTGACAGCTGAGAGATGAGTGAGTCGGAGAGAGAAAGACACAGAAATAGAGAACCAGAGAGAGAGAGAGAGCGTGTCAGAACAGGAGCCAGCTGTTAACAGCAGGCAACAATTCACCAAATCTGAAATTTGTGTCTGAACCCCAACCATTTGTCATCGCTGATCGCTAGTTGGATGCAACCGAGGCATGTGGTGACAGCGATCGCCCCAACCTGCGAGCTTCCTCCACTCAGCTATTGATTCCTAGCAAGTTAAACACACTGACAGATTAATTAAAACACACAAGATTAAGTTTCAACAGAGCAGGGCCGTATCAAAAGCACAGCTGCCACTGTTTGAGTACAATCAGGAGGGAAGACATCAAGCGGACAATAAATTTCACATTTGCAAGCTTAATAAAAACCGGAGTGTGTACGTTGTGAGTCTGGGCTGGAGGAGAGCGTGCAAGCTCCAAGTGGAAGCTGTGGTTTGGTCTGGCTCTGATTTCAATGGGGGGCTGGATTCAGTGCAACACCATCAAGAGACTGGTGCGCTGTTGCATGAAGCTTAAGATGAACATCTTCCTGTTTTTCAATGGGTCACATTGTGTCTCTGGCTATCTTGGTTTAAAACATTGGATTAGTCTCAGGGTCAGTGCAATCATGTTTGTTTTGAAATATGATTAGTCTTCCTATATCGAGCCATATATGTAGATTGAAGCCACGGGGTCACAGATTTCGGACCTCGCGCCAAAAGGGCTGATTGCTCTGACAGGCAAACGTGCTGTGTTTATTTAAATATTTTTTGTGGTTTAGCAGGACAAACTCCACCTGTCAAAAGAAGCCCATGCTCTATTTCAGTCATCTTCACACCACACTCATGTTGCTCTTGTGTGACACTTTGGTCAAAAAAATTTGATCTTGCCAGATTTAACCAAAGTTCTGGTGCATGGCAAATATAAAGAGTACCCAGATGTCCATGAAATTGACTGTGGAGAGAGCCATGGTCTCCAAATGTCCAGCTCTTATTTAATGAGAATAGTTTAATTCCTTTTACTGAGTGCATCTGTGCTCCCAAGAACACAAACCACTGCTGAACCTCTCTTGCACAAGTCTTAGGTCAGAGTGTCAACTTTATTTGCGACGTACTGTATATCATAATCTAGGTCTCATTTGGTCCTTTGGGCGTCAACCCTCTAAATGTAATGGCTCCTTCCTGCTAGTTCAACCCACACATGATGAACTTAAATGACATTGTATCCCCAGTGATAGCAGCCTCTATGGACCCCTAGTGTGGCTTCCAGGTTTCACTCATGTTTTCTATTAATTTCCCTCCTCTTATTTCTCTTTGATTCTCAAAACGTATTCCCTCTTTAAACTGTGGTGTCAAACTGTTAACAGAATTTAATTTGCTTTATTGTATAATATTTTAATGCACAATACATGCTTTCTGGCTGTTGAACTTTGTCCCAGTAGTTTCAACTCCAAAGTGTTTTGCTACAAGTTGTTGTTTAGCCTTGAAGAAGAAACTGCCTAATAAGATTTTGGCACATACAGAGGTATGACGCATTCATGTGCACAGTAGTTTCACTCCCCATATTCTGTTATCAGACATTGTATGAAGGATAACACCAGCTGAGATGAATTTCTGGGAATATCTGCCTAATTAAAATGTTTCTGCTTTCGCCAGCAAAACAAGGGCTGGACACACAAACTTGGTGTGTTTGCGCACACACCACCTTCTCTTGCATATAATCTCTGTACACTGTTCATTCGATGTATTCAACCATGTATCAAGCCAGGTACATTGTTGATTCCCTTGTATGCTGTTTGCAAGTAAATTTCACCTGCTTTCAAGAAGGCCTGACTCAGTTTCAATTATTCAAACACTTGGTGAAATAATTCTAGTAACACAAACCTCGGCTCTACAACAGTGCAGCACAATTATACTGTTGTACTGCAATGCCAGGAAGCCATCCTCCTATGTTTTTGTACTTCTCCCAGGTGAGCACATCTGTGTGTCTGTCGAGATGATGGAGTGTTGTTTAACAGGCCTGACCAGGAAAACACATGCTGAACATCACGGGGGAGAGGCATCACCTGCTGGAAGTACGTTTCTTGGCTTCTATAGTGTACACAAGTACACGTACATAGATTTATGACACACAGGCATGCACATATGCACATGTGCAAATATGCGCACGTGCAAACTTACTCTCTGTCTTGCTGTCTTTTTCTCAATTATCGCAACCAATTTATTTACTCTTTTCCCTCTGTTTTTTTTTGTATTCCATTTGAAGTGTGTTCCATGTTTTTCTGCTTTAATCAAACGTTTCTTGTAGCTTGTGCTCATGTGTAATGGTATTGCATTTCAGCCTTGGCCAGAGCGTGCATTGTCACTACTTTTGAGATCAGCAGTGGCATCCCAGCGGTCAGGTCATGCTAGAAGCGAGCATGTCATTGAATTTGAATGACACTCTGCAAGGTACAACCCACACAGGAAGGAATATATACTGTACATCGACTCTGAAAAGCACAGCTTATACCCAAGTAAAGAGTAAGACACCTGAAAGTAATCATATCAACTCTGGCATTAGGACTCATTCAAACATGCCCTGCCCAGATCAGATGATTGTTTGCATTCAAATAAGAGTTTTTAAACAATATAAATGCTCCACTCTAAAATATGCTAGAAGTTCACACTGTTCCCATGATCTCTACCTTCTCAGGATATGAGTCTGAATCAGATGGATGTGCATGCACTGCACACTAACACACACTGAGGCACCATAACCTCTCCTGCCTGGGAAACACTTTAAGGAAGTGGGGGAAGAGGAAAGCAGGGAAACTGAGAAATAAATAACTCCTTTGTGTCGCGGCTACATAAACAGAGCAGTGCATTACAGATTACTATAGAAGACAAACTGATAAGAAACTTCCGACCCACGATTGCTGTATGTGTGTGCGTGTCTCTGCGTGTGTGTGTGTGTGTGTGTGTGTGTGTGTGTGTGTGTATGCACGTGTGTTTGTGTTTGTGTGTGTGAGTGAGAGAGAGACTGGAAAGGGAGTCAAGAAAAAGAGACATCAAGAGAAACATATACGTATAGAAATTACTTGTTTAGAAATTAAACATTAGCTGATTTCCCCTCATTTTGAAACCATGTCCAAATTTAAACCAGAGCCAGCCAGGCCAGTATAATAATTCTTAAATCCAAATAGTGATTGTTATCTATTGTAAATACTGGTACAATTATGAGAACTTTCTGCCTCCATCTCGTCTCTGTTATGAACGTGACAAAACCCCGCAGCCTGGTTGTCTTGCCAAAAAACCTTCAAAGTGTAAACTTGGCCTACTGGACCAGCTGACCCAATTGTTCACTGTGTCACTATCTTGACAGGGTAAAATATGAAATGTTCCAGAAGCTCTTGAGAGAGTTGGTTGGCAAGCATATGGATGAAATACAGAACAAATCTGGAACGACATACACAGGGCTATAATCTCAGGTCTAAGAGCATCTGTGTGTGTGTGTGTGTGTGTGTGTGTGTGTGTGTGTGTGTGTGTGTGTGTGTGTGTGTGTGTGCGTGTGCGTGTGTGTGTGTTCTGAGTAGCCACATATTCCATTGGCCCAGTGAAAAAGTTTACTTCAACTACTATTATCTTGCAAATGGCTGCCTGGGGGAGACTGTCGCCCGGAAAATCTTGGCTCGGCCGGAGCGAGCCTTGAGGAACGTGCCGGAATGAGCAAATCAAGCCTTGTTCACTCTCTCTGGCATACTGGAAAACCACCCGTGATGTCTGGCATGGGATTACGCCTGCACCTAGTGCCAGAATAACTGCCGGCTGGGATTAGAAGAACGACTAACAGTTGATTACAACTGTTGCAACCACTGGAATCGAAGTCCAGGCGGTTGATTTAGTTGGTTGAGGGATATAGTATTTCAACCGATTAGCTTAATTAGGAGAAAATTACAGGGTTCGATAATTCAGCAAAAGACAGGCTTTATCTGTGATTGTTAAGACACCTCTGAAACAAATCAGGCTACAGATGAATTTATCCACATATTGTTTTTCTTTTCTTAATCCTTCCACAGGTCAATACACCTATCATCCACCTTTTTATTTTGTTTGCATCTCATAGCCCTGTCTGTACTTCCCTTGTCTCCTCTTTTTCCCAAAGAGCAGGCCCATGTGCCAGTTTCCACAGAATACCAACACGCCATCCTCTCCAAGTACATGTTAAATGAACCTGCAAAAATGTGAAACTATTTATCTAATTTCAGTCGGGTTGGTATGTTAGGGGGGCCAAAGTCTTTTTTATTAGACCCAACCTTTTAAGTTCTAGAGGCAGACTTTCCTTTAAAGTGCTGAGACACAGAAATGTTTCCCTTTTTCCTCATCCACCCCACCGCAGTGGGGTAAAACCAACCTGTAAAAACAGTTGGTCTTAACTGTTGTGCACGATGCCAAGTTACTGGAAGACAAACAGCCAGTCATCCTTTTTTTCGTTTCACAGGAGAGGTCCTCCTTGCACATAATAGCAGCTGGTAACAAGATAAAAGCAAGACAGCCGAACTGCCGCGAGATAGCGCACCCATACCAAGGGCTCGCCCTACGCTTGGTTACCGTGGCAACCATATGAGGTGAGAGAGAGGACATACCATCACAGAGTAAATCTCACCAAGGCAGCTTCAGGAATGTAGGTTGAATCTCCCTCTCTGCCTTTCTCTCTTTTTATCCTAACTTTATAAATCCTTTTCGTCTCTAAATGAACAAGTCGAGTGGCTTCACTTCTCCTCTCATAGCCCACTTATTCTAAGAATCATATCACAATGCATCACTACTTCCAAGTTCACCATCCTTTTCTGAAATAGGACTTTAAGGCAGCTTTGCACTTTGGACATGGCTTTGATTTCCAGACGCATTCATATGGATATATAAATCAGGCTTTTGCCAGGGGAGTAATCAGATGGGGCTTAAAGGGAGGGTGTCAGTGAAGAGAGAGAGAGTGAAGAAAGAGATGAGAGGACAAGGGAGACAGTGAATACTTGGTTTTGGCTGCACTAGTAGGACAATAGTGCTCTGGCCAATATGCCGCAAGATTGAGCACCATGAGAATTAAAAACAGCAGTTCCTTAACCAAATAAAGAGGCAAGGAGTACAAGAGAGCTGGATAAAAATAAGACTGAGAGAGAAAAAGAAGGCTGGAGAGTAAACTTCTTCATGTTTTTTTTCTCTTACCTCTAAGAAGCAGGTCCCAGCTGGGGTGTTCTCCTTGATGGAGGCATTGTAGAAGTTGCTGGAGAACACAGGTGTGTTGTCGTTTACATCCTGCAGAACAATGTCCACCTTTGCTGTGGACGACAGTGGCGGCCGGCCGTTATCTGTAGCAACAACGGTCACACTCGGTGTCGGCTCCGATTCAAAGTCCAGAGCGGTTGCTGTGGTAATGATCCCTGTGACTGGGTCAATGGAAAACCAGTCAGAGTGAGAGCTTTTGCCCTTGAGGAGGCTGTATCGGACGTCCCCATTGGGGCCCTGGTCCTTGTCCCTGGCAGTCACCTGTAGAACAAAGGAGCCAGGGTAGACAACCTCAGGAATAGTCTGCCTGTAGGCCTGCTGGTCAAACAGAGGGGGGTTGTCATTGACATCAGTCACCTGAATGGTAAAAGATGACTCGGCCCTGAGGGGAGGCGTGCCAGAGTCTGTGGCCATAACTCTGAGGTCATAGGAATCCCTCTCCTCTCTGTCCAAGGCCTGGTCAACGTATATCAGATAGATGATGCTGTCCTTAGTGGTAAGAGCAAACTTCCCATCGCCCCCCTCGAGGGACACATTGACGTTGGCATACTCTCCATAGTCTGGGTCGGTGACAGATATCCGAGCTACGTACTGTCCTGGTTGGGCCCCTTCTGAGATCCTCGGGGAACCGTCCTCACTGAGGAAGATGATGGTCATGGTTGGCTGGTTGTCATTGAAGTCACGTACATGTATGGTCACAAAGGCATTGGTCACCTGGGAAAAATAGTGAATAATTCATGTTACTTCGTGCCCTGACGATTTTTATCACTTTAAGGTAGTGGGACTACCGGAGCTCATTATTTTGCATATACTTTTTCAAAAAGCAGGGATTTCGTATAGGAATTCAATTTTAAACAAACTATCTTCAGTACAAGAACTTATTTAGTCCACCCAAACTTTCTAGTACCAGAAGTATTTCTTTAGCTTTTTTGAGTAAATGCTGCGAGAAGTCAATGTTTGCTACAAATTGGGGAGATCAGTTCCTTCCCACACATGGACACAGATAATTTGGGGGTTTGCGTTGACATGAAATACAAAGTAAAATCTATTTAAACTCATATGACCTTTAGCCAAACAATGATCCCTCAGGAAACCATCTTACAAAACAATGTACTGTATAACTTCTCAGCATTAAACACATAGCACTTTAAGATTAATGCACTGTAATGCATAACTACAATGCATTACCTCAGGGTGGCTGGCATTATCTCTGGCTTGGACAACAAGTTCATGGACCCTCTTCAGTTCATAGTCCAGGGGCCTGTTCAGAGTGATGACCCCTGACTTGACATCCATGACAAAGTAGCGGTCAGGATCACTCTGACGCCGGTTGATTTCATAAAGGACCAGTCCGTTATCACCCTCATCCTCATCTGTTGCAAACACCTGCAAAGTTAAGAAAGTCAAACTCATCAATTAGAATCTGGTTTTACAGAAGCAAGAACTTTTATTAAACACAAAAGTCACTATCTGAAAACTGACAATATTTGAGCTAACCTGTAGGATGCTACTGCCTTGTGGGAGACTTTCGGAGATGATAGCGTGGTATCTGCTCTGATTGAAGAATGGCGCGTGATCATTGATGTCGGTCACAATCACTTCCACAGTCATGGATCCCATCCTTCTGGGGGAGCCTCCATCAAAAGCCTCCAGAACTAGGGTGTAGGCGGAGCGTTTCTCCCTGTCCAGAGGTCCATTGACCACCAGGTCTAGATATAGAACCTTGTTAGCAGCTCTCTTGGTCTCCAGTCTGAATGCCTGGCCTACGTTGCCCTCTCGAATAGTATAACCTTGGGTTGTCAACTGGTCCTTGTCCGCATCTGTCGCAGGCTCCAAGGAAAACCTTGTCCCCACTGCAGTGTGCTCTGGGATTTTAAGATTCAATTTCTTTTTGGGGAACACAGGTGCGTGGTCATTGATGTCGTTGACAGAGACTGACACCTCTATAGTGACTCCCGTCATTGTCACAGCGGTAAAGCTATAGTGGTCCCTCTCCTCACGATCGAGGCGGCGTGCCGTGGTAATGATGCCCGTGGTTTCATCGATGTCCAGATCGCTTCCTACGCCTGTGCCCTCATGTTCTGAGATGAAATAAAGACTTGCAGTTTCACCAGGCGGTAACCCAGCACTGATGTCCCCAACAATGGTCCCTGCCGGCTGCTCTTCGTCCAGCTGGAGTTCCAGGGCTCCGAGGACTGTTGTAGATTGAACAAGAACAAGGACGATGCAGAAATAAATGAGTGTCTTCCATTGCCAGAGACTTGAACACACACAGGGTCCACTGACCCAAGCCCTCTGTCTTGACCCTTTACTTGTTAGCGGCATGGCTGGGTTCTGCTACACCTAAGAGAAACAAAAAAAGAAAAAGACAAACATATCAGCCACAGAAAAGATGTATTTATATTCGTACACAGCTATATTCAATGGTATGCGAATGGAGCAATTGAACAGCTTTTTTCTTGGAAAATTCAATAGCTCTCTTAGCAGAAAATGAAAATAAATATTTTTTTTTCAAAGTGGAGTATGTATCCTAAATCCTTGTGTGACAACCTGCTAACACTTTTACAATCCAGAACCTACATTAAATACACTGCATGATGAATTTCAAAAAATTTCCGTATAAAGTGGTAATATATAACATTTTTGAGACAGCTTAGCTGGAGAAGGAAGATCTGAAAGAGCATGAAAATGGAAGTCTGTTCAGGATCCACATTAGCTTGAGAACACTGAGAACTGAATCATAAACTATATTCATCTGAAGGATTACAAATATTATTTACTGGGTGAGAACTGACAAGTGTTCAAAGTGTCCTGAGCGGCCAAACAGTGAAATCCCAAGGGGAATCACATTTAAGACACTGAAACAGGCATGAAGATCCGTCGTTAGATTTTTATTTCATGATGGCAGATGCTTACACACGCACATATACACACAGAAATAGATGGAATGCATGGGAAAGTACGTTTAAAACAGCTTCAGCAAGGCCTTTAAGGAAAAACAGTCGTTTAAGACAGTGAGCTTGGTCTCAATGTTCCCAAAACTCTAAATCAAGTACTATTTCTAATGCTAAATGTATCTTCTCAGTCATATAATGGATCTAATCACAAACAGATACATACACTGTCTACAAATACAATACCACTACAGTCCAGGGTCAAACACTTTTTGCCAAACATATTTTGTTTGCTTTAACTTGCCCAGTGTGCCACAAGCCTCATTAGATTGCACATTGCGAAAAAGAGTTAAAAGGGCTATCTAATACTCAACTGACACCAAGTTATCCTGCAGCAATCCCACCATCTGGAACTTCCAGCAAGTTAAACAAACACCTATAATTATTTGCAAATGCTATCTGACCCAGGTTTGACACACATACTAACACAACCATAAAATTCTGGAAATGCACTCATAACTTTTCTGGTAAATTTAACCTGGATAGCCATTCTAAAGTCTCACGGGATAGATGCAAATTGTAAAACCTTGATGAGGTCTACAAATATTTAGATTATGTTCAAAATGAGACCAGTTGTTTATGCATGTTGCTCTCGTATTCATGGGGGGAGAG
Source organism: Ammodytes marinus (assembly GCF_949987685.1). Lineage (NCBI taxonomy): Eukaryota > Metazoa > Chordata > Actinopteri > Uranoscopiformes > Ammodytidae > Ammodytes > Ammodytes marinus. The sequence continues at coordinate 14,739,953 of NC_137218.1, forward strand.
TTATTGAGCGTATAACTGTTCAAAACATCCTGCAATGATGAGGGACCGTCTACCATCGATATAACTTAAGTTAACTAAATCGCACTTGGAGACCAAAGGGATGCTGCATTAACAATCATCAATATTGATCACAACATTAACACATAAACTCAACAGAATGTGAATACATCCTCCCTCTAATCCCTTATGTTTGGTACAATTTACCAAAACTATAAATGTGTGATGCAGACAAAGAGCCAGTAGCAGACAGGAGGTAAGTTGTCAGTGGAGGGTGTTGGGACTTTACTGGCCAGGCATATTCAGCCAGACAATCACTCCCCATGTGCATGTATAATCTGGACTGTTAACTTCAGGAATGTCTTCCACCTCTAGAGAGAAAGCAAACCTGCTACCGGCTGCAGTAGTATTCGCACATACCTTGAATTGAAGCATTCACACTTGCACGTATACATAAAAGCCATAGGTTGACTTTCTTGCAGGCTGATGGAAAGGCTGACTTGTTCTATTCCTTATTCATTATAAGGGTGAAAACCGGCTAACTTCTAAGACATTGCATTGACTATTTCAATCACCATAATGTTACACTCATAGATATGCTGGAATACTGTATTTGGTTGTCCAGTTTAACTAAACAAAATTTAGATTGACTCATTTTCCTGTTTCTTTCCAGTACCTTTGTAAGAAATACTTTGGGGGAGAAACTAATTTATTTCTTCACTAGTATTCAGAATACATTTTTCAGCCACCCAGCCTGAGAACTGACCCTGTCCTCCTGTGGTAGTTTATGAGGCCTCTTGGGAGCAGAGATTAATAAAGTCTATAGCTCCACTGGGACAGGGGAGAGGGACAGTGATACAGGCCCCTCTAGTACGGTGGCTGACCTCTGCATGTGGTCCAGGCGGCTGCTCTGGACAGTTGCTGCAGTCTTAAACATAGAAGGCGCTACAGCAAAGGCGGCGCTCTTTTAGACAGAGCACAGTCTGCATACACACACCCTTCTCCTGTTTTGTTTCATGTGTGTCAAAGTAATTGTGAGTTTTTGTGTCTAAGGGACTTTTCTGTCTTGAAGAAGAGTAGGAGGGGGGAAAAAGGGAGAAGTTGAAAGAAGAGGCCTGAGAGACAATTAGGGGTGTGATGTTGAGGGAAACCCTTCTACCGCTGAGTCAGAGCCTTTGGAGACCCTGCACTGACAAAATGAGCCCACAGTACAATAACATAATGCAGACATTGAGAACACCAGGGAGAAGAAGAAAAAGAACAAAGCAGAGATGGAAAAAGTGGATTTAGGACAAAAAGTTACATTCTGAGGGCTGCAGTTTGCTTTGGCTTGACGGCCTTATTGTCTTCATGGGCCGCTGAATTGTGTAGGCTTACATATGGTCTAAAACTGAAGTCAGTGTGTGTGTGTGTGTGTGTGTGTGTGTGTGTGTGTGTGTGTGTGTGTGTGTGTGTGTGTGTGTGTGTGTGTGTGTGTGTGTGTGTGTGCGTGTGTATGTGTGTCCTTTTACGTCCTCTCTCCCCTCATTGCCTCAGTTGAGTGTCAGTGAAAGGTTACATTGACGAACAGATCGCACGGCTGCAGTCTGTCACTGTCAATGAGCAGTCAGCCCATGACATCATCTCCCTTTTGACGTGTGCTGTAATACACTTGTGTTTACCCTGGAAAACACGAGCCGATGAGGAATGGAGACAGCGAGGGCTAAAATATAGCTCATGCTGAAAGGATACTGGCTCAGACAGATGGCCAGCGCAGTAAAAGACAAACCACCTGATTAACTCCCTCTAGTGGCACTATTTGTAAAAAGTTGTGCTAATTATGATAACTCATGTTTCCAGATGCATTGCAGTACCTCTCATCTAATTTAAAATGTTCAAATTGGACAGAGAACACCTGTCTGTGGCATTTTTTGTATGACTGTGTCTTTGAAGCCTGCGCAACACATGTGCACGTGAGCAGTGACATCATCTCTATGCGACCACATTGACAGGCAGGGCAGACCCGGCGGGCTCCATGCAGTCTCCGCCACATTATTATCTGGCATTGCACCCCCATAATCTGCCTCTGCTGCGCGCAAGCCTCAAAGCCTCAAATGCATGGGCCTCCACTCTTAAGTGCTGTTACCATATAATAGAAAACCATAGTGTTTTCTATAGGATGGGAACATTTAAAGAAGTATAATATGTCTATGAGGATGTGTGTGTGTGTGTGTGTTTACGCTGTCACATCACAGTTGTGAGGAATAACTTTTCCTCATGCAATGCCAATTCCATACTGGCCTTCCTATCTCCATATCCCCCCTCTCATGTCCGTCCCTCCTCCTTCCCTCCGTCCATCCCCTCTAATGGATTTTGCAGATCTAGCTGGGCACGCCATAGCTACCCGTGGCCAAACTAAACACGACCCAAAGTCACGGAGTTGTTTCAAGTAAAAAAAAAATGGCCACTCCATAGCTATGTTTTGTGTACTTTGATGGGGCGGCAAAGGATTGCAGTCAGCTAGTTCCTCAGTGGTTGAGAGGTCTGGCATAGTCTCTAGATAGTTGGCAGCCACTGATTCAGCCCTGCGACTGCTTCTGTGTCACCCAGAACAAACACTGGCCATATCCTGTGACTGACAGTGCAGTCAGACAGGGGAAAGAATACAGGAAAAAAGCTGTCAAAGTGCCTGCCATCAAGACAGAGACCGGATACAATTTTGCCATTGCATATTAATAACCCCAACTGCAAAAAATCTGATAGATGGGAGTTGTTTTCCAACTTTTGCAACAGCTTTCCGTGCCAACCATGTCAGGCAGCCACGTGCTCATTATGGCGTTAAGATGCTATGTTGTAGCTTTGCTGTAATTGAAAAGTGTATAACAAAATCTTTTTATAAGGGTTCTCAGCAAGTGTACAATTACAGCGAGGCTAGAGCGATGCCAAAACTTTAAATGGCTGCGGGTGAAAGGTTAGGCTGGGCTGTGGTGAAGCGAGATGGAGCGGTCTGCAGTGTGAAAGCTTGGTGAGAAGAGGGAGGGAAGGCTGAGAGTCTGGTGAGGGGTAGAGGATGGAGGAATGCTTTTGCATCTCAGTTTTCATGTCGTTTGGGCCATGTGTGTTTAAGGGGGGCGACAACTATGACCCCTGTCTCCCCTACAGTTGCCTTTCCAGGGATCTCTGGATATAGATGTCGCGTTTTCCAACCCCAGCTGTCACCAGCACTATGAGTACATGCATGTGTGCATTGTGGCCGTGTATTTAAGTCCCCCTCTTTCCACATATACCTATTTTTCCTTACATTCTCCTCCAAGAGTCTACATGTAAACTGGATATCGATTTAGATTAATTTCCATTACTGACTCAAATAAAACACAATCAACCCTGATTCTAAAGTAGCACCAGCCCCCCAGACAGCCAGACGACTACTGTCTGGACAGTTACACACACACACTGAAATATACATGGACATACTGCACCAAAACACAATCAATATTAATACTACTATGTGCCGACTGCCGAGAGAGTTCATGAATGTGTCATACAATTGGGTTACCTCGCGCAGGGGAAGCCAGCAGCCGTAAAAGCTCTCGCAACTTGTGAAACCCAACCGATTTGGTTTGGGGGAGAGCGGTCAAGTCTAAGTAAGTTTGAATTAATTATGATGAAGTGGGGACCAGTTAGTTGGCAGCTCTGAGCTGTAGCTGAAATGCTTCATCTGATACAGGGTTGAAACTTAATACAGCCACAATACATAGTGTAAAAGTGGAAGTGAAAGCGGAGTATGTAAAAGTTACAATTCATTGTTTTCAAATCTGATGGTTAACTGCATCTTTTGACCTCTTTCTTTGAATCTAATTCAGAATGTTACCAGTGATTACAAACTTTGGCACAGAGGAACTGAGGTAACGCGTTTCCCAGTTTAACTCAGCTCTGTGAAAGCCTTTGTATTTGATTCAGTCCCTGAAATGTTGCTCTGGAGTTTTATTTTATGACTTATTTCCTACATAAATGTCCATGTCAGTGACATCAGTGAGGCAGCAGAGGGTGAGGGGAAAGGGGGGGGGGGCACGGGGTAGACACTACGGTCAGGTCACAGGGAGAGTGAGCCTCTGTGCCATGAGCCCATGCTGAGGCTTATAGATTTAGAGGCCATGTGGCAGTTTTTAGTTCTATTCTGGTGAGCAGAAAGGAAAATAAAGGACACAAGCCTTATTCCCCTGTCCAGATGAATGTTTGAATCAGACGTTTTCATTCCAATCCAAAAGGTATGTGGAGAGTAAGATATGTTTTCATGGTTTGGCTCCATACTCTCATTTGGATGTGAAACGATGTGGTCAAAATAAGGTTAAAGTGCTGACTTGTGTTTTACTCTCAGCAATAAAAGAACAGTCCTGGTTGTACACTATGTTTTTTTTTTCATTTTCGGTCCAGTGCTATTTAAGGTATTATGTAATAAAACAAGTTTTTGCTACAGTACGTTGCATCCCATTCATAGCATGCAATAAAACCAATCAACTGCTCTTTGTAGTCACTGTCACTGTGTATCCTAAAGCCCCTACGAGGAACTTTTAAATGTCAAAGCCAACATTTTCGAATCATGGTGCCGCTAGAATCAACAAAACCTGAAAGCTCCTATAGCTACTTAAATTCCTCCTATAATGAGCTATGGACTAATGTATTGTAGGGTGCCACTATTACAAGTCATGACTAGTTAAAAGTTATCAAATCTGTCTCAATGTAACTCTACTGCAAGAAAAGTTCATGCTACACATGAATTTCTGCATCCCTCCACCTATATTCTAATACAAGTCCTTGGGGAAATCAGCAGGGGGAAAACAACTGTAGAAGACTCCGAAACTCCGCAGCACAAAGCTGGTGCGATGACTCAGATTTATTTATTTACCCACACAGAGCCTGCCAAGCTGGAATATAGTCACTCACACTAACATACTGCACCGAGTCCCCTGTGACTAAACGTCCTAGATTTTAACCGCCCGACAGAACAGAACAGAAGGGAGAACGAGAGCGTTACATTACGTCAAAGATGGAAAGAGGAGAGCGGAGGAAAAAGTGGAACTAGGAGGTGCTGAAGAGAAAGTTTGATTCCGAATGAGGTCTTCCTTCAAAAACAATGTGATGGAGAAAGAAACACAAAAGAAGTTCAACTTAGTGAGTGTGTGCCAAAACACACACACATGCATGTAGACTCAAAAGGCACACGCATAAATAATGCACCCTCTGGACCATCAGTGAAGCCATGGAGCAAGTGAAAACACAGCCGGAGGTGATTCACTAACCTTCAAGGCCAAACTGCCAAGTGAATGTGCAGTGAGTTTTTGTTCCTCTGATGAGTATGTGTGTGTGTGTGTGTGTGTGTGTGTGTGTGTGTGTGTGTGGTGTGTGTGTGTGTGTGTGTGTGTGTGTGTGCATATGTGTATGTCCCGCCATTTATTGAGGAGAAAAATGGAGAGTTTGAAGAAGAGAAAGAATAAAAACAATAAAACCAAATAAAGAGGACGAGGCCAGCTGAGTCAGAAGAAGAATCAAAACAATGGCGAGGTAAGGTGTCCCTGTAGGTGAAGCAGCAGCTGCCATCTAACCATCAGTCATGGCATCTCCCCATCAGAGCACATTTATTATATCCCACAAGGACAGGTTCTCAAGCCGAACCGAGTCCACTAGTCTGTCCAACGTCATTACCTCACTGGTGAATTCCGTTGCTTCAACTAACTGCTTCTTTATTCATGAAATGCATGTTGACCACTGTCTTTGAAGAGAACATTGATTCAATAATATGTGGTGAAAAGCACAACAATGACTGGGAGTAGTCAAGCATCAGGAAATGTTCTTATCAGTGGTGAAAGACATTCCAATGTACAAACAGGTATATTTAAGTGCTTTATTTGGCTGCATATATACACACACAGAAGGCACTGAGATACATTCCCTGAAGGTTATCCTCACTTTTAATGCCTTAACTTTAACCCAGTCACAATTCTAAACCTATAAGACCATTAAATGAATGGATGGTGGAACGGATTGTTGTTCCCGGATGACAGGTGAGTCCATAACATGTGGCAATATGAACAGACTATTGTTGCCATAATGAATATTTTACCACCACAATTACCCCCCATCCCACCAACACCCTATACCCGAAACACATACACAAAAACACACACACACACACACACACACACACACACACACACACACACACACACACACCACAGTATTGTTTCAGAAGACTCACAGGCGTCTTAATGAAAAAACAAAGGGAAAGGTTCAAAGACAAAACACTCAGCTGATAGCCAAAACAGGGTCAGGAGAAGGGAAACCAAAGATCCATCTCAATTAACATAGTAACTTAAACACATGCGCGCACACACACACACACACACACACACACACACACACACACACACACATGCCAGACAAGGACATAGGCTACTTTATCTCTTTCTGCATTCCACCCAATGAAATAATCATTGACATTGCTTCAATTTGCTTGACAGTACACCAGGCACTAGGTGTTATCAGTTCATGTTATTGTTTCAGGAAATGTGTAAATATCAATCAAGTGATTTTAAAAAAACAAGAGTTTTCCCAAATAACAAATTGTTTTTACTAGGGTGAAATGAGGTCACTATCCTTCTTAGACTTAATTTCATTGGGAGAGACTGACATTTTAGTTTTTCTTTGGCTGACAGATCTGGGAAACAATCAAAATCTGTAATTACTCATCTCTAGCTCAGAATTCGGGACAGTGACTTGGCTTGTGTGTTATTAAATTTGCCATTAACTCTTGGGTTAGTGGCGCGCCAACAGCTGTTCCTCCAAGAGAATGCCTTTGTATCATGTTACTCCATTATATTTCTTGTCGTAAGCCTGGGACTCAAGTCTGTCTGTCTTTGTTTTAATTTGCTATATGAAGATCGACACACATCTATACTCATCAGTTAGTGATGATCAAAGGGAACCGAGAAACAAAACACATACGTAATGAATGGGTTCGAGGCTCCAAAATGAAAAGTGTACTTCTAGACATGTCTATGGCAAACACAGAATAGCAATTTTCATATTCCCAAAAGGTCACTGCTTTCAATCTCCGAGGTATCAAGGTTCGGAAAAACACTTTCCCACCACCTTTTTTCTTTTCCCTCGTGTCACATCGCCCACACACAACTAGTCTCTGAATCCCTTCACTTGCATAACACGTTGCACTACCTGAACTGCAATGCCCTACATGCGGCTCTCCGCTCTGTGCAAGTGTTTGAAGTTACCAGCAGCAACTCAGATCATGTCACTTCATTAAAAACACATGAGACACCAGTAAGCCGGGCCCCTCTCTCTCTCTCTCTCTCTCTCTCTCTCTCTCTCTCTCTCTCTCTCTCTCTCTCTCTCTCTCTCTCTCTCTCTCTCTCTCTCTCTCTCTCTCTCTCTCTCTCTCTCTCTCTCTCTCTCTCTCTCTCTCTCTCTCTCTCTCTCTCTCTCTCTCTCTCTCTCTCTCTCTCTCTCTCTCTCTCTCTCTCTCAGCTTGCCTCACAGTTTAGACCCTTCTCATCCATCAAGCTCCCAGATGGGCAGGAGTTACCACATTTCATTCATCTCTGCTCAGGGCCATTCCAACATGTATGTCTTTATGTGGGAAATTAAATGAATATACCACTCCATTCATAAAAAAACGTGTGAATAACCTGCACTCCGCCAGTCTGTCAGTCTGGCCGCCATCTCAATAGGGATGAATAAATAGGATACACTACTGGAAAATTAATGGATTGGTGGATAAACATACAATGAATATAATTGTAAATGTTATACAGTAATTTTGAGTTTTGAAATGTTGGCCGGATAAAGGAAAGGTTTTGGGAAATGACTAGGAAAAACTTTCACAGATTGTTTGCATTTTATAGATGATTAGTCAGGAAAATAATCCAGAGATTAATCATTTGTGGAAATAGTTTCCGTACTGTAATGAGATCTCCATAAACTACACAGCAATATCCTACGGCCAAACTCTTCTACGCATGCCATGCACCCATGCCCAGGATGCAAATCCAGACATCAGATGATGTAGCCACACTTTGGCACTCGGGAGCCAGTGTCACACGTCCAACCCACGATATAGAGAAGCACAGGATGGGGAAACTCAACAAAACACCAGGCTTTATAAAGAACTTCCATCTGCAGCTTTCTCCAGGAATATCAAACGCATTCCCATCGGCCATTATCGCAGATCCTAAGGCCTGGTCTGGCTACTGTGGATCATTGTTTGTTGTCAAATTTGAGTATTATACTGTAGCAAGTTGAATAATTTAAAACTCTGACAATTAACTATTATTGAGGGGAAGTAGTCTCCCCAAAGCCTCGCAAACAGCACCTACTGCCCTGCAGTGTGAAAAAATTGCTTTATTGTATTGGCCTTTCCCATTCCGCTGAGCTGATCAATAAACTAATAGGATCCATACCACTGCCTGGACAAAAACCATGAATGACAACAGACCTGGGCCTCAGAACAAACAAAAATGGAATTGTTCAATGTCAAAACTGCAGCCAGTGTGTTCAGTCATTTCTTTTGATTGGTTGAATTAGTCATACTGTAATATCTTATCCAGAACTGCATTTAGATGGGTTTTCTGTAAGGTAAAATCTGTATTCCCCAAAGGAGAAGAGTGACTATGGCATAATGTCAGAAAATAGGCTTTAGTCCTTGTTAAAAGATGAAGTATGACAAAGGATGATTGTATGTCTGGGTTTGGTACATATGCCCATAATGTATGTTATACAAAAACATCACTACTACAACATTATATCCAAAGGTTGTAGAATCAAGAAATGAAGAATGAACCTGGGTAGGCCTACTCAAGTGTATGGATGTATGGTCAGGCAAAATAAATTATGAATTTACAACCTGACGCTTTTATCTTGGTTTGATGTGTGATGTGTACTGAAGAATGTCCACCAATGTGTCATTGCAAAATGGCAGACTTGATGACTGTAGCTGCCATGGCAACCAAGAATCCCCCTGAGGGTGTAGTTAACGAAATGTGGAAAAATCAGCAAAAGGGAATTCCTTATCAATGGGAATCTTATTTTTCTGACTCTACAACTAAAGCTATTAATAACAGCCTGGCTTTCCTGTGGATGGATGATGCGAATGTAAGTGGCTTCCCAGGAAACCGGCGCTGTTTCCTCACGCAATGCTGCAGCTTAACAATGGATACAGTTCACATGCTGCCTTATGAAACTAAAATTACATGATGTTCCCTCAATATTTGGGTCTTTGGGTTTATGTTATGTCGAAGACGGTGTTCTGAGATGTAAATAAAACCACCCAACACTAACCCTAGGCATCAGTGGCATGCAGTTGGGGTAAATATTTCCACTTGCTTCTTGTGGAGCCTGGGAGGAGGTAAACAATCCCATCAATCTTACTTTAGTTTTTTTTGTTGTTGTTTCTCATTGCTTCCTGTTCAACACTACGTATTAACTATGTGTGTTTCATTTGTATACTTGTGAGGACATATGTTGCTGCTTCTCCTTATCTAAAGGTGATCATTTAGCATTTATAGCACTTGGTGTTAAGAGTCAGGATTTGGTTGGGGTTTAGGGTACAGGTCATTTCTGGGAATATAATTGAGTGAGGTAAGGTGAGGGTTGTGAAGGAGTTTGTTCTGTGTATATGATTGGATGTGTCTTTTTGTATGTGTGTGTATGGGATGAAGAGAGAGAGAGGAGGAGAAAGAGAGGGAGAGAGGAGGAGAGGGAGAGGGGGCGGGAGTGTCTGAGTCACTTTCCGATATTTGTACCCAGACACTGATTTCCCATGCATAGAAAACAAAACCCAGGAAAAAACATTTCTGCGATACAATTAGACACAATTGTAGTTATTTCTTTTTAAGTTGTAACATTTGGGTTGTAAGTAGCTTTCTGTTTTTTCCTCCTCCCTCTATCTCTCTATTTCTACGTTGACAGCACGTCATGATTTGAGTTGATAAGCTGAAGCAGGTTTTACACCAAAGCCTTAACTTATCAGTTTTCTCTGCAAAATGTCACATTGTATTCGAACTTGAATGGGTTATAGGATAAAATCAGGCACATGATGAAACTTGACTAAACTTGAAAAAGACATGTATTTTGTTTGTAATGGTTTTGTGGGGTCTACAAACAGGAAAACAGTGTATACATAACAAGCAGGTTTTCTGTGTCAATGTGGGTGGCGAAGGCGTAATTTGATTACTTTGTATATCTCCAGAGTTTAAACCCTCAAGATTGTTTAAGATTTGCAGAAGATGAATTAAGCCTCAACTTGGTCATCCCAATAATACCATTAGAATAAACTTAACATTTTTGTGAAAGAATGTGGATGGGTGTATAACATTTCATCTTGAAAAGGAGCTTAATTGACTAAAGCTTAAAGCAGAGATTTACCAAGAATCAAGTAGAATAAAGCCCAGAAACCAAGCCCAGTTTGATGCCCCGCTGCTGCCAAAACAAACCCAAATGGATGCCATACACCCTGAAGGAGTTAGGGGTTGAGGGTAGTGGGTATACCGTATTGGGTAGGGGGTACTGTTAAAACCCGACTCCCCCCCCCCAGAAAAAAGGCATATTAAGTCTTTCAACAGCTGTCCATGTATTTTGAACACAACTTTGATGAGAGTCAACCTTCTGACCCTTCCACAGTCAGTATCATAGCCATCCATTCTGCTCCAGAGAACCTATAAAGTGCAAGGTAAACACCACACTGTTTGCTTAGTTGATAAGCTCAACAAAAGGACTTGACACCGAACTGAATGAATAGTCCTCTCTGCCCTCAAAAACACAGGCAGTGGAATAAAACAAAAACAAAGGTGGTAATGGGAGTAGCATCATTCATCACAGCTGTCCTTGATGATAAAATAAAGATAAATAAAAACATCTTGAATCAAAACTATACGGTCGAGGTGGACACCTCAGCTGCCACTCTCTAAAATCAGCCACGGCAAGATTCCATTAAATGGTTAAATATGCTCAAAATTCGAATCCCTTCTTTCATAATTGCATCCTTTAAAAAATGACAACATTGAATTCAAGAATCAAGCCCACAATATAATAACTAAACTTGTGTTTGTTTTAATTGCCCCAACTGTGGAAAGTATCCAGAGTGTGTTACACTCCTCCTGTATATAGGAGTTCCTCTAAGCAGCTGATGTGCGTAAGTATAAGTTGTTTGCACAAACATAAGCCCTATACTGGGTTGTAGCCGCACCAACAGATATCCATATGGTTCCTGTTAGAGAACGTCTTGCTGCACGCCTCATCACTTAGCAAAAAAACACAAAACTCTTTACTGGTTTTTATGCGGACCAGAGGCTGAGGCCAGTGTGCTTCAGAGCTGGAGCACACGGCACCATGTAAGTGGATAGTGTAATAATGCAAAGATCCGTGTCCCCTCCTTACAGCAGAAAACCAGGGAGTTGTGGATGCCAGAGGACACCAGATATGACTGGAATAAGTATTGTGGTTTGGTGCTTAAATATGCCCCTGGGTTCCCATTTTTAGCTTTTGGCCATGTAAACATATACAGACACAAATGGCAGCTTTAAATACACTTCTTGTTCAAAAAAAGAAATACAATTGTTTCAACTTGATAACAAAAGTAACCTGAAATCCTCTTGGGCTTCTTATTTTTTGGATTTAATGGTCTGTGTTGGCGACTGAGATTGTCCCTCTGCAACCTTTTGGTTCTGTTTTGATAATCATACAGTGAAAGGGGAACCTAAACCATAATAGGTAAAGTGGGCCCTGCTGTAGCTAATGGCCTAAGTGCCTTATTGCTCAAAGGCACACAACAACAGCACTTCAAATTCTATCCACTGGCGACGCCTCACAGTCTCCCCAAAACCCCTGCACTGTCACATCAGTCGGTCTCACTGGAAAATAGTCCAAAAGTATGCTGGCCCACTTTGTGCACTTCATGGTGTGTTTCCCATTACGTGGCTCTGTTCTCTCTCCAAAACAAAGTGTATTCGCTCTAAGCTGGCAACCAGGGAGAAGAAACCCCATCACTTAGTGTTATTAAATAGTTCCATAAGACATACAGATCCACTGGCCCACTAGACTAAACTCCCTTTCGTGCTTAACACATATATTAAAAAAGGGACCTCACTAATTTTTCTCTTCTTCTTTCAACCTGGCTGTTTAGTTGGCTTGGTTTTGAATTGGAGTCAATAATCAATATAAGGCTATATGCTGCATCCCCATGATCCATTGATATTGCAATACTATTGTAGCCTCTCTCGTATGCCCCCCCCCCCCCCCCCCCCCACACACACACACACACACACACACACACACACACACACACACACACACACACACACACACACACACACACACACACACACACTCACACCCTTTGGACAGCTAGTGGGGTGCAGATAATGCAAGGTGCACCCATCAATGTGGAGAACCAGAAGCTTCCACCCCACAAGAGCTCATTTCTCTACCTTTACCCCTCAGTAATAAATGAAATGCATCAGTGAACGTGGACACACACAGAGGGAATGGGAATAAAGGAGCTGTCACTACTTACATTCATCTGACCCACACCGCAGCTTTGGATGTGCGCTCTGGATATCCCAATCCAAAACTGATTAGTATGCAAACGGGTTTCCAATTCCTCCCTCCCAAAAACGACAGACAAATCCACCGGGGGAAAACAAAAATCTTGAATGGAGCCGTGCTGTCCTGTCCTGTCCAGCTGGACTGGGCTTTTTCTTATTTTTACATAATATCCACAATATGACAGTTGGGTCCAATTCCACAGATTTTCTAATCCGGTATAACGTTAGGTTGGTGGTAGCCTATTCCTCCGTCCCCGTGTGTCAGGTGAGCCGCGCGTTTGGAATCAGCTGGAGAGGCGCTTCGGTTTCTTTGCTGTCTGCAGAAGGAAGAAGCCGTCTGTGGCCCTGCAGAGATCTTCTCAGTCTCTCGCTGATTTCTAACGTTTCTATCCTCTTTTTCCCTGTCTCTCTCTCTCTCCTTCTCTCTCAGCATCCAGTCACGGCGTGTGTAAGCGTGTGTTCGGCTGGCTGAGACAGAGCTGCTTCGGGGCACCGTGCACCTCACCGACTGAAAGCCAACTCCTCCACCGCAAGGCCCAGCCCCCCCGACTCTCCTCCTCCCTTCACCGACTTGGGTTGCTAATTTATTCGGGTATAGCTACACACAAAAGAGGGGAGGGGAAGGGGAGCGGGAGGCAGAAGAAGAGGGAGACTGTGGAATACAGTAGGGGAGAGCGAACAGAGGGGGATGCAGAGCAGACTTTGGTGCCCCCCAGCTCCGTTTAGTGGAAGTAGTCTTTGAGACAAAGGAGCGCAACATGCAACATCAAAAGAGGAGTTGAGCTCAGCAATTTTCACAATGCATGGAAAGAGAAATCAACCGCAACCTTTGTATCCTTCGTTAAGACTTAATATTATAATATGATCTAGAAAGAAAGCAAAAACATTTCACAAAGCCAAGTCTCTTTAAAACATTTAAGGATTTTTGTATTTCATCTCTTGAAATTTTTGAAGAATCATAATTATTATAATTGTTTATTTTGGGTGTGAGGCTAATACTGCAATTGTGGACATCAAAAACGTGTGTTTTGTTTATGATTTTTTATTTTTACACAGATACAATCACATTTCGAGTTCTGGTATGCTATACTACAAACAAAGATTAGGGTGTAATGTCAAATGAAGTTTGCATGACAATGGTCATCATAATCATGTAAGATTAATATGCAAAAAGCTTGCATAGCCTATTTATTTTACATGCAAAAACAGTGACCTATTGGATTCATTGTTCATTTCATATGGGTTCTAAGACTGACACATATTCGAGTAATTTAACATTGCATTCAAGATGTTAAATTTGAATAAGGTTTAAGATATCTGGATGTAAAAGTTTAAGAGAGGAAGCAGCAGAAAAGTAGCCTGGTCCTACCAGACCATCTTACTTCATTTCATTTGTACAGAAGTCTACTGACTATACTGAAGAGAAATGAAAATTGAGCGGAAGTAGGTAGGTGGGCGGTGCCAGGCTAGCGGAAAAGGCTTTGCTTAGGTTCACACACACACACACATACACACACACACACACACACACACACACACACACACACACACACACACACACACACACACACACACACCACACCACACACACACACCCTTTGGACTGCTAGCATCAGCAAGATAGTAGTCATTCATCATCCATGATTTTAGGTCAAGGCTCCACCTGCATCACTGAGGCAGAGCGAGGGAAAGGGATGCGGAGGAGGAGGAGGAGAAGGTAGGAGTGAACATGGGGAGGGGTCTGCCAGTGGGCGTTGGAGGCGTTGGACCAAGGACAGCAATCAATCTGTCCCCTCTTGCTTTTGGAAGACCACATGCCCGATGGCTGTGTACATTGCAGTCAATGGAGGGGAAAAAGGGTACATTTACACTTGTTCCACTAAGTGTCTACATGTACCCGCATTGACCATGACAGGATGACCATGCAGACACCAGACTGGGTTCAGGCTCATTTCACTCCACGGGTGAGCCATTTTACACCCAAAACTGTGGTGTTATAGTGCTGAATGCATAAAGCAATGATCTATGAGAAACAACAATACCTTAAGTCCCTGTTTTTTTCTTCCCTATTGTGGCAGTGGTATAACCTGGTGGTTGAAGCGTGGTCATGGCAGTATGAGTGTCATGTGCTACCTCTTAAAATAAGCAAAGTGTCAAATTAAATCTCAGTGGAGCAAGAGTGAGTGGTTTGACCTGCAGCTCCACACACTCCTAATGCAGTATAACATGTATGAGGCTCATCTTTTTAGTAAAGCCTGTATAGTATTTCCCTACATGGTAGTGAGTACAAACTATGCTTGGCTTTGTCATAAATTGGGCAATTGATGATTGGAGTATAGAATAGCAATCTGAGTTAAGTTTTCTACACTTCTTCGACTTACATTGTTTTTACTGGTGTTACAAATTCATCCTCTTGGCTACATACACTTTAATGGATGTTTTCTTTTCATTTTCAGAGTTGTAAACTGTCTGTAGTATAGTAGTAGTTTCTGGCCAGCAGCACAATTTTGAAGAATATCCAACATCTAATTGATTACATTCCTGGTTTTTGTTGTTATCGTAGCACGTTTGACTTTATTTTTTGAGGATGATGGCATGTGTCAGATAAATTTACCAGTGGATACCATTTGTAATACAATTCCTATTCTCACCCTCTGGTCCTCACCTCCTGACTGATTTCAAGGCCCCACGTACGGCTGCATTTCAAAGAAAACACACCAAAAGGGTAAAATGAGATGCAATTTATAGTTTATTGTATAAAAAGGAACCACAAGTTGATTGTGCCTTGCCCCCTGTTGGCTGTGAGTTATGGGGATTACACAATACGTCTCTGAGAATGTGGGCTGCGTATGAAAAGGCCTGGTTTGTGGTGAAAGACCTCACATTTTAAAAGGCGCAAAGTCCTGATCCTCATTTACTTTATCTCTTTCTCTACGCACGTATACGTGTGACCAATATAAATACATGCAAAAAATATAAACTTTCCAGGTAAAATTAGGCCCCTGATTAATTTTACTACTGAACACTCATCTCTCTCTCTCTCTCTCTCTCTCTCTCTCTCTCTCTCTCTCTCTCTCTCTCTCTCTCTCTCTCTCTCTCTCTCTCTCTCTTTCTCTCTCTCTCTTTCTCTCTCTCTCTATCATCTCAATCTAGAGTCTGCTTGTGCGAAGCTGTGCCGCCCCTGTATGTGCGCAAATTAATTCGCCATCGATCTTGTTGTGGGAACACTTGCCACAGAGCTACGATTACACAGCCTTAACCAATAGCAGATGGCTGAGGATTGACACTTTTGGTGGGGCTCCCCACGACGGAGGAGACCATGTGCAAGATTTATATGTCGCTGTCGCACACATTCGTAAATGTAAAATCCCCCTCCGCCTCTCTGTCCAATTCAGAATAGCGTAGGTCGTGTACACTTGCTCTCATTTGCTCTCATACAGGCATATATCATGAAATGGAGTACTGTCAAAGGGTTTATTTGGCCCTTGTGTCCATCCTGTTTGTCAGCTCCTCCCTCTCACCACGAAATCCACAGCCTGACCAAGATAACCCCAGATCCACATTTCAAAACCTACTGTACACCTCCCAGATTTATAGTGTGTTAAGTCTATAGATAGCCCTCTGTAACTCCATGTATTTATAACAGAACTAATCAAACCAGCAGTCACTTAGCTGTAAAAAAAAAATCCAGAAAACCCTTCAGAAAATATTGAATCATGGCCCTTTTGAGCATCATCTGATATTCTATAGGGATTTTAATTCATTCTTTTCCTATGGTCTTCATGAAGGAAACAAGGAAATAAGTGTGACACGGTGGTTTGCTCACAGTTAGTCGCAGTGGGGTCATTTGGAAATGCATCGTTAGGAGCTAATGGAGGGGCCTGTCTATATTGGCTGTATGAGCCGACTTGTTGGCTGGTTCTGTCTGTCTCGCTTATGCAAACACACACACACACAGTTGCAGGACTGTGATGCCTATGATGTGAATCAAAGCAGCAAATTAGCCAAATTGGCATGGTTTCAGTGTGCTGTGAACTGAAACCATTTTTTTTTAAATACATCACTGTAAGAAAAAGCTGGTGAATACTGTAAAATAACAAGAATTATTCCTCTGAGTTTATTCCTCAGGAAAGTATGTCTGTATTAAATAATTCCTCAACTGGCGAGCAACACAATATCCAAGTTCCGTATATCCTGGCAGCCCCATCCCAAAAAAAGCAGAATGTGTGTGTTTCCCACCATGTCTTGTTTCATTCAACTGTTATCGCTTCATCAGTCTGGATTCGGTCCTTTTTCCTGACACACACTTTCATATCTACAGTACTGCGTTCACACACTAGCGTTCAAAAGGTCAGAATCTCTTGCTACAAGGGCTTGATTCGGTACATTCAGATGGCTGAGAGGACAAGTCAATATTTTTTGAATGGTTTTGTCATGCTTTTATGCTGTAAACAATCCTCTTTACAAATAGAAGTAATTTTGTATGGAGGGTTCAAAAAAGGCACGTTTTATACAAGAGAAGAAAACGCTATACAATGATTCATCCAGTCTTATAATAAAGGGGGCAGACAGAGACAAAGCCACCTCGTATCAACAGTTAAATAAGCATATGAGAAATCACCAATCTTTGGTAAAAAGACATGTCAATGTCAAGTGCACTAGTGGATCACAGAATATCAGATGAAAATATATGGACTGACAAATCACAGTTTGAACATTTTCAATCTAACCACTGATTAGACTGCAGAGGGCCAAAAGAAAAAATGCTTCCCAAAATATTAAGAGCCCAATTGCACCAAAGTTGTTCAGTAATGCTCCAGGGTCACTTGTGTTTTTCTAGACTGTGTTTTCAGATTATACTGTTTTTTATCAATGTTAAAAGAACCAATATTGAAGGAAAGAAGATAAACATCCATTGAGCTGGTGCGTGTAGATTTACTTTCTCCCTCGACCATATATATGACCCTGTGACTGTGTCCATGCAGGTGTCTGCCCTGGCTATCTGATCCACCTTTCCTGTGTGGCAGGATGGGATGAGGTCACTCCACACAGTGACTCTGTGCCAAGAGAGGAAAAAGCAGTGGCTTAATAAGACCTTCCTTTCCCATGGTCAAAATATCACTGTGTGTCCTTCAAAAGGGGTTTCATTCAAAAACATGCAACTTTTAATTTACAGCTTAATATCTTAAAGGAGAAGTCGGGCAAGATTCTATTGTTCAACAAACCCCATTGAAATATAAGAATTTAAAAATAAACAATGAACAAAGTCATACATGTTCCTGCTGCTACAATTAAATGTAAATCAATACGCAGCTGAATCTCCGACAAATGCAATCATTATATTTATTAGTATTCGAGTCATGTTTTCTATAAACTCCAGTGCGTAACTATTTCAGGAAAGTTATTAACCTATTTATGTAAAAGGGATTTGTGGATGATGTGAAAAATATAGAATGACATCATCCAAAAAAATTCAAATTTTTTTTTGTTAGCTCTTAAATTTAGGGAAAGCTCAACAGCAAGTTTTCAATTCATGCTAGAATGAAGTCTGTTAAAATTTTACAATGCCTGACATTACGAGGCTACACTGACATATCGCTCCTGCTGCAACTCTACTCAGCACACTTATATAGCACCATGGCCAGTCACTTTCACTCACTTTTGTCAATTTATTTTTTCTCTATGTGCCTTTCTTTGCCACTGGCTGAGTTGTCTTCATCTGTGCCTGCTGGGTATTCTTAGGAAGATTATTATAGCTCACTTTACTCTGGGGGCACTGTGCCTACCATGCAACCACACGCCATCTAAATGACTTTGGCCTTTACTTCAAAAGCTATACTACATTGTGCATTTCTGCAGATGTCACTAAAAGGAGGAACCAAGAGCTAAGTATATGGGGATACAGGGATATTAAATGGAAACCTACGGGGGCCGGATTGATTTTGTTCAGCAGAAGAGCAGAGGAAGAACAAAAGAAGAAAAAAAATCAGTGTCTCCATTTAGTTGGGTGTTGGCAACACATTTCCTGTTGATAATGTGTGGTTTCCTCCAGACCCCTTTTTTAGCCGTTTCACTGATTTTTTACATTCGCATTGTTGATGTAAATGAGTTGTCTGTATGGACGTGTGCAGCTTTTGGACTATTTAGGGAGGGACCGAGGATTAATAGCACGGGTGATGAAAGCGCAGGAGAAATGACATTGTTATTGGGGGAGCTCAGAGCGATGGTGCTTCCCCAGAGCTCCACAGAAGGAATTCACACAAACGGATATTATGTCTGAAATAAAAAAACGTTTTAAGCCGTGATATCATCATGGCAGCCACTCAATCCCCTGAAATACTGTACCTGCGGCAAGCTGTAGATTTTAAAACTTTCCAATATCCACTAATGAAATCCTTTTTTTCACTTGGGGAAGATTTCTACTAATTCCATATAGCTTCATATTTCAGTCTTATCTCAAATTACGCCATATCCATAAAGTGCTTATATGGTTTGAAAGAAATGTTGAAACCTGCCTTTCTCAGACTGAACTGTTCTAACTTCAGAGGTGCTGGCATGCTTCCACTTGGCAAGCTGTACCTGAACGAGGCCTCCCAGTATTAACTTTTATTTCTGAGAAACTTATCTTCTGCGTTCAAGCATGAAGGTCATACGTTTTTTTTCTTTTTCTTCTTATCAAGCAGCGATCAAGGGAAAGAGTAAAAAACAGGAAAGGATGCAGTCCGGGGGGTTTTGTTATAGTGCAGTTGTATTCGCTCTTTCTCTGTGTGTGTGTGTGTGTGTGTGTGTGTGTGTGTGTGTGTGTGTGTGTGTGTGTGTGTGTGTGTGTGTGTGTGTGTGTGTGTGTGTGTGTGTGTGTGTGTGTGTGTGTGTGTGTGTCTTCACATGCAGGCTGATATCAGAGAAGAGGAGATTAATCAGTTCCTCTGACAAGCTTCCAGGTTTTGTGTGATAGAAGATATTTATGGGTCACAATCCATCTGAGGTTTTCTTTCGCACTTTTTTTGTTTGGGTAGATCTTTGCACTCGCTCCTCTGATACATCTCTTAGAAATGTAACCTACCAGGTGATATCCATGGTTTATACCTATATTCTTATTTGTTCTAATAGTTTAAAGTTCTGTAAGGTTAAGAAACAGTCCACCACCGGAAGCAGATGTTAATTTTCTCTCAGGGGCCCTGCTCCAAATAAATGGTTTTGGGAAGCAATGGAAGCTGGTTTCAATATCAGTGTCTCTCTCTCTTCACTTACCAAATGACTATTTTTTTGCGATGACACCTCTTCTTCACTCCTTTTCCTCTCTTTCCGTCAACATTCCCATATTTGTTGGATGGATGACTTGGACATCATCACATCAACACAATACCTGCAGACTGCTCCCTCCTCTTCCGCACTCTTGTCACACTCTTCCTCCCCCCTACTCACTAATGTCTCTCTTCGCCATACCACCTCCCTTCCTCCCTCTATCAGAATGCTTTATTGTTGCAGAGCAAATACACTTAACAGGGAGATCCACTAAATCAAGAAGGCCTCGATTTTAAAAACCAAGATTGTTAAGGCTGTGAGAAAACTATTTTGCTGATGGCTGGCTGACTAGCGTGTTATAATACCTTTGGGGCCCAATGGAACTGAAATGACCATTTCCTAACTTTGTAATTGCAAATAGTTTTTCCTGTGGGGATTTGATGTATTTTGCTCTGATGAAAATATGAAACGTGCTTTTCTTATGATAATAACTGTTACGTTTTGTGTGGATGTAGCAAATAGTTTTGCCAGTGTTGGTCTGGAAATGTTCCTCAGCAATAAAACGAGGGAACGCTGAAATGTCAGTGTTACTAAAAATCCATATTTGTGTGCATTAAGTGGACACTCAGCTACAGTAGCCATATAATACTTGCTTCCAGTGCCCTCCTATTGGTGCATTATACTTAGTGAATAGCCGCTGAAAGGCTTCTCTATGCGCCACAATGTGCTTCTAATACAAGCGTCTACCAAACAGGAAGTAGCCAAAGCTGAGAACTTCCTGTATGAGCCCATCTACTGGCCAGCTTCTGCACTATGGGCACAGGAGGTTCCTGAATACGTCCTTAGTGTGTGTGTGTGTGTGTGTGTGTGTGTGTGTGTGTGTGTGTGTGTGTGTGTGTGTGTGTGTGTGTGTGTGTGTGTGTGTGTGTTTGTGTGTTGTGTTTGCCGTCCAGCATTCCGTCCCCTCTGCTTCCTTCCCCGGCCTTGTCTTGCCGAAGTACGGCATCGTGGGAAAGAGTGAGTCGCACCTCCACACGCCGCACTCGCTCACTCACCGCACACATAAAGCAGCAGAGACGGGGACAGATTTAATGGGTGTTGCGAACCAGATGTGTTGCCGCGTGGAACTGTTATGAGCAAGTGCCGTGAATGTGCCACCATGATTCCATATTTAGAGTGAATGACAGAATGACAACCAGTGTGTGTGTGTGTGTGTGTGTGTGTTTTAGTGTGTGTGTGTGTGTGTGTGTGTGTGTGTGTGTGTGTGTGTGTGTGTGTGTGTGTGTGTGTGTGTGTGTGAATTGTGTCTAGATGGGGGGATATTTTACTCAAAAGCGTGTTTGTTAAAGTGCACGTTTCAAATTAACGTGATCTTCCCTTGACACACCGAAGGTCAATGTCCTGGACCAGAAATCCAAGAACAAACCCGACACACACACACCCTACCTTCCGTTTGTTCTAGGCAGCTTTATATGACATTAGTTATTCCTTTGTTTATGTGTGCACGTGTGGGGTGCATGTGTTATGGGGACTGAAGAACCTTGGCCCGATGCCTGTAAAGTGTGTGTCAGAGACTTCAGAGGAAGGGGAAGATGAGAGGGTCAAGTGCGTTTGTGTGGGGGGTGGGGGAGGGGAAGGATAAGTCTTCCCTCACGTCGCTCCTTCTGGATCGGCTGCTTCCTGTTTATTGTTGCACTGAAGTGTTGTCCTATGGAGATAACAAAGCTCGGACCTTTGACTCCAGCGGAACAGAGGCACATCCTGGGACGGATGCCATATTGTTCAGCACCTCATCGCACCTCAATCACGCGACTGGTGTGACCTGCCATCTACTTGTCACATTTGAACAGTTTGTGCGTCATAGAGGATCATAGTTCAGCATTATGATTGAAATGTTTTTAATATACAGTACACATGCAGCACCTTTTTTTTCCAACCAAAAATGCACACTTGAAACATGTTTATTTATCCACTTTTACAGCTTATTTGAATTTCTGCAGTTTCCTTGTCTTCCAAAGAGGTCAATGTAAATGCCTCGCAGACACTGAAGGAAACTCAACAGAGTCTGGCTGTTAGCATATAGTACAGAGCACAAAACTATCTCTAGAGCAAAAATCTGTTATCTTTTTAATAAGGTCGAGGGTATACATTTACTTTAAGACGGCAGGGGTTGATATTCAAGGTCTTATGATAAAGTGTTTCCGAAAACTTTGCATATCATCTTGGAATCTTGGAATCGGAGAACAGGAACTTAAGGCCACTTTAAGTTTGGAAAACAGTCAAGAAAAACTCCAAAAATCATCTCCGTAACTCGCACAGCTGTCTGCGGCTAAAGCCAGGGCAGGAGCTGGAGAATTTATTTTTCTCGTCCTTCCATGAGTGTGATTTACGGCCCAGACCAAGTCTTCTCCCCACTGCTCAGACTTTACTTGATTGTTTGTTTTTCTGCAGGAGTTTAGGATTTATTTTCCAATGAAATGTCTTGCTGCAAAATGACAATAATCAAGATAAGCGTAATGCCTGCTTTCCCAACCCAGTGCCACACACACAGTACAGGTCACAATATGTTTACATTACGGAGGGCCGTCTGAGCTTTTATAGGGATTAGAGTCAGGAGATGGAAAGGCTCCAACTAAGCTCATATTTGTCCATAAGAATGTTTGAACTTGTTTGGCAAAGTGACAAAAGAATACAGAGACTTGGAGAAAGATGGAGAGCAACAGTGAAGTTAAGTTGAGGTCACAGTTGAAAAAAAAACGAAAAGAAAAACGAACCAGAGTAGTACAGGAGTCATTTTCATGAGAATTGATCGACTGGATGGCTGTTCAAAAGCATATTTTATCTC
This sequence comes from Ammodytes marinus, assembly GCF_949987685.1. Taxonomy (NCBI): domain Eukaryota; kingdom Metazoa; phylum Chordata; class Actinopteri; order Uranoscopiformes; family Ammodytidae; genus Ammodytes; species Ammodytes marinus. The sequence goes on from NC_137218.1 coordinate 14,762,630, forward strand.
TTTTGGACTGCTGCTTCAGAAATGACTCTTTGCTCTCTCTCTCTCTCTCTCTCTCTCTCTCTCTCTCTCTCTATCTCTCTCTCTCTCAACTGCTGCTGCCATTAAACAAGCTCGCGTGAGCAGAATATGACAAAATGAAAACCCACAAAAGGCATTTTCCAACAGTCTAAATAACAAGCTGAGATTGATTTACTCATGGTTCTAAAAAACCCCTTCAGCACTGCAGAAAGCAGTCTCTATTAGATCTAGAGAATTCAAAGCATGTCGACTCATAAACAGGGCTGTATTCATCTCTGCTTCTTTCAAGGACATCTGTATAGGGATGTGACCTTTGCTTGTCCTTCAACATGTGACCCGGAACCGTGCAGTCAGCATCATCCAAGGTCTCCTTTTCGCTTAACGGTTCATGAATGGCGGCACAGAGTGAGTGACAAAGATCATTTTGTAAACACATTCTTGGGTGCGTAGTAAACATGGCAAACAAGGTTAAGCCTAGACTCCGTGCTGATAAAGAGATGGAGACAGACATGGAGCCACCGATGACGTGGTTTGTGTTTTTTCTAATTACGACTTGCGCTTCTTCCCCGAAAATAACTCAGTCGATTATTTCTGTCTGTCAATGTTCATGTTAGTCACTATTGGGGACTATACTATACACAATATATACAGTCATTCTAATTTCATGTAATTAATCATAGGGGGTCCTAATAAAAGATGACGCTGACTAATTTATAATAAAATAAGCATTTTTGTGATGTCATGACTTTATTGCATTAAGCCGCGAGTGCCTCCTCAGAGGTTTTAACTCTCTCCTCTGCTGGCAGCTTGGCAGCCAGCAAGACCCAAATATTTACCGGGCCTTGTCTGCCATCTAAACACCCTTTCTTACATGACATATTTATTCAATATTGCTTCATTTTTACAAAGACAAAAAAGAGCATTGCAGGTCCCGGGCCAAGCTGTGAGCTTTTTCCACCAACAACTATATGGGTCCCGATGGCTTTGATTCAAAACAGACGGAGAGAAAAGCTTTGGATTGCGCGTATGACATTTGTTAAATACTCTCTGTAAACCATTTTGACTGGTGAGGAAATTATAAACACCACATTTGCACGATTCAGGGCCCAGGTATAGGCCGCTTGGAGCCGACAGTGTGGGTGAGGTGTTTTCTGGAATATGCTCTTGGGCTTTACAAAGAACATTGTTAAAGCTACCAGTGATTACCTACCACAAGGCAAGTATTCTCCAATTTACAGCCTTATTTCTTTTTTATTGAACAGTTAGGGTTTTTCTACCATGCATAACTCCACAAATTCATGAATAGCCAGGCCACAACACACAGTAGTGAGCTCTCCAAATTGCAGAATAGATGTTTGTAAATGGTCCAAAATATTCCTTTTAAAACCATTGAATGAAAAAGAAAACAGCTTGCATTGTGGGAATTCCAACATTTGCAAGCTATTATATTTTTACAGTATTCCTTTTGAATAACTGCTAAGGAGTGAGATGACTATGAACGACCGAAGATGCCAAAAATGGCAGCTTATTTAAAATTTTCTCCCGGCATTTAAGCTAGGAATATCCATTTAAGCTAGGAATATGGGTTGGAATATAATACATGTGGTTACGTGGTTGAAGACAAAAGTGAAAAACAGCTTTAAAGATCATTCTGACATCTTGGCGGGGAATCCCTTTGATCATGTTTGCCTTGTATAGGACAAGAAAGGTGGTGTGAGTTCCACCTCTGCGTGTCCGATATCTGTTTCAATCACTACACTGCATTGTATCACTTAGTTATACTGCGTATGATTAGTGGAGGGGTCGCCATAACATGACACAGTGACTACAATGGAAAGAATCTGCCAGCTCAGATGTTGACATGCAACACTTATTTCGGCATTCCTCTCAGGCTCTTAACAATTGTTTCCCCCCTTTTGGTATGGGTGTGATCCATCCATTACCTTGTTCTGAGTGCTTTGGGAGAAATCCACCCATCTCCTCAATCCCTTCCATGAACTCTGAGCTGACAGTCACCTTTGAGTCCCGATGACTTTGCCTGCGATCTGGTTTTTCCAAGTCAGATAGCTCTGTAAACCTGGATGCGGGAGGGTGCTGACATTTTTTGTGAACCCCACGTGTTCCCAGCGTGTCATTTCTTTTTACTTTGTTTTGCTCTCAACGTATTTTCCCTCTCTGTCACTATACCCTTCTTTCTAAATCTAATTGTTGCTTTTCTTTGGGAGTTTGCCTCAGGGGCTCGTTTTCATGCTTTTTGTCTAAAATATCACTGTGTCTTTTTCGAAGGCAGTCTGTTTCACGTTGGTGTGTCTGTGCCGGGTGCAGGGATTTGGCGGCACTTTGGTTGTGGCGAGGGGGGCTCCCTCGTCTCCCTTCCAGGCAACCACTGTATCAATCTCAAATTTTCCATGCATTAGGCAGTTATTATTTAACTACTGCAGTTTTCATACACACACAGACACACACACACACACACACAGACACACACACACACACACACACACACACGCACACACACACACACACACACACACACACACACACACACACACACACACACTCAAACACACCATACACAATCATTGTGCCCATGCCATATAGGCGGGTGTGCACAGTGCTTACATGGGGACCAAGTGGTCACTGTGTTTCCCATCATCCTCTGCACACACAGATAGCCCTAAATGGGAAAGCAAGGTGGTGGTGTGTGTGTGTGTGTGTGTGTGTGTGTGTGTGTGTGTGTGTGTGTGTGTGTGTGTGTGTGTGTGTGTGTGTGTGTGTGTGTGTGTGTGTGTGTGTGTGTGTGTGTGCGTGTGTGTGTGCGCGTGTGTGTGTGTGTGTGCGTGCGTGCGTGTGTGTGCAACCGCAACCAGAAAATCTGCTCCACCGCTTAGGATACCCACCGGCTGTCCACATCACAGTGACCACTGATTTCTGAGCTCTGTAATCAAAGTACACGGGACTATTTTAGTGCCATCTGACTATGGATTAGACAGCAAAGTGCCAGGGAGAGTGAGCGTTTCCATGGTGAGGGTGGAAGTTGCCTGTAAGGAATAATAAACAGAGTTAGATTAAGATTAGACGTGATGGTCTGAGAGCAGTGGCAGCTGGAGAAGTGTGTGTGTGTGTGTGTGTGTGTGTGTGTGTGTGTGTGTGTGTGTGTGTGTGTGTGTGTGTGTGTGTGTGTGTGTGTGTGTGTGAGTGTGTGTGTGTGTGTGTGTGTGTGTGTGTGTGTGTGTGTGCGTATGTGTGTGTGCGTGTGTGTGTTTGATTAGAATTTAAAAGCATAAAGAGCCGAACAAGGAGGATGATGCGGGACAGAACATTAAAAAAGCTGAGCAAAGATTTTTATTTTCTCCTTAATCGCCTCCATTTGTGCACGTCTAACCGAAGACTTCTTTCTCATCGCACTGTTAATCAGCTGTGTGTAATGACAAGCTGACATAGCCGTAAATGTTTATGTTCTGTCAAGCTCACACATATGTGTTGGAGACCCACAAACTTGTTCCGAGTCTTCCCAAAGTTGAATTCATTACAGAGGTTGCGGTTACAACTGTCATCTGAGTCAAGGCTCAACCCAAAAATGTGCTCCTTTAATGAATACAACTATGAAAACTCTGTCAGAATCCCTAAAGCCTGAACCCTCCATCATGTTACAGTATAATTGAAAGTGACTCCCATCAACTGGCAGGCAGAGAGATTGGCAGACATAGGCCACATGTGCATACACACACTGCACAGAAATATACAGGTATATCCCTGAGTCAGGAAAATGAATTAAGAAGATATGATCAAACACACAAAAAACTTGGCGATGATTTGGAATGGAAACTTCGACGTGCATTCCTCCATGTTGCCACATCCTTTGTCAGTCACTTCTTACCCACCACTAGGCCTACAACAAATGATAAGCCTTTTCACAACTTCAGCGCAATCTTTCAACGATAACAGTGGACTAGGGTGCACATCTTTTTCTACTTTTGCGAAATGCGAATGTTTTCTTACATCGCGATGAAGCATGATGGATATATTAAGTACGCTATTCTACCCTCAACTTTCTATAAATGTCAGAGCTCGTTTATATGACAAGCCATCCACAGTGCTGGTAAACGTAGAAAAGCCTCTGCAGATGGTATACGTAAATCATGCCAAAGAGAAAGAATCTGCTCTGGCTCTATCAGCGATAGCGGCGTAAATTATTGAAGGCATAACATCATCAGTGTAGTTAATCATTTAGGCAGTGACTGGGTCAGTGTCAATACATAACGTTGCTCTCATGAGCTCATCCACAGAGCTTTATGTTCACTAATATAAACTCTGCCTTTTTCATTATTTTTTTTTTTCATCAAATCAAATACAGAGTTCCTTCTTTTTTTGGAATCCAAAATGGGACACTTGAAAGCACCGTTCACTGAAAACGAACTTCAAAATGTCCCTTCTTTCGCATGACTCTCGGATTGGTCGTCAAAGTCAACATCGCGCGTTCATTATTTCTGACCGCATGCTATTGCCATAGGTGATTGCTGAGTGTTGCCTTTATCACATGTCCCAGCATCCAGCTTGGTCTCTAATCACCTCTGAAGCTTAGCAGCAGTCTCACCTGCTGCACCCCAAACCGCTTAATTTCCTGAACATGAGAGAGAGGGCCAGGGCTGATTCGACAACAAAGACAGGAAGAGAGCTTGAAAAAAAAACGGGGTGGTGCTTTGATAGTTATGAGCTTATTGTGCTATGCTAAGCACTCTTTGTATGAGTGCATGAGTGTGTGTGAAGGGAAATATGGGTGCCATGTGGGGTTGAAGCAAGGTGTGAGAGGATGCCAAACAGGCCTTCTTCTCATTTTCACGCCATTAGATCCTCTGCAATAATAGGCCCACACTGGAACTACTTTTGATGACTATTCTGGCATGTGCGCAGTATGCTCCATGTGATTGGTGCCACCATTAAAAGAAACCATGACACTGAACACAGGAGTTCTTGTTTATTCTAATGGAATTAATGCAGTAATTTCTGTGCATTGTGTCCAAGCGTTTGTAAAAATATGAAACACTTCCAATGCAACAGACGCCACAGATTCCCTCTGAAGATTAACCAGGCATTGTGCTCTTTTTTTTATGCACTCGCTGTGATGATTGCGGGCCCAATAAAAGATGGCAGGGGGCTGTGATTTTAACAAGACCCCTCATATGGCTTGTGGCTCCTCGTATTCTTTCTTTCTTTCATTCTGTCCATCTGTCACACCGCTGAACACGCCAGCATTGTTCAGTGCTGGCTAATGCTAAAGGTCTGTCGCCCTGTGATGTGGTGGGTTCTCCGAGGCGGATTTTGAACTGTGGTGGAACAGGAGTTTGGAGGGGAGAGGGGGGGACAAGCAAGAATATTTCAGATCGTACTTGATAGGAGGAAAGTAAACAGTGGGTCCAGAAAACCTTAAGGGATGTTTTCCAAAATGTTCCAACGAAAAAAAACAGTGTACTCTGTGTTTTCTTTGCGTGCAGGTCAGCCCTGTGCGCCTGCGTTCTGAGTGTGTAGCGTGTGAATGTTAATACATGGCAGTTTTATTTGGATACAGCTTCTCATTTCTTCTGTGTATGTGTTAGTGTGAGAGAACCTAATTTGGAGCTGAAAAGCAAATAAAATCCCCCCGGGGAAACACTGTGATCAGTCCCAGGCTAAGGGCACCATTGGGGCTGCTTCAGTTCATTTTAATTTGCAGGTGGTTTTCATTTCAGTGACAGTATTATCTTCGGATTCTTGTCGTCTTTAGCTGTCTGGCCCCTGCGCTCTGGACCCTCCCTCTTTCTCTACATTACCTAACTCTAGTGTCCCCACTTACCCTTCCCCAAACTCCAGTTTTTTCTCAGTGTCTTTTAGCTTGTTCTCTGTCACTCCCCAAGTCTCCGAAGTTGCGTTAATGGGAGAGTTTGGCAGAAAGTCATTAGAGATCAAAACATTGAAGAGGTTTCTCACCCAATTGATCCCAAATGGAGCATTTCAACACAAAAAAAATCATTATGAGGTTCATTTTTCATTGCTTCTCTCCTTACTATTAGACAGTCCTACTGGTGAGGCATACCAGTCCCCAGAGTTCATTTTAAACTATGTGCCTTCAGGTCAGAATTCACTTAACCCTCTGGATTAGTTTAAGATTCAAATCAAGAAATGGGCTCAGCTCTACCCAGTATAAACTGAGAAATATTTTTTTGCAGTGGCAGAAGGGGAAACTGCTATGTTTATCCTACGAATGTCTCTTCTTCAGCAAAGCAGAGAGACAAACTGTCAACCAGGAGAAATAGAGATGCGAGAGGAAGCAGTTTATGTTAAAATGCGGTCATCATTTTTTGGGAATGCTTACAGTAAACGGCCACTGCTGCGGGACAGAAGCTGCAAATCATCTTAACCATATGGCCCCATATTGTTACACGATAATTATGCAAAAAAAAAAAAAACAGTAAATGATATTGACAGTGATACATTGCCGTTTACAAGCGTTCTCTAGGTCTCACCTTCAAAGGCACAGTTTCCAATTGACTTGGTCTGACATACTGAAACTTGAGATATAACGGGTAGGGTCTCAGTTCTGCAGCCCAGCAAAAATGCAAGAACACATCCCGACAAATCTCTGTAATCTCTCAGTGGTATTCTCGTCTCCAGTCATTCATACACAATGACTTCAAGAAGAAGTTGGAACACTTCAAAGCATTGCTTGCTACAAATTGGTCGAGCATAATTCCTTTTTACATTATATTGATCTATGGAGAATCTAGTCTTGTTGACAGATTCAACCTCTCTTTTCTTCTTTTTCTTCTACCTAACTTTCTTATGTTGTGCTGCAGGACCACAGCGGTCTGGAAAGGCTCATCCTCTGGTTTGAAATTCCTGGTCCAGATATGATCACCCTATGAAGACAGAAGGACTGTATTATCTGTGTTTCCATAAATATTTTCACAGATACTTACATGCAGGCGACGAGACAATAAAATGCATTTGATCAGAGAAAGCCCCATAGGTTTTGGTTTTGTTGTTTGAGTTTCCAACATATTGGAGTAAGAAAGACAACTATTCCAGCAAGCAAGAGGCTTCTGAAGGTGGACGGTCAAGTCAGTGGATAAAGGACTTCGTATCTCATCAAAGCTCCACTTTTGAATTTGAATTGAATAGAGACACATCTTATTGTGGTTAAAATGGTAGAGAGAGCCTTGAGCTAATCAGACATTTGTGTGTCATTGCTTCTAAGAGAGCTGTGTGGTTTTGTGTGTGTTTCCAACCGTCGCATCGGGATCAAAGTGGCACACTTGGAGGCTCCAGCTGTGTTGTCCGTCCTTCAAAACACAATCCACATCCCTGAAGTGACATCGACAGGACATCCTATACCCTGCATTGCCGACCTCAGTAGACCTCAGTCCACTGCATATACATATACTATGTGTGTGTGTGTGTGTGTTGGGCATGTGGTCTGCTTTCCATTAAACTGCATCAAAGGAAGTGTTAGCTTTTTTTAAAAGGGCTCCAAGCGCAGGTTGTAATTTGCTAAATCTGTGTTTAGGATGTGTCCACGGAGCTGGTGTGCAGTGCATGTGCTGGTTGGGAGTTTTGGCACATGCTACTTTGTCTTAAAATACAGAGGGCAGTAGCAGACCTCATCAAAGCACCACTACTGTTTCAAACTCTCGCAGGCAGCTAAACTTACCCCGTGGAGTTTTGGAAAGGTCATGTCCACTCTCGAAAAGCCTCCTCCTTTAGCACTTAAAGTGATCCGCACACCCACTCACACACACACAAACACAGCGATGCTCACACAAACACACACACATACACACAGCGATGCTCACACAAAAACACACACACACACACACACACACACACACACACACACACACACACACACACACACACACACCGATGCTCACATAGGGACCAACAAAGCAAAATAACCATTGGTCAAGGCATGTTTCAGATAGACTAAAGACTAAACTCAACTTTTCAAGTAAGTATGAGAATAAAAACCCAAGTCATAAAAGCTCTGGAAAGTGTTTTTAACTGAAAGATATTTAATTCACTGAGGTAGAATTAAAGCTGCAAGATTTGCAAGATATCCGTTGCAGAATATCGTTACAACTGTCACAACTGAGCATTCAAAATGAAGCTAGACAGTTAGCCTAAGCCAGCATTAAGGAAAGAGGGGGTCATGGCTAGCCCGGCAAATATACCACTTATAAAATGGTAATCTGATAGCTTTTTAGGGGCTAGCAGATTGTTTACCTTTCAACAGAGCCAAGCTAGATGTGAGAAAGCAAATTAGCGTGTTTTCCAAAATGTGGACAAATACATTTTACGAAAAAACTACAGTCTAAAACAGGCAATACTGGAATCCCGGGTTGCGGGTAGAGTGCAAACAACTACGAAGGTTAAGTCCTTGTCACAGCGGTCCCTTTTTCAATTTTGGCCTGGACCCTTTGCTGCATGTCTTCCTCCTCTTAATCCCATTTCATCTCTGTTTCTACAAACTGTCAAATAAAGCTTTAAAAATGCCACCAATAAAAAGGCATTGCTTCAGGCATTTAGCATTGATTACTCAACATTTGCTGAGCATGCTCAAAGAGGTCATCAGGCACAGTCACTTAGTGGAAGGAAATATTTCAGCAGGGCTGTCGATAGCATAAAGTCCATAAATCTCAGAGAACAATAGCACTGTAGTCTCTTTGTAGCTTTTGCTTGGAGACCAGAGGTTACTTGGCTCCTAAAATGACATTTTTTATTTTGTAAAGATTGAATTTGCTGATTTAGGAAGTGGTAACCATTGTGAAGGAGAGGGAATGGAAAAACCAATGGCATAAAATGTTTGGCTTTTTTTTCAAACCGGGTTTAACTGCCCTTCCCTTCCCTTATAAAGAGTTTGGCACGATGAAGAGATCTAATGATTAAAAATGCTGGTCAGTGTTTCACATGGAATGTGAAAGAGCTGAAGTCTTTTTCCCCCCTGATTCTCTCACCTCGTATATGTGCTCCATGTTTTACAGCATTCAGTCCAAAACAAAACAACACTAAACAGATACAAGCAGAGCAGATGATAAAGAGATAATCAATGAGGTCAAATGAGGGTTAACTACCCTCTCTGCATCACTGCTAAAAAAATCAGTCTGCCGCCCCATGCAAGCAGTATAAAAAAAACTGCATCTGGTAGGCCTACTGGTACTGGAGTCCACCGCCTGATAATTTAGGTCACATAAGTTAACTTAATGCACACACATGTAAAGTCTAAAACTGACAAGTAGCCAGCTTCTTTACAGGCAAACATGTTCACATAAATTATAGAGGAAACAAAAAACAATATCTTTCAGTACATTAAAAGATTTTCTACATTTAATGGGATTTTTGAAAGTTTAGTTGATGATTAAGGTCTCTTGGCTTCATCCAGTGGTCATTTCCATGTTATCAGTGAGTACGATGGAAGAAAAGGATTAAGTTGTCCTGCCTTAAAGCATCTGGTTTCAGCCCACGGTGTGGCAGTTAGTATGTTACAGCTGAAATCCAGGGAAAGATCATGGCCAAGTTTGTACATTTCCAGGTGCGGGAAACTTAAAAGCACCCTCTAAACTATTTATTTTTCTCTTATAGGGAATGAAAGGAAAGATATTGTCTTGAAAATGCAACATTAAAGGCTACGAGAAAGAGAGGGGCGGACTGCGGAAAAGAGAGTGTAAATGTGTTTGCGTGCCAGCTAACATGCTTATGTGAGTGTGTCTATCTTGGTTTTGAGTGTCAGGCTGCATGTGTGCATTTCTGTGGTCTTTGAGAATTTTTTCCTGAAACTGTTGTCCGACCGTACATAGACCTGGACATAGATTGGTATTCGACTAGTGGTTTCCTCTCAGCGAAACGCCAGCTGTCATCTGTTTAGCTTGGCATCATCTGGACAAACTGAACACTATATATATATGTCGAGCTGAAGCAATATAACAGCTTGAATGAACAGGTGATTATGGTGATATTTCAAAGGAAGGAAAAGCCAATATTATGGCAGAATGTTATGGGCAACCATAACAAATAAAAGATGAATGAATGAATGTTCTGGTTATTATATATTTTTTTATCTTTACAACTACTGTGTAAAGATATGTGTTTCGTTTGCCAAGCAGCTTTTTCTGAACACCAAGCTATCCCATATAGCAAAGGACAATCCAAGATGAGTTCTCCTTTATATCACATTTACATTTTCCAGACACAAAGATCACTAGTCAAGAACAAAAAGATGTTATGTGCATTTTACTTTTCATTCATCTCATTTGTCACACAAAAAATAAGTTTCAGTCTCACTGTGATCACTGTGTGAGATCTCTAAATATTCTTACAGGTGTTTTGTTTATAGTCTCGGGCTAGAATAAAAAAGCAGAAAAAAAATAGTAAAAGTTCCTTAAAATAGTCCAACTCCTTTGGAATGACCAAACTGTGAAGTTGTCTTTAACTGATCAGATCAGAGAAGTGTTACTGTAAACATATATTAGTTCAAATTATATTGTTAACTAATATTGATTATTTTTACTGTGTTTTACAAATTATCGCAACAATGGGAAGGATACAGGTTTATATGAATGGAACTTGTATTAAACAGTTTGGTAAAGCTTTCTATCAGTGACGATTCTTGTTTTCACAGCCAATTATAATTTCTACAAATAATTACTCAAATTCTTAATTACTGCTCATATTTCTCAGATGTTCCTCAAAGCACATGCTACATTCATTCATAAAGCTTCAGTTGAACATTTCGGAGTAATAAACCAGACAAGTAGGAAGAAGTCCAGCATTGGGGACAGTCACTTGGAGTGTGGACTGCATGGTAGCTGGAGAGTTGCCAGTTCACCTCCTCGGTACTGCAAAGGTGCCCTTGAGCAAGGTATAGAACACCTATCTGCTCAGGCCTATTTCATTCTAATTTTTTATATTTAAAGGATTCTTCGTTTGATAGGGATCATATTTCTCAGATTTGTCTCACGGTATTCAGATTCATCTCAAATGCTTCTTTTCACTACAACCACGAACATGATGAGATCAGACGTAGACAATGACGAGATGCCCTCTGTTTATTCTACTGTCTGTCTCATTTCAACTTCATTCTTACAGAAGTCATCTCCTTTTTAATCTATTTATTGCTCCAAAGGCTCCCTTCAGAGAAATAAACAAGACACATATGATTAAAAAAATTAGACGCTCCAGTTATTCTCAAAGGATCAGAGTGATCAACAGATAAGCAACAGATGTTTTCTTATAGGATACCAAACCATTTAAAATAAGATTACTTTTGATATTATTCCTTGCGTTCTGTTGTCATCCTTAAAGGATAGATCTACTGTATATAGGATAAGGTTTCACAATACAAATGACCAGAATGTTTTCAATTGATTTGACTTTCTTTTACCCACTTATACAATTTACAATGGGATCTCAGTAATGATATTTACTTCCAAGCTGACCTTTTTGTTATTCATTAGTTCATTTGGTGGTAATTTGTTTATTTAAAAAAAAAATATATATACAGGCATTGTTCAATGTAAATTATGTGAAATCCTTCTGCCTTTGCATGCGTGGCAGATATTATACAATATGTATGGGATTAATATTACAATCCAATGACTATATGGCCCTCTGACTTCCTCCTTTACCCATCACCTGACTGCCCCATCCATCTTTACTGTTACCACTTCCTTATGTCCCTGGCCTTCCCTCCCACTTCCTCACCTGCATCTCATTCACAACAGCCACTCGCTACATATGCAGGTCAGATTTCATTGATATCATGTCAGATCCTCATTGGAGCAACTTGTGTTTTGTTGTTGCTTTTAAGTTACCTGTTGCTGTCTGTCCATCTACATGTACTGTTCCTGTAGTGCACTTGCACCTGCCTGCTGTGTCCAATAATTCCAATAAACCTCTGATATTATCCTGCTGCCTCGGCTGTCTGCGTTTTAGTTTAAATCCCTGTTACCCTGCAGACACCAGCCGTGACAAGATGGTCTGGTAGAATTTCATGAAATTAGCACAACCCACATGGGATTAAAAACATAGATTTAGTTTGCCTGCTGAAATGTGATCATGAATTTACCCTTCACAACCACTACTGTCTGAAATATTCTGAGTCAGATTTGATTTGGCAGCTTGACCAACTTCATTTTTATGGCCAGGGTTAAAGATACAGCTTTGTTTGATGAAGGAATCAAAATTATTTAAAATAATTAGACATTTGAGAGTGCTGGCTTTAGTTTGAGTTTGGGGTTAAACAGGAGAATAACCAGTTTAATCCTCATATGAGGAACTTTTAAATATTTATGAAACAATCTAATTTTTCCTCTCATGATCATAAATTGACCTGTAACAACAAACGAGACCATCAGTGAAAACTACACTATTATAAGTTTTTATAAATGCACGGGTCCAACAATCTATGACAGGCAGACCGGAATATGCAGTATTTCCCAAATGTAACTAAATTAAAGTTTACTTTGCTTTACCATTGTCATATTGCCATTAATAATCTTATTGTCACATATTAGTACATTACTTCATTAATGTTCAACCTGTGGTCTTTCTTTCACTCGCTTCCAAAACGATTGCATGTGCCGCCAGCACGCATGTAAGGGCTGGTGTCATCAAAACCATACCGCTTTAGACCAAAAGTACGGCTAGAATCAACAAAACCTGAATGTTCCTCAAAGCTACTTTAAATTGGCAAATGTATAATACATTCACACGTCAACAACAACTCTGTCTTCCTTCATCTTGTGGCGACGGACGCAAGATGACAGATAGACTTACATCTAATGCACAGAAAGACGCATTTTAGCCATCCCACTCTATACAAATACAGAGAGTGCTTTCAGGTTACAAATCAGGCTGCAAGGGCTGAAAATGTGCCAAATAATAGCCTGAACAGCGGAGCGAATACAGCTTTCGTGCACTCATGTCTGACTGTCTGCATGTGCTGCATGTCATTGAAATAAGGCACATGTGTTCACTGCAAGTGTATACAGTATATTATTCTCATGTTCATTATGTGTTTGTGATATTGCTGATATCTCTCACACTGCTGACATCAATCACTGACAGACATTGGGCAGATGTTAGCAGTGTTCCAGTAGACAAATAAGTCTAAACAGATGGCGAACGAGACCTCTGTAAAGAAGATAAGGGCAAAACAGCCCTCGGGATACAATCTGTGTCCTGAGTATTTTGCTTCTGCATATGCCTCTGTTACAAGGCTTTGCACACTCCGGGAGGTTTCTGCCCCAGTCCATCCGTACTGGAGATGACAGTCAGAACAAAGAGAGGCTCAAGGACATTGCAGAAGTCTCACTCTGGCTGCAATTTTTACCTCGTTAGGGAGAAAGAGAGGAGAGAGGGAGGATTCCCTTGGGTCCACATGGACAATAAATTGACTATAATATCCCTGTATCCTCTTCGTAGCGACCCCCACACAAACCACTATCATATACTGCTGTACCAAATGATGAAGACTTCCTCTCTCCCATTTGGGTTCAGAGTACTGGCTTGATAAACAAAATACAAATCTATCTCATATAACTGCCTTCATTTAAGCATGGTCCAGATGGATCGTTTAACTCCATGGTTGAACTTTGGGGATTCTGGATAAATTAAAGCTTAAAAAATAATATTTGAAGTGTCAGTGAAAGGAGGTTTCAAGGCTGGAATTGTTGGTTGTTGAACTTTTGATACCAAACTAAGCTTTATGATATGTACACTACAGTGCACGTAGACATTCTCTTAACATGCTTCCCATGATTTGAAGGGGCCCTTGAGTTGTCCATCTTTAAAGGGTACGTTTCTGACTGGCAACAAATCCCATTAAAAAAAAGTCAACAATGTATGAATCCCTTGCAACAGGTATAGTCCCTGTTGCCAACGTCTGATATTGTTAATTCTGCTTTTCCATAATGCTCAATTTCTGCTTTGAAATATATTAAAAATACATCCATAAACCACAAGTGACACTGGGTGACATTTTCCTTCATTACCATCAACAGGGCAAAATGTATATTAATCCACAGCTGAATAATAGTGCCTAACAAACGCACTTACTCCTGTTTAAGTTCAAAACACAGACTTATCAATTAAAGCTGTAGTGTGTCACTTCTGTCGTAGCTTGAGATATCCTGAGTTGGTTATTCTGATTTTCAACTTTGTTTGTGGCATTTGCCACGCCAAGGCCATAATCAGAAACACCAATGGTTGTAAGCGCTGAGGGCAATGCAAACTGAATTGAAATGGCCTATTAACCCTTTATAGGGCAAGGAACCATATATGGTAACTTAAGTTGACTACCTTAAAAGCCTCACCAAACCTATCCATTAAGGAGCAAAGCCCATATATTTCTCACAGCCAATCTGGAGAGACCAGGCTATGTCACAGTTAGTCAAGTGATAACATCTGACCAATCGGCTGTATTTTAGAGCATCTCAAACTTCAGCTTGCCACGAAAGTCCATGCAGTACCATGATCGGCCTGTACAAGCTTCCATACTCACGGGGCTAACGTGAAAACTAACAAAGGTAAGTTGTTGAAACTCACACATTATATGGTTGAATAGCTGTGTTAGATGTTGAGATAGGGGTTGTTTGTGTAGTCTTTGTAGAAATTTGTAAAATTTTGGCATGAAAAATAGAGGCACCATATTTGATCATACGCCCGATTCACCTAACAATTGTACATGTGACCATATGTCCATATTTAGACATACGCCCATATGCCCAATGGGTAAAGTAAGCCATATGTGCTTGCTTTTTAACAAATAACACATGACAACATAGGACAATAGCCCTCAATAGTGCATTGGATGTTGGAGTGAGAATTTTTTTGACTTTTTAGAAAATTTCTAGCTATAAATAGTGAAATATGTGGGATTTTGGACAGTTTTGAGACTTTACAACACTTTACATTATACTTAAATGGCATATGTAGGTATTTATTTTTGCTGTGAGCGGTATTACTGCTAACATTTAAAAAGTTATTCAAAATTTGTGATGTATTTAATTTTTCTGATTGAATTATGAGAAGAAAGTAGTGGTACCACCATTACTATTTTTCACTCATTTATATTTTCAATTTATGTCAATCATATTATATATATTTACAATTTAAACGTCAATATTCTTTGTTTTCAAGTAGATATACACTTCACTGTTTCTGTTTATCTTAAAAAAGAACACAAAGTGGACTTAATATTGACTCAAAAACTCTCTTGTCTTTAGCAGCTGTCTACAATTGCAATTGATGACAGCCTCACAAATGCTGGGGTCATCTACACGCGGGACTGCAAGGCTCTTGGTTGGATTGCCAGTAACCAAAGAAATTCAGGATACAGGTGTTCCGGCAGCCAGAAGAGGTTCACATCTTACCCCTGAAGGAGCTCAGCATCTCTAGGGAGCCTCAGGACCTCTGTTGGTGTCCCTGCGCCTGTCCAGGGACACCGCAGCCACACCCCAGATTATTCTGTACAGTGTAACCTGTCCCTGTTCTGTGCCCCTGTCTAAACCAACTGCAACACCTTGAAGTACTGCAGCAGTAGGGGGAAGTCTTGAGGTCAAATGTAGTCTGCATGGTCTGCAGGATCTACCTTTGCCTCATTGCTGAGTGCTACTGCTTCATCAAGTACAATGAAGCAGCTGCCTTAATGACTGGCCTGGACATTTTAACAAACATTCTTGTGACAAGTTCTAGTATCACTAAATATATGTTCCTTAATGTTTTATGTGTTTTTTATCAGTAAATAAATGTTCCTTTACTTTATTAGTGTATTTTCTTGTATTTTCTATATATACACTTTTGGGGATTTTTTCTTACCCTAAACGGGCAAGGAACCATATATGGTAACTTCGTTGACCTCGATTTGCAACGTAAAAATTAATATTTTTTTTTAATTTGAAAAAGAAAATATAGTCTTGTTATATCCTCCAATAACACTGTAGGGTTGACATTTAGAATGTATAAGTATTTCAATGAGTGCCCTATAAAGGGTTAATAGGCCGCTGAAAACCAGACAAAGCCAAGTGGCAGCTGTAGCATGGGTTGGGTCCGAGAAAAGCTGATAAATACAGATGTAACTGCATGCTCACACATCCCTCCACAGCAAGCTGGCTTACTGTCAGCTAGTTTGCCTAAACAGAACTTTTGCTGGCTCTGTGGTTCCAGTAATGGCAAAGTGAAACTGGAGAGCTTGTGTGTGTGTGTGTGTGTGTGTGCGTGCGTGCGTGCGTGCGTGTGTGCGTGTGTGCGTTGATGTGTGCGTGTGTGTGTGTGTGTGTGTGTTTAAAAGGCACGCCCGTATCAAATGCAATTAGTCTGAACCCACTTAAGACCCAGGTTGCTGTTAATATGCCCAAAGAGACAATAAAACCTTCACAAGGATAATTGAGACCAGAGAGATGGGCCTGGAGGAGACCAAAGGAAAGATTGACCTGGACCAGTCATTTACGAAGAAGATGATGACTGCAGATAAATCATAACAAACATAGCGATGACAACAAAACAGTGCCAGAAGATTCAATAATGCTAAATGTAATCCCTTGATACACAGACACTGAATGTGGCCCATATACACTATCACTGAATATCACTCCTCCCTGAATATCAGGTCCTGAGGCCTCCTCCAATCGGGGGCAGCGGACTGATTAGTGTGTGACGCATTGAAGCAGAACCAGGCAAAGGGAGAGCAGTGTATTGATTGTCACGGTGACCTTTTCCTTTGCCACTGTTCCAGAGATGTGGGGGGGTTGCCTTTCTTTGAGGGCTCCGGCTCACCAGCAGCCGACGTGGCTAAAAAGGCAGGGCCCACAGCTCAGCACAAATGACATTCACAGGCCTCGCACGCAACATTGTAATCATCGTGGTCTCAGTGGGCCTGCACCACCGAGCAACAACCTTCAGCTCGATCCTCCTCAGCAGGGGTGATATAATCGATAGAACTTAATCAATGATCATTGAAGATGACAGACTATGGTCATGAAAGGCAGCATGTCTAAATGCAACAACATAAGCCTTTAAATAGGTGGGTTGTGTTATTTTGGGGATGTAGAATTATAATATTAGTGTGAATAGGGTTTGATTTAGTCCAAGGTAATACGTTTATATGTATTTCAAACCACTCCTAAAAGCTACCATTCATACGATACTTTGATTATAATCAAGCAAGAGCCCCAGCGAACTATCAATCACTTGTGTGAAAAATAATAGTTGACTTTTTTTTTGCTTCATATTTCATGACTTTTCCTAATTTGATGGGGACAACTGATTAACCATAAAATGATGATGATGATGATCATGAGATCATGATGCCAAAATGAGGAAGCCAATGTAGGCTTGCGAGTTGATCACATCAACAAGTCTTTCCAAGTACACATGCCTCCCCTCTAAAATTATCATCTCAAGTACAATATCTTGTATGATGATGGTGGCGCTAGAGAACAGGTCAACTCACCGATAGGTTTCATTATCAAGGGGTTGACACAAAAACTTGTTCAACAATTTTCTAGAAATCATTTTCTGGAGGCAAATATCCCTGGGGTGTGTGTGTGTGTGTGTGTGTGTGTGTGTGTGTGTGTGTGTGTGTGTGTGTGTGTGTGTGTGTGTGTGTGTGTGTGTGTGTGTGTGTGTGACAATTGTTAGAAATAATAATGTTTATGGGCCAACAGCAATCCTGAAGTTTCTTCAAGTATGTATGTTAATGAAAAGAAGTCATAACATACATAATACATGTCATAAACTGAGAGCTCAACCAATCCATGTATCATACCAACTTGGAAATGGTTGTCAAATGAAACCTACTGTTGGTGTGTGCGGGAGAGAGTGTACCACTGCAACACTCTGGAAGTGGTGTGATGTTGCTGTGTAGTGTGATAGCACATTGGAAGGCAAGTAAAGCAGCTGAATAAAGATACTGGCATTGTTGTATCATGTATGTGGAAGGGGCAGGAGACACACACAGTACATGTGCAGGGTGGGAGATGTGACGATTTGACTGTAAAACCACTTCTGGAGTCTGACACATTGATAGTATGGTTGAAAGGAGAGAAGAGAGGTCTGTGGTTGAGGCATGTGCCAATGACGGCAGTTACAGACCTATATATGAAACAGATCAAAGAAAAACAAGTCAATTCTCTCAAGTGAAGTGGTGGAAATAATATAAATTCGATGTTGAGGAGTGAGATAGAAGGACCAGCAGTGGAATCAATGAGTATTGCCAGTTCAGTCAGTGAAAAGACATCTGTGGAAGCAGTGCATAATAATTGTATGAAGCCATGTGATACACATGGGACAAAATAGGGTCGGCAAATGTGTTGATATATGAATGAATTAATATTATAAGACGGACAACCATACAACGGAATTTTGGGGGTAAGCTAAAAATCCAAAAAGTGATGTGACGACTGTTGATCACATGTGACAAGTGATTATAACCCTTCATAGTTTTCTAGCACCACAGGGAAAGTAATTACAGTCCTGGACCTCAAACATCCAGCTAGGCACACACACGACCTTCAAACTCACACGCAGACATGATCGCATGATCGAAACCAATGAAAGAATACACTTAACCAATACACATTATCTGCACTGCTTGCCAGCCCTGCCAGCAGGAGAAAACCAATAGAGCCGGCATGACCCTCGCAGAAGGAAAAAGGGTGGAAGAGAAGTAAAGAAAATATGAACTACGTTCAGCATGCAATCTTAGATGAAGGGGGAACTGCTAACATTTCTACAGCCAGTCCTGTAACTGCATTGTACTGTGTCAATATTTGCTCATAGGTTTGATAATCTATGGTGCATACACAAACACTAATACATTGAAAAGATCCGTCTTAGTTTTGGGGATAGTAAACCAGTGCAAACCCTAGGCTTTTTAAGAGCGCAAAGAAGCAGACATGCAACCGTAAAATTCATAACCTGCCTGGGAAAATGCACAATGTGTGTATTTAATACTCTGCACTACCACAAACTGTCGAGATGCATTTGAGAAAGGCCACTTAAACACTCTAAAATAGTACAGTATCATATATTAGGGAACTTTCTGTTCATAAAAGCCACTGACAGCTTTGTGGTAGGCAAAATCTCTGGGCTATAGGCAACTTAAAGAGGAAGAGAGGTAATGATCTGCAAATCTAAATGAGCCCACATCCATATTAACTTTCTCACAGTGAAGTTAATACCCTGTGGAACTCAGCCGATTTACGGTGTGAAAACTGAGAGTGAAAATAGTATAGTATATGGAGGGAATCCTGGAGCGATCAAATGATCCTCAAATGGTAAGATCATTGCAGACTTAAGAAGCCCCTGTCATTCCACCCTTTAGCTTCAGTCAGGCAAACCGCCTCCCATTGGGTTTTTATATTATGGCAAATTATCTCCTCCGGGGAGCAGAAGGTTGAGATAAAGAGAGGCTCTGTTTTGCAACTTGCTGGAGCGACATCAATAGATTGAGCTATTGGTGATGTGATGTGGTGCAGATGATCGTCACTGCTGACTCAGCTACTTTGGAAAAAACCCAGAAAAACCAAAGACCCTCTCCACCCCCCCTGCCTCCACGCTCAACCATACTTTTAGTCAAGCTTCCCCTTTAATCCTCAAAGACCCTGTGCACGCCACACATACACACACACACACACACACACACACACACACACACACACACACACACAAGCCACAAGCACCACCGTCTCCTTCCTGAGCTTCTCACCCCTGGGAAAACCGTCTGATAGCTTGAAAGTGATCGTCACACTGCACACCAGACCCTCCTCCATCTCCAATTGAACCAGAAACCTTGTGTTTTTGGTGCCAAGCAAAAAAAAGCCCTGCCTCAGATGATCCCTCATGTGACCTCCAATCGCTGTGCGAGATCCATTCAAACTCAGTGTTAACATTACCTTACACAAGCTTCAGTCACGGTTCTCAAGACTTCAGCATGGAAATCAAATGAGTGCATTGTGATCAGACGTCATTTGGGTTTTCCGTGAACCAAGCCAACACAAACTGACTTGCCATGTATCATTTCAAAAAAGAAGGGGGGGAACAAACTTTCTTTGACATGTACTGGTTATGTTAAAAAGTAACACAAATTTGTATTAAGTATAAGGAGGTCTGGTACATGATTTCAAAGTGAACCAACTTGGTTCCTATTTTACCAAGTTGTGTTTCTTTCTTTTTCTTGTAACCTTTTTTTACATATAGTGTTTGTCTATTCCATTCTAAAGGAGAACCCCATCCTCATGTGTGAGTGACATCTCTATGTCCATATATGAAATATGCCGGCATCAAAACTGACCCAATTTAAAGCCGGGCCGATAACTAGACCCGTGATGCATCAAGTGTAAATCTAATCTGATTGTTATGTGGCATATTGAAGGGGCCAGATTAATGTGAGGGAACTGCATCAGACCGCCGCCATCTCATCTATCTTTTTGCGGTGGCAGAAAATGCTTCTCCGTTTCCACACTTACTCAGTGGCCCATGCAATCTGATGGGAGCCCTGCCAGGATTACTGATGGCCATTCATCATCCATGAGACACACAACGTTTGCATGCTCACAGCCAGGCTTTCCCTTGTATATCTCATATCTCTCCCTGAGACAGGTCTAAGAAAAATACTGTTTTACACGCATGCATGTAGCCTACGCACAATTACAACCCTCCTTCTCTGTAGATGACAATGACATGGGGTAGGAACTTCAAATACAATAACTCTGAGGTGTGACACAAATGAAAAAGTGGTGGAAAAAAGGGTATTTCTCCTGTTTCAACATCTGGAATTCATCAAACATACTTAGTTACCAATATATTAATTGCACTTGGCGACTTAATATTCTGCTCAGAAATATATGGGACCATGACATTGAGTGGCGACAAGTTGCCAGACCATTAAATTAAAACGTATAGCTGCACTGACCACGTAATAAAGTTTGTCATGGTTAAAGCCAGTCATCAATAGTCCCTTTTTAGCCTTTGAAAAACTGGGAATCTGTGTCAGAGTGGCTTTCCAGCATGTGTGATGAAAAGAAGCGTGAAGGAGAATGAAAGACTAAAATGTGTAAACATCTTTCCTTTATTTCCATGTCTTCAACAGCTACTATTTGATGTAGGGCTTCATGACATGTCTATGGTGTTGGCAGAGGATATTGTTAATGTAGCGTGTCAGTCTGCCTAGAAAAAATTGACCAAGAGTGACATCTAGTGGTCAGAATACAGAAGACTACGTCACTTACATCAAATAATAATAATAATAAATGTTATTTAAAGGCGCCTTTCATGACACGCAAGGACACCGTACAATGAGACAAATACAGTACAATCAATTGATTTAAAAACAAAAATGGGATGGGAAGATCAGGAGGGATAAGCAAATTTGAAATACAGTATCTTCCCCAGATAAGCAGGATTTCCGTCTTTGCAGGAAAGCTTTATCTTTTGTTGCTGCTAGCTAAAAGGAAATCAAGCCCCTGGCATGATGATATTAGAGGATTTATGTTGTATTATTTTCTAATTAGTGAGAAGGCTTTTCCATCATGATAAAGGCCTCCCTGTAAAAACAGCTGATTCTTACAAGGAAAAGGTCCCTGCCAAGACCTGGTCACATTGTTTAAAATGTAGAACATAGATCTCCATTAGTGGTGGTTTTACATTTCATTTATTTTAAATTGTAATTACACATAAATACACATACATACAAAGAACAGGATTATGGATAGCACTGGTGGAAAAACAAACAGACAATGAATCTAATCATTTTGAGTCAATTGTTATTTTGTCTGCGCTTTTGAGATTTGAAGAAAAGGACACCATTTATTCCCCAGGGTTTCCTTTAATATTTCCATGATACAACAATTGAGTCAAAAAATAATGATATAAAATTAATTTTACAATCTGTATGATAAAAAAATCCCAACCACACACACACACACACACACACAAAAAAAAAATTAAATACTTACTTATTATTTTCAGGAACCTTATACTTTAAAAAGACTAAGTTTATATTTTGTCTTTTTGTAGATTTTTTTTTTATTTCTCTGCAGAGCGTTTCACAGGAAAACCTTTCTAATAAAAGAGTGCAAGTTATGCTATTTGTAAACACATGTATCATCTCACTAAAAAAGAGGAACGGATATGAATTCCTTTGCATAACTGAAAATCCTAAAAATAAGATTTGTGAAATTGCAGAACATATCACATGGTTAAATATGTTGGCAATCTCACAGTCAGGCCATTTTGAGGTATAAAATAATGTTTGAGAAAGCTCACATACCAGTCTTAATTGATAGGATACATGTCACTCAACATCCCCTCACCGACATGCTTCATGTCCTATTTATCCTTCCATCTTGACATGAATCTAAATATGTTCTTAATATTCCCCGTTTCGGAACATTCCCTGTCGCCTACAACTTCCTGTTGTATCTTAATAATATTAAAGTTTAATTGCAAAACAAGAGATGAGTCCGTAACCTAGCATCACTCATTTAAGAAATTTAAAAAAGTCATTGTACTTTTAGAGAAAGTATCTTAGGTAAAATTGATATACATATATATTTTGGATTTTTAACAAAGTGCTTGTAAGGTTTTAGCAGTCCATGTGGCTCAGCTAACAAGAGGCTTGTTGTCGTTCTGATCTTCATCAAAGGCCTCCTCCCCTGACATGTCAGGTTCTGGACCTTTGTCCTCCTGAACATCCACTCCTACAAGAAGCACCACCCTGAAACGTGGAAAAACGGGCATTAGAGAAGCAGATAAATATGTGATGCTTACATAACAGTCAAGTCCAAACCAAGTATAAAAAAAATATAAAGAAATGTAAAAAACGTAGTTGGAGACAACAGACATATTTTCAGCTTTACGAAGTAGATTTCTGAGAGAACATAGAATTTATGGGGTTTTAAAGTGCCAGAATCTAGTGTACAAGTAAGCAGGCTTGACAAAATGAAGGATTTTTGTTTGCCTTGGCTGTAATGTGAGATTGCTGAACCAGTGGCTTTGTTGTTTTAGAACTACTCACTATGTAACTGGAGATGCAGTACATGTGACAGGGTTGGAGTCACTCAAGGAGTTTTATGCTTCAGCTACCCTTTACAGACTGACTCAGCAGCAGGACTTTGTCAACTCGGTTCAACAAAACTAAATATTAAAAAAAACATATTGTACCACAGATAAGAATCCTTCTATGGCCTTTCCTCCTTTCTCATAAAACAGAGCCGTTTGGTGGATTTCTCAAAACCCATAGTAGAAGACATAATGTACATGTCAGAGATTTGTTTATCGCTGTATGAAGGAGGAACATTTTGGGTGGATGCAGGAATGAGGAACTGAGTGTTTCTTGTTTTCTAAGCTGCCCAAATAAAGGAAGGCATTTATTTTTTCCCTACTTCCTCAGTAGAAAAAAAAGGTGTTTGTAATGCATCACTGCCCAGAGAGTACAGCTCTTATCCTGGCATATCTATCTACACAGCATTAACTGCTCTGTTTGTATGGTAGAATGAACTAACAAGTTTGTGAACCTCTTGTCAGTGGCATGTTTCAAATGAAGTTTTCATGTTTGTGAAAACACAGAGACATTTGTGAAGGGTTTCCCTCTCCAAAACGCAGGGTGTGCACAGCAGACTACACTAACTGTCATTCTAAGTTTGGGACAAAAGTAATCATAAATCTTCGATGCAATCTTTTAACAGGAAATTAGTAGGAAATTATTATATTGTGAATGTTGGAGGGTAATTGAATGCATCGCTGTGAAGAGTGTTGAAAAGGGAGAATGGTTCCTGCTTGCAACATGTCATTACCTTTTATATATCTATGGTCATTACACAACTGGAACTAGAAACAATAAGGGAACTGTAATAGATGACCTGTCTCAAGAAAATTCAGTTCATTTTCATGGCTAAAAAACTAAATCTAAAATAAATGGATACCAATAGGGTATGACTTTTGATAACACATTTCTTTTTTGCACTTTGTAGTAAAACCTGCAAAACGCACTGGTATGTTATATGTTATCTACATTAGCAACTTTATAAACTTACCCTAGGAAAACTAAGGGGAAGACACAGAGTCCTGCAGACAACAGGAAGACGAAGCCAGGGTACCAGGCCAACGTGGCAAAATAGACACTGCTGAAGACTGCGCTCGATACATTGCTAGTTAAACTCTCCAGGAAGGAAAGACAGGCAAACAGCGCTCCTGCAAGAACACACCCAGGAGAGAAGAAAAAAAAATACACATTTTTAAGAAGCGATTTGATAGGGTGACTTATATAAGAGTATATTCCTTAAAATAGCACACTTTCAAGATTCCCCTTCACTCTAGGTAACAGAGTCTTTGAGGGCTTTGTTATCAAGTGCATCATACAGTTTCTGTATCAAGAGATTCTTCAATGGACTCTGACTCTACAAACACAGAGACAAGGATCTGTGGCTCCTGAAAAACCCACTCACCCTGCTCAGACTTGGGGATGATCTTTGACATCATTGAGCGTAGAACTGGGAAAGGCATGATAGCCAGAAGCATCGGCACCCTCACTGTGGTAAAAAAAATAACAGACATTATATTAGGAATCAAAACGCAGGGGCTATAATGGAATCACGCCAGTAAAACACATGCATCATCATAATTAAAGCAAATTCAAGTTGCATGGATGGTTAAGGTTTTAAAAGTGACTTATTTAAAATAAACAATGCAATGACAATAGCATTTTTTTTTAAATTGTCGTATTATCTTACAAGCCAACAATCTCGTAAAATACGACATAATGTTATCCTAGTAATATTTCAAGACCTTGTAAAGTTGCTATAAAAATGTAGATCAGTAACATGTGCAACCTACCTCAGATTCTCAATTGTACTTTACTCTTCTTTGTGCCCTTCATATATTTTCTTTCCTCCAGCTAAATTGATTTATTTTTTCCTCTGTTTTTACAGCCATTTATCTGAAGTAACACCCTTTAAGCTCCATGTCATATATTTAAAAGGGCCTACATGATTGATCATGATCATATTCGTAGAGTGGGGCATATTAGTTGGTTATTAAACAAGGATACACAATCTCACAAGACAATTTACAATACATTGCATAGAGTAGAAGGTGAAACTAATCGGCGATTCTCTATTGTCCTGAAACTATTCATTATTATGGAACTGCTCTAAAAACAGGGCAAGCTAAACTCAAACCATATGCAGGGTTTAATTCAGTTGCTGCAAATACTTGACCTTGACAACTGATGGGGGACAAAGCTTTGGTGAATGGTCGTTTCTCTAAATAGAAGAGTTACAATTGTTATGGATGGTTTTTGTCTCACCTACAAACATCTGTAACGTAGTCTTGGTAAACCCAAGCAGCACCATGCCTGATATGACTGACAGGATCCCCATCAGGACAATGAGCAGCTGGGGCACACCACAGTAAGTGAACGTCATCACTCCCAGAAAACTAGCCAGGAACACGGTGGTGGACAGCGCCGAGCCGTAGCCAATCAGAATCTCCGTCCAGCACAGTGGCTCATTGAGCTCGTACAGCGTCAACAAGGACATCCCGCCCACATAGGCGAAGGAGAAGCTGATGAAGATGAGTATCAGGAGGACCAAGACGGTTCGACACCTGCGGCTGGCCCCTGCGAACATCTGGTAGACCCCGTAGACCATCTGTCGCAGGGCCGAGGACTGAGGAGACCCGTCTAGATTAACGGTGTCGGCGGGAACCTTTTTCACCGTCTCTTCCAGGATGAAAATTGCATAGAGCAGGATCAAACACTGACAGAGCGCCGAGGTGACGAAAGGCCAGTTGAATCCGGCTGCTCTCAGAAAGTAACCCGTCGATATAGCGGCCACCCCCGACAGCAGGCCGATCATCATGTCCACTCCGGCCATGCGCAGGGTCTTCTGACTTTGGTCCTCACACAGGTCGGCTATGTAGGCGAAACAGCCGCCCAGGAACGTGCCCAGGCCGCCAAACAGGGAGCTGAGGAGCGAGGAGCCGATGAGCAAGTAGATGTTGAGCTCAAAGTAGGAGACCGTCAGGAAGGACAGCGTGTAGATCAATGTTCCTATCAGTGGCATGATGATCGTGATCTTGCGTCCACCCCGGTCACTGTAGGCCACAAGCAGGAGAGTGACCACCAGAGAGGGGATGGTGGAGAAGAGCTCCGAGTAAAGGGAGAAGAGAGATGCCTGCTTCTGCACCTCCTGGAAGAACAGAGAGCATTGTAGGTTATTTTTTTAAATCATGTATGGACTGACACTGGATAGCCTGTGTTAAACCGCAGTCTGCAAAAACAACTACCTCAAGCTGGCAACTCTTTTAAAAAAATGACACCAAAAGTTAAACAGTGATATTCACTATTTGTTTAGGAAATCAACCCAGAATGAAATCAATTTGACGTATTGCATTTCGGCCAACATCTCATGTGAGGTTGTTCTTTGTTCAGGGCTAAAAAGGGAACAAAGCTTTCTACAGGGCAACAGGTGCAGGAGGGGCTATTTCAGACAAAAAAACATGTTTTGCCCACATTAGTTTTTGTTTTCACTTCCTTGTTGCGGTTCATTCTTCCTCTGGAAATATATGATAAATATCAAACATTACCAAAAGTTTAACTCTAAATCAATATTGTAATTTGGTATGCCATGTTTTAATTGCTGTGGATTAATAAGTGGTAATGTGCTTTAAAGTGATTTGTGATTTTGTATGTTTATCACTCAATCAGAGTTCAGAACAGTAAACTTTAGTGAGACGTGTCCTTGATCCACCTTACAGTGCAGTAGCTGAATCAGTTGTTTTACACCTGACCTGCATCCCAAGACGGGATTGGAAAGGTTTATGGGAACATATTGTGCTGTGTCATGACACAACATGGCTGAACACAGACACGCACAGTTGCTCGCACAGAAAATCTCCTGAACTCTAAAAATAGTTTTAAAATAATACTGACACTGTGCAAATTAAACAGAAAATGTTAACTGGAGATGCCTGGTACAAACACATTCATTCTTAGCATAGTTAGAATGTCATGCTTAGTTTTGAGTGATTTCTTTTCAACATCGGTGTATGCATGCTCTTTCTTACAACAAGTGACTAACCTCATGGTAGCTCGAGTGGCTGCTGCTGTTGTTTTCTCCACATCTGGAGGTGTTGTCAGAGACGGGATAGGTGGAGTTTGTCAGCTGCTCCCAGAGCCTGCGGTACACATACTGCTGCACCAGGGGATAGATGAGGAAACTGGAGAAGGCGTACAGGGCAACCACCGGCTCCACTAGGAAAAGACCCTTCATTTTGAAGGGCAGCTATATTCCCTGAAAGAGAAAAGAGAAGACATCAACATTAACACGGATAAGAGGGTTTAAGGACATATCTGAGCAGATATGAGTGGGTCATAAAAAAATATGACTGTTTTATGTAGACACTGCCATATTAGCACTACAGTTTACAAACGTAGCCTATGTAAATGTCAATGAGCTCCATGATTGCTCAGTTTTGGTAAGTTCACCTTCAACAAGTTCACTTCAGCGTCAAGTGTGAAGGGTAAACCCCAGAGTAGTCCCTTTTAAATAACACATTGATTCAAGTCATGAGATTGGCTCCACGTAGGAAGTATAGATAGCCTTATATTTGTTTTGCTGGTTGTTTTTTTAGCCTTATAAGAGTAGGCTATCATCGAGCAGAGATCTTTCGAGTTTGCACCACATTATCGACCCAACATGTTACACAAAAGGGGAATAGCCCATGTGAGATAACCCAGCAACAGTGTTTGATAGTCTACTGGTAGGCTACAGGATGAGCTGTCAATATTTAGATAACACACACTGAAAGATTAAAACAACTTAACCTTAATTTAAAAGATGTTGACAAGAACACGCGGTATTACACCTACCTTTTAGATAGACGCTTAGATCATGTTTTACTCCATTATATCTCCGGAAAAACATTAAATTAACGAAACCGGTTGGACCTCTTGCTTTATAAACAAGGGTACGCCGCTGTTATGAAACGCCAAAGTCCCACTGTATGCGATTGGACGGCAGTGTTTCTAAGCTGCTCTCATTGGACGGAGGAACTGTCACTCAGTAAAAGTAAAACGCCATGACGCGGACGAGAACAGTTTGTGACTTCCTGCAACAAGCCCTTATAAATATATAAATATTCCCTTATTCCCATACTTATTCCACGTATTGCATGCATTTGAAACACCGCTGAGGAGCGTACATTTGATTAATCTTGTTGAATATTATTTTACGTCCTTACGTCCTGAACGCTTTTGTCTTTCTTGTACAAAAGGCGCACGCGACCATTTCGCCGGGTATTACGGTAACGTGAAGTAGGCGTCCTTTGCGTCGGAATGTACCATTTTCGCCAACAAACCGGGAAGGATTTTGTTGTGACAGCGGAGTAAAACAACCCGGCGGGGGGAGACGGTAAGGCGAAATCCACAGCCCTTTTTACCCTTTAATTTAAACCTGTAAATTCAAAATAAAGCCGACATTTAAATGTCTGCTCTGGTTTATGACCGAATCGCTCAAATTGCAGCATTAGCAAACAATTGTCAGCTTATCATCCCGGACGTACAGGTAGTACCACCATCAAAATATCCTCCTCGGCTAGCGAATCATAGCTATCCCTGTGATAAATTTAGCCAACTGAGCTAACGTCGCCAGCGAGAGGTGGAAGACAGTGTGGCGATTTCGCTTTATCTTTATATCACTCTCGTGTTCGTAGTTGTTTTGCACCCTTCGCATTCAAACCGCAGCGTTGAAGCGGGTAAACACATTAGCTTCGCCCGCTGCAGTTGCACTGTGTAAAGTCGTGACTGTCCGTGTCAGGATGTAAGGATATCTCGGTCCAACCGGCCTAACGTTATCGCTTACACTGCTCCTGCTGCTCATAATCTCCAGCCACCTGCGACTATTCAGTTTTAAATAAGATTAAATCATCATGCGTGGCAGTTGATGGCATATGTAATAGACGTGTCATTTCGAAATGGAAGTGTTCCCTTTCATGATGTATCACGCAGTTTGTACCGTTATTGCCAAATACTATTTCCTTGATGGGTGGGAACAATTTAAATCGAAATACTGTCAGAGTGGTGGGGGATTATTTACCTTGTAGTTTTTGTAACGTCATGCTAGTTGGTTAAATCACAACGTTAGCCACTCAGCATCACTCATTTTCCTCCAGACATCTTAAAATAGCAGATGCTTTATGTTTAGAATATGATGCGTCACCTCTGCATCAATAACAAATAGAGCATCATGAATCATGATAGTACAGTGTAGCCTCCGCATGACAGAATTCGTGTCTGATTCGGGATGGTCTCTTTAACTGATCAGCTGTCATTCATTCTTTTTGCTTTCTCAGGTCGTAACATAGGTTTCTTCACCTTTTGAATCAACAATGGCCTTCAGCAAGGGATATCGCATCTACCACAAGCTGGATCCACCCCCCTACAGTGTCATAGTGGAAACCAGGACCAGGGACGAATGCCTCATGTTTGAATCGGGGGCTGTTGCTGTTCTGTGTAAGGCATCTTGTTTGATTGTGATGTTATGAGATATTCTCTAAATATTAAGTGCTCCAAAATAAGGATGCTACAAGAAAATTGCATTTATAAGAGACCATAGTATTGACTATCAAGTGATGGATGTGTGTTTTTTTTTGTTGCCAAGTCACAGTTTACATTTAATTTCCGGTCTAAGGGAGAGCAATAAGGTTATTTTCCTTACTTGTGTATTGCTTTTATTTGTCTTCCAGCGGCGGCAGAGAAGGAGGCCATTAAAAACACATACACCAAGATTGTGGATGCCTATGGAATCCTGGGCGTCCTTCGTCTGAACCTGGGTAAGCTACAGGAACGTCTCCATTCATTGCTGCTTCGTTGCAGAGTTTCCCTGGGTTCCAGTCCGTCCATTCTGACCCCCCAACCCAGGCTCCTTTGTGACGGTGCATGCCCTCTGGTTTGTAGTCCTGTTGCTGTTTGCTCATAAGCTTATTTCCCCTCCCCTCTACATGACCTTGAAGGCCCTTGTTATCACAACAAGAAAAAAGCCAAGTCAAAAAGATTAAAGCTCAGACTCTTGTAGATGGCTGAGATTTTGACTGGCTGTTGATTTCCTGGCACCTGATATTCTAATTTATTAACCATTTCTTGTCCAGTCTAGTAATGCTTCTGTTTTATGCTATTGTTTAACTATCTTTACAATGCTTCATAACTATCAACATGCTGCTTGTTTCAATAATATTTTTTTTCTTCTACACAATACACCATATATAATGTTTTCATATGTGTGTCCCATTCTCCACCTGACCTGTCCTCAGGTGACTCCATGCTGCACAGTCTAGTGGTGGTGACAGGATGCAGCTCTGTGGGGAAGGTGCAGGAATCTGAGGTTTTCAGGGTGACTCAGACAGACTTTATATCGCTGAACAACGATCCGGCCGATGAGGACCGTATCTCCGAGGTGCGAAAGGTCCTTAACTCGGGACACTTCTACTTTGCCTGGTCCTCCACCGGAATCAGCATGGACTTGAGTCTCAATGCACATCGCAGGATCCTCGAAGACACTACGGATAACCGCTTCTTTTGGTAAGAGCATGAGATATGATGACCTTTTCTAAGGTTATAAGGAGACTAGTGGGCAGGTAGAAGGTTTGAAAGTCTTAGATGTGAGAACAGAAGTGTTCAGCAATGTGCGCTGCTTTGTGGTGTAATAGTTGTTTTCCCCGGATGTGTGATATGGAGTCTGTGTCATTGGAAAAGAAGGTGAGACAATTCACTGTTCACTCTGTTTTTTAATTTTATTTACTGTCTTTATGAACCAATAGGAACCAGTCTCTGCACCTGCACCTGAAACACTACGGAGTGAACTGTGACGACTGGCTGTTTAGGCTCATGTGTGGTGGCGTGGAGGTCAGGACCATCTATGCAGGGCACAAACAGGCCAAGGCTTGCATCTTCTCCCGCCTGAGCTCAGAGCGAGCCGGCACGCGATTCAACGTCCGAGGAACAAACGACGATGGACAGGTGGCCAACTTTGTGGAGACCGAACAGGTGACTCTAAACCTCTTTACTGTTTGTTGAATAGTTCTTTATTGTGGAATGATGGATATAGTTTGATGCCAATTGACTGGATATGGACATTGTTGAGTAGAATTCTCAGTTATTCCACGTCAGGGGTGAACATTAATGGTGGACATGTGCTGTTTGTGATCTTGTTGAAGTTGTTGGAGCACTAGCTATTGTATTTTTTTTTTTAAACAAGGATGATATTTGATGGATTATCTGACGCATGGCTGTACAAGTCTGTTATTTCAATGTTATTGCACAAGTTAGGTTTGCTTTATCTCTATCCATGTGTTGATATGGGTTCCTTGAAAGAAACGCAGGTGTTGTTTTGCAAGAACATAATGGAAAAAGTGCAGCGCTTCTAGGCCTCATTTGGGTTTTTGTAAGGATGCTAATTTTATACTAGTTGGTATATTTTCCAAGTAGCATTTGGATAACCAGGCCCAATGTGGGCTGGTAAGGGATAACCATTTATTTTTGGGAATATTGTCATTTTTATTGTTGCTATGCTGCCCATGAAGGATATTGTAAGGGTTGCCAATGTGGAAGTTCATGATTTATTGTTTTGAGTCATGAGGTTTAGTTCAGATTGAAAAAATGCTCCGGCTTAAGGAATGTTGATCCTTAAATATATGTCTTTTAACCTTTGCGCAGTAGGAGTGGTGGTGTTTGAGCTGCAGCATCCCAACCATTTATGCTGAGAGGGAGGATAGTTGATTTATTCCAGTAGGTTGACATTTTGGAACAGAATTCGTTGATCTCGACAGTTTCTCATATTAAAGGTTTTGGATACCTGTAATGCTGACATGTTGAGGAATAGCTGCTGTCAGTGGTTCAATGACAATGGTGGATAAAGGGAGGAGACTTGGCATCCGTACCTTATGCCCCTGTGCAGTGTAAAGCTTTGTGACTTTTGGTTCATATTGTGGCCATAGGTGAATAGAGAGAGTTAATAAATCATAGCCACATGACCTTGGTTAATGCAGTTTATTTAAACACTGGTTATCTATTGACTTTTAAGTAGCAAACATGGGACAACCTTGTCGTGAAACCCATATAGTGCTTTGACTGTAGAATTGTTTAACAGTAATAATTATTTATGCATAGTTAAAATAAGAACTTATATGAAGGATAGAGGTGATGATAATAACATACCAGCACACTGATTCATTGGTCAAGCTTGAGTCTGGGGAGACAGGCAAGGGGGGGGGGGGGAAGTAGGAGACAGGTAGACAGGTAAAGCTGGGTGGGGGAAAGGAGGGGGAGACAGGTTGGGAGGCAGACAGGTTTGAGATATACATTCATATTATAATCGTGGGTGGGGCAGGCTGACCCAGAACAGCAGGAGGCTGTCTGCAGGAACGTTGTCCTCTTTCAAATGTATAGTCAGGCTGGCTACTCTCCCTCCACACGGGAGATAGAGGGGGGATGGTGGGGGGGACACCAACATGCAATATATTTCATTATCCTTATAAGCCTATACAAGATAATAACAAATGTTTCCTGTTGCATTAATAAGTATTCCAACATTTGAGTCCAGAGATATATCATATGCAAAAACTGCCACCACAGTCTGAAGACTTTTTACATTGCAGTCATTTTAGGTTCCTCATTAAGTTACCTTCAGTTCAGTATTTAAGGCTGTATATAGTAGGTGTTATTTTTACCCTTTTTGCTAAATCAGCACATGGGGTGTCGGATTGGAAATGTATATGTATACATGCAAGGTTACTTTTCAGCTGTCCAGTCCATTATTCAATGTCTTTCTGTCAAAATGTGAATAGAGATTGAACATTAATTACAGGGTTGTGACTGATTATGTTGTTTTGTCAGGTGTTCAGGTTATTTTTGGCCAGCCCCTGAAGCATTGACTGCTTTTGGTCGTACAGATTTCTCCTTTACATTTCCTCTGTCTTGACGAAGCGGCCACATACACAAATTCCGTTATTGTCTCTTCACAAATACAATGAAGTCATTTCCCTCTCTGGATTGAACAGAGGAATTAAACAATGTGTCAGTTCCCTATGGTTTTAAGGATTGCAACTTTCCTTTTTTTCTACTTTTGTTGATTTGGATGGTTTGTTTTGAAGTTTAGATCTTTTAAAGAGCTGTTTTTTTTACATTGCAAATTATTTTAACCAAACCCTCATTCTTGTTTGATACAGGTTATTTTTCTGGATGACAAAGTCTCGTCCTTCATACAGATCCGCGGGTCCATTCCTCTTTTCTGGGAACAGCCAGGAATCCAGGTAATGGAAACTAAATACCTCCCATAACGCCAGCTTTGAGGGTTTCATCTTTTAGGCCTCAATATATGAAAAATCAGATAGAGATCATTTTATAAAGGTGTAGATAAGGTTCACTCAGTCTCAGCTGCACAGTGTTGGTATAAACATTGAACTATGATGAAGGCTGCGTCATTCTCTTGCAAACAAAAACAAGCTTTGATTGAATTATATTGCATGTGCCATGGTCAGTGAAAGGGGAAAGATGAGCCTCATTTTAAGTACACCAAATATGTATGCTAGCTTTAACACCTTTTGTCCATGCTGTGTTCAGAAAAAGACTCTTAAGGGTGTTTTGTTGCACCTGAATGAGAATCGGCACCGTAATGGAATGGATGAGAACCCCCACCTGGTATAACGTCTTTGTTGTTGTTGTTGTTTGTTTTTTTGGCTCTTTTTCGGTGCTGGCGCTTTCTTAACTGCAGAGGAAGGGTTTCTCTGTGCAATGCCAAAGGCCAGGGGCAGACAAACAATGACAATCCCGTAATGGATTAGTATCAAGGTCCCATACACGGTTACCTGTCCGGGGTAAGGGCTATTTTGGAGATTTAAAGCAGGTACTAGAATCCTCCCATTTAAATGAACACCACAACCATAAATAACATCACAGGGATTCTCCTGCCCTTGTCCTGACATTGCACAGACTGGTGGATTAGATCAGACGTGGGGGAGGTAAATGAAAGTGTATATAGCGGTTGGTAAAGGGCATTTTTCTGTTTCTTTTAGCTCCCAGACATCTTTGGTCAGGTGAGAGCCTGGTCTGAAAACACCCCCTAAACCACTACCCTTTGGCTTTAGTCTGCTGATATTCTCCAATCAACTGGATAGGTGTAGAGTCATTATGGAAGAATGAGCTGTTGAATCTCTTGAAGGGCCAGTAAGAGCCAAGACCATATATTAGTCAGCCATTCTGTCCGAAAAGGTTTGTGGTTTGGTCAAAACACAGTGTAGTGGACTCGGGGTTGTTTTCAGACAGATCTGTAGTCCTCCTGCTTTGAGAGCAATGCTTTAGCTCTTAATCCCCTCTGCCGATTGTAGCGTGGTAGACTTACTTTCTCTTCAGTCTCAGTTTCGTCCAGATAAGTTATTGATCTCTATACACTAAGTTTACATTATGCAGTTGTGAATTAGTTGCTGCTAAAGATCATGCATTTAGTGTAGGATCATGCATTTAGTGTAGTATCGTGAAACCCTGCGGGGAGAGATGAAAATCAGTCAAGTGGTAGGGCTGCCGCCTCTTAGTCTATTAGTTAAGTAAGAGTCCAGGTTCGCAACAAAATCTTTATTTCATTTTTTGTGGTTGTTTTGGGGAAAGAGTCCTTAGTGGTACCAGTCAATGTTGGAAAATGATCATTTATGGCTTTACAATAATATTCACAAATATGTTTTATACTTTAATAATATGCTAGACTTCAAGACATCCTTCTGAATGATTGCATTTGAAAGAACAGATTCAGACATTTAATGAATTAGCTAAGGAAATGGTACGATTGATGTCATAACAAACCTAACAAGTTTCAGGAAATTACTTCAAAAATAGAACGATCAAAGTGTGTGTTTGACTTTTTTTTTTAAAGAATGAAAAGCGATTTGACTAGTTACACACCAGGTGTTGTCTGCGATCTCTTGAGTTAGTGTAATACTGGGTTTTGGTCTGAGGTGTACAGCTGTAACCTGAGTCCCTTTTTTTAGATGCCATCTCAGGAAGTTATAAAATATGCATAAGCCAAGGCCTTGCACAACAGTAGAGAGAGGAAGGGGTGGGCCGCAACATGGTGCAAAATGTCCAGCCCTGCTAAAACACAGGCCAAGCCAAAATGGGCACGTGCAAGATTCAAGCAAGATGAATACAAAGCAGAGGAAAAGATAAGCAGACTGCGATAAAAGGAAGGGAGAAACTACAGTGGTGAGGAAGGAAAAACCCCCATAAGGACACAGTGAGAGTCAAAGTGAACTCAGGAGATCCCAAAAAGGTCACCATAAAAAAGTGGTGAAAAATGATTGACTTGTTTAGACCCATAATGTGTGTTCGTCACATGTAAGCTGAATTGAGAAGAAGTCTGAGATAGAGAGAGAGTACACATGAGAATTAGTCTGACAAAATACAGGCAAAGGTAAAAGCTCCAATAAAGGTGTTGAAGAGATGACATGCATCAAGATTTCTTTGCTACCAGTGTCTTGGTCTATGTATGAACAAATCTGCCCCTGTGATGCTATTGTCCCATGTCTTTCTCTTTATTTTCACTGTAAAGGTCCTGTTTCCACTGTTCAAGCGTTATATGAAAAGTCTATCCTAACTTTCATTTTTGACCACCAAGTTGTTTGGTCATCTGCATCATGTAGGTTTTTTCGCCGCTTTCCTTTAAAGCATTTGGAAGGACACTGTGACCTTTTTTGTCTTGTTCTTGCTGTCTCTACTACGCTGCAGGTGGGCTCTCATCGTGTCAAGCTCTCAAGGGGATTCGAGGCAAATGCTCCAGCATTCGAAAGGTCATTAAAATGTTATGTGTAGTGTGTGTCTGTGTGTTCACAACTGTATGCATGTGTAGCAGTGTCTTTAGCTGCATTATCTGGCCACCAACAGATTACAGCCATATTATATGCCTCCCGCAGTTACCGCCCAAGCCACAACAGAGAAAAGCTGTCCCAGACTCCTGTGAGTCAGAGAAGATGTTAAATGAAGTGCGTTGAGAAGCTCCCTTTAGAATTGCTCTGGGCCTAAAGCCAGGCCCTCTCAAGGAAGGACGATCACCCTAATCACTGTGGCACACCTTGATAGTAACATGCATTATTGTTGTTCACTCAGTTAGAGGCAACACATTGCTGGAAAGCTATGAAGCCCACCAGTGGTTCTTTTAATTTACAATACACAACTAAGTTTCCCTATGCTTTTTTGTTACCTCAACATGTCAAGACAAGCATGTGGCAACAATTCTGTCTTGCAACATATTAGTCATTTTTTTCACACTAAGTAGCTTGCATGGCAACTAGTCTTTCTCAATATCCGTCCAGATCAGGACTTGCCACTCGTCTTTTGCAGCGACAGCCTAGTATGTCTGTTAAAATGCTTTGTTCTGAATCTAAAGTAATACAATGTTAAAGATGGTCGGAGGTTCTCTATACAGTTGAGGTGTGGGCCCGCCCAACAGTTGCTGCAATATGCTGTTTTCTGTGCTGCTGCAACCCTGTTTAATACATCTAAGAGATCTTGTGTGTATTCGTTAAGCTTAAGCATTGGCACCAAGCATAAAGACTTTTAATATGTTATGATAAATGCTGATATTGGTGCACCATTAGTCCGTGATTTAAGTTTAGAGCGTAACAATGCTTTATATGCGTGTGTATATGTGTGTTGTCCAGACACTTCACTGCACTGCGGAAGTTGTATGGTAAACAGGTGATCATCAACCTGCTCGGGAGTAAGGAAGGGGAACACATGCTCAGCAAAGCGTTTCAGGTGAGCTCAACCATTCTCTCTCCCTTTTAACTCTTGACATTCTTTTTAAGACATTTGTCTGATGTTCTTAGCAAAGCAGACGTTGCTTGTATTCCCTTTGTAAACCCACACACTGGCGACTGCAGAAAATAATATCCCATCTATCTGTCCATTTGTCAAAGTCAATTTTTTTCTATTATTAATGACAAATCAACAACAATAATTGCAGCTTTAAAATTAGACCTATTACTCAAAAAGTGACCTGTATGTTCCTTTCTTAGAACTATATAATTCAACAAGTTTATATTAGTGAATGCAAACTAATGTTGCTTTGTCACAGGCAACACACCTCGCACAAGCCACAGGTTTGAATCTTTCTGTTTGAATTTCTGGGTCCTCTTCGTCTTCTCTCTGTCACTCTCAGAGTCACCTGAAGGCATCGGAGCATGCATCCGCAGTGAAAATGGTGAACTTTGACTACCATCAAAATGTGAAGGGAGGCAAAGCCGACAAACTCCACAGTGTCCTCAAGCCCTACCTCAACAAGTTCACGGAGGAGTGTGGGTTCTTCTACTACTCAGGAGAGACGGGCATCACAAGGTGAGACAGGAATACCAAGCTGTATGAAGTAGCATTACCTGTTAGTTGTGTTATTGCTTCTTAACATGATAACATTTCTTTTTCTAGGACTCAGGGTGGAACCATTAGGACCAACTGTCTGGATTGTCTGGATAGAACCAACAGCGTCCAGGCTTTTTTTGCCCTTGAGGTAGGAGTCTGACGCAGTGTAGTAGCAGCAGCATTGTTTTTTTGTAGTGATGAGGCTTGAGGTTTAACTCCCCCTGTTCCTCACCATCACAGATGCTCCCAAAGCAGCTGGAAGAGATGGGCCTGACAGAGAAGCCTCAGCTGGTGGCCAGGTTCCAGGAGGTTTTTAGAACCATGTGGACGGTCAATGGAGACTCAGTCAGTAAGATCTACGCAGGCACCGGTGCCCTGGATGGCAAGGCCAAGGTACACAATGTACACACTATATACACACGAAATGCATGAAAGTGAAAGTTATTCACAGTTTAAACATTGAGGCAGACTTGTAATGCATCAAGTGCATCTGATGATCTAAATGGAGAGAAAAGTGGAGCAAAGAGGCGACATAAAAAGGTACCTATTCCTTTTTACAATTGGCTTTGATAGTTAGTATCTAATGTGGATTGTTTGTAATATTGTAAATGACTAGGCCAAATTTAAAGAAAAAAATTTAAATATTTTTTTTGTCACCTCTCTTCTTTATACCTCTTGTTGTTTTTGCAATTTTCTGTGGCACTTGCTTTCGGGGATTGAGTGTTTGAAGTTAGTTAATGTGTTTGTTTAGGTTTCTTTTTTTTCCGTGATAGAAATGTTTCGGGCTGTTGTAGCCGGTTGTAGCGCATTTTCCCTTGTAGGCCACTTTAATAAATGACACTAAAAACGGATAATGGCTAGTTGTGAAATGTACA
This sequence comes from Ammodytes marinus, assembly GCF_949987685.1. Classification (NCBI taxonomy): domain Eukaryota; kingdom Metazoa; phylum Chordata; class Actinopteri; order Uranoscopiformes; family Ammodytidae; genus Ammodytes; species Ammodytes marinus. The sequence continues at coordinate 14,800,952 of NC_137218.1, forward strand.
CACACTGTTCTGCATGAACAGTTGATCCTCTCTGTGTAGAACAGTGTGCTTCTGTTACTTAACTCTTGTGTGATATCTCTTTCTGCCGTCCTCTGGACCTCTCTCCCCTTGTGGTAAGTTAACAAGTCAGTTGATGTTGTACTTAAGCTGTGGGTCTATTTCTGTTCTATTATTGATTTCAGTGGCTGTGGGTTAAATGATGAAGATGATTGGATAGAGCTCTACTGACCTACAAAAATCGACTTTTATAAAAGCAATGTAATAGCAGTTGCGTTCACTTGATGAGTGATCATTTTTTTACAATAGTATATTTTCCAATTGTTGCCTGAATCATCTGACAACATCTTGATTGGATTAACCTGGAAGGGCCAATCAAAATGATGGCCTTGTGTTGCACATCAATCAGTCCAATTTTGAAGTTGCACTTTGTGATGCAGTTTTGATTTTTTTACGGTCAGTTTAAAAATTCATATTACTTCTCCCTGATGTGTTCCTCCTCCTCCTCCTTCTTCTCGTCCGTGGTTGGAGTGTGAAGTACAGACATATTTTGGTGAGGGTGTATGGCTAATCATTGAGGTGGTTGTATGTAATTGTTTGTGTGTTTTGCATAATGTGTCTGTTTGTAGGCGGGAAAGCTGAAAGATGGAGCCCGCTCTGTGACAAGGACCATCCAGAACAACTTCTTTGACAGTTCTAAGCAGGAGGCCATAGACATCCTGCGATTGGGCTCTACGCTCAACAGTGACTTGGCAGACAAAGCCCGGGCCTTGCTCACCACTTCTAGTCTTTACGGTAATTCTTTACAACTTTGGTAATGTGACCTATTTGAATGAGTCAACAGATCACATGTTATCTAAAATTATACTCATGAATAGTGTAACAAATGCAAGTTTTTGTACCACATAACACATTGCAGACCATTTATTTTGTAAATGTAAATTGAAAACATAATGTCCTTTCGGATACACAAAGTGGGGGGCAGGGGATTGTTTACATGTTTTGACAAGTCTTGACCCGCGTCTGTTGTAGCCCTGCTGGCCAGAAGCTACTCTCCACAATGAAAGGGTTTGTCTGTTCTGTGTCAAGTGGGAGGTGTAATCTCCATGTGTGCGCTCTCTGTCCAAGTCAGATTAATGCTGACCGACTGCTCTTGCTAGCATTATCTGTGACAGCACTGGTTAACCTGCCCTTCTCTCCCTTCTCTCCCCCGCCCCCCCCCCCCTTCTCTAACGCACACATCTTAGTCACTGAGCCGGTCTTACAATCAGGTATAGTAACTGACAGACTTCCCCCTCAGTGGATGGCTCTTTTCATCCTGTCCCATAGTTGTCCTCTCATTTGTGTTTTGCGACTCATTTATTGTTCATTCGTTAATTAGCCAATTTTGGAAGTGGTTCAATTATTTTGTCTGTTGCATATTATCAGGTTTTTACAAAAGTGATTCAAAAAGAAAGAGCACGCTGAATTTTGCAATTACATTTTATGTCACTTGACAGACAGAAATGAACCATTACCAAGGTTGAGTATTTGAGTGATATTGTTGTATACAGTAAGTGTTCTGGTTTGTAATACTTTCTCCATTTCCCAGTGTTTTAGAATTAGATTTGGATGATCTCCCATCGGTTTTGTTTTGTTTTGCATTTCCCATTTGTGTTTTACTTCCTGTATGCCACCCTTCCGCCCACACACACACACACACACACACACACACACACACACGCATACACGCACACACACACACACACACACACACACACACACACACACACACACACACACACACACACACACACACTTACTCTATAACTTACACTTATTTTACTCTCTTATCATAATTTCCTTCCCCCCTACAGCCTCCCCACGAGTTTTGCTGGGAATGTGTCAGAACTACGAGAAATATACGAGGCCCAAGCAGATTCGGGTGGGTTGCGGCACCTGGAATGTCAACGGGGGTAAACAGTTTCGCAGCATTGCTTTCCGCAACCAGACTCTCAATGACTGGCTTTTGGATGCTCCGAAGAAGGCGGGGCTTCCTGAGTTCCAAGGTATGTCTGGTATGGTGTTTGTTTATCTGCGCTCGCAACTGGAACATGTTATCTCCGGAAGTTATGCTGTGCTCATCTATTACGTTAAAGGAATAGTTTAAGTAAATATCCTTTTTTTTTTTTCAAAGTATTCTATGAAGCTACAGCCAGCAGCCAGTTATCTTAGTATGGGAGGGGGCCAGACTATTTCTTGTTAACTTGTGTTCTTGGCTGGGTGCAGTAACTTCTAGTGTCCCTGCTGGTTTTGCTTACAGTAATGATGATGATAGCAGGAAGTGACTGATACAGATATAACAGTTTGACAGTGGTCGGTTACTTTTAAAGATGTAAGGCGTTGAAGATTTTTAGGGTGACTGAAAACATCTTGACAGGGAAAAATGAATTGAGGCCCTTCAGTTTCCTTTTTTAAGCAACTATTACTCGGGTACTACTTACTGAAGCTGATTTACAGGGAGCAAAATGGTTAACCAAGGCCAACGTTGTTCAAAGTATGCACCTGCTAGATGAATGTTTTAACGTGTGAAAGGAAAGAGTCCTGAAACATGAAAATTAAAAATTAAGGAAATATATTGATATGTTTAATCAGGTACAGAACATCTTCCTTATTAATATCCTTATAGAGTACACAGTATTGAGTGCACTTGTCCGCTGTCTCTACAGTAATGATGCTTAGTCTAATGTCACGCTAACACAAAGTGTATTGGCGAAATGTTATTAAAAACAAAACAAAAGCACAGCTGGTAAGAATTCAATCATTATACCATTAACCAGATCTTATGTTGTAGATATATCATCATACTTATTTACACATATGTTGAAAGTTGTCAAATTGTTTTCTCTTCACAGACAGCAACGCCAAGCCCATAGATGTCTATGCCATCGGTTTTGAGGAAATGGTTGAACTGAATGCTGGCAACATTGTCAGTGCCAGGTATGTGCAAGTTTTTGCCCAAGATCACTTAAAACTTATTCATCTACCTATCGGTTTTAGGGCATAAGGTCCATTTCTGTGATCCATATCCCTCTTTTTTGCTAATATCAAAGTACTTATATTGCTTTCACTTGCAGAAAAAGCAGTTAGGAAATAGTTAAATGCATTATTTACACTAAAAAGGCACGGAAAATAGAGTATGTGAATGCCTGAAAACAAAAGTTGATTTCAAAGGTGGCAATTCATTTTGTAACATCTTCAAATATAACATGATAAATGTTAATATTCCTTCTGACTCAAGCTAATGTTTTGTTTTCATTTTCCCTTTTTCAATTTCTGCACAATGACACATCTACCTCTTTTTGTCACAGCACTACGAACCAAAAACTGTGGGCAGCTGAGCTGCAAAAACACCTATCACGGGACCACAAGTATGTGCTGCTTGCTTCAGAGCAGCTTGTTGGAGTGTGTCTGTTTGTTTTCATCCGCCCACAGCACGCACCCTTCATCAGGTAGGAAGTGAACAAATTCCCACCAAACACTCAACTGATTATATCGGAAATGATATGACTGGTAAGTTACAAACGTAATGCTCAATGTGTTTTCCAGGGACGTTGCTATAGATACTGTAAAAACTGGAATGGGAGGGGCTACGGGGAATAAAGGAGGCGTTGCCATCCGCATGCTGTTCCACACCACCAGCATCTGCTTCGTCTGTTCCCACTTTGCTGCCGGCCAATCACAAGTCAAGGAGAGGAACGACGACTACAACGAAATCACACGCAGACTCACTTTCCCAATGGTAAAAAAAAAACATGCTATTAACAAGTAAATTATTTTTATTTAATTTTTAATTTTTTTTTAATTTTTGAATAACCGAAGCTGAACTGTATCTATCTTATCCTTGCCAGGGTCGTCTGCTATACTCGCACGACTACATTTTCTGGTGTGGCGACTTTAACTATCGAATCAGCCTGCCCAATGAAGAAGTAAAAGAGCTCATCAAACAGCAGAACTGGGATGCCTTGACAGCGGGGGACCAGTTGTTTGACCAGAAGAATGCCGGTTTGGTATGACCTTACAGCACACAAGCATGTTGATACCTCTGAAAGCTTTCTAAAGCCAGCAGTACTAATGCCAAAATATCTTTCAACAGGTTTTCAAAGGTTTTATCGAAGGAAAGTTAGATTTTGCCCCCACCTATAAGTATGACCTCTTCTCCGATGATTATGACACCAGTGAGAAGTGCCGCACACCAGCCTGGACTGACCGCATACTCTGGAAAAGGAGGAAGTGGAACTTTGACAAAACCGGTAAGATGCAGAACCATAGCAGATAAGTCTAACCAACCCAAACGATCTTTCCAGTGCGTTCCACTCATCTTGACTGAGGACAGGATTACAACCGTGGCAAAAAAATGTTTTAAGCCTAGTCTATCTAGCCTATCTTGCTATGCTGTATGTTTCTTTCGCTAACAAAGCAATCAAGATGTTCTTCTGGGGGCGCCCTTAACTCAGTTGGTTGGGTGTCCCCCCCATGGGCCTCGGCCAGCAGCGGACCCGGGTTCGATTCCAGCCCGCGGTCGTTCTCTGCATGTTACTCCCCTCTCTGCTCCATTTCAACTCTGTCTCTATACTATCAATAAAGTATAAAAATGCCAAAAAAAAAAAAGATTCTTCTGTGTTAATATGGTATTACATTCATTTGTGAATGTTTTACAGCTGAGGAGATGAATGTAGTAGGGGCAGCTTCTACATCTGGGGAGAAAGAGGAGGATCCAGACCACCCTTGGAGCCCCGGAATTCTGAAGTATTATGGCAGGGCTGAGCTTAAGACCTCAGACCACAGGTAACTAATACTATGCAGTATTTATATGTAAAATAGAAGTGTCACAGCATCAGTATAATTTTACTGTATGTCCTTCTTCCTTCTTTTGTCACCCCTATGTTGTTCTGTCAAGTGGACAAGACTGATCACTTATGCCTCGTTTCCACTAAGCAGTGTACAGTTCAGTTTGGTACGGTACAGCTCGGTAGGGAACAACAACCCTAGATCTGGCTTGTGTTTCCACTGCCGACAATACCCTTACTTGGAAGGTGGTGTATATGCCGGACAGCGACGGACGTGGACAAATCTATTGAACAGCACTGACAGTAGCAGCAACGTATCTAAAGTTACATCATAGCAGCAGGACACAGTGTAGACCACCAAAAGATTCAATGAAGAGGAAAAATGCCAAACAATAAACAAAGAGCTTCTCTAAACACAAAATAATTCACTCGTTCCGAGGTGACTACACACAGGTGTTCATCTATCACAAGGATAGGACGATTCTGTCGACCAATCATTATACTGCTGTGTGTAACTCCACCCTTTTGGGACCACTTGGTATACCCCAACGAAAGATTCACAAAAAAAAAAAAAAAAACGGGTATGGCATGGTGTTATTGTGGTACCCTTCCCACAGTGGAAACTCAATTAACTGTGTACCGTACTGAACCAAACTACCCTTTGGTGGAATCCAGGCTATAGACTATAGGATGTGTTGCTGTCCAAGCAAACGTCATCCTCAAGGTGTCCTGTCTTTCTATAGGCCCGTGGTTTCAGTGATAGACGTGGACATCCTGGATGTGGACCCTGACGCTCGGCACCAGGTTTACAAAGATGTGATTGCCCTTCAGGGGCCGCCGGACGGCACCATCCTGGTGTCACTCTGCGCCTCCGGCCCGGACGACTTCTTTGACGATGCGCTCATAGACGAGCTGTTGGATAAGTTCACTCAGTTTGGAGAGGTCATCCTCATCAGGTGAGCGCCGACATCCCAACTCTGACTGACATGCATCACCTTCAGACAGGTGGAATCCATTGAAATTGAAAATGTTCTTGTTTAATGCAGGTTTGTTGAGGAGAAGATGTGGGTGACTTTCCTGGAAGGTTACTCGGCTCTTGCTGCTCTGTCTCTCAGCGCTTCAACTGTAAGTCATCAAGTCTTTACAACAATAGTATGAAATGTGTATCTGTCTGTATTGTTTTCACTCAAAGTGGTGTATCTGTTTGTCTCAGACACACATCCCTGTTAACCACTGTCTCCGCTCCCTCTGTCTGTGTCTATGGGGCACATTGTAGGTCCTTGGCAAAATGATTGACATCCGTCTGAAAAGTCCCGGCTGGATCAAGAGTCTGGAGGAGGAGATGAGTGTGGATAGGATCTGTGGAAGCATCCCCACCTCTGCCAGCTCCACCCTGCTGGCTGAGGACGCAGACATGGGCGACGATGAATACGATATGGAAGGTAAGGCGTAGCGGCCAGGCAATCCCAATCCTTGAAAGGTATGAATAAAGGTTGGACGGTTATACTGTATGCCAGGGTGCAGAAAAATAGCAACAGTATTTCTTAAATTACCATCATGAAAAAATCTGCTGTGTAATATAATAAATGCCGTAAAATAGGGAGACCGTGCCTGTATTGAAAGACGGTATAAAAGTCTTATAGGCTCTGCTTCGACATATATATACATTTTTATATGGGGAAGGTAACGTTATCATGATGAGTTCAATGTAATCATGTGAAATGTAGTGTTGGACGAGAAACTAAAACAACTACAGGTGAAGTAGACATAGTTATTTACCCAGCGTTAATACAGTATACCAGGGTATCATTTGGGGAAGGGTTAAAGGTATAAAAAATTAGATACTGCCTTTTATATGAATCCCATTTTTTTGTTTTCACAACACTAATAAACAGAAATCAGTAGAGGTTAACAAAATTAACTCCTGCCCTTTGTCTTGTGGTGTAACCAGGTGATGTGGACGAGGAGGTGGAGGAGATCCTTCCCCAGCACCTTCAGCCTGGTGCAGGTTGTGCCCCTGGCTCCTCCCCTGTCCCCTCCCCCCGCGGCAGTCCCTCTCACTCCCCCACCTTTGGAGAACCTGCAGCCCCCAGCAGGCCTAGTCGCTCCGCACAGCCCATCCGACCGTCACAAGGTAAATACAGCATGTCCAGCAATGACGCACACAGTGAAGCCAGTGGCTTCAAGTAAAGTCCCAATCATCATAAGTGTCTGCTTGCTGGAATATAAACTGTAATTTTGTTCTGTTCGTAATGCATGGAAGCAGACTTTAGTCCAGCACCATTGAGGAGAGAATTTCCAGGTAAAAACATAATGTGTGATGGTTTAAACTGTGTTTAGTGTTAGAAATGCTTGTGGTGTGTTTTAGAGTGCAGTGTTTTTTGGTCAAAAATTAACCACACAGCTGTACAGAAGGAACACCTTGTCGTAGGAAGCCATAGTGTTGAGATGTTTTCTCTGTTTGACTTTCAGAAAATAGGGCACATGGCTTGATAGGTTTTACCAGTGTGATGTCGAAGAAAATAACAGGCAAAAGGGGAAACAGCAAAACTGTTTTCCTGAATTGGGTGAATTTGCGAGTTATCTTAAAGAGTGAACTGGATTAAACCACTCCTTTTTTTATGTATAAATGAGCATCTCTTTTCTGTTTTTTTCCTTCCAGGACCGCCTGTTGACTTCCAGCCCGGTGCCCCAACAGGCATGATGCCCAATCGCCCGCCTCCCCCTCGCCCCAACGCGCCCCCAGCCAGACCAGCACCCCCTCAACGCCCACCACCACCTTCAGGTAAAGTATCTATTCCTCAACCTCTCTTTACAGTTGATTTAAAACATTAGAATTCAAATAAAATATAACCAAACCTCCTCGGATAAAATATTTAAGGCAGGTGTTAACATTTTTTCAACTTTATCCCCTTCATTCCTGAAGGAGGCATGAGCCCTCTGCCTGGTAGAAAGGACTCTGGAGGTAAAGTGTATGCTGTGAAACTGTGTGTGTGTGTGTGTGTGTGTGTGTGTGTGTGTGTGTGTGTGTGTGTGTGTGTGTGTGTGTGTGTGTGTGTGTGTGTGTGTGTGTGTGTGTGTGTGTGTGTGTGTGTGTGTGTGTGTGTGTGTGTGTGTGTGTGTGTGTGTGTGTGTGTGTGTGTGTGTGTGTGTGTGTGTGTGTGTGTGTTAACCACATGGCTGAAGCATTTCAAGTAGTGGCTGTTTTGTTACCATCTGACGCTAGATACAGAGAAGCACATTGCATTAGTGTTGTTTCAGTAAGCAGTTAAAAGGCTCATTTTAACATGCTATAAACCAAGAACATTTCCATAAATCAGTCACGTCTGTTTCAAGATCATCATTTTAAAACGTTGCAGCCTATGTGTGTGTTGAGAGAGATTTCTGATTGGAGTAAATGCCTCATGTACACATTGAAAAATTGTTTTGCAGAGCTACAAGGGCTCATTCATGCCATGCCACCTTACAAACACGTATCCCTGACAATCCAGTGAAGCGCATATTTCATAGCACATGTTCAACCTGACATTTTGCTTTATACATGACTACTGATGGTTAGCTGCAGTATTTCAGTACATGCTTTATCGTCTCTTCCTTTTGACTCGGCATTACTCAACTTGCTCACAAAGTTTATTTTTCTTATTCATGTCCATTCAGCCCAATAGGGTTTTGCCTTGGACAGTGGCATTATCACTGGGCACAGTTACTTTTTAAAGGGTCAAATGATACTTAAACAAAAACAAAGTGTATTTATTTGCACCCAAACAATCTCAGAGTAAAATTTGAAGTAGAAATGCTGATGCTGAGTCATGATTGATGTTTAGGGTAAGAACCCCTTCTCAAGGTGAGAGGTTATCTTATCATTCCCCATAGAATGTGATGTTGATAGATGTAAATTCTTGTAGAGAAAATGTGGTGTTGTGAGAAAATGAGACGTAATATACTGTTTAAAAGCAAAGTGTATTTAATCAAACAAAACAGAGGCTTCATGTTGTGTGGATCCCAGAACATGGAGGTTGAGTACAAGACAATAGAAGAGGTGTAGCCTGTCTGAAAGGCTGTTGAATATACATCTGTCCTGTGGGGAGGGGGTTCCAAATGCAGACAACTGTTAAGAACAGGACTTTGAGATTTCTGTTTCAGTATTATACAAAGAAATACAATATTTCTCATTGCACTAAAAAGCATTCTAACGTTTCAGTAAGGAGATATACAATATGCAATATTTCCCATTACAGTGGTTTGCCTTCCAATAACTCCTACTATGACTCCTATGTTAAGGCATTGTTACTATCTATCGTAAATGTTGACCTTATTTAAATATATTTAATGTGGGAGGAGTTAGTGGGTTATGCTGTATATTTTTTTCTAGCAATGTGCCACCAACCCTGGAGCTCAAATATTTCATCATTAATCGATCGGTTATTTTTTGATGTTGTACTTTATTTTAAATATATTGTTTCCCCTCTTTGAATTGAAGAACATGGGCTGTGTCCCAGCCCAATGCTTGGTAGGAGAGCCAGTGCAGGTAACTGGCAGTGTCTTTAAACCTCATCTGATCCCTGTAGTTTTACACCCAGTCACCCAGTCATCAATGTTATAGATGCCTCATTTGGCATTGATGGGTCACAGTTAACATTCATTAATATGGGCCATGATGGGCTTGTGTGTGTGTGTGTGTGTGTGTGTGTGTGTGTGTGTGTGTGTGTGAGAGAGAGAGAGATGTGTTTGTAGCCTGTTGTGAAATAATATTGTTTGCAATGCTAAATGCATATTAAATGATGCAAAGCAAGCAAATAATGCAACAATCCATACTTTTTTACACAGAAATACACAACTTCTTCCCCATTTAATATTTTTCTTTGGCATTTCTCCTAATTGGGCATTGTTGGTAAATTAGAATAAACATCTAATCGTGTGCATGATGGAGGATATGCATCAAAACAAAGCAACAATAATCAGTCTGTCATATTATAAGCAGAAGTAATTAAGTACACACATCGCAGGACACCAGCTGACTCAAATGTTTGTATATTATGGGGAACAGTATACCTCAAGTGTGCCCTCTATCAGTATAAACTAAACTAACTCTTTTTAATTCACCCTAGTTGGTCATAGGCAGTTTTTCCTTTTGAGAGGTGGTCAACGATCACTTAGGTCAAGTTTAAAAATGTCTTATCTCATCCCTACCTATATTACATGATTCTAGTGTATGTACATTCTTATAGAGAAATGTGGCTTTACTTGCTATAATCTAATGTATTAAATTAATAGTATCCCTCCTCTGTGGTTTTACTTGTAGTCCTGTAAAGGTTGTGTTATGTGAATACATTTAATGTGGGAGGAGCTTGTAGGTCATGATGTATTTTTATTGTGCCACCAACAGTATAGCAAACATTTGTTATGTTTAATCTATGGTTGTTTTTTTCTCTTATGTTTCCTGCCAAACTTAATTGTTTTTTTTAATACCTCTTCAACTTTAAGACTTTTCCAATCCAATGCTTGGTAGGAGAGGCAGTGCAGGTAACTGGCAGTGTCTTTAAACCTCATCAGATCCCTGTAGTCTTACACACCCAGTCATCAATGTTATAGATGCCTCATTTGACATTGATGGGTCACAGTTGACCGATACTTCATTACTACGGGCCATGTTGGGCTTGTATGTGTGTGAGAGGGATGTGTTTGGTAGCGTGATGTGAAATAATATTTTTGCAATGCATATTAATTCAAAGAAAGCGAATAATGCAAAACATCCAGACTTTTCTCCTCAGAGAAACACAACTTCTTCCCCATTTTATGCAATATTTTTCTTGGGCATTTCTCCTAATTGGGCATTATTGGGCAAGTTTCCTAATGAAACTGTCAGTATTTATAAATTAAAATAATCATCTCATGATGGAGGATATGCTTCAAAACAAAGCATTCAGTCAGTCACATTATAAGCAGAAGTACACACATCGCAGAAGACCAGCTGACTCAAATGTTTGCACATAGTGGGGAACAGTATACCTCAAGTGTGCCCTCTATCAGTATAAACTAAACTAACTCTCATACCCCTCATTGGTCATAGACAGTTTTTCCTTTTGAGAGGTGGTCAACGATCACATCAGTCAAGTTTAAAAATGTCTTATCTTATCCCTACCTATATTACATGATTCTGGTGTATGTACAATACATTCTTATAGAGAAATGTGGCTTTACTTGCTATAATCTAATTTATTAAATTAAGAGTATCCCTCCTCTGTGGTTTTAATTGTAGTCCTGTAGAGGTTGTGTTATGTGAATACATTTAATGTGGGAGGAGCTTGTAGGTCATGATGTATTTTTTTCATATTGTGCCACCAACAGTATAGCAAACATTTGTTATGTTTAATCTGTGGTTGTTTTTTTCCTCTTATGTTTCCTGCCAAACTTTTTTTTTTTTTTTTTAAATACCTCTTCAACTTTAAGACTTTTCCAATCCAATGCTTGGTAGGAGAGGCAGTGCAGGTAACTGGCAGTGTCTTTAAACCTCATCAGATCCCTGTAGTCTTACACACCCAGTCATCAATGTTATAGATTCCTCATTTGACATTGATGTGGTCACAGTTGACCGATACTACATCACTGTGGGCTATCTTAGTCTTGTGTGTGGGTGAGATGTGTTTGGTAGCGTGTTGTAAAACATTTTTTTTTAAATGCTAAGTAAGTAAAATACACATTATACTAAGGAGTGAGTCATAAAGTACACACAGTGCGGAAACCATCTGAGCCAGACTTCAAATGGTTTCTAAATCAGCCAAGCACTACAGTAATCCACTATGATTAGTGGGGAAATCCTCTCAACCCAGGTAGATATTCAGACTCCAAGCATCTCGAGCCTTACTGCCTTGCTGCATTATTAACACCATACCCTATTCCTAGTGCTTCTTATAAAATGTTTTCGTTGGCAACACCTGCTTCCTGAGTCCACATTTTGCTTCACCCTATTGTGGTTTGGTTTCCTTTTGTGCTGCAAAGGACCAAAAAGCCCTGCTCTTCCTCGTCCAGATTCAGCTGCAGGTGAGTGCCGCGAAGAATGAACTAGCCTCATTTAGCATTATTGTACCAATGGAGACAATACAGAGTTGTTACTTTTAGTCATGTAGTTCAGTTATATAAGTTTGTATTTTTCCCATGAAAGCCCATCTTTATGTGGAGTTGTCTTGTACTAATTGGGTGTGGTCTGGGGCTGATATTATCCCTGTAGGTCTGCTCTAATCTTGTGTTTTGTGTTTATGCCCAAAATAAGCCGTTCCCATGCAGGAGGATAGGGTTTAATTTGCTTAGTCTATTGGTGACTTGGCCTGTCTTCACCTTGTGTGTGTGTGTGTGTGTGTGTGTGTGTGTGTGTGTGTGTGTGTGTGTGTGTGTGTGCGTGTGTGTGTGTGTGTGTGTGTGTGTGTGTGTGTGTGTGTGTGTGTGTGTGTGTGTGTGTGTGTGTGTGTGTGTGTGTGTGTGTGTGTGTGTGTGTGTGTGTGTGTGTGTGTGTGTGTGTGTTAGCTGGATCCCCCTGTAACAGTAATGGGGTGTTTGGTTATTAGCTGGTTTGACTTGTGTTTGGTGACTGCATAGTGCACACAGTCAAGTATTAGACAGAAGCAGACATCTAAGTCGCGTGGGAACATGTTCCCAGGGTCTTAGAGTGATTCAGCAAGAGAATAATGAAAGAAGAGGTGTGTGTGTGTGTGTGTGTGTGTGTGTGTGTGTGTGTGTGTGTGTGTGTGTGTGTGTTAGCAAGCTGTGTGGTAACATTCGGCTCACAGAACAAGGCCTGCCTCTCCTGCAGCTCAGGAATGACTGAGTCATCATTTATAATGAAGTCAGCAAAAGGAAATTTGGTCTGTCATTGGTTGGAGTGAGTTTGACCTAGTGAATTGTTCATGTGCGCTTTTCAAGTACATGGTACCCGCTCTATCCTACTGTACTCAACTTTTTTGGTTTTCCACTATGAAAAAGTCCCTGGTATCTGGTACCTACTTTTTTGGTACCTATCCTTAGAGGTTCCATGGACCAGGTACTACTAGACTGTGACATGAAACACTGCAGACCACAGATTGGTTAGAGCGTCATCAGTGGGTGGCACAACTTTCTTTCAAAACTGGCATCCCATCCCCGTTATGATGTCATATGGGGAGAAAAATCTAACTGGGGTTTTTGAACACAGGTTTTCAGAAAAGTGGAGAAAAAGAGAGGGTGGTTTTTTTTCTCAAACTCTGGGCATCTCCATCAGTCACAGACCCATATTAATGTTGAAAAACCATAGAAAAGTGTGTTTTGCATAATAGGTGTCCTTAAACTGTTTCAGGTCGAGGCCAGGCCGGACCTCCTGCACCTGGAGGTGCTCCCCGACCAGTGAGTGTATTATTAAAAAAAAGGATGTTTACTCATCTTTTTCTGCTTTTGACCAAATTTGTAACTGTCTCCCTTTTTTCTAATCCCTCTTCATCATCCAGAATATCCCACCTCGAGCTGGTGTAATCAGCATGCCGCCTCAGTCTCGCCCACCACCTCCCTCTCACCCTGGAGCACCCAGACCCATCCCGGAGGTGCACCCCGGAGCCCCCCAGCCCATCCCAGACACCCACCCCGGAGCCCCACGGCCTGTGCCCAGCGGACCAGTCAAACCCACAGACCTGCCTCTGGGTAAGGGGATGTGTTTGTACAGATCGCGGTGTACACTTAGCCTGGCGCTACCAGACCATCGTACTTCATTTCATTTGTACAGAAGGTCTGGAAGTGCTGTAATTGGCAAACGTTAACTCACTTGGAGGCGGGTGTCTGTTGAAGTTTAAAACTATTGGATCTGCTCAGTGCCACTCTGGATTAGCCAACCAATCGCATAACGTTTGGTCGTGAGCCGGCTTCTGACGGTGCGTTCAGGGAACTCGGAAATTTCCGACTTCACTACATATTGTAGTCTATGGATCTACCGGTACCTGGCAACGGTAACTTGTTAGAGCCTAACGTTTAGTTATTTGGATGAGAAAGGTTGTAGGCGTCCATACTTTCCCGAGCAGATGCACTGGAACACAGACAGGTCGGAACTCGGAACTACCAAGTCGGAAATTTCCGAGTTCCGAGCGTAAGGAAACGCAGCATTCAACTGAAACTGGAGCGCGACTTCGACCTGTCGTTCTCAGCCACTTCCTCTGTTCGCTGATTGGATACTCGGAAGTCTGTTCGGAAAAATCTCACTAATACGTCCCACCACCAGACTGACTACTGAAGGGAAAATTAAATTTGGGCGGAAGTAGGTAGGCGGGCGGAGCCAGGCTAGTGTACACTAGCATCAACACTAGAATGTTAATAAGCCTTAACTGTTGTTTCCTCCCCTCAGGACCTCCACCCTCCGCCGGTCCGCCTCCTGCAGCAGAGCCCCCGGCAGTGAGAGCCCAGGCTACACCACCCATGCAGGCCCAAGCAGCTGCCCCTTCAATTCAGTCCCAACTCCAAGCACCCATGATGTTCACACATTCAACTCCACTCCAGCCACAGCAAGCTCCTAACACTGGTCCTGTTGCTGCTGCTGCTGCTGCTGCTGCTGCTGCTGCTGCTGCTGCGGCTGGGCCTCCACAAGGTCTAGCCTCTCCTAAAGCCCCACCACGCTCCCGCTCCACCCACGCTCAGCTGCCAGAGGCTGCCACGCCTGAGACGGCCCCAGCTGCACAGGTTAGTGCCAACATCCTTTTAATTAAATATATTGGAACTTCGAAGAACTGAACAAAGAACACTAACATAATAATATTTTGAGCACACTGAGATGTTTGTGCTTGCATGTAGCGAAGTCATGTACTATGGATTTCTTTTGCTCGGATTTAGCTAGTGAAAGCTATAGTGCGTAACTCCTGTCGCCCCTATGAGAAATTCTGAGTAATTACAACAACACTGTCGGCACATCTACATTTGGTAAGCCTTCTGTGTTCGCTCACGGATTGCATTCCTTCTGCTTTACGCCCAGGTTTTTTCTTAGCAGAAGCATACAACAACTAAAACTTTCATGGGTGCTTCTTGAGCTCCGGTTTGTAAACACTGCCATACTGAAAAATACAGAGGGAGTTATGTAGAGCCATTCATTTCTATGAAAAAGGTACGCACTATAGCTTTAAACAAGATATAATACGATAACTATGACGAATGTGACAACAGGAAAATAGCTTCTTTCTTCTTCTCAGTCTCACATAAGATGAGCTTGCCTGTCTGTGTCATTCTTCCTGCTTTTGTCTCTCTGATACGTTTGTCTCTTTCTCACAAGCTGGAGAAGCCCTCAGGGTGAAAGGTACTTGATATTAAACCACCTCTTTGTCTCATCCTCCATAGAAACACAGTCCTCTGCTCTGGTGTTAAATTACCCATCATACATCACTCCCAGTAACCTCCATCCTCTCTCATTTTCCCTCCTGTTTACATTTCCTCCAAAGTTATTTCACTTGGATGTTTCCTTGTCCACAAGGCCATGCATTGTTTTGTTTTGGGCTCACAAAACATTGAGCACTATTTGGTTGTCTTTTTGTCGGTCAACATATTAAACCATAAAAGTTGGCCATTTCCCCTTCACTAGTCCTTCCATATCTGCTCACTGTGGTTCAGGTCGTCAGAGTGAACACATATGCAATGGCTTCATAATTTGATTTTACAGTTTGTTTAGTTTGTATTATTTCCTTCATTTGTATTAGAGTTAGTGAATGTAACTGTTGGCCAGATTAAAGTTACCCTGTGAAGTTTTTTGTCAAATTGTGATTGTAAAGAATGGGCTATGTTTATCAAATGAAATTTAATTGACAGCTAGTGGTAGTAATTCACCCAGAAAATATATCAATTTGCCTTTTAAAGGACAGGAAAAGGAGGAATTCTCACTGATGATGACAGGTTTCAAGGTACCCAGAAATCGACTTTGCAAATGCTTTATGGGGAGGGAAAGACTTTCTGTGGTTTTGTTAAAGATAGACGCACTGCATCTGAGTTAAGAACACACCATATAAACATATGCACGTTAGTTTAAAAGAAAGCAAACAAAGGGTATCTTTAATTATAAAGCATAGTATAGAATTTTTTTTTTTAAATGGTCCATTAGCCAGTGAAACACTCCTGCGATATTAGCTCATTGCTCCTTTTTCCACACAGCATTTCTTGTGACCGTTGACATTCTCAGTGTTTTGTTCCCTCCTTTTTAGACGAACGGACTGAACGGAATCCAAAGAGAAGAAGCACAATGGAAGCCCGACCCCTTCGACTCCCTCGCACCTGGCTTCATATCCTCTTCCTCCTCTTCCTCCTCCTCCTGGCACACCACTCAGTCCCTGACCAGAGGCTCGTCTCTGCGCGCTCCCCCGTCCATTCCTGCTGCATGCACCGTTTCCTCCAGGGGCACTCTCCCCTCATCCTTCTCCCTCCACACCTCCGCTCTGCACTCACTCCATTCCTCGTCCTCGTCCTCCTCGCTCTCCACCCCATCACCTTTCGCCTCGTCCCTGCTCCCTCCTCCTCCGCCGGTCCCTTCGCGCAGTCGCTCTCAAGAGACACTGCACGCCTCTCCGTGCCCCTTCCCCAACGAGCCACAACCTGCCCGACCCAACAGCACCAACCCATTCACTGGTCCGATGGCGCAGCAGCCTCATCGCTCGCTCACCCCTGACTTCAGCATCCAAAACCTTCAGAGGACCATGTCTGCTCTTGCTACTCAGCCGCTGGTGCCCACCCCGGCAACAGCGGCACCCAGCTCCCACCTTCAAAGGACCATGTCCCTGTTTGGACCACAGTCGTCGTCCTCCACTCTCAATCCCACACCTGCCCCTCTGTTCCCCCTCCTTCCGGAACCTTCTTCCGTCCCAGTCTTGCCTCTGGCCCCGCCCTCCTTCATTCCGCCCACCCTGGCCCCTCGTCGCCAGCCGCCTGCCCCAGTAGCTAGTCAATCAGCCAAGCAGTGGGTCACCTTCGACGATGATTTGAATTTTGCACCTCCGACTAAAACTCCCCAGGCCCCCATCCTCCCCTTGAGTTCCCTGACGTCCCAATCTCGGACTGTGTTTGATTCAGAGCCCGACTGGTTATCCCAGACCCCTTCAGTCCAAAGCCACACTCAGACTTCCCGCTCTGTGTTCAATTCAGAGCCCGACTGGTTATCCTCGGCCCCTTCAGTATTCCCAACCCTCCCTCCTCCCATCCCGACTAGAACTGTCACCGGTAGTAACCCCAAGCTACCAGAGGGACCCAGCGACGGCTGCTTCTTCCCCAGGGAGACGACGGAAAGATAGGATCACTTGTATTCTTGTAAAGGGAATATCCAGATGTGTATAGATCTATGATTAACGTGTATATGTGTGCGTGTGTGTATGTACAAAAGAGACCGTATTTAAGAAGTATAGACCAAGCCCCTATCTCACCGGAAAGGATTTCTATCTCTTAGCAGTAACATGAGAAGTGGATGCGCCTAAAGGTGTGTTCTGACTTAATCACAGAGATGTTCGCTCGTTCCCTGCAATTACCATTTATTTTAATAGGAATCGTTCTGATTTTATTTGTGTTCATGGCAGCGAACATGTGCCTGTGTCTGTCGACAGTATAACGTTATATAAAGTACATCTATACGCACAAATCATGTGTAACCACCTGTGCAATATTAAAACATGTCTGCGTGGCTGTGCGGCACATTGCATTTGCCGGCAACCTTTCACCTAAATCAGTGTTTGCATTTGGTACACTGGCTGACACTCGTGCGGTTTATATCTATCGTTTTGACATATCTGTACATTTAGAGCGGGATTGTCAGAGCACAGGGTAATCCTTCTTTTTTGTCAGTAGACATGTAGTAGAAGGCTATGCACTGGGGGTGCGAGCAGTGCAATTCCTTGTTTTGTGAAGGGTGCAAATCTAAAATTGAGATTGTGCGCTCGCTTTTATCATGAATGTACTTTATGTTGCACTGGGTTTGGTCATTTCTTCCTTGCTGACACCACAGTGTGTACAGCAAGAGTCAGTGTCATAGTCAGTCAAACTGTTCACTGCCCACTGGACTGATGCTCTGTTATATCAAGATTTTTTTGCTCTCTCTCTCTCTCTCTCTCTCTCTCTCTCTCTCTCTCTCTCTCTCTCTCTCTCTCTCTACTCAGTCATCATTCTTTGTCTCTGGGCTGTTCTGAATATATGCGTAGCTCTATATCAAACCCTATACATAGTGATTATGTATAAATGTATGTTTTCAGTATGCAAACTTCTCACTAAATGTGCGCGTGTGTGTTTAATTCTTGTGATGGCCGTATAAGTGGTTTGCACAATGTAACGGATATGCTCTCAAAAGCTGTATTTGCTCTCGCTTTTATTCTTGTTGATGGAAGAGTGACGACAATGAAAGCCTGTGGATTGAACTAACAAGAGGGCTTTTTTTCTTTTCTTTTTTTTTTACCTTTCCAACTCTAGTATTTTGATCCATGTTGATTTATCCAAAGAATTTAACCATTCTGTTGTAAATTCTGTGTGTTTACCTCTGTTACGCTTCAGTACGAAGATGATAAGATTTGGGTCAGTGGACGTGGCTGAGAGGACATGCCATGTGAAATAATAATAATAATAATAGGGCACAGTTTTTATTTTTCACTTCAACTTTTGTTAATTGCAAAAGTCAGGATTTTAGTTTCTAAAGAGGTCATTTAATCAAAATAATCTGTTGTTGATACTGTGGTGAGAAGTGATGTGTTTGTGTTTTGAGGTGCAAATTGTCTATCGTGCTGTTTGTGTTTTGGATGCGAGTGAGTATGTGTGTACAGAGTTAAGAGTGAAACACAATAGCAAGTCAATAGCTTTTTTCTTTTAAATACACAGGGTGTATTTGCTCACAGGCTCTGAACTAACAGCTACTGTGTTCACATTGTAACTGTGCGTTGCCCCTCTCCAGCCTGCTTCTGAGTGTGACATCACTGCTTTGAAAAATGTTAACAATACAAGAACGAGGTACTTTCTCTCCTAAAGCACTGACAGCCTGAGTAATGATTCCCCTGTAGCAAACACTAAAGGACCATTCACCACCATGACTTGGTAAACACACTGAACTTCACTCTATGCTCTGACTCAAATGCATTACCAGATAATAATTCCTTCTTGAATGTTTGTTGTGTCGTTTGGCCAACATTGCAGAGATTGGTGTGATTTGAGCGTTGAGTGTCCAACTCCTTTTAACGTCTGCAGATCCATCTTTGATATCTACCCACTTATCTGTTACATAGAGTTGAGAGTAGTTGTTGTTGCTGAGCCTCAGTGATTTCCTTACCATTCACTTGGTGTGTGTGTATGGCGTTATTAGAGGTGATGTGTCAATATTTTTCCATAGCTCCTCACTGCTGTTGAGTTGTGTATTAGGTCGGCATCAATGTTGACCGTTATTATGACAAGCAATAGTTTTGCAAAGGGATCAGTGAGTGTACAGTCCTCCCTCAAAGCGACACATGCCAGCTGTCCTAGCCCAATCAGTCGTTTCCCTCCCAACGTACAGAAATCATGTACTTGACTGAAATGTCTAAAGAGCATTTTGTTGGCGGAATAAACATCTGACCCTTGACAGTACCAGCTAACTAAATCTTCTGAGCTTTGTTTAAAGGCCATGTAAAATACATTATAATAATAATAATCTTCATTCACGGCACTGAATGCAGTAGCTATCAATGTGAGCATCGATCAGGTCGCCTTTGCTTACATGTCGATGCATATATTGTGATCCCCAAATGTGTGCAGTAGATACTGGTTCTGCATTAATAGTAGGTGACTATAGCCAGCGCTTTTGTGTCATGTCATGTTCAAGATAAGATTTTATAGCAATCACATTGCTCATTTTGTGATGTTGGTGTCCCTTTTTATGGCTATAACCCATAGTAAATAAGAGTCCGTGTCGTTGAACATATTCTATACGTATTCAAGAGAAAACATGAAGCTGCGATTCATGTTAATATCCAACGGTCCATATCTTAAGTGCACAGTCGACTGCACATTTATGTATGAAGCAGTTTATGTTGTATGTATGCAAAAATAAATGTACATTTATCTGAAGTTTGGTGTTTGTCTTCTTTGAATTAATTGCATATCCAACTCATTTGAATTTTGGCATCAATATGATCCTATTACATCACATTATGTCAGTATTACAGCTTTATATTAAAATGCGTTTTTGCCCCTTTCTCCTTCTCCATCTATAAATTACTTGATTCTTAATCCAAACTAATTCAATTGAGGTTTAGAAAGAGTTATTTGGTTCTGCATTACTGTGTGTATGTGTTTCTTCTTTATTGTATTTATATTCATGTGTATAGTATTCTTACTTGCCAATGTTACTGTCTTCTAGTTTGGCTTCCGCTTACCTACTGGTGTAGCACAGCAGGATTATGCCCTTTTCAAGAACACGACACTACCAGTGTTTAACGTTAGAGGGCAGCAAGCCAGTTTAGATTAATCGAACGTGCCGTCAACACTTCACATGAACGAAGAAGTCATGTAGTATCCTCGAGGAATCTTCCAGCAGTGTCACACTGCTAGTAAACAAAGTGCGAGCTCAGTCTGACCAGTGTCTCCTGTTGAACGTTTCGCCACACAGGTAAATATGTTAGTATTTTCTACTGTAATAAATAAATGACTCTTAAACATATTCGGCCAGTCAGTGTAAACAGCTAGCTTTATCAGCTGGTGTGTTAAACAGCTAGCGTTGTGCTTTCTAGAAGCGAATGTTGCTATGGTAACAGTGTTGTACACAGGACCGCGGGCGCAGCTTTTCCACGCGGACAGACGAATTCCCGGGGTGTTTTGGGGTTTATATTAATCTTCTGTACCCTTACGTCTCTTTCAGCGGTGTTAACAGGTGCAGGATGGTGCAGCTGCATGTGAAGCGTGGAGATGAGAGCCAGTTTCTCTTCAATACCACCGTGGACGCTCCTCTGGAGACGGTGACCCAGCAGATTACGGCCGTTTACAACGGGAGACTCAAAGTGGACAGGATATGTTCAGGTGAAATATGACACAATCGCTGCTGGTCTTTGCACACTGTGTGGGGTATCAGGAGTTTCAATGCTGCACTCACACTTGTGGCAAAATACCTCTAGTTTAAGGTGGAGTCAGCAATTCTGGAGAATAGGCCTACCGGTACTTGTTGTCAAAGTCACTTTTTGTCCAAATCAGTGACTATCCCACCATAGCTAGCAACATGCCAGTTTACAGAGCATTGGCTGTGTATTAACACCGTACGGACAGGTAGTGGGTTCATGAGGAGATATTCGCTGATTTTGACAAAAAGTGATTTTGACAACAAGCGTTCTCCAGAATCGCTTACTCCACCTTCAAGTTGAGTCAGACAGCGACTTCGAGTTGTTATTCTTTATTCAGTATATGACCTTTATGTGACATGTTAAAAATCGATTTCCGTCCAGTGGGACACTGACTAAGACTTGCCTGTTTATTGATGCAACCCTTCAGAGTTCCCAGAGCTGGCAGACCACGGCATCACTCTGCCGCCCAACATGCAGGGGCTGACGGTGGAGCAGATCGTGGACCTGAAACTCAGGGACGAATGGGAAGACAAGTGTGTGCCCAGCGGAGGGCCGGTGCTCAAGGCGGACGAGATTGGGAGGAGAAACGGACACGGTGAGGCGGAGGTGTCAATTCTTTGGTCCCTGTTGATTCTACATTCCTACAGTGGGGAAAACTGAATGTGAGAGGTTAACTGACAATAAAGACTGACTCTCTTTTCCGTCCGCCAGCTCCCAATGATAAAATGAAAGAGGTGCTGAAGAAAACAATGGAGGAGGCAAAGGCCCTGATCTCTGCTGTGAGTAATGGTGCAAAGACGCAAAATCTCAAATTCCCTTGTTCACCAAGGGTCAGTGCTTTAGATTCAAGCTGTCTTTTCCCCTTATCTTTCAGAAACAAGTGAGAGCTAACTGTTGCGTCACCATGGAGATGGTAAAGGAGGCCCTGGATCAGCTAAGGGGGGCGGTCATGATCGTGTATCCAATGGGGCTGCCTCCTCATGACCCAATCAGAATGGAGTTTGAGGAGCAGGAAGACCTTTCAGGGACACAGGTTAGCAGCTGTTAACTGGGAGCCTCATGATATGTGCGTTTAGTCAACTCAACGACAAGAACGAAGGTTGCTAAGCTAGTATTTGTTTGGTGACTTTTGAAGGTAAAGCTGTCTTCCTTGTCTCCTTGATAATCTCTTTACCCTTCTCTCTCTCCCTCCATTCCTGTCTCCATCCGTCTCCTCACCTCAGGCGTCCCTTCAGGTGATCACGGAGGACGAGTGCCAGCTGTGGTGGGCCGCCAAAGAGATGCAGCGAGGGAAGAAACTGCAGGACTACATCGGCAAAAACGAAAAGACGAAGATTGTGGTCAAAATCCAAAAGGTGAGCTAGTCTTATTTTGTTGTGTTGTAGCAGCTAAACATTTAATAAGAGCAGATAAGGTCATAACTGAAAGAAATATTGCCTTTTATTACATACAAAATAAAAACTATTTTGGCGGTTATTACATAAACTGCCGTTATTACATTATTGGCTGCTACCCGTTTACAACAGCGTATTTGAGTTTGGGGAATTTGGTTGGATTTGAGAATAACTGGGATCCATGTATTGTTGTTCCTTTCAGAAGGGACAGGGGGCGCCAGCTAGAGAGCCTCTGGTCACTGACGAGCAGCAGAAACAGATGATGTTGAATTTCCACAGGAGGCAGGAGGAGCTCAAGGTGAGGACAAGCTTTTGAAATCAAAACGTTTTGAAATATATACACACATTTAGAAGTACCTGTTTACTGAATGTGCCTTTCCAACCCCCTCCTGGTTTTATGTTTTCAGAAACTGGAAGAGGGAGACGATGATAGCTACATGGACTCACAGTGGTCAGACAGACAGGCCCTCAAAAAACAGTTTCAAGGCCTCACCAATATCAAATGGGGACCAAGATAAAGATCACCACCACTCAGATTCTCACCGCTCTATATGCAACTGAATAAGATGCCTTTTCACTATACTGAAGTCAGTTCACTATGTTGAGGTTTTCCAGAGAATATTATATATATACATTAGAGTGTTCATATGCCTTGGAGTAATGTATTTATAATAGTATATTTATAATACATCTACTGTATTTTTGAACTGAAATGTGAAGAAAACATCTGGACACATTGTATGACAGCATGTTGATTTATTTGACCAATACTTGTTCCCTGTACTGATTATTTTAACCCTGTTGTAAAGATACATTTGTATTGAAGATTTTATTTAAAATAACTCAATAAAAGTTGAATCTAAATGTGCTCTACGTTTTTATTGTTTGTAAATAAAATCAAACAGAATTTGTTCCAGTGTATCATGTGTCTTAACAATGTTCATACATTTTTTTTACAATACAAAGTCTCGGAGGTAGTGATTCAACTGGAACACAGTCTTACATCCTATGAAGTGCAGGGACAAGGATGCTACACCTTTCCTCTCTTTGTCTCCAGTCAGTGACGCACAGATTAACACACACACACACCTATGAAAGTCGGTGCTACTCTGATAGAGGAAGTTGCAACATTAGTGGATGGTCGTTCCAGTTTTTGTGCTCAAGAATTAGTACAGCCCGATTGAATCCACCTTTTGTTCATTCAGTTCAGATGGCACTTTAGAGAACAGTGATCCGTTATGGCCAGTGAAAGTGGAACACATATCTTTAGCTATATGGTATGGACAGCTGCCAGATACTAACTACCACTTATGTCTTTATACTGTAGGAAAACACTAGTGTTTCTATTATGTTGAAATAATTGTTTTTTTTAATAACAAAAAATGTTTTACTGCTGTTAGGAAAGACAACACATGACACTTCTTGAACCACACATTTGATTTGTTCACGACAAAAAGGCTTCATCCTGAAATTAAAACCAACAATGTACAAATATATTTTATGGTTCCATTAAAGCAATAATTGTGGATGTTATGACAGATAATGTTCTACGACAACTTCTTTGGTTTGAAGTTATTTATCAGTTTGACGGTGACAGCTGCTATGAGACCCTTTGATGATGTGTTGACCTACATTTGTAATAGTTAAATTAAATTGATTTGGCTTAAATAAAAGTGGCAGCTGTGTGAAATTCTTTCAAAGCCAGTGATTTGCACTTTTTTTTCTTTGCAATAAACAGTATTTCATTTAGAAAATCCTAGTTTAATTTGGCGGTGAGTGTGAGAAAAATACAGCATTTAAGGCGAGACACGGCAGGCAAAAACATCGTTTTTTTAAGCACTGGCCAATTTTGAGATTTGTGTCTATTTAGCTTCCATAACATCTCTTCTTTCATACTAGTATGGATAAAAGGTCCAAAATATACGTTTTAGGTGTTAATTTTACTAAACTTTGACTGCTTGCGTCTGTATTTTGCTCCTAAATTCGTCAAAAGTGAGCATTCTAACGTAACATACAGCACCGCAACCGCTGTATGAATCATAATAACCATGGTACTGTTGGAAAGCTCTGAATCTCAAGAACAACGTTATCTGATCCAAATATGGTCATTTCCTTTGTATCAGTAACCAATCGTGAAAGTGTGAGGAGGGATTCAATGCTAGGAACGCGACCTCATTGGCTAATGCACATTTCTGACGATGTGATTCGCTAAAAGGCATCACGTGATGCTAGCCGCGGTAGCTCGAAAATCACAAAATAAAATGGGAAAAACGTCGAAAATATGCCAAACCAACACAAAAAAAATACTTAATCAATTGGCTACGGACACTACATGATCGCCATTTGAAGGGGAGAAGTGTTAAAGACATGTAAATCACGCCGATCACGTCGGAGAGACACAGACTGTCAGAGGATCAGAGGGGACATGGTGGGGAGAGAGAGCGTCTGTGCCGACTCCGGAGCAGGTTGACAGACAGTGGCTAATAATAAATGAATCACGTTTAAATTAGCATGTGGATGTAAATGTTACTATGCTATGGTTTATATGTTAAGCAGTGGTAGGCCTATATGGCATTGAAGGGTGTAGGGCCTAATTCAATAAATTACTCTCTAGCTATCATCAGTGATTATCAGCAGAATTCACGTTTTTATCTTTAACGGCCGTTTTCTCAAAATGAGCTTTTTCCAATACTGTGCGAAAGATATCTCAACTTCTAGACCACTGACATCAACCAAACTTTCTATAATCATTCATAGCACTATTTTAAAGGTTTTTACAGAAGGATTTGTTAATATATTGTTAATTGTCTGATTTATGATACATTTTCCTCCTAAAAACATGCCTACAATGCATTTCTAAGACATGTACATAGTATTTTTTGATTTAATAAATGAAAAAAGGCTGTATCCAAAATCTGTTGTGTAAAAACCTTAGAAACTAATATGTGGTTAAAATAAAATAGAGATTTTAACTCTGGCTTTATCCAACATCTCAAATTTTTTCTCGAAAAATGACCCAAATTTACGCATAATTGGTTAAATATTGCCATATTTGCATATTTAATATAATACTAAAGAAAAACATGTAATACAAAAAATAATTGTGTTAGTGTCAGTAATCAACTGGCAAAGTTTCGTGATGATATCTACAAGTTAAAAAAAAATCCCTATTCACCTGGGGTGTCTCGCCTTAAGCGATTACAGAATACACGGGACCACCCATTTAACATTAATAACCCTGTTGATCCTGGAAACATGTGGAGCACTGCAGTTCCACCCAAGCATAGAGAGGGGGGAAAACCCAAGACAAACTGAGTTGACAGTTTCTTGTTTTTGTTAATTATCAATGGTCTGGTTTGCCTACCGCTGGTTGGAGAATCCTCAAAATAATCCTTGAAGGCGCTGAAAAGCACCCATGGGTCACGTTTGAGTTAACAAGAGCTGTCACTCAGATAGGAATTCATCCATATCTCCTGTATGATCATCTCTCTGCGATCGATCCTCTCTGCCCGTTCGGCCGCCTCGCTCACATAAGTCACTTCCTCCCAGCCGCGGATGGCTTTCCTTTCTGCTGCCGAGATAAAAGAGCTTTCTGTTCCATCTTCGTCATCATCATCATCATCATCATCATCATCATCATCCTCCTCATGATCCTCATTATCATTGTCTTCCTCCTGGCAGTTGGCAGTCTGGCTACAAGACTTGGTTGGCGGTTTGTGGCGAACTCTGCAGGTGACTCGGACCGACACAGCCAGCAGTGTGAGCAGAAGACCGACACAGACGCTAGAGGTGAACAGCAGTGCCGCCATTTCTGGATGCTCTGTGTGGAGGAAAAGAAAAGAAAAGAAAGGAAATGCATAGAAAAGCTGATTTAAAGGGCTAGAAGTGTGTTGTCCCCCCAACGGAGACTTCCAGGCAGAGCTGCCTGGAAGGCCCTATTCCTTAACATTACCCTAACCCTAACCGCAGGCTCTGTTGGGGGAACAACACACCATTTAAAGGTGATGTCAGCTATTTTGGAGAATGCTTGTTGGTAGAATCACGTTTTGTCAAAATCAGTTTTGAAAATTTCCCCTCATGATCCGTACTGTGTGTGTCATGAAGGAAAATGTAGTGTTATAAACAGCCCAGGCTCTGTAAACTTGTATGTAAAAAAGGGTAGGCCTATGTAAAAGGGTCCACCGAAGCTAGCAACATTCCTGTTTACAGACTTAGCTGTGTATACATTTGTAAGTGCACACAGAGTACAGACATGTAGTGGATTGTGAAGAGATAGTCACAGATTCTGACAAAAAGTGATTTTGACAACAGGCTTTCTCCAGAGTTGCTGACCTAACCTTTAAGACGTGCATTCCGTAGTGCACACATGCATTCAAATACAATTTACCTTTGATGTAGGCATAGGTCAGGAGAGAGTTGCTCATCATAGCTCCAGACTTGTCCGGCCTTTTTGACCCTTTGGAGAACGGCCCCTCCAGATCTGCAGGGGGAGCTGCTGTGAACATTAGAATTATGATGTGCGATATAAATGCCACAGGAAAGCAGAATAGCAACAGATGGCGGGATGAGGATACCTTTTTCTGTGTCCACTGCAGGAGACGAGGTGGAGGTGAACATGTAAGGGTCCGCCTCCCTCAGTAAAGTCTGCGGTACTGTTGGAAGAAAGACAGAAAATACTTTATTTTGCTGTGGACAAACTGATACAGACTCTGTGACTGTGTATTGTATTGGTAAATCTATTGCAGACATTTCGCCATTAGCCCCTTCCTACATCCAAACCTCTGCAACAACTGGTCCCATAATAGAAATATATTCCCAAATTATGAATAATTTCTAATTACTTTTTGTCCAATTGTGTTGATAAGTAGCCTACAGGGTTAACACATTGTTTTGGGCTAAATGAAGCCAGTCAGAGGAATTGTATCAAACCCAAGACTGAAATCAAATCTCCAAACTTTGATACATGAACAATGTTGCTGCATGACCTCACTGGCATTCGTGCCAATCGTAGGAAGTTTGCCAGGATGTCAGCCTCAATCTGAGCTCAGAGTATGTTATTCCCCGCTATTGTGTTGCTGAATGTGATACAATAAAAACAGCTGATGACTGAGATGGGCAGATAAAAACCCACGGTAGAAAACTACTACAACATGTTCCCCTGAGGGAGCTGTCACATAATGAATAAGGCAAAAAAACTAAACAAAAAACAGACATGACGTGAGCTACCCATAGTAACATGTGAGCCTGTTTGATATTTTGAAATGGCTCTGTGATTTATCTTAATGAGGAAGCAGCGAGAGTCCTACCACAAGAATAGACCACACTGAGGTACTTCCTGGTTCCTGGAAAGCAGGGGTCCCTAAAGGTCTGGTTGCTGACGGCAACAACACACTTCTGTTTGCTGTAGCAGGACTTAGACACAAAGTGTACAGCCTCGTGGTTCAGGCACTCTGCAAGAGAAAGCAAAGAGAATTCACACATAATAATAACATCACACAAAGTGTGTGTGTGTGTGTGTGTGTGTGTGTGTGTGTGTGTGTGTGTGTGTGTGTGTGTGTGTGTGTGTGTGTGTGTGTGTGTGTGTGTGTGTGTGTGTGTGTGTGTGTGTGTGTGTGTGTGTGTGTGTGTGTGTGTGTGTGTGTGTGTGTGTGCTTGTTCAAAATGCTTGTTCAATTTTGGGACAATGCTCCCTGATAGTATTTGTAGTATGTAGTGCATCTGTAATAGCCCAATCACTGATTCAGTGTTTGGTGTGAGTTTGGTTGTAATTTCACTGAGCAGCCATCTGATACTGTAGTTAATTAGCCTACCACCTATGTTAATGTATGTCAG
The DNA here is from genome assembly GCF_949987685.1 of Ammodytes marinus. Classification (NCBI taxonomy): domain Eukaryota; kingdom Metazoa; phylum Chordata; class Actinopteri; order Uranoscopiformes; family Ammodytidae; genus Ammodytes; species Ammodytes marinus. The sequence goes on from NC_137218.1 coordinate 14,829,044, forward strand.
CTCCAAAGGCTTAATTCTTATTCTTAAGCATTCAATATTCAGACAAGTTTAAATCATTATGATATATCATTGTGAAGTTAGTATAATTTGGTAGAATTGGAAACAAATGACAATAAAATTGAGCCTTTTGTCACACATAATTTGTATCAGTCGTTTTCCCAGTAGACATGTTGACATTCTATTGTGCAATTTCTGAGGAAATTTTTTGGTGGATAAAAAAAAAAAAAAATAGTTCTCAAGCTCAAATAAAATTGTGAATCGTAAATACAGTGATCTATAAAGTAAGTGAATACAGACACAAAACTACGGTATATTAGGGGAGAACGGGGTAATTTGTCACACGGGTTGGTTGTCACAATCGTTATATCTCGGAACCAGAAGGCGCTGTCTGTGAAATGTTGGTATGTAAATATCCAGAATTGGGATCAGAGGTCACCTACATAGTCTTCCTTGGAGTTAGACTGCTGAATTTGAGGTGAGACGACTGTTTGTGTTTTTCATGTAAAATTGAAAATATTTAGCTCCTCAGTATTTTTCTTCTAGGCTTTTACACAATGGGTTTATAACAAAACACTTGTTACCCATACAAAGTGTGAAGGGTAAACTATAGTTTACATTGTGGTTAGCAAGCTAATTAGTTGTCAGATGGTTGTTGGCCTTGATGCTAGCAAGAAATTCAAGTTGGGGTTGGTCGTCACATTTTTTGGGGGGTTGGTTGTCACATGTTATCTCAAGGCTGCAGCCAGAAAAGGAACCCAATAACGAAAGAAATTGTCAAGCTGTATCCTCACTGACACCCCAGAGAAGGAAAGAATAGAGCAGGAAAAGGCAGCTAGCATGCAAAAGAAAAAAGGGCAACAAAATCAAAACAACCCAGTGCATCCCAAACTAGACCAGCTGCCAAGGCTACAGTAAGTTATGTAGGCCTATTTGTCAACTTGACAATGCAATTAAACTTTCAAATTTAGTTCTACTTTCTTGCCTTCTTTTTAAGATTATTCCCATTAAGATAACATTGTGACAAACAACCCCATAGTGTTTGACAACCGACCCCTTGATGGGGTTGGTTGTCACAATGTGTAAGGGTGTCTTTAATGATTAATTTCTTCTTTATTACAATAAGATAGAAAAAGTGAGGGGTACACATTTCAAGCCAACACCTTAAGCTTCAATTTAATGTAGGAATGACTATTGAAAGATGTTTAGGTGATGAGCAATTCTCACTAGAGTAAAAAGTATGCCTACTTACCCCGTTCTCCCCTACTCTAAGCTTTGTGCCACAAAGCAGTCCAACAGATTTCCTGGCCTACATAATCAGACATAATTGTGACTGCGAGAAGAAGAAAAAAATCCCAAACTTCCTCTTCCTAAAACTTTCTCAAGGCATTATATTCCTGGTTACATTGTTCGCCTTGTGAAAAGGAAACATATTTGAGTCAACACCACATGGAGGACACAGAACATCCCATTGACTCACCAAAGGGGGGAGGTATTGTCAGGTGTGAAGGGCAGGTGTGGGTCTGGCCCAGAACTCTTCCATAGACAGCTGCGTAGATGTTGAGAGCCCTGGTGGGCTTACAGCGCAGGGTCATGGTCTCGCCCTCACACACCACATGTCTTTTGTGTTCTGCTGAGGGATGAAGAGGTGAGGGGGGTCGACGGCAGTGGGAAACAGAGGGGTTAGGAGATATTTTGTGTATAGATGTGCTGCTATTCCGTGTTTATCCACTAGTAAGAGAAGAGAGGCAGATGCTGAAACAGGGAGTATCAGTTGCCTGGGAGGGGACAGGATAAAATAAAATAAAAGGTTTGTGAACCAGTAGGAACAAATGGGATTTGAGCTGCTGAACTCACTTGGTTTACACTTGTAGTCCACATGGAGGTATTTGGCAGTGCCAGGACAGGGGTCCTTCCCAAACAGCAGGTGGTTGACAGGCAGCTGGCAATCTCTGTGGCTCTGACACTCAGACAGCAGCTTCTGCATAGCAAACACAGGACACAGTTTTGTGTGAGCACAATGTACTATAGAGGTGGAGTCAGCAATTCAGGAGAATGCTTGTTGTCAAAATCGCTTTTTACCAACAAAAGAACTGGGATTGTGACAACAAGCATCCTCAGGATACGCCGTCTCCCCCTTTAAGTACAACCAGATCTGATGCAAAAAGATTGATGCACTAACTGGCTGGCAAATGGAAAAGAGTGGGCTGTGCATTCACCAGCCAGCTTATCTAAAAGCGGGTAAACATGGGGAGTATAAACTTCTCCAACAAATGAGCTACAACTGTCAAACACCTAAATACCACTGAGTGACCCAGCAAGAGTGTGTAATGAGAGAAATACATATAGTGTGATGAGAGATATAGAATATTTTATTTCTCCTGTATGTCTAATGTAAGATTCATCAAATGCTTATGATCTGATCATTTTCTCCTTACAAGTGAAAAGTGCGGTGTATCCCACACATTAAAAGCACCTGTAGAGCAGTTAAAGCTGAACAGCTGTGGTTGTGGGCTCGGAGCAAGGGGTCTGTTTCTGCCTCTCCACTCCCGTAGAAGGCAGACTGGATGGAGATGGTGGAGTGACGTGGACAGTGGAGTCGCAGAGGCTGTCCGTCACACGCCTGAGCAGAGTGGCTGGTGATGATGCGGGACAGGTAGTCTGTTGAGAGAGAAAAATAAAGCCGTAAGGCTGTGGTGCACATGGAAACATACACATTTATGAAGTTCAGGTGTACTTCTGTGGGGGTAAAAACAGACATGACGTCAACATTTTTTTTATGAAAATGGATTTAATATTTGAAGAGACTTTATAGCACTGAACAATCAGTAGTTTCACCTCGCTTTCTTTGGCCCTTTTTCAAGCCCTTATAGTTAGTTGTCTCTCATGTTGCTTAGAAGACCCATGACTGCCAGACCATTTTTTCTGGGTGGCATACTCTGCCAACTGGCATTCACATAAATATGATCCACCTGTGTTGCATGGTGTGTAGACTAGATGAGATCAAGTTACGTCTGATTCAAAGTTGTCTTAGGGAATACAGTACATGTGTGTAGGCTATATACAGTACACACACACACATATACACATATATATATATATATATATATATATATATATATATATATATATATATATATATATATATATATATATATATATATAGGAAAACCATCTTCAGTGCTGAGCATAGCTGGTCTTAACTCTGTTCAGTAAATACACTTGTTCTAGTCTCCAACACCTGTGTCAACATTATTCTGTCTACTAGTTTTAAATCAAAGATATAAACTAGCCTACCACTTCTGTATGTATTTGTTTCCTCATGTGTCTTTTTACACTCCATCTTCTCCAACAGGTATAGGAAACCACTGGAATAACCTTATCTATTACACTTCATATTATCTTTACACATTTGTTTCACTGTAGCTGTTATTCAATCACAGATCAGCCCATCAGTAAATGTAGGCCACTTTCAGTTAGGCACAGACTTCCTGTGAATCTTCAACCATCTTGATGTATCCTTCTGCTCCTCCCAATGCATCATCATCATTAAAATCTTACTTGAGAAGTCAGCCAGTCCACTCATGCGTCTGGTCCACAGCAGTAGAGTCAGGTAGAAGAGACTGTGGCTCCAGTCTAGTCCGAGACAAGGACGTGTCCAGCTCATGATGACCCAAATCCCTCGTCTCTACGAGCATATTACAGACACCTTCTCGAAAGATAACTGTTGTCTAGTCTACATGACTTTACACACAAAGTCCAAATAATCCACAATATTCATCTTCTCAAGGCCCAAGCACTGAAACGCCGTTTCTGGGAGAAAGTCCCCGCTCCATCCATCTGTCTTCCTTCGCACAAGGTAGGCTACCGCACCGTTAAGCCTGTGTGAGCACAACACAGCGTCTGTCCCACTGCAGTAAGCTATAATGGACCACAGAGGAGGTTAGAAATAGCAGCTGCGCAACAAGTTGCTCCAAACTTGACAGACGAGGTGATCAAGCCAACGCGTGGCTATAGCATAGGTCTACTCCCATTCCGACTTCCCTACTGTGGGCAACAACTCCGCAGATTTGTGAATAAATGCATGTGGGAACCAAAAGCGCCTTCAGAGCAACAGCTGAGTGGATATATGGGGTGGGCGTGGCAGATCAAACTATTTTAAAGGGAAGCGAGGGGCGACGCGCTCAATGGTCAACGGTATGACACCAGACGTCGAACCCCCCCCCCCCACACACACACACGAGGCACATGTTTACTTTTTGGATTATGGCAAAATGCTTTCATTCTATGAGGTGTCTCTTGTTCTTTTCCTTCCGTCTTTTTCCCCACTTGTCTACCTCTCTCTTTATTCCTTCTTTCCCACTACAGCTGCACGTTTAAATGTTTTGTTTAAAGAAATATGAAAACATGTAACTTTGTTTATATAAAAAATATAATTAATTAGACACAATTCATATTATTTACATGTAATTTGTTTAAATTTAACATGCAAATGAACAAAGATCTAACTGAGTTTTTTTTATGGTTGATGTTTGATGTAGGATATATAGCATATAGCCTACATAATAAGATCTGCCCTATGCAAAATTAGTCATGTTAAGTGAGCAATGTAGCCTACAAATTTGAAAAGATAGAGGAATGCTTAGCAACCACCTGGGAAACAAAGAAAATACTTTAGTTCTAAAAGCCTCCCCTGAAGGCAAAAGATACAAAGATGCCTTGATTATTGATTGCTTTTGTTGGGCTCCTGTGTTCCCTCCATTGACTTCAACTGAATGTGTTTTCTTCTCTCTTTTTCAAGTTCCAAGTAAATGATATTTTGATTCCGTTTCTTTTCATAAGTGATCCATGCCCTAGCCATAGCGCCTTTGAATGAAGCAGGGGGCCTACTTGGTAAATTGCACGGCGGGCCACATCCATGACCCACTCCATGGTAACCGGTCAATCTACATGTCAGACTGGGGTGCAGAATGACAACAGTCAACCTGACAGAGACGTTGGGGTCTCCATGCTCTGCTCTGTGGGGGGAGGAACCAAGGAGTGATATTTTGCATACAAACTGTAAGACTGGCCCCCTTAGTCGCTAGCCATTCTCTGTAGTTTAGCTTTAGGCACCAAGGGAGTGGCTCTGTACTTTGTTTTTTTAGCCATGTAGGTCAACAGGGAAAGTACTAACTACACTTGAGTCAATGTACTTCTATCATGATTAGATTCATTTGTGATAAACGTAGAAGAAAGCAGGGGATATAATAAAGCTATTTAAAATAATATTTAAGATAATCTGAAACGTGCAGTGGTTAATCCTTTTTTTTCAACACACTGAAGCCATCTAAATTAAATTATTATTTTTGTGTCAGGTGGGTAATTATTAATATGCGCCTGGCAGACAAACTTGATCGCAAAATGATCTCCCATGAAAAACTTGTTCAAATTGGGAACTAAAGCTCTCTATTAGATAACGGAGACTAGACAATAAAGACAAAACATTTGATAAGGGTTGATGGTGTTTTGTAACAAACAGGAAGAGGAGGAGATGAACTGAAAAGACTGGTGGTTTGAGTTTGTCATAAATCTAAATATTTAAAGTTTTCTTATAAAGCACCGCTAAGCTGTGGTGAAACACACATTTCCAGTCTGTAGAAGCATTCAAATGCAAAAGGAAGACCGTCAGAGGGAACTGTTTTAAAAATATATTCTTAATGTTTTAGGTCAGAGTTGGTTTAGCTATGTGCACAAAGCAGTTTGTTGTCAAAGGCGGCCCTGAATACTGAATTTGGAACAAAAGAACAACAAAGTCAGCAGATAATGAGTCTTAATGACTGTGATTAAAGGAGACCTGCTGCTGCTGCTTCAAACGACAAAGAGGCACCAAGACATGGAAACAATTACTTTATTTTTTTTTTTACAGAAAATGTACAGAAAAAGATTTTTTTTAAAAGGACATTACATTTTTACTTGAAATCAACATTCATCTCAAGCTGGGAATCGATCGCAGCCTGTAATTGAGGAAATACAGTGGTTAATAAATGAATAATAAATAAAGCAACAATCAACCACAGCTCCTCCACTATTGAATGAACTATTAAGATATACTCACAATTTCTCTTTTTGCTTCTTCTATGTGCACTCGAGCAAGAGATGGGTTCTGTTGTGGTTTAGAAGGGAAAAATAGCAACAACAACAAAAAAATCATGAAGCCAAATATAGAAACATCAAGTTGTTAAACATGTAAATAGGATTCACTAATTAAGTCAAAACACAAACACAAATGTTCACCTTACCATATATCACCATCAAAATATTTAGAATAATATGAACATATTTTTGTTTATGGAGACAATATGAAAACAGACGTACTGGGCTCAGGTCCATGTAAGGCTCTAGTTTCTTTTGCAGGGGGATTATTTCCTGTTTCAGTGCTGTGACTTCCTGCAGAAAGGAAAAAAGAAGACTGAGGAAACATTTCAAACACTAGAAAGCACAACTAGTTAGGTTTCCATTACCACTGCATACTAGCATGTGTGTAACAGCTGGGATTACCTCAGAGAGCTGCACAATAGCTGGATGGGTGATGCGTTTGTCCATGTTCCTGTGTACAAGTTGAGCCTGTTGAGGATTGAAAGAAGAGCATCAAAGCAAGCTCTTGCTTCTGAGTGACTGTGATATAGTTAGAATATCTGGTCCCTGCTGACAATGATACCAATTGCGTGAGCAGTTGGATCCCTCCTCAGTATCATCTCTGTGTGCTCTAAACTACAGGCGGTAACTTGATGCCCAAATTATACCAGGCTCAAAATACAGTCTGTTTCAATGAGTCTTGTTCTTTCCCATTGCTACTTGCAGAAGGTTTTCTACAAAACTCTTCATCCTCTTCATCTTTCTAATTGACTATTTCAATGCTGCTGGTTGCTTGTTTTTTTTTTTTATCTTATGTTGATTTGCATTTTCTCATCCTGGTGGCTTAGGACACCAATAATTTATGCCTCTTTCGGCTGCATAGAAAATTTGTCATTAGTACAATTTATCTTAATTTTCATATCCAGAACAAACCTCCCACTAAGATATGAATATTTGAACAAATAGAAAAATAAATATATAAGCAATGATATTAATATAAAAAAAAGCCACAATCTCAGGGCATTTTCAATAAAAGAACATTGTACACCGTAACACACAACTTCAGTTGCACTGCATTGTGTAACACCACAACACACCTCTGCCCTCTCTCGTCTCTTGCTGAGCTCTTTAGCCTTCGCCTTGACAAAATCCATGTTGAGTTCCCTCTCCTCCGCTTTGGCCTTCTCCACCGCCTGAGCTTTGACAGTTTTGTTGGTATCCCTGAAGACAATTAGGAACACTGATTACAGATGACTATAGTATGTAGCAACATGGTTTATATCCATTGTGGCTGAATTTTGGCATGCGATAGCTCAGGGCTGTGTGTGTGTGTTTTTTTTTTCTACTATAACAATTGAACAAAGCAGTAGCGATATCATCATAATGCAAAAATCATCCTCAGCGTCCACGCACTTACTCTTGTAAGTTTTTCCGCAGCACCAGAGTAGGACCTAGTCTCTTCCTGAGGGCTGTATGCTCCCTCTCAAGCCTCCTGGTGGTCTTTTCCGCTTCTAGAAGTTTGTCGGTGAGGTTGTTCACTGCTGGTATAAAGCTAGACGAGACATAAAACGATTCCAAGCTGTTTACTCATATGACATCCTTTTTTTTTAACCTTTATCTATACAAGTAAATCCCATTGTGACCGGAGACTCTTTTTCAAGGGAGACCTGTTCCCATTCCCACGTTGCCTTTCACACACACATTCATACACCGATAGCAGGCTAACTATCGGGAGCAATTTAGGGTTCAGTTTCTTGCTCAGGGACACTTCAACATGTTGCAGGGGGACGGGGGATCGAACCATCAACCCTGTAGTCGAGGGTCGACCACCCTACCCACTTCGCCACAGCCACCATGAGGGCATACATCTACTGCCTGGAAAATAGCGATTACTAGAAACTACGGTGCAATGGCAGCGTACCTGCAAAGCGACGTGTCTCTGACTCCAAGCACCATGGCAGTATCCACTAAGGCAGACATGTAGTCAGCAGAGGGCTTTGGCAAGCTTGCGCAGGACAAGCCAACACCTTGTAGAAGAACATCCTGGAGATGAGAACCTAGACGGAAGGAGACACAAATGAGTGCTGTCAAAATGCTGTGAATACTTTGTGGTGTGAATTAGTGGACGGCATGTCTTACACTTCACTAAACTGCAAACTGTACAAAAGGCAATCAACGAAATTAAAGACATTTTTGACAACAACCAAAACTGTAGAGAAAAAGATAATAATTTACTTAGGGTTGTGGACAATTGTGAAACAACATGACTTGTTTTGGTCCTGTGGAAAAGTAGGATGATCTACTTCCAACATTAAAAAAAGGTTTTTCTTGAATTTGGAATGACATTATTTGCATAGCCTAATTATCAGGTCATTCAAAATAGTAAAAAATAAATAGCCCAAATTAATAATGTGCCACTTAAATGTCAAGCCATGTCAATCTGCATGACCTTTAACGTGAGGGGCATTTGTAAATTGTTTTTAAAGAAGAAAAAGATTGATAAAAACCTACTCCTATGTCTTAGCATTTTGAAGACATTTGAAAGATTGCTTTAAGACACTTTACAGTCGGCGTATATATTTAGACTAAATGTATTTATTTAATGCATTTTAAAACTGGTTTAAGGGTCTGTAAGAACCATGATAGTAAAGCATGGGAAGATACTGAATCAATCTATTTAAGGTTTGTAACAACTTGGGTCTTTTTCCATCATTGTATCCATTAATGTACTATGTAACATTGTATTTACCTATTTACCAATTTAATTATGTCGTCCTGGGCGACACCATTGCAAAAAAGTCCTTTGTCTTTTGATCCCCGGCTGTAATTCCCATCAGCATGAAACAAACTGTATTAGACTGGAGTTACCCTTCGAGGCAAGTGAAAGGTATATGTGCATTTAACTACTACGGCTATCTGAGAGTGACTCACCCTCAGCCTGATACTCTGAAGCTTTCTGTTTGAGGTCTTCTGTGAGTAGAGCAGTGTCGCTGCACCGGGCTTCGGTCGCCTGTGCCAGCTGGTACAGTATGTCCACTGTCCTTGTGTTGACCTCATAGTGTGGCACCGGCTGATCTCCAAACACCGTGCTCAGCCAGCTGTTCACCTGGGGAGCGACGCGAAACAAAAAAAGATAAACAAAAAGCCAACGGAAGTGACTTAAATAACTCACAATGTCGTGTTAACAAAAGACTGAACATTACCTTAGTGATTTTTTCACACATGACGAATGAAATGGCAGAGCAACTAGCTTCTTTAAAACATTGAATGGGTCTCACAGTCCTTAACAAAAACGTAAACAGCGTTTGCTATCATGATGGTTTCGCGCCTACCGCAATTATTTCAATAACTTCCTGGTTACCAACCAATGAGAAGACAGTGTAGATGATCATTTGCTCCGACAAGATAATTCCCCCTTTTTCACCGAACTGGAAAAGTCTACAATCTGACATTAAAAAAATCCGTTTAGGATGAGTTATTTTAGGGAAAATATTATATTTCTTATATTTTGTAATTGACACATCAGGAACAAAAGAGGGAACATCTGCTCGAATTAAAATATGTTCCATAGCCTAGAATTCATTGCTAACTGGTCTATTGAGAGTAACAACTTTTCAAACACTATTTACTAAGGTCTTTGGCCTCAGTTGACTTTGTCCCCTTCCATTTAGCAACCAATTTTTATTAATTTGTTAATTAATTTATGCTTCTTATTTTTACAGTCCTTTCATGTTTTTTTTTTACCTTTTCACCCCTCTGTACTTTTGTAAAACGTAGGCTACTTGGTTTTTTGAAAGGCGCTAGGCCTATATAAAACCAAGATATAATTATTATTATTGTTATAATAGGAAGATAATTAGGCAATGGCAAAAGATAGGCTACAAAACACAAGTCAAATAAATCAGTGGTATTCTTACTGGTTCCTCAGTAACAAGTAATAAGAAACGCCACACTGCATATTATAGTGACGTGTCATTATACATTACAATATACAGTATAGTGTAGCCTATATATTTCATATATGAATGCATACAACTGAGAGTTATATCAATAATTTTTGACATAAGGTTCTAAAGATGCATGTATGAAGTCAGATATGATTAAAGATGGACACAAAAGATGGTGTTGGCTTATCTATCAGATGAATATCCTTTCACTGGTGTCTAACAATAGTATAAAAGTGCATAGTATACTGATACATTTGGCTCTACACTCACTGATGGTATCCAGCGTCCCACAAAAATATTGGTTCCCCAGTCCAAAATGCTATTGGTTTATTTATAAACAAAGAAAAAGAGTAGTTTAAAGACTCTCGACAAATACATACATAAATAAAACCCACCAGCTCATAAATAAAAACGTGAAAACATCCTAAGTATTAACAAAATATAAAATGTCATGCACATACACTCATTTACCATTTTTTCTTAAAGTAGGCCTAATATATTGATTGTCGTCTGGTCTAGACGAAAGCGGAAGTACAGTGAACTGAAATATCTCGCGTCGCCTGGCCACTTCACTGCATCTGCTCGAAAATAATTTTTCCCGCGTGTGTTCGTCTGTTCGAAACCACTGTTTATTTTGGAGGAGCCGGTTAAAATGGCGAAAAGAGAAGTGTCCCGAATGCACAGACTGAAACATTTTAATGCCACGTATGACACGTCAAGTATAAACTCCACAGTCGTTGAGGAAAAGTTGTTTAGCCTAGCGGAGGAGGACATTGACGACGCACCCGTGGTCTTCATCTGCGGGAAGTGCAAGCTGCCTGTTGGGGATTCAATGTCCTGGGACGGAACTGAAGATGGCGAAAACCAAATAAGATTGAAGCGTGAGTTGGGGTTTTAGATTGCTTGGTACGCCTAAAACGTTGCAGTCAGCCTATTTATAATTTAAACTGCCCCAAACAATATATTTCTGAAAATTAGACGTGCATCTTCAAATGTTTATTACCGGTAGTCCCAATTTGTACTACTTTGTATCTAACAACAAATACTTTCATAGGTTTATTTCACCTACATATTGCTTATTCCAGCCAATTACTACTTTCTATCTAACAACTCGTAGTTATACAGGTTCTTTTATACTACTTTCTCCCTAAATAGCCTACTTTCCACTGAAAACGGTGTGTTTTCAAATTCGACTACCAATTGCATGTTGGTCAATGTGTGTAAAATTAGCTCATTATCAGCTAAAAAATAAAGATGGAATCATATGCTATGGCATTTGCAGCCACTAGATTTCAATGAGATATTTCTGCACCCTTCCTTTCACCTCCATCCTTTCTTCCACCCCCACGCCCCTCCTCCTCTACATCCCTCCAACCTGATCCATCCTTCAAACGTTGGATCTGACACAACCTCCTCTACTGCTGTTACCAATGCTGCACTATGCTCCTGACATGTTTGTGTTGTTTTGGTTGTAGGGGTCACTGACAACGTCTTGGTTGGAAAGCACAATCGCCCCTATGAAGAGAGCAAAGGATCTTTCTGGTAAGAACATCCTACCGGTATTTTGTAATTTATCTACTTGTTGTATTACATCTGTCTCACTTTCTGATTTGTGCTCCCCCTTCCCCTCATTGTCATTTTCTCTCTACAGCCTGATAGTAGATCTAACCTGTCAAGGCTGCCAAACTGTGCTTGGCATGGTGTACGCATCCACACCTAAGAACCTGGACAACAAGAGATTCACATTCTGTTTAAATGTAGCAGACATCGACAGGTATGTTTAGGTCTTGGGTTGTTACTTGTTAGTAGGAATGTTTAAAGACACATTTGTCAGTTTACATTTGTTTAATGAGATTTGGATCAATTTCTTTAAAAACAAAGCATGGCTGTATGCTGTGAGAAGGTTATTTATCAGATCAGCTTTACACAGGAGAAGCCTATGGTAGAGGTATTGTTAGTGGCATGTATTCCCCCCCCCCCGCCCCCCTGTACAGGCATTTGAACCCTTAATATTCTACTATGAATCCTTTCCAGCTATGTGCTCGGTTCTGCAAGCCAGATGTTGGCAGCAGAGGGCCCCAAAGAGCAGCTAGTCACTCTGGAGCACAGGGACACTGTTGATCATCAACTGAGAGAGGTAATTTATTGCTGCTGCTTTCCTTTGTCTGTTTTCTCTGTTATTTTATTGCTGTGGTATAAACTATTGAATCCACCGAGTAGATTTTCTACTCTAAACCAATGTGTAACAAGAGACTATGTCATCAGACTAAGTTTACATTTTAAATGTAGTGCTTTAAAATTAAATGTTCCCTATGTACAAATAATATATTATATAAAAAAAACACAGATCTGACCTGCACATTGGTAATGGCATGAGTCACTGTTCTGTGTGTGTCATTGTCTTGCGCTCACATTGCTTTAGAGCATCTCTCTCTCGCATCGTTTATCAATGCACAGGTTGTACTAATGATGACATCAGCTTGGTTCTGGGAAGCCCTCACTCCTGTGACGGGCAGACGTTTGTTTCAGACATTACCTCATCCCTCCACCTCAGCCTCTGTAAAATGATTTATTTCCCATAGCGTTTTAGAACAGCTCAAATTAAAGGTATATTTCCTTTAACTCTCAAAATGTAACATCTAAATTAACTTCTGTTAATATTTATTTCTTTATTTGACATTTTGGATCCCATCCCTGTTGTCCACCTCAGGGTTATTATCATTATGTAAATTTAGAGGGCGCTTGATATTTTTCGCTGCAATAGTGTAGTGATTTCTCAAAGTTATTCTAAATCACCCTTTGTTTAAGAATTGTCCCTCAACCTTGGGATTGGCCAGTAGGTGGCGGTAGTGTGCAGGAGTACCAGCCAGCCCTGCCACGCTGATGCAACAAGGACAATAGATGTGAATGGGAGCATGTTGAGGAATCTTTGAAAGAGGAAAAACATGTTTTGATCATAAAGTGTCTTTGTCACTGTAGCCTGATGTATGTTTAGCATATTGTTTTACTTGGCAGGGATCTCTGAATTTCCTGAAGGTGACATTTGATTTGTTGTGTTTAATAAGATCTTATCTAATCTACAGTATATTTTTGAGGTCAGACATGCCTTTAAGACAAAAGGGGCAAAAAACAACATTGCAAGTGAGCAACAACCCATGAAATGTCATTTGTATGTTTTTGTAAAGATGTTTGCGTGTGTGTATTACCGGTAACTCACAAAATAGCGTGCCATTGTCTGTCGCTAGAGTAGCTTCTATTCATAATTATCTTTTCTTTTCTGTTCCGCTTTTCTGACACACCAAAACAAATCTCGAAGTTCAAACTCAATCAAGTCTTTGGTTCATCTCACTCACTGAAGCCCATATCACACGATGATGCTTGATGATGATGTGGCACTGGCTTCCAAACAAAGGGGGTGAATAAGGGGGCCATATCATCAGATGAACAGGGCTTACCTCATATTCTCTTGGGTTAATATGTAGGTTACCGCTTAAATCCACCACGTCATTGATTGTGAGTAGTCCTTGTGTTAGTCAGCTGAAGATTAATCTCAGTCTAGCTACACACCGATTGTATTAATTTTAGGTGATTTGTAGCCATCATTCATCATTATCCATTGGTGCATTGTAACAAGATTAAATAGGCCCTTATCTATCTATCTAGGTCATGTTATTTAAAACAGTGCTTTCAGATTTAAATCAGAAAGGTTTTGACTATGATGAACTTTAATGTTTGTCTTGGCAAAAATTAAAGTAACAATTTTGCTTTATGTGACATGTTATCAGCCTACAATGTATGTCGGTATCCTAATTCAATACGGTTTTGTACCCTCACACATTTATCTAATAAGTAGAATCAAGTATTGAGAGCTGTTGATCAGTGTCAATTTAAGGTTTCATTTAGACAAAGATTTTATGGTACTGCTTGTTAACACACATAACAAAAAAAAAGTTTTTCAGTTCTGATCTGATTCCAATATCTGGATTTGTGTATCAGCCGATACTCATTCCAATACAATAACTTTTTTCATTAATATTCTTATTAGTTTTGTTGTTGGTATTTTAGGTAACATGAGGCTCTAGTAGAGAGCTCTTCCAAAAACTCTCTCTACTTGGCTTCGAAAGTATGATTACAGAATTTGAAATAGTGTGATGACAAATTGCCAACTCCTTCTTTATTTAAAAAAAAAGGTAGATATTTGAAATAAAATTGCAAGAACTGTGTAATTTTTTTTTAAAAACAACAAAAGCCAATTTATACTTTGCGTGTCGATGTGGGTTTGCTCTTGTATCCTTGACTTAAAAAATTGTCATCCGTCTATGTCCCTTCTGAGGTCATACGTGTGCAGCCCAGAATTTGTAACCGCGCAGACTGTCAGCATGGATAGAACACCGGCCGCTCATGAATGTAATCATCGGTCGCTACACACTCCTGTCCACTTGGTGGTATTTGTCAAGAAGAACATCAAGAAGAAGAGAACTGTTCAACAAAAAGCAATATTGTAGGCTAGTACATAAAGGGATCAATTTTCTGCAGTCACTTATATTGCACTTACTGCTCAGTGCTCATACATTCTGGTTGACAGTTCACGGCTGGCAGCCAAATTGGGCTATTCGTAATACTGCTTCAGTAACTGTATAAAGAAACAATAGCATCATTAAATTCCAAGAGAATGTGATGAAAAGGGACCTGGATTAACCCAACGAGCATATGGAATATGGATCCGTACATGGATCACTGACTCTAGTCGGATATCCAATTATTGATTAAGAGCTGTATAATGGATACAATTAAAGGATTGGATCGGATCGGCTCCATCTCTAGTTTGAATAAGTGTGAATTGAATATTTTCGGGTTTTGGGTTGTGGGTCAGACAACCTTGAGAACTTGTTTTAGACAAATCAATTGAATTTAGCTCTTGACACCTCAACTTGACTTTATGAAATGATGAGAAGGGAAATAATCATAGTTGTTCATTTAATTTAACTTTTTAAGGAAAAACATTTTCTATTTCCCAATTAAAGGTATTTAGAAAGGTTTTTTCTGACAAATTGGTTATCGCCACTTGCAATTCAATTTCAAACATTACCCAGCGCCACACTAAAGTGTTCTTTGTCCTCTGCTTGACTGAATCTGATGAAGGAGGTGCTCGTCAACCTTGATGCCATACTTAATGTATTCTGTCTGTCTGTCCGTCTGAACCACAGACACTTGTTTGGGTTTTTAATCTCGTACACTCACTGACCCTACTCCCCCACCCCTCCCTCTTTCTCTCTATCTCGCTCTCTCTCCCTCCATACCCATCCATCCCTGACCACTGGCCCTCTGGGTTTCGTCATTCTCTCCCTCTCTTTTCCAATTATCTCCACTCCTCCTGTCTTTCTCTCTCACTGCTTCCTGCTGCTCCCTCCATTGCCCACCTGTCCACGTTCCCCCTCTGTATCTTCCTCCTGTTCTCACTCATTCTCTCCCAATCCTGCCCCTTTCAAAACCCTTCCCCGACTCCCAATCCATCCCAGATGAAAACGCTGGTCATGACGATGGCACAGAGGCTGGAGGAGATCGAAATCGGCCTGCTTGAGGGATGTGACGAGGCATGACGGTGACGGATGCTCAAGTCATTGGGATGGGTGCTCTGTCCAGGTGTGAAACGGGAGGTTTTACTATCCACGCCCCTTCTACAATAATGTTCCCTTCTCATAAGTTTTCTATTTAGCCACATTCCCTCAGTTACACCTTTTTCTGTTCCTAGCCCCACCTTGTGCACGTTCACCCGCACACGCACAGTTTTTCCCATTCGGCTTTGTCCCGCGACTACCGATGGTGAAACAAAGACCGCCTGCGCCTGTAATCAATCATGTTGTCAGCTCGGCTCCTGTGGCTCGTGGCACCATCTTCTCTGTATGTCTCGGTGCAGGGCGAGCGGATGCTGCAGGAATGTTTATTTGTGTGAGATTTCATTAGGCAGGCTGCAAACTCAGCACACTGCCATATTGATCTGACCACTCGAGGCCACAAACACACACACACACACACACACACACACACACAAAAACACTTTTCCTTCTTTGTTCCCTACCTCAAGTGTGGAGAATGATTTAATAAGCTTTTCATCACGTTATTGTGGCCAGATGTTGGCAGATTTTCACTGTAAAAAAGGACACTCAGTCTTTTATGTTGTCTGCGTCACAGACCATCACATCACAATTGTTCTAGACTATTTTGTCTTTTTCTCAATTATTGCCTGGACCACAACATGGGGAGCCTTTTGAAACCATAATGTTATTATTACATTATCTCATAATTTGTTTATTTTTGTTTTGATTGTTCAGTTATACAAGCTTGTAATGTCTAATATATATATATTTGTATCCTTATCCTATAATAAAGTACTCCACTGGGTCTGAAAATTACATTGAATGTGAAATGAAATTATTTAAAATATGCATTTAAATACTGTCACATTTACATAGAGAATTAAAGCAAACAAGTCAACCTTAAATTGTTGGGATAATCTTTTTAAGGGTTTCTTTTTATTCGACTTTGTGCAGTTACATTGTCATGGATCAGTGGCTCATCCTGCTTTGTCTTTAATTAGAAGTATTTCTTGGGTTTAAGGGTTAAACAGCAAGTGTAAGAGATTGTTTGGTGTTTAGGGTTGGAAGTTGATTATATATTTAAGTCTGAGTGTTTGTTTACCAACTGACCTCTAATGTGCCCAGCAACACTTTCTACTGAGGCGGGAAAGCGGCTGCATGCTGTACCGCTTGCCCTCCCTTATCCATGAGGTTTCATCAGCCTCACAGAACAACAACAGTTAGAAAGCACCAACCAGCATGCTGTATCCAAGGGCAGGTTGCGATGGCAACAGAGAGCACGTGCTATGCTGTGCGCCTGTTGCCATCTCGTCATCGCGTTCACTGCCGGAGGAACAGCCAGCCAGCTCGCTGGCCGGTATGCCTGTCAACAGACGTTATCCCCCGCCCGCACTCAGACACACACATGGGGAGGAGTCCTGAACGAACCCCCACCCTCAGCTCTGTGGGGTGTTTTTCTCTCTGCTAACCCCACCCTTGCTGCTCTTTCTCCCTCCCCCTCCCTTTAATTCTCCTCTCCCTCAACTGCTGTAGGGGGAAAACACTGAAAACAACAACAAACAAGCCGCGTGGTGCTTGTTGTTGGTGGTGGGTGTTGTCTTCAGTCAGCCCCCACTTAAGCATGAGATGCCTTCATGCATCCGGCACAGAGCGTGGGTGAAGCAAACCCGGCCGGCCGGCCAGTCCGCTGTCCACGTGTGAGCTTGTGAGCCTTGTAACAAACAACAAAGAATATGTCCCTGTTTGTTGATTTGATTGGTTTCTTTGTTCGTTGTTCCTTTCCGAGTAGTAAAGCCTAAATAAATACTAGTATTTGGTTTACAGTATGCGTCACTGTTAATAGCTCACTGAATGGCCTCTGTACCAATTTAGCTGTTTTATATATAGACGCTGTGTGGCGGGATGCATTGCACTGCTGAGTGCAATTATTGCACCGGTTTCACCCCCATTCACCCCTTAAGTCTCAACCAATCCCCAGCAACCAAACCATGAGCAACATGGAAACACATACACACACCAGTCAGTTCCTCTCTACACAGATTCTACAAGCACTCTGGGACAAAGGATGAATAATGCAGAGGTAGTGTCTGAGTGAAAGTCGCCTCCCCTGTTTCCCTCCTTTTCACCTTCCCTAAGCAATAAGGAAGCAATGTTGCCATGGAGGCAATGAAGCCTCGGCACGCTGTCAGCCAATTACAGCCTTCCCTGTGTGAAACATCGCACCAATGGCTGCCCATACTCATGCTGCTGTTACCACAGACACTGAAATTCTATTGGCCCAGCTCTGCTCTTTGATTGAATTTCTGATCTTGTTTTTGAGAGAGAACAAAATATTTCAAGGAGTGCCACCTGTGTGGGCAAACTATAGTGTGTTTTTCTTTTTCCATGAGTGAAAATGTTTTTGTTTTTAGGGGTTTTAGGAGACATTAAAATGATGCCATTTTTGGTTCTGTAAGAGAGGAAATGAGGAAAGGGATTCCTGTTTATTCTAATGTGTATGTTTCTGGGCTTTTTCAAGAGGTAGAAAACCACTAGTTTCAGCAATGACAGTTATAATCAGTACCCATGGTCTTCTTTTCCAATCATCCCATTTTTGTTTTTCCCCTTGACAAAAGAACCCCACCCCACCAGTTGCTCATAGCTGGTTTACGACCAATAACTGGTTTAACTCTTGACAGCCCAGGCCGTGGGTCCATTGTGCTCTATAACAGTCTCATTTAGCTCCACTTAATCCGTGCTGTGCATTTGAAATATCAGCAGTTCATTAAAATATAATTTTATGTTCACATACAGTAAAAAAAATTATATGGTGGTTAAGCGGGTTGGCCAATGATCCTAGGGTTGGCGGTTCGATCCCCGCCCGGCCACTTGTGTCATGGTCGTTGTGTCCCTGGGCAAGACACTTCACCCACCTTGCCTCGTGTGAATGTGTATGACTGCTGTATGTTTGAGGTGGTGGTCGGAGGGGCCGATGGCGCTGAATGGCAGCCTCGCTTCTGTCAGTCTGCCCCAGGGCAACTGTGGCTACTATCGTAGTTTACCACCACCGGTATGACTGTGTGTGAACGTATTGAACCTGGAACCCTGTAAAGCGCTTTGAGTACCAAAGAAAAGCGCTATATAAATCCAAGTTTAATAATAATAATAATAATAATTAATTAATAATAATAATAATTTAGTAAAAACTATCCAAATATATTATATTTAACTGATTGTATGAAATCAAAATTAAACTACAAAAAAAACATATATTGTAAAAATATATACTATATATATTTACAGTATATACTGTATATGTGCTAGAACCCAACTGAACTTTCGACATGGTTTATTGACGCTATGTTTCCTAACATGGCTGGTTGTGTGACATATGCTTCACCAAAATCTTGTGAGATCTAAAGCAATTAAGACAATCTGGTCTCATCTTTGTCTTTGTATCCTGCACGATAGAGGGCAAGACAGTGAGTGAAGCCCTTCATCTAAGAGGTTACATTTCCCAAATTAATCTCAGGAATCAACGGGTGTAAGATGATCTTGGTGTCGGGAGCATTTGGGAAACTTAGCCCTGTTTGGTTTTTTGTATGGACGTGTTGCTGCGTCCGGGGGCGAAAGCATTAAAATCTCTGATAAGCCACAGCCGCGTTTGATTAATCACCTTTGTGTGTGGTGGAAGCAGATAGCCGAGCACAAGGAGACTCGTCTCAAGGAATAACCCCAATCCCTCTTTAGTGCTGGAAAGCCTCCTTCATTGGAAACATCTGCTTGTTTATTCCCCGTCAGCACCACCTCCATATGATTGTGTAAAAAGGTGTCTGCCAGGTCTCCTGGCTGTCTCTCACTCTCTCCTCCGCGTCCTGTGCATGTGTGAGAGCTGAGGTTGAATCGGGTTCCTCAGGATTTTGTTAGTGTTTGTGTGTGTGGGCATGTAGGCTACATCCCTGCCGGCTGCCACTGTAATTCTGCAGGTTATTTGGCTGTTTTTCCCAGACACAAAGGCTAGTCCCGTTGCCGCTTACACCCTGGTGTGAATGTGTGTGTGTGTATATGTGACTAGAAGAGGGCTAAAAACAGGATTAGTGTCATCAGGATCTAAGCCTGAACAGATTGACAGAAATAAATTCCTGCTGTACAGTAAGTAAGTGGTCAGTTTGGCCTCGCATCAAGGGTAATTTCAATATTAAAAACATGATTTGTATTCAGTCAAGGACATGCAATGAGTCAATAAAGTATGTTTATTAATAGCAACCATCGCTCAGTTGAACAGTTTTTGAATACAACAGGCTTTTAAATGTTTTGTAAAAATTTGAAAGGAAAGGGTGTGGCATATTCCTGCTGCTCTTTAGACAAATCATCATCTCTCTTTCAATCTCAGTTTAAAGGTGTGTGTGAGTGTGTGTGTCAAAGTGTAGGACTTGTTGATATGGACAAACGACAACTCTTAAAACTAAAATACCTCTAATATTGATGTATAAAAATATGTTTTCTAGTCATGGAAAATCTCCCATACTGCATTTTCATTCGACATTCCAAAGTGATTCCTAAACAAAAACCTGCCATTCCAAACTGCGTGGTGCTATTTCTGGCAACATAACAGTTTTCCACAATGCACAATATTCTAAATCCCTTAATATGATTATGACGGTCAAATATCAACTTATTGCCCACCCTTGCTGGGATGGTGGGGTGGTTGTTTGTTGAGAACAGACTGCATTCTAACGTGACCTGTTTACACACACAGATTAACATTGAAATAATCTGTTTTTCAAGGAAATGTGTTTATGTTCATCTCATCAATATGGATTTCTTTCATTATTGCCTCCTGAGATTATACTTAAATTAACAATCTATTCAGAATCATCTGAGAGGCAGCATAAGACTTTAACAAACATTTTCTTACATTTTTATTATTTATTAATCTGTCAGTTAGAGTCCAAGGTTACATCTGAAAATAGGTTATTTAGTCCAAACCCCAAAGACATGGAATATATATTGATGTCAAACAGAGAAAAGCAACCAATTCCCGTATTTTGGATGATAATTAAATGGCAAAAACTATCTATTATAAAACCTGTTAATTGATACAATTTCTTCACCATGGCAGTCTAAGTATTTCCAAATCTGGCATTCCCCATCGCCTCACCTTACTTATATGTTGCTTACAACCCTCCATAGAGAGACTGATCCAGAAGTGGCTTTCTGTGAGCTCTATTAGTATTTCATATGTTGTGCGTGTGCTAGACACACCTAGTACAGGTGTCACCATAGCAGCACTGAACACCTGGGTACAGGTGTAATTACCTGCACATGCCCTGTGGTATCCTTTCGCTCAACATTGTGGTTAAGCCATAGTATTTATTTCCACACTGTTTGTCTCACCAGACCGCCTGGAGATTTTTGACTAACGGTCCGCCTGTCTTTGATAAACAAAGGGCTCCGGCTCTAATGCATTTTAGAGCCACTCTTGCCCCTCGGCTTTTATCAGATTAACCACGGCAATTTAATCGGGCGGCCCTTGTTTGTGTTGTCCAGTGTGTGTTTGTCTCAGAGCTCTGGTGATCCCCCCCCCCATCTTTGTCTCGTCAGGGCAGTGTCACCCAAAGAGGTTTATGTTGGGGACACGGAACCCACAGCTGAGTAGATTAGTGTCTACTACAGTATTTGTGTGTGTGTGAGAAGGGAGGGGTCGGAACATGTGTGTGAGTGAGAGAGAGTCCTAAGAATCTTTCAGCTGCTGAGAGGTTGCATTTTTTTCTTCTTTTTTACCCACACCTGTGGGAAATGTCTGTGGTATGTGAGACAAGTGGCACATTGAGGTTGTAAAGCCTTTGGTAGAAGGGAGGGGGATCCTCAAGTCCTCCTGGTAATGAGGGCTTTAGGAATAAATGATATGTTTCAGGCTCTGTGTTTTTATTTTGGTGGAATTATTTACTTAATTATAATAATGTAAGCGTATTAATTCTATATTTCTTTAGCTGTGTGTTGGCATATGGGCACAAATTAAGCCAGACAGTGAGCAGGTGCATTTGAAAGACCAGACAGACACATAATGGATTTAGTATAAATATTTAAAATACTATACAGCATAGAAATCTCTTGACAGTCAAAACAAAACCATCCATTACAAAATCTTACAAAAGAGCACCCCACCCCCTCAAGTCTGTATCAATCTCAGACACCTCAGAAAAAAAAGGTACAAAGACGTTCATTTCAAATTTTGACAGTACAATTTTGACTCGTGACACATTGCATGCAACTTTTCATTTGGACAGGAAGAGATTCTATAGCCTTGAGTGCCTTTGTAGAGTCAAATAGTTTTGAGAAGCGACGTGTCTAAATGCCACTCCAACAAAACGTTTAGAGTCCCTTTAATACAGGACGGCATCAGTGACAGGAATACATTAGTCGTACTGTTATGTACAAGCACAAATTTTCACATCACTCTCAGAGAGCTCTTGGCAAATACTCTTCATTGCAGTTAACACTTAAGACAAAAGGAAGTGAATTATTTTCATGGAGGTTACGTGGTCCTAGAAGCAGTTCTTCTTCATTAGTTTCATAAGGCTTTAAATGCTCAATTTTTCTTTTTTATCTTTTTTTTTTTTTTTTCAAAACTGACTAGGCATATCCTCCTGTGAACAAGTTGTAACAAAGACGTTTACAGTTTCCCTGTAAGCCAGACAAGGTTGTTAAACACGTACAAAACATAGCTGTGAATTGTTATCATTGTTGAGTGACGGTCGACAGATGAGAAACGCTATAAAAAGTGAGTGTAAGACTCTGACTTTTGCACCTACTTCTATTGCACTGTGTTGATTCTAATGGCACTAACACTCAGACACTGCAACGCCGTGGCAAAACCTTGCTCAGGCATTTCACAATCGACTACTGTTCTACAATAATGTGTGAAGAATGCAGTGAGGTAAAAGATGGCATACACCGTTGTTACTATGGGTTTTGGTTTTTAAGAATAGTGCAGCGAGCTTCTTCGCCCAGTCAGCATTGAGGATACAGTGCCTGCTGGCTGGAAGTCGATGGGTACATTAAGAGAGTTTTCACAGAGACAAAGACATTTAAACATGTAATCAGGGTTAGGGTCAGGGGTCTGTTAGCTGGTGTGAATCAGTCTGCGGCTCAATTAGTAACCAGTTACAACAATATTACTTAACTAAGTCTATAATACAGTTTTTTGTGTGGGTGTATGTGTGTGTGTGTGTGCGTATGCCTTGTCAGAAAGGCCTTTATTACATGATGTCCACTCTGTATCTAGGACGCATCCGTTTCCAATCTCATCTTCTCAGTGTCACCACCTCTTATTACATAATGAGAGCAGTGAAAGGAGATACAATATTCTTAAACCCCTTTAGTTTGCTTCTTTTGTCTTTTTTTTTAAATGAGTAAGTATATTATCAAAAGTGGCTCATTTGCAATAAAGGGACAGTTCACAGTTCAAAAGGCCGCTCTGGAAGACCCTCTCCAACTTTAACAAAAATGTTGATAGGGGTTGTGAGTTCTGTCTGTCTTTCTTTCATTTTATTTTGTCCTGTGGCCCTCAGCATAGGGTCTTGAGTGCACCTGAAGCACAGAGGAGAGTCTGCATGGGATAGGGAGGCGGGGACACCACTTCCTCAAAGACCTGCTCTGGCCGGAAGGTGAATGGCTGCAGCTTGACCTTCTTCTTTAAGATCTGTCCGATGCCCATGGAGGGGAACTTGCTGCGGTGCGTGGGGCTTTCGGGATCGCTGCTGCTGCTAGCGCTGTTGGAAGGCGGACTGAACGCGGAGGTGGGGTTGATGGCACTGAAGGCGGACTTGGGAGGACTGAACGCCGAGCTTCCCGGGGGGCTGCCCACGGTGCTGGGGGGGCTGCCGCTGGTGTCAGAGGAACCGCACCAATCCGACGAGAGGCTCTTCTTGGGCTGCGGGTTGACGATGAGGACGGGAGGACTGGGGATGGTGGCCTTCTTTAGGTAGGACGAGTCTGGGTGGAAGGCAGAGACGTGGCGGGGCGGCGACAGGGTCCCGTTGGTCAGCTTGTACCAGGGCGAGGTCGGGGTGTCTTCAATCTGCTCGGCTTTGGACAGGGAGCCGAAGGAATGCATGCCGATTGGGGACGGTGCCGGTGGAGCGGGGATGTTGTGTTCTGGGCTGGTGTTGACTTGAGGGAGGGTTGCCAAGCGCCTCCTTTGTTGAGGGGTGTTCGGAAAGAGGGGGTGGATCTCCAGATACTCCATAGAGGAAGAAGCCACGGTGCCTGGTGGTGCCAGAGGTGAGTTACGATGGCCGCCGGTTATTGCACGCAATAGGCCTGAGAAGGAAATGAGAAATGTTGTTAAAAATGTTTCCCATACTGTAATTATCATTGTGTACAACCTTATGAAGGCTTCTCTAAATACCTGTGGCTGAGTGCCCTTTGTATTAACATTCTATATGTCATGTCAGTGGAGCAATACTCGTCTGAGAGCATGTAACAGGCAGGTGTAAGAGTACATTCTGTTCTTATTTGCACCTTGTGAAGACCGGCCCGGCTTGACTTGCTAGATCTAGAAAAGCCTATGGGCTGTCTCTGTACTATTTGTGGGCACATGATGGGAGAGAAAAGAAGCTTAGGCCTTGGGTTTACCCCCGGGCCTTTTTCTTGTCACGTCATACTTAGGAGTGTGATTTGACAGGCTCCGACCACCTTTTCACTCTAAGACCCAGGCCTGGTTCAAAAGAACTACATTTAATTATTGCTACTGAGTTACAAGATTACATTCTGTTGAATTCCATAATATATACATACTTCTGTACTGTACTTTCACTGTCATTTCACCTGATAATCAACAGGTAAATTAAGTCTAAGAGAATTGCCCTATGATTGACTAGCAAGTAGCAACGTGTCCAGGATGTTTCCTCTCAGGTGAATGGATGGTTGGACAGACAAACAATGGTGGGACAGACGGAGGGTTGGATATGGAGATGGAGGGTTGGATGGAGTTGGAGGGTTGGATGGATGGATGGATGGACGGATGACTGGGTAACTACGTATGTGTGAATCAGGTCGATGCTGTACAAGAACATGCATGCTCAGTCAACCTACCCTGTATAAACAAAGGTAAATGAAATGAAAACAATGAGTGGCTGTTTAAAACAAATGTACAGTATCTTATATTTATTTTAGTTTTTAGTTTTTTTTTTTTACAAATCTGCCCAAGTGGCTTTGTATTGCATCGTGTGCTTCTTCACCTGTTCTGTGTTTCTTCTCCTTGCTAGGCCCCTTGCTCATAGCCAGGTAGACGGGCGTCTGTTTGGGGGGGATGGTGAGCTTGTCGACGTGCTTCCTCCACTGGGTCTGGAAGTATTCGCTTTTCTGCTTTTCTCCCTTCTTTTTCTCTTGGGACTGCATCTCCTAAACACACGGAGCAAGCCACACATTACAAAATGCTCTCAGCATGAGATGAACCTGTTGTTGTGAAACTAGGTATATCACCCTCGTAACTCTCGCACTCGGGTAACGCTTGCTAAGCACACAAACTGAATCCAGGTGTCATAAAAAAAACACATTCCACATGGAATTCCAGGTAGAGTATGTCTTGTGTGAGAGTTCAGACTGTTGAATTTAGAACGGCACTGGGACAAGTGTTGGCTCGGATCCCCTTACCCTGTATTCTTTAGAGAGTCTCTTCATTTTCTTGTTGAGGAGGAAGTAGACAGCCAGAGTGTGGCAGGCGCGGTTGGTTAGGACTGCGCTCAGCACCTCACTGTGCTTGTACGCCATCTTCTCCGTCATATGCAGCAACACGGTGTGGTTTATTTCCTCAATGTGAATCCTGAACACAGAGAGGGGAAGTGAATGCTTTGTCATGCTTTAAATTGAACGAGATAAAAGGAAAGAAAAGCAGCCAGAATTGAAAAACAAAAAATCCAGGGTACACTGTTGCAAAATACACGCTCAAATGCATTTGAAATGTGTGCAAGTCTACCTGTTGAGGTACGGTGCCCCTGTGTTCCTGTTGGCCAGCTGTAGCCAGGAATCGGCCATCACCTGGTGGATGTTGGGACGCTTGCTGGGATCTGGCTCAAGAAGCTTCTTCAGAAGACAGATGGCAGCTGAGATAGAGAGAAGGAGAGTACACAATGATACGCTGTCGCCGCTGACAACTCACTGCATGAACTGGAATGTTTTCCCATTATGAAACGTTGCTACAATATACATTTTTCTTCAGAAATATTTCTTCTGTATGTTGAAGGCTAAGGGACGGAACATGATTGACTAGGTTCTCTGCAGCCTTGATTGACAGTTGGAACAGACGTACACAAGTTTTGCAATCCCTCATCTGCTTTCTTGTTACATAAGATAACTCCGATGACGCTTTGGATCATTGGGTTTTATTAATAAGTCTACTTGCATAACGTGGGTGAGCAATCCGTTAAATTCCATGTGCAACAATGGCACTGTTGTGACACGCCAATGAAAACCCCTGCGGTGTCACTAGCCTTGCCAAGTGCGTTTACACCTGAGTTGCAGTCCAATGTCAATTCAATTGTTTTGGCATGTCATTTTCTCATGTTGTTTCACAGGGTTGTGTTGCTCAACTGCAAACATTATAATTCAGCATTATAAATTGGCTCAAATAAGGGAGAGCGAATGTATTCTAATTCTATTTTAATAAGGACAATTTATTTTTTCAAAGCCTGATTTCTATTTCTAAATGTCTTTCACATGCTCCATGATAAGGACTCTGACTTGGATTCCATTACCAATACATAGAATTGGTGCAGAGCCAATGACTTGACAGGAAAGGTTACATAACACCTGTTGATTGATAGCCTACTGAACAACAGGATAGCACTTGCTTTCTCATAATCTGTCAATATGTTTCCTTTTATAGTTTCACTTTGGGCATATAAAAATTTAAAAATTATTACATCATACAGCGATCAAAAAAGTTTAGTGCTGGAGCACTTTCGTAGCCAAATGTTTACTACAGTGCATGCCATGTGATTGCACGGTTGTCAGGTCGTTAGGTGAGCAGGATGTCATGTGTATACATGGCATGCCAGCTATAGATTCAGACTTCACACCCATATGAGTTGTACCCTGAGGGATGATTGCAGTGATATGCTAGTATCTGAGTTAGGCGTGTTGGTGCAGGATATACGTTGATAGATTGATTTTCATTTTCTTTGCCACAAAGGAACCCTTTGACATCTATGATTAACTTGCACTTATGTGCAGATTTGTGTGTTCAGTGCTAACCTGATGAAAGCGAGGGAGGTAGAGGGTTCATCTCCTTGTCCACCATCTTCTGGTGCAGGGCTCGGAGGCTGAAGGGCTCCACGGTGAACGGGAGAGTCCCGGTCAACATCGCGTACATGTTCACACCACTGGAAAATCAAAATACACGCTTCAGCTCTGGCTCAATGAATAAACAATTATGTGTAAAATAAGTTCGATTTTTGACAGATTTGGTATTAAGAAATATTTATATATTTGGTTATATTTGATCATTTAAACTCACATGGACCAGACATCCACTTTGGGCCCATACTTCTTCCTGGAGAGCAGCTCTGGGGCGGCATAGGCTGGACTTCCACACTGGGTGCTGAATGGGTCGGAGTAACCCAAGATGCCAGCGCAGTTACTGAGGCCAAAATCTGAGAGGACGGGAGAGGTGGGGTGAGTGTTGTTTCAGGGTTTTATTACCTCCTTTTCAGATCACCAGTCAAACAAGTCGCCTCATCACGCCTTTACACACACAAACAGAAGCAGATTAGCACTGAGGTGAGAGCTCGTTAGGGTTTTAACAGGCTATTTAATTGCTCTTAACCCTTCACTGCACAAGGGACATTTCTATTTTTATTTTTACTGTAAAGACCTGCATCAAAGGCTTTTCTTCTCTTTTTATCTACTAAAAAATTATTATTGATTTGTGCAGTGGGAAATGTTGTGTTTACCATGAAAATGAAGGAATGTCTGAGTTTTATTATGTGAGAGGAAATTAAAAAGAAGCAACGCAGCACTGAACAAGGAAATGGTGGTGAATTAGATACTGTCAAATTAAGAGCACTTAAATTACCTATGAGCTTGATGTTGTCCTGCTCATCCAACAGAAGGTTTTCTATCTTCAGATCTCTGTGTGACAAAGAGAGAGAAACAGTTTCAGTCAGTTTTTAGATAACTTATCACACAATGCACAAGCAGAAGAGGTCAGCCCCCCTTCACCACACCCCCGATGTGGGTCACGCTTGTTGATTTACAGGGCCCATTGTATGAACCTCCAGATCCCTCCTCTGTCTTAGAAAATCCTGTTATACAGTTATCTACCCAGGCCGTCTCACCTCGATAGAGATTGGGTTCCCAGGCTCTGAGCCACAAAGAATGGAAAATTCCCGGGGAAGAGCTTTTGTCAAATTTACTGAAATTTGATTTTAGAGATGCAGTTACTGTGTTGTTTTTCCCCCTAAATCACATCAACAATTTGACCGTACCATTTAACAATATTTGTTGGAGAATTTCAATTGTTAAACTGGAATTATTAACATATGTGCGCAGAGATACACGCTTTAAAAAAAATCTGTATTTGTTATTGGAATAAGTTCTTAAGCACACAAATGGAGTTATTGAGAAACTAGACATCTGTGGATTAACAGTTATGTGCACAGTGAGGACTTAACCTGCACTTTGCAGGAGAGAGGATCACATTTGACTCGGAGATCAGCGTCAACCCATTTACAAAAACTGTCAATATGTATACAAACTCTTATTTTTATTTTTTTACCTGTGCACTACGCCCGCCCTGTGCAGGTGCTCCACTGCCAACACCAGCTGCCGGATGTATTTCTGAGTCTGCCTCTCGTCCAGGCGTTTCTTGTCGTAGATGTGGTTCATGAGGTTTCCTCCGGGACACAGCTCCATCACCAGGTAGTAGCTGTTGTCTGTCTCTAGGATGTCCAGCAGCTGTGTGATGTTGGGGTGACGAATCATCTGCTGGATGTGGCCCTCCCTGCGTAGGTTCTTGGTCACATAAGAGTCCTTCTTGGCCTTCCGCTTGTCAATCACCTTCACCGCCACCTGGAGCAATTGAGAAAGAAGTAGACAAAGGATGAGTTATTGATTTTTTTTTTTTTTTTTTTTATTTTAGATATTTTAACCTTTATTTGACCGTTCAAATCAGATAATACACAGTGGAAATAGGGAGAGAGAGGGGGGGATGACATGCAGTATAAGTACACAGGCCGGATACAAACCCGCGACCACTGCAACAAGGGCTGAGCCTATGTGGTACGCGCTCTACCAACTACGCCACCGAAGCGCCCGAGGTTGTTTGTTTTTATTCGAAGGACTGACTTAAGTTTTGCTCTCATAGCTTTCACCATATGATATTGTGTGAATAGTAATAATAGAGAGAGAGAGAGAGAGAGAGAGAGAGAGAGAGAGAGCACCAATGCACCGCAGAGGTTTTTTCAGAGAGTCGTAGTAGTGTAACAGGTGATGGAGCTACTCAGTTTCCATTGCAGGGAATATAAGTCGACACTGACCTCTCGCTCACAGCTGCTCCCAATGTGGGGCACCCAGGCGCTATAGGGCCCCCGAGGCTGCGGGGGAGGTGTGTGTGTGTGTGTGTGTGTGTGTGTGTGTGTTGGTTGGGTTACTGAACCATCATAAACTAGGGGAAAAAGCAAATGTTACCCTATCTGTCGAGAAGGCGCCAAAGGCCAAATGGACAGTTAATATTCCCCCATTTGCCTCAGAGTTTAGGCACAGCTGAACACAAGACACAACAAGTGAGGAGCGGTGACAAATGCAGGAAAACGACACTACGGAAGGATAAGTTATAAGGCCTTCTTCTGATTCAACTGAGTGTGGAGGACAGATTCACAGTCGCATGTGTTAAGTTTCCGTGTTTCTCTGCCCTTCCCATCTCATTGGAGAAAAGAGTGCTGCACGATCTCATTAAAAAAAAACCTTGGAACGTGTCCTTTACCTCTGTGACAAACACTTTACGTACCCTCTC
Source organism: Ammodytes marinus (assembly GCF_949987685.1). NCBI lineage: Eukaryota > Metazoa > Chordata > Actinopteri > Uranoscopiformes > Ammodytidae > Ammodytes > Ammodytes marinus. The sequence continues at coordinate 14,858,698 of NC_137218.1, forward strand.
CGCAGCTAATTACATTCAATAACGCACCCGTCCACTCTATTTCATCCTTCGCTCGTGTCTCCTTGTTTTTGCGTCCAGACCGAGTTCAAGAGCGTGGTGGCCATACACAGCAAATCATCTCAAGGAGAGCCCACAGACATGGAAAGGCACGGGCAGTGAAACTAATCACCATATCCATTAATGAAATGGTGAGGGGGCCAAAGTGTGTGTGTGTGTGTGTGTGTGTGTGTGTGTGTTTGTGTGGCTTCTCTTTATTCTGTCCTTCAGGTTGTCTTTCTTTTTTTTACATTTGTCCTTTTCATCTCCTGTAATTGATTCACCTCTTTAAAACCTTTTTTACAGCTGCTAATTAAACCTGGCCGAATGTCCTTGCCCGGGCCGTGTGTGTGTGTGTGTGTGTGTGTGTGTGTGTGTGCAAGCGTGCGTGCGGGTTTGAGCCGTCACAGTACAGTAATATATATGGCTCATGTTTATGCCAGGCCTATGTGGATAAGAAAAAGGGGTGTGGGGCATTATGGGTTGTGGGTGGGGGGGATGGGGCACAGTATTTACAGTAGGCTAGTCTATATGAGGCGAGGGGTGGGGGTGGGTGCTTAGATGGGGGGGAGGGTCTGCGCCCAGCCAGGGGGCTTCTGGGGGATTCAGTTGTTTACTCAGACAGCAAAGGGGAGGTGGGGCGGGGGAGCTTGGAAGGGGAAAGTGGGTTACAGACGTCAAAAACACATGATGTGACCCCTCCATGCAGCCCCCCACCCATCTCTCACCTCTCCTCACTTTCATACCCCCTACCGTGAAACACACACACACACACATACACACACATACACACACGCACACACACACACTCACACACACTCATCCCCGCATACACAGACTTTCTAGTGATGCTAAAGAAAGGATCTGGGAGTCCTGTGTATTTACTTTCCCCCTGACTAGCCTTCTGATGGATAAACTCACTGCCCTCCACACCCTGCCAGCGCCTGTTGGACCTTGTGTAACCCACTGACTGAGAGAGATAGAGAGCATGTCATCTGCCAGTGGTTGTGTGATTGCCAGTGTTTGCATCATCCTTAACAAAGAGAGTGAGGGGAGACAAGAGGAATGCTTTCTTTTTCTCCTCACAGCAACAGAATGGGAGGGGGGGGGGGGGGGTGTGACACACACACTGAATGAGATTATGTTTAATATATTATAATATGCTAATTATGATCAGTTGCATATATTCTGTTTTACATGTAGAAACATACATGTAGAAACAAGGAAAAAAGGAGGTTCTTTTTCCAATATTCTGGCTGCTCCTCCAAGCCTGGTGTGAGACAAAGGCAACCAGTGGCCAATGGTATAGCCCATATCAAAGCCCTGCGCATGCAGAATCATAATGAGGCTGGAGCCCATTTATCAACGACACGGTTTCATATGCAAGTAGCTGCTCCGCTCTCTCATAGGCCGGCCAATTTGCCCCCTCCGTCCCAATCACACACTCGCGCGCTCACAACGGTGGGATGAGATCACCGCCGCACCAACAGACAAAGCTGAGGTTCAGGAAAATGCCAAAGAGCGCATAAGGAGAAGTCTAAACCACGACAACACATGGCGAGGGATAGACCGACGGATCTCTCTGTCTCCCTAACGCACAAAAGGTAAATATTGTCACTAGAGATCTGGCTACAAAAAACAAGCACTGCTGTGTCTATAGCCGAGTTCAACAGAGGGTAGATGAGGCTACATTACCATAGTCCCCCAATGCAAATAGGTCTGATCTAATCACTTTCTCTGTATTTCTATGAGACAATGTATGGCCCAACGCTCACTATCAACCATATGGTAAAGATTTTGTCTTGGGGTGACATGCAGGCATCCAAGTGACAGCTGACACACCGAAATGGAATTTAAAACCTCATCAAAGAGAGCCGTTGCTGCATGCCACACATTGTTTCTAAATAGGCTTAATCAAAGCCTACAGTCAGGACAAACTCAGCCTTCATGTCTAAAAGCAAATAAAAACACGTGTAATTTTTCTAAGCCCAAAGTGGGTTTCTTATTCTTAAAATAACAAGTGCAAGAATTGTGGACACTGATCCCAAGAGGCATTTAAAATGATGCCAATAAACGGAAACAATAATTAGCTAGACATTTTTACTAAACCCCATTTCATTTCCACATGAGACCCCCGGCATTCTGCTTACCTTCTCCCCAGTCATCGCGTGGAGACCTTCTCTAACTTTGGCAAACGATCCTTCTCCCAGCTTCCTCCCGATCAGATAGTTCCCGACCCGCTTGGTGTGGTAAAAGTTCTTGAGGATGTCCGCTGCAGGACTGCTGAGGGAGGCAGTCCGGACATTTTCGTTCCCGGCGCTATCTGGGGTCTGACCCTCGTGTAACCCGTTGTCCACGACCATGTCGCTGTCGGCAACTGGCATATCGCAGCAGCTCCCCTGTCGAGTGTCTCCTTTTAACAAGGGAGACAAAGTAAACGCGGCTCGTTCCCTCGCCCAGCTTAAAGCCAGGTATTAAATGCTTAACGTCCTGTAAAGTGCGTCAACTCCTCGGTGTGCCTGCGTATCGTCCCTAATAACAAATTAAGGGAACCGATACGTGCGCGCAACCTGTTCACCCAAAGCATCCAGAGAGCGCACTCAGCAGGATCCAAAAACGAGTCTGGATGAGTGTATCAGATTTTAAAATGACACACGCAATCATAAAGGTTCTTAATTGAAACAGCCTGTCTTAAAAGCTATCGGCTAGTAGGCTACTTATGAGGGTTTACAAAAAAAACGTAGGCAATGGCTCATTCAGAGGTTGTCTATCACTCAGCGTCCCTTCCTCATACATGAACGTCTCTTGAATAGTCTGCATGCAGGCAGCATGTTCTCCAGTTTGAAGTGACTTTACCGGGCCATCTGAGTGGGCGTTTCTTAGTTTGAGGGTGAAAAAAACAACACGTTGTGATTTTCAATCCAATCAGCGAAGGCGGGCGGGGCAAATGTGAGAGAACAAGGGGGACAAGTCCGCCCGGCACCGCTGCATGGCATGCGCTCAGACGGTAGGCAATATGAACAAAGAATATATTTGTACCCCGAAGAGAGAGAGATAGAGCAACACTGTTTCTACAAATATTTAGATTCGATTTTCCCCCCTGTAACGAGATTTCTGGGTGTCTGAATCGCCATTTGATTGTCAGGTGTATTTGTGCGTAAAGGATCCAGATGTTCACGCCGCGCGCTGTGCAACAAGCCGCCCAACATCACTAACTTCACTGGCACAAAGTGGCATCAATAATCATAAATGAATGCTATCTTAGAAGTAATCAACCATTTTCTTATTGCCATTTTTCCAACTGTGTTATGTATTGTGTGTTGCTGAACTTGGAGCTCTGCCAGCAATAGAAGGTTGTAGGGACAAAGAAGCATCTCAGTAAGGTATTCACGTGCCTTATTAACATGTGTTCATCACTCAAAGGAGGGCACCTGCTAGGAGGGGCAACAGTTTGAGACATATGTTCTTGCTGTTGGCGTCAGGCCAGGTAAATCTAACCTACAATTACTATAGGTTATATGCAAATAGTGTACCTGCAGTTCTGAACAGAAAATCCTGAAGTTTAATGCAATCCAGTTCAACAGCAAAGCAATAAACACTCCCACTGTAAAGCTTATGCTGTGTTTCTGAATCTGTCAGAGAAGTGTCGATTCAACCCTGTGTTGTTTCATGAGGCTGTAGTTTATGATGGCACTGTATCAGATTTGATTATATTCAGGTGTGCTCTGTTTTCTTCCTTTCTTTCCTAGCATGAGAGAGAGGAGGAGGAGAACACATAGTTTGATAACCTGCTGTGCTTGACCATGCTTTCTAGACAGCAGACCAGACAAACTAAAAGTGCAGGTATACCACCATCTATTGGAGTTATTTTGTACTACAAGAACACATGTCAGCCTGTAGCATTGCCGGTCATTATTCCATGGCCCTACATTTATTTGTGTGTAGCCTATAGGCCCTATATACTTATACATACACACAAAAACATGTGTGTAGCCTATATCATTCCTTTGTTGTGTTTGAAAAAGTATCGGTTTGGAATGATAAGTTACAGATAAATGTCAATGGTTTCTAAATCCCAGTAATGACCTTCCTGTCTTACGTCATGTCGATGTCATTAAAATCAGTAGATATTTTTGTTGAATTTTGTAACAATATCCAATATTTATTTCTCCAACATTTACAAATATTGAATAAAACAGTTAGCTCCATATTATAATTTTCATTTGATTTTCAGATTTATTTGTGTGTAAAGGATCGAGATGTTCACGCCGCGCACTGTGCAACATGTCGCCCAACATCCCTAACTTCACTGGCACAAAGTGGCATCAATTATCATAAATCATGAATGCTATCTTAAAAATAATCAACTTCATAGGGGGCACCATAATCTAGCTATTGCCATTTTTTCCAACTGTGTTATAATTGTTGTTGCTGAACTTGGAGTTCTGCCAGCAATAGAAGGTTGCAGGGACAAAGAAGCATCTCAGTAAGGTATTCACGTGCCTTATTAACATGTGCTCATCACTCAAAGGAGGGCACCTGCAAGGAGGGGCAACAGTTTGAGACATATTTTTCTTCCTGTTGGCGTCAGGCCAGGTAAATCTAACCTACAATTATTACTATAGGTTATATGCAATGCAAATAGTGAACCTGCAGTTCTGAACAGAAACACCCACAGTATAATGCAATCCAATCCAATTCAACAGCAATGCAATAAACACTCCCACTGTAAAGCTTGTGCTTTGTTTCTGAGTCTGTGTCAGAGAGGTGTTGATTCAACCCTGTGTTGTTTCATGAGGCTGTAGTTTGTAATGGTACTGTATCATATTTGATTATATGCAGCCCACAGCCCAGATCCTGGCACTAAGGAGAATGATCGAGGAGGTGAAGAAGGATAACCTGACAGCTGTACTGTGCTTTATCGACTTCAAAAAGGCATTTGATTCGATCCACAGAGGCATGATGGTGAAGATCCTTAAGGCCTACGGTGTTCCTCCCAACCTATGAATTTGAATTTCAAATAATTTTTTATTTTATTTCAGACATATCAAAAACAATACAAAACTAAATGAAAAGCATAAAAATACAATAAAAAAAATGTATGTTTAAATGACTTCACAAAAAGAAAAAACAGAAAACAAATTATCTGTATTGATGTGATATGCCTGAAAAGGAGCAGGAAGAAGTATACACTTATTTAATCCTACCCCTTTTCCATAGTAAAACAAATAAAAATATTTATTATATTCGCTTCTTGTAATCCATATAATCTCTATACAATCTATCTATACAATTGGCGATACTATATTTGACATTTACAATCTATACATACATACAACTTAATATACTATGATTTTTTATATTTTATATATTTATACAATGCATATATCTATATTTATATACAATCAATATATCCATATCTAAATACATATCTATACAATCAGTATATATATATATCCATATATATCAATACAACCCATATATATATTATTATTACCTACTCCGGGCTATTGAGACCATGCACGCAGGAACAAGGTCCAAGGTGGTTACCCCAGACGGCAACACTGAGGAGTTTGACATCCTGGCTGGAGTAATGCAAGGGGATACACTAGCCCCCTTCCTCTTCATCATAGTCCTGGATTACGCGCTCAGAAAAGCCATCAGTGGGCGGGAGCAGGACCTCGGCTTCACCCTAACCCCAAGGAGGTCAAAGCGACACCCTGCAGTTGTCCTGACAGACTTGGACTACGCGGATGACATCAGCCTGCTCTCCAACAACGTGGAGCAAGCACAGGAACTCCTGAACAGAGTGGAGCTGGAGTGCGCCAAGGTTGGCCTTAGGCTAAATGCCAAGAAAACAGAGGTCATCACCTACAACATCTCAACGGAGCATCAACCGCTGACAACATCTGGTGGCTCTGTGCTGAAGGAAGTCGAGGACTTCAAGTATCTGGGCTCATGGGTCAACTCAACCGAGCAGGACCTAAAGGTGAGGAAGGCACTCGCATGGAGGGCCCTGAACGGAATGTGTTTGGAACTCTAACCTCCCCCGTCAAATCAAACTCAGCTTCTTCTATGTAACGGTAGAGTCTGTACTCCTCTACGGCAGCGAATGCTGGTCCCTGAAGCCAACCTTGCAGAAGTCTCTAGACGGGTGCTACACCAGGATGCTGCGTGCAGTACTTAACATCAGCAAGATTACTCATGTTACCAACAGTATCCTGTATGAAGCAATACCAAGGGTTAGCGAGAAAGTAGCTTCTAGAAGAATGAGACTGGCGGGACACTGCCAAAGACACCAAGAGCTGCCAGCCAGCAAATTGGTACTATGGGAACCAAATCATGGCCATCGGTCTCGAGGACGTCCTACACTAACATACGTGGATATACTCAAGAAGGATGCAGGAGCGCAAAGTAGCCTACCAATGAACTCTGTCAGATGTATGGAGAATCGGGATGACTGGAAGCAACGATGGAGGGCTCGTCTGAGGACGACCTAGAGAGGTGTGCTCTGTTTTCTTCCTTTCTTTGAGGATTCCTAGCATGAGAGAGAGAGGAGAACACATACAGTTTGATAACCTGCTGTGCTTGACCATGCTTTCTAGACAGCAGACCATACAAACCAAAAGTGCAGGTATACCACCATCTATTGGAGTTATGTTGTACTACAAGAACACAGTAGGAGTGAGACTGTAGTATTGCCGGTCATTATTCCATGGTCCTATATGTATTTGTGTGAAGCCTATATACGCATACACAAATAAGTGTGTGTATCTATATAATTACTTGATTGTGTAAAAAAGTATCGGTTTGGAATGATAAGTTACAGATACATGTCAATGGTTTCGAAGTCCCAATAATTAATCTTACGTCATGTCGATGTCATTAAAATCAGTAGATATTTTTGTTTGATTTTGTAACAATATCCAATATTTATTTCTCTAACAGGTCCAACATTTACAAATACTGATTAAAACGGTTTGCTACTTCATCCATATTGTAGCCTAATTTTCATTATCATTATCAATAAAATATATTTGTAAATTGTTCGTCTACAGCTATTTCTTATAACCTATTACTGTACAGTATAGCCTACTCTATATTCCCTTAATATTGTTTTTATCATCTTATCTTTTCTTATAATATTCTTTCTTGCTTGTTATTATAATATTATGAAATCTCTGTCAAGTGTTTTTCTTTTTGCATGGTTTGTCATTATATAATACTATAAGGGTTTCCTTCAGTAACAGCAATTATATCAATATTATATTGATTATTGTAACAGCTAAACCAACCAATTTACAGGACAGTTGCGTCAATCCCAATCCCTACAGCACTCCGCCACCCAGTGGTCAATACCTAGTACGACACGATTGAATCCCATCATGCTTTGCCGTGCCCGCCGACCCGAGAGCTAGCGATGCTAGGCTAACTGCCGTTAGCTACCCGGGAGCGGACATGTTGTACGGACCCTTTCCGTGAATAAACATCGCCGTGAGCGGGGAATCGGGACTTTAGTGGAAGGCTCGGAGCGTCTGGCAATCATGGACGCTGTTAACGCCTTCAACCAGGAGGTAAGATGCTCAAAGGGGCTCACCGAGACCCCACAGTCACCGAGTGTAGCGGCGCTGGCCATGGCTCTGTGATGCACTGGAGCTAGTCGAGTAGGACCGACCGGTGGGCCTAGCTAGCCGGACAGGTCCATCTTCTCCTGGCTTAGGGCTAAGTTAGCGTTGTAGCTACGACTGCAGGGCAAGTCATGTTAGTATTTCCCTGCCAAGTTATGAGTTAACACAGCGGCAGGGGGCCCGCAGTGGATTCCAGAAACCTTGCTTAAAGTTAACAGAAGGACGTTCGTGTTGATTAGCTCATGGGAGAGCATGGTGGTCACTGTCACTGGTGTTGGTAACAATGCTACTGGCCAGCCGCACAGTGAGCAAACACACTTTCCTATTCTTACTGTGACACTGCGAGCTCACAAACTAAAACCATCCCAGATGCTTCAGTAACATATATAGGCCACACAAACAGACTGTGTTTGTTTATTAAATGGCAGGCCATGTTGCTGCAAGGACTGGGCAGAGAAACAAACACAAGCCTCCAACAGCATCACGACGAGACATTCCTAGTACTCGGTGTTTATTGCACCAAATCATCATTTCCCCTAGGGCTTATAGTATTTTCTGATCGCTTCTTGAAAAATGTAGTGCAGTTTCTGTCTGGCAAAAAAACTGATAAAGTAGTAGTAGTTTATTTTGGATGCAAGCTACATGGTGGTGTACAGTTTACTGTCAGAATAAGAAAAGCAATAACCTAGTGCACCAAAAACCTTTTAAAACTACTATAACATCTTCAAAAGAAGGCATTTGTCGACAGTTTGGATTGTATTTGCTCTAGTGCATCAAGGCTGTGTTTTGTCAATTTGTTTAATGTTCATTGTGCGTTGTTTAATGGCTGCTGAACAAGTCAAAATGTAACTCAACAGATCGGAGGAGTAATGGTGAAACATTGTCTGTGACCAGGCTTAGAAAGTACAAGATGGAAAATGAAAGTGGTATTATAAACACTAGAAAGTGAAGATGTCATCATGTACTGTTTCTGCAGCACAATGCACTGTAATACCGAAGCATCCGTCCCCATGTCTCCATCGGAGCATAATGATCAATGCAAAGATTACAAGGGATAACAGAGGTCAATAGTGGCAACCAATAATAGATCAGCGATTTTTAAAGGTAGATAAACAAATCACATGTTATCATCTACCAGCGATTCAGGAGAACTTTTTGTCCGAATATTTTTTTTGTCAAAATCTGTTAATATCGCCTCTCCTCTCGACCTGTTAATGCTAGAAAAGTATCGGGTGTTAATATACACACATCCTAGGCTCTGTAAACTGGTATGTTAACAACGGGTATGTAAACAAAGGGAACCCACCGTAGCTGGCAACATGCCCGTTTACAGAGCCTAATTTGTGAATTAATACTTTATTTCTTTTCAGCGCACAAACAGTACGGACAATACAATATAATAGGGAAACGTGAGGAGATGTTCACTGACAAGCATTCTCCAGAATCGCTGACTCCACCATAAAAGCATATTATTATGACACGTTTATTTCCACAAATGTGCTCCCACTTAAACTTTCCAATTGTAAAGAGTTTGTCACTGTAATTGGTGTGAAACATGCAGGGTTGAGAAACAAAACTTGCCTCCTGTTTAGCCCTTGTCCTGCCTCCTGACTCTCTCTATCTCAATCATCTATCATCTCCTCTGGTCTCTAGTTATTCTCTCTGATGGACTCCAAGCCCCCCATCTCCCGAGCAAAGATGATCTCCATCACCAAATCGGCCATCAAGGCTATGAAAGTAAGAATGAAATTTGTCATTTCCTCTTTCTGAAAGTTACATTTTTTTTAATTCCAATTTGAGTGATATTCCCTGTATTTTATTAACATGATAACCCTTAAGCGTTGAGCCCATGTGTAGATGTGATAAATGTGCTCACCTTGTTGCCTGCCTTCTCTCTCTCAGCTCTACAAACATGTGGTCCAGATTGTGGAGAAGTTTGTCAAAAAGGTGAGACAAACCTGTCGAACTTCAGTCGTCGTCACCCAGTTCCTCATCACCAAACATGAACGAAAACCCAAATATTTCATTTTTTTTTCTTCTTCTACTCTCTGCAGTGTAAGTCTGAGTACAAGATAGCAGGCCTGTACGTGGTGGATTCCATTGTCAGGCAGTCCAGACACCAGTTTGGACCTGACAAGGACGTGTTTGGCCCTAGGTTTACCAAAAACATCACAGGAACCTTCGAGAACCTCTGCCTTTGCCCAATAGAGGACAGGGTAGGAACAGAAGTTTGGGTCACAGATATTACACACATTTGGGTTGAAAGATTGTTCTCCCTCTTATGGCACACACCCTTAACTGAATCAGCTTCCTGTTTTTTACTTTTCCTTCACTCATTTCTTTTCGTTCTTATTTTTCCTTTGCAGAGTAAGATTGTGCGGGTGTTGAACTTGTGGCAGAAGAACGGGGTGTTCAGGATCGAGGTTATTCAGCCCCTCCTGGATATGGCAGCTGCTTCTGGCAGTGCGGCTGCTACCTACGCAGACACAGAAGAGCCGGGTGGTTTGTGTATGTACAAATGAGACAATTGTGGTTCCTGTGAGTGCATGATATTGGTTTTTAAATACATACAGGCAGAATTTTACACATTCAGTTTTTACTTTATTTCCATCGACTGCATCAGCACAAGTTGCTGCTGATAAGAGAAGAAGGTGTTCCATTCACTAGTGAACAATGAACACTAGAGAAATGTCTAAATGTGCTTCTTAAGTGAACATTGCATGAAACTACTTAATATCGACATTCAAAGAATAAGTGTGTCATACTGGGTTTGATGGTCAATCTGTACATGCTGCATCTCTGCCCTCAGGTTACTCCCCATCTCCAGCCAAAGAGCCGGTTACTGAGGAAACGGAAAACTCCACCACGGCGTCTGCTTCTCAGCTGCAAAACTCTGATGCCTTTGCTGCTGTGGCGCAGCTCTTCCAGTCAACACAGGGTCAGCAGGTGTGTGTGTGTGCACCAGGGTAGACATGGCATTAGATTGGTCCACAGTCGTTTGGCCTTGCATCAACATAGCTCTAAAACCCTCACTAATAACTCTCCTTCACCCTCTGTCTCTGGCACTTTTAAGCTTCAACAGATGCTCCAGAACTTTCAGCAGCAGCCGGTGAAACCTGACACCGACACTCAGCCTCCTCTCCATAACATCCACCCGCCGCACTCCCAAAACCTCTCCTCTGGCCTGGCCATGGTTGCAACACAACCTCCCATGCCCACCCAAACCGCCCAGCAGAAAGCAGCCTTTGACAAGGTGGAAGTGCGTTTCTGCATTGTTTAGACACTGTGTAGCACAATGGTTGAAGTATAAATACTTAGTATCATCAGGGCTCTTCCATGTTCAAACCCTCATCATTTGTGTGTGTTCGTTGCCTTTCTCTCATATAGAAATTGCTGGACCGTTTTGACTATGATGACGAACCAGAAGTTGGAGAAGAATCAAAGAAGGATGACATGTCATCCCGGCCCTCCTTGTAAGCCCTTGATTTATTACCTAAACTAACAACAACTTTGCAATGCCACAATTGGAAAGCTCTTATTGATTTTTTAAAATGAACTAAACGTGTGAATGTGTATGACTGCTGTATGTTTGAGGTGGTGGTCGGAGGGGCCGATGGCGCGGAATGGCAGCCTCGCTTCTGTCAGTCTGCCCCAGGGCAACTGTGGCTACTATCGTAGTTTACCACCACCGGTATGACTGTGTGTGAACGAATTGAACCTGGAACCCTGTAAAGCGCTTTGAGTACCTTGATAAGCGCTATATAAATCCAATCAATTATTATTAAAAGCTGTGAAGGATGATAATGATTTTTTTCTTTTAAATCCTGACAGTATGCAGCAGCCTCCAGCCTTCCTACAGCACATGGATCACCTAAACCCACCAATGATGAACATGTCACAAGACCTCTCACAACAGGTAATAAGCACAATGATTTTTGATTGTAAATGAGCGACGTTTAGTTATCTTATTCTTACTATTACTCTATTATTCTTACTTCTGTTATTGTTTAAATTTTTTACCTTAAACTATAAAAAAAAAATGCTATCCATTTAACTTTTTTTTATCACTAAAACTACTGTAGCTTTTGTCACAACAATGTGGTGACATACTACCTGTATGTTATACTATGCAGCATATGCTTCTTATTTATGTGAAATTCCTCTTCAAAAAAGAATGATTTCATATACACTTATGAAAATTAAATGTATTTGACAGGAAATTATTTTTGGTTACCTACATTTTTTTATTTGGGGAATCCTTTTGTACTTGCACAATATTTATCCTAGTTGTTTCCTAAGGTTCCTATGCCCCCCAATGGCCAGCTCCATGCCTATGGTTTACCGCCAGGGCAAAGCTTCCCAGTCATGATGCCTCCTATGGGGCATGCTTTGCCTGGGCAGCCTCTCCCTGGTTCTACTGGGCCTCCAGGCTTCACAGGGCAATACCATAACGCAGCCCAACAGGTAAACTGTCTTGAACAATAGTACAATAATTAGTTTTTTGTTTTTTTAAAGAAGAAATAACAAGCTATTTTAAGGGTACATTGAATAAGTTAAGTATATGTTAATACTTGCATTACATTTTCTATAAAAAAATGGCTTAATATGGAAAAAATAAAGTATTATGAAGATACAAACTATATTCAAATGTATAATAGAATCATATATGTTCCCTTCTGTACCAGGATCTATCGATGGATATAGAGCATTCATCTATGAAAGATGGCCGACATGGTCAACGGTCACACTCGGGCTCCAAGTAAGCATCTAAATTGGGAGTTTCTGTCTCAACACATTTGTTCTTTACCATTTATTTATGTTTAGTTGCAATGATTATTTCTCTCTCTCTCTCTCTCTCTCTCTCTCTCTCTCTCTCTCTCTCTCTCTCTCTCTCTCTCTCTCTCTGCCTCCAGGTCTCCAAAGCGGAGGAGGTCACGGTCTAATTCCCGTACTCGTCGATCCAGACACAGGCGATCGCGCTCGCGCTCCGAGAGCGACGTCATCATTCCCCGCACGCTCGCTCACAGGAGGAGCGCAGGGACAGAGAGAAGGAGAGAGAGCGACGGCAGAAAGGCCTCCCGCCACCCAAGAGCGAGACACTAAGCAGTGAGTCATCATCTATTTATGGTCATACATATTTTTCTGAGCGGATAGACATGGACCCTTTTGAATTATCTGTTACGTGTGTGCAGTTAAATTTTTAGTAGTTTTATTAAATGTTTACGACATCGCTGAGTTTTTTCAGCTAATTTCCCTCCATTTGATTCCAAGTATTGCATGTGTTTTGTTTCTATTGTTTTAAAGGTGCTGAATTTGTTTACATTTGCAGAGCCTGCAGTTAGTTAACACGACATACTGTACTTACTCTACATGTAATTCTTAGTATAGAAATTCTATCATCATAAATCAATACAAAGTTATTTTGAGGCACCTGGAACCAAACATAAGACTGAAATATGTTTGTAAACAAAACTGTGGGCCTTGCTGCTGTATCCAATCAAAGTGAAACAGTTACATTCTCGGGTAGCTTTCTAACTTGAACAAAAACAGTGTTCCAGTGATCCAATTTCACATGAGGAAAGTTTCAGTTTTGAGAATATGTCTTAGAAAATGTTCACCTCTCTGACACACATGTTCACTGACACAGCCAAAGTTACATAGTGCACCTTTAAAGTCTTGTTTCCTTTTCTTTTTCCCTTTCAGTTTGTAGTACGACTCTCTGGGTGGGCCAGTTGGACAAGAGAACACAGCAGCAAGATGTTGCTTGTTTACTGGAGGAGTTTGGGCAGATAGAGTCCATCAATGTAAGTGGACTCGCATAGAATCAGTCACATTGATCTGACTGTGACCACATCCTGAGTTTGTAATAATGACATTTGCATTTTCTCACCCAATGATACAAATATTTGTAAGTCTTTACATTACTTGATTATACATTCTTTCTCACTCACCTGCCTGTTTGTCCACCTCTCTTGTTCAGATGATCCCTCCACGCGGTTGTGCCTATATTGTCATGATACACAGGCAAGACGCCTTCAGGGCTCTGCAGAAGCTCAGTAGAGGAACGCACAAAGTTAACCAGAAAGCCATCAAGGTCAGTGAGCAACACAATGCTGCTTAAATAGCTATACTAAACAAAACATTCACAAATCATGGAGAAAAATTAGAATGTTTCAATTGAATAATTTTTTTCCAGATTGCTTGGGCTTTGAACAAGGGCATAAAGGCTGATTTTAAACAGTTCTGGGATGTGGAGCTCGGTGTCACCTACATACCTTGGTCTCAAATCAGAGAGTTCCAGTTGGAGGAGCTCAAAGAAGGGGGAGTACTGGATGTGGACACCTTATCGCCGGGTAAAAACTCTTAGACAGACGCATTCGGAAATAATATGAACAAATCAAAACAATTTATAATAATTTATGATATTGTGTATTGGAGCGTACCAGCCTCTTTGTATAACAAGCATGTCTTTTTCCAGAATGGAGTGGAGCAAGGAAGGCTGTTGATCTTCCTGAGGAACTCACTCACAATGGCCGTTCAGAGCCACAGCAGCCGGAGGAGACACACGTTTTACCTGTGCCTAGTGTAGCTGCTCCTCCTGCCCAGGTAAACAACATCCTTCACCATCTAGTCACAGAAGATGTTGGTAAAGAAATATGTCTATGTACAGTACTCAAACAGGAGGATAAGTAACTTAGATGAGAAGATGTTTTATTGCAGTTTTTCGATGAAGTTCCTTAACTCCTTTTGTGTTGTGGGAAAGTAAAACAAAAAAACCTTCTCATTTGACATGTCCACTCAATCCCCTGTAAATGTTCTCAGGTTCCTCCAATGCAGCAGCCAATGCTTGGTGTGGGTTCTCTCCAGCCTCCTGGCTTTCCTGGTCCCATGGGCATGCCTCCGCCTTCCTTCCCCCCGGGCGTCCCCCCTCCTCATTTCATCCGACCTGGCTTCAACCCTATGCAGATGCCTCCAGGTAGCAACACCTACAGATGCCTTCAAACCATTTCTCTCTTAATATCATTCAGTTACTCTTAGCTTACACAGTGTCCAATATAGAATTTTGCTTATGAGCACTGAACTTGGAAGTAAAAGTTAATTTCACACCTCTAGTTCTGTTAATTTGATCCAAATGATACATCAGGGCTTTTGAGTTTGTGTTCACATTGGCTATTGACATAACACAAACACAACTGTGAGTGATCATGGAAAACTCTGAATGAAATAGAATGAACCTATATGAAGTTAGCACAGATTGCTTATAAGAAGTCTTTCTTGAGTTAACTATCAGTGGATTGATTTAATACCCTTTTGATCATCCGGTTTTAAGTCCCTACCCAAGGTTGTATTGACAGTTTTCACACCAGCCCAAACAAAACGTAACCAAAATAGCCAATGCACCACAGAACACCTTAACTCCAGCTCTAAACCTTTCACCCCTCTCTCCTCCCAGGTTTCCCTCCACCAGGTTCAATGCCTCTTGGTCCTCCACCTCATTCTAAAGGTGGAGTTGAAGAACAGCCTCTGGACCCAGGGGGACTGGGCCACAGGAACAATGATGAGATGCTGGACGGTCCCAACATGTTCAACAACCAGATGGGACCTATGGGTCAGTCTTTTCTTCTCTCTGGACTTTTCACCAAAGTTATTTGTTGTTTTTTCTCGTTCTGTCTCAAACTTTTTAAAATGACTGTTTCTTGAGACTGGCTCATCACTTTTTGAAACAAATGGTATTGCATTGGATCAGAATTTGTTGTGTGTAGTGTAGGGCAATCGATTTTGTGTCAATCGATTTTTATTTATTTATTGTCGATAGTTAACTCACGATTAGTTTCAAGTTAATCGTACTTTTTTAATCTGTCCTAAATGTACCTTTTTTAAATGGATATTTATTTAAGTTTTAAATACTCTTATCAATATGGAAGTGGTCAAATATGCTGATGTTTCATTATTGTGACAGTAACACATACTGTCCAGCATGTTATAAATTGCATCATCTGGCATGGCTTTGAAGCTGAACTTGCCATTCAAAACTGACCCTTTTCTTTACCCATTTCTTCTCACAGAATATTATGGTGCCTGTTGGCCAGTTATGAAAGTTATGAGATAAAACTAAAGCTGTATTTTGTCTCTGTTTCCTCATCAGGTAACCAGCTAGGTGTGCCTCCAGGAAACCTCCAGCCCCCTTCTGGTGGCCTGCTGGGGGCACGTCCTGGTCTCATGCCCCTGCAGCGTCCTCCGGGTCCCCCACCGCCACACATGCAGCGCTTCCCTCCGCCCCACGGCCCGCGACCCCCTCACCCCAACATGCCCATCCACCCGCAGATGATGCCCAGGGGCCCGCACCCTCCGATGATACACCACGAGCCCCTTCCACCCAAAGGAGGCTTCGGGATGCTTCCTCCCCACAACATGAGGGGCCCTTTCCCTCCACACGGGCACGGCCCTCCTCCTCCTCAAGGCCCCCTTCCCCCTCCTCCTCACCCATTTATCAGACCGGGCGGCGGTCCTCGTAGCTTGGAGGGGCCGGAGGAAATGGAATGCCGCCCACCGTTCAGAGGGGGAGACAGGCCCGGGGGGTTCAGGGGGGACCGAGAGCCAGAGAGGGGGGACAACAGAGAGTGGGACAGAGACAGGGACAGAGGTTTTGGAGGGGGAAGGCGTCCATTCGGCGATGGAGGGAGGGGGGGAGGAGGAGGTGGGGATAGGATGGACGGGAGGGACAGACTGGGAGGCTGGCAGGAGGACGGCGGAGGAGATCACCGGGGAGGAGGCTGGGACAGAGACAGAGAGCGAGACAGAGAGCGACGGGACTGGAGGGAGAGGAGGAGCAGCCTGGAGGACAGGGAACGAGGGAGGAGTGATGACGGAGAGAGGGAGCGAGGGAGGGGGGAGGGAGGAGAGAGAGGAAGGGGGAGGGGAGAGGGAGAAGGAGGCAGCCGGGAAAGAGGGAAAGGCGCCGAGGGCAAAGAAGGGGGGAGGCCTCGGCGGTCAGAGCGACGAGAGAGGACGACACGCTGGGACAGGGACGATCGACTAGCCGAACTGGAAAAAAACATGGACAAAATTCAGACCTCTAACAACAACACGGAGCAACCTGCTTTGACTCCCACGGTTGCAGTAGAAACCGATAAGGAACCAAGTGCCGAAGTTCCTCAGAAGAAGGCGGAGTCCGAACTTTTAGTTTCGCCCCCAGAGGTAACTACTGCTGCTGCTACGGAAGAGCCAGCGCCCTCTGAGCCCTCCGAACCTTCAGCTCCCCCAAGTCAGTCCACAGACACAAAAGAGGAAGCGGCATCATAGACTCTGGCTCGCTTCTCCTTCAGCAAGAGACTGCTGTGAACCACTGAAAGATAAAAGAGAAAAAAAAGCTGCAAAAAAAAACTCAACTCCCGGCAGATGAATTCATGCTAATCAGTTTGTCAGTTGGCAATTGACCATTTCTGGGCAGTCACAAGTTTCTGGAAAAACACACATTGTCAAACATATGAATATAGTTGTCTTTTTAAACTTCATGGGCTCATGGTCAAGTTTGGTTTTGCATCCCTGTCTCAGAACACATGACCACTTTAATTTCAGTTTGGCAAAAATGGCTGTAGTTAGACATTGGCTATCAACCCTAGTTTTTCTCCTTTCTGTAAGTTGTAAGGATGAACTGAGTGCTTGCATGCTAACTTAGCTCTACCCTTTCAAGGTTGATTTGAGCTTAGCTTTTAATTTTTACTCCAGTATGTTTGCAGACAAGAGGAAACAATGTTTTCTTTATTTTTACTCAGTTTCCTCTTCTGTGTGAAAGCAAGCACTCCTCAACATGGTAAATGTGTTCATTTTAAAATATTATTTTAAAATTTGTCAACATTACCTGTCGCAACACTGAATTATCTTCTGAAACAACTACATAATAATACAGGAGCCATTTATTTTTTCTCTGGCGCTTTCGTCTCAACTTGTTTCATGTTGGCTCCTCATTGCAGTATCACAGTTTGTAAGGCAAAGCTTTGAAAGGACTATGGTGGCTTTATCTGAATCTGAAATTCAAGGTACTTGTAGGTGTTTGAATGGAGAAGGGCATGTTATGAAATGAACTACAAATTGGGGAAGACATCTTTATGGGTGGTGAATTAAATGACACTGAGTTTACATTTCAGCCATACTGAACTAAATGCCATTAAAACAGTACACACTCAACACATTGTTCTATTTAAGTTTTTTTTTAAGTATGTATTCCACTAGTGCTGAGACTCTCACAAACATAGTGCTGAATAGTAGTTTAGTTTATACTCACCAAGTCTCTGAATCTAACTTGTTTGTCATATTTACTGATAACAGGAATTACATTCACATTTCTTTTGAAAAATACTCCTGTCTAATACATATTTTTTTTTAGAGATTCAAGAATGCCTCACATTATTTGATCATACTGTACTACTTATCCAGATGTCACTTCATTGCAAAGCTGTTATGAACATCTTTTAATTCCTAGTGTGTGCATTTTAATCGTTTTGTTTGGTTAAAAAATACTGGACACACACAAACCATTGGACTGAAACGGTGACAGTCACATTTATTTTGCTTAACAGGCATTCTGACTGATGGGCCTTTTAAGATACCATGCAGAAAAAAATAATCAATTCAAATGTCAATGATGTTATATAAGGGCTCTGATTCATAAGTTTGAGTGATCTAGCCATAGACATATTGGAACAAACAGAATAACACATGTTCAAGTAGATTTTGATCTTGGTTTCTGTTCAATATTGTTGACGGAAACCAAACGTTATATGATCCTAGGAATTAATTAAGATTCCATTGGACATTCTAGTATTCCAGTTTGGATTTTTGAGCAACTCAAGTAGGCAGGCAGACTGGATAGGCTTTGCGTTTATGGTGGTCTATTCTTTTTCCTGTGTGTATCAAAGGATGGAGAGATCTATGGGTTCAAACAAAAGAGCTTTTCCCTTTGTCTCATGTACCTCAGTCAAATGTATACATAAATAAGTCTTGGCCACGTAATCAAACAAAATGTAAATCTGGCTGAATTCCCTTTCGTCTTTGATAAACACAGCTTCTTCTTTTTTTTAACATAGGTGTTTTTTTTTACTGTTTCCCGGTAGACATACCATATCTGTTGTTGATTTGGTTAAAATTTGAAGCCCAGATTCTGAAAGCCCAGCTCTTGTTCACAAACGAATGAAAAATAAAACACAAGAGGGAAAAATTCAAGTCACGAAATGAAGAGTGTTGCTTGGGACACACAGCTGTAAATATGCTTGTATCACCGACGGTTAATTGTTGTTAATGACCTGTGATCCGTTTATCCGAGAGAAATGAATTGGCTTGGAAGGAACAACAGAGGCCCTATGCTTTAAGGTTTTTTTTTAACTCCTCTTGGTTTGAAAGTTGACTGATGTTTTTTTATGATTTGTTAAAAATACAAAAGACATGGTCATAAAATCATCAATATTTCAGCCATAGGAAATTGTTTTTAATAAACTATTTTTGTACCAAATAAATTTCCTTGTTCAGTTTATTTTCCATGCTTAACTATTCAGCATATGTAAGTCAGATGTTGAAAGATTCAGCTAATACTTACAGGTTTATCGTTTGGTGAAGGGTTAAAAAAATATATATGTATTTTTTTTTTAATTATTTAGTTAGCGTCAACAACATAAAGCTGAAGGTTCAGCAGTCTTTGATGCCACCACAATTTATTTACCTCAAAAGGTTAAGATAAGATGTTCTTTACTTTGTCTTACGAAGGGGAACACAGTGGGTGAAGCAGTGTCTGTCTCTGAAGGAGCTGCTCAGTGCTATCTCGTCTTACAAGGGCATGGGGGTGGGGGGCAGGTTTATCCAGCAGGGATATCCTTTCCTCCAACACCATTACAGGATCCAGAGAGAATCCCAGGACAGAGCCGGCCTTCTTGACCAGTCTGTTGAATGTCTTCCTGTTAGCGGTAAAGATGCTACTGCCCTGGCTGACCACCCTGCTCTCTCAGCAGAGAGAGTATCTGACCCGTTTGTAAAGTGCATTTGAATGGTCAGTCAAGTCCTGTTTCTAGTTCAGGTGGGCCTACTTTTAAGATTGTCAATGTCCGTTCCCTGCATGTTCACTGGTGCAGGAGGATGGTGTTTCTCCTTCAGAAGTCCACCATAAGCTCCTTGGTTTTTGAGCTGGAGGTTGTCTTGCTGGCCCCAGTCTACAAATCCCAGGGTCATGTTTTCCTTGTACTCCCATGTGTAATGAGGCAGACGTAGTCAGAACATTTTTATAAATGGGAGAATGCCTTGTTGTGACTGTGGGTGATTGCCTGGCTGCAGAATAGACACTGTGCTGCCCCCATGCTGAAGAAAACTCGCTACAGTAACCCTAGCAATCCTGAGCCCCTGAGTATAGGCCTTCTACGGTCGGTTTGTGAGATAGCCCTTGATCGAGGTGAGGCGGTGGTCCACCTAAGTGTACTAGGTTATAGGCCTACAACATATCCGAATGCACTTGACAAATAAAAATCCTTATTACCGCAGCATGAGAGATATGTCATCCTCATAAAAGACCTGCCATAAGGCCTTAAAAAAGGTTTGTAGGCTACTAGTGCTGACCAGTAGCCTATAAGTAGCCCCCCTCGTTTTTTCTGTTTCCCTTATCGAACTTCGAATTGTAAGATATTTCAAAATATTCCTTGATTAAAATATTTTAATATCTAAATATTGTACTGTATTACATATTCATTGGTGAATGAATATGGTTCATTCAAGGTGAGTTTTGAGGATTGTTCGCCTCAGTAACCAATGGCAGTAGCCAGTGGCCAATCAAAACTTGTATTTTCGATTGCCTTTAACTCGGATTGGCTGTCTGCATAAAAGCCCGCCCATCAGGAACTTACATTTATAGGTCGCATGAGCTTCCACACATTTGAGCCTTCGCTGAAACTACTGCTAAGATGGTGCTGAAAGCTGTCTGTGTGTTGAAAGGAGCCGGGGAGACCACCGGGACTATTCATTTTGAGCAGGCGGTAAGACGTGTTAGCTTGCTTTTTACATGAAGAAATGTCTTAGTCATTTTAATAAAAGCACACGGACACTCGACTTTTCATCTTCCGGGGAGCGCTGCCACCATGGACATATAAAGAAAGGCTGCCACTCGGGTGCTAAGCTAGCTAAGTTTTCCAATGACAAACCAGTTGTTTAGTTAGCTTAAATCGGTTTCAATGAGAGCTAGCTTGCTATATGTTCCCTTTTTGTTTCTTTGGCAAGGCTTTGCATTTGGTCTGATTTAGCAAACCCGTGCTGATTTTGCATAGATTACCAAACACTTTGCAAAAATATATTCAATGCAAATTATTGCTGGCCCTTGCAACACAATATTAAGCCTTTATTGCGCATACACTAACTGCTCCTTGACACTTTTGTGTTGCTACGTATGATACTTGTAACAGCTCAAAACTTAACAGCTGCTTTTGATACGGTTGACCACAATATTCTCCTCCACCGCTTGCAATACACCATTGGACTATCAGGAAACGTACAAAACTGGTTCACCTCGTACCTCACTGACAGAACTGAGCACGTCGCCCTGGGCAAAGCAAAATCTCACACCAACAACGTCACCTGCGGTGTCCCCCAGGGCTCGGTGTTGGGCCCCACCCTTTTCTCACTGTACATGCTCCCCCTGGGCAGTGTCATTAGCAGGCATGGGTTATCATACCACTGCTATGCCGATGACACACAGCTCTACATCAGGACAACCCCCACTTCTTCTGCCCCTCTGCCAACATCCACACTGACCACCTGCCTGGAGGAGATAGAGGCGTGGATGAAGCTCAACTTCCTACAACTAAACAGCTCCAAAACAGAAGCCATCCTTGTTGGCACGCCACATCAGCTCCGCTCCCCCACCATCACCAATATCACCTTCTCTGGCCAAAACATCCCCCTTTCCACATCTGTCACCAACCTTGGTGTTAAAATGGACCCTCAACTCAATTTTGACACCCACATCAAACACCTCTGTAAGACAGCATTCTACCACCTCAAGAACATCGCCAAACTCCGTCAAACACTCACCCTGGCAGATGCAGAAAAGCTCGTCCATGCCTTTGTTTCCTCAAGGTTGGACTACTGCAATGCACTCCTCATCGGGATCCCTGGCAAGAGCATCCAGAGGCTCCAGTACATTCAGAACAGTGCTGCCAGGATCCTGATGAGGGTGCGCAAGCACGACCACATCACCCCCATCCTGAAATCACTGCACTGGCTCCCTGTCTCACTCAGAATTGAGTACAAGGTCTCCCTCCTCACCCACCAGTGCCTTCACGGACATGCCCCCCTTTACCTTCAGGAACTCCTCACCCCCCCGACAACCTCACGTACACTCCGTTCAGGATCCACTCACACCCTCCAAACCCGACATACAAAGCTGTGCACCATGGGTGATCGGGCCTTTTCTGCTGCAGCCCCTAGACTATGGAACGCTCTCCCTGACCAACTGAGGGCCCCACAGACTACAGCTCTTTTTAAACGGAACCTCAAAACTCATCTCTTTAAAAGAGCATTTGGCTAAACTTTCTTTGAGGTTCCCCCCTTTTTAAGCACTTTGAGATTCTTGAATATAAAGTGCATTATAAATAAAATTTATTATTATTATTATTATTATTAAAACTGCGGTTTGCCATCCAACGTATAACCTTTGTACATTCAAGGCCTGTTACGCTGATCAATGATCAACTGCACGTGTATTGAAAACACCTGTTGCATAAGCATGTCAGTGTCTTCTTTAAACTTTGCCCGTCACCAAGTCTGGGCGCATTTACTCTTTTCAAATCGTTGACTAAAAAACTGTTAAAATCCATTTTTAATGGTATCATATTTAAATCAAGTGAAAACAGCCGCCAAATAATGACATTTTAGCTGAGTCACTGCCCTGCCCCTTGTTCTTGTTGTCTTTGCCTCCAGTGGTTGGCCTTGCTGATAAGAGCATAGAGGGGCTGGACAATTGTGTCACCGAAAGTGAACTTTAGCTACTACTATGGTTATGTTTATTTGGGTATCCTATTATTTGGTTGAAATTAATGAACATATTTGTATCTACTTTGTCCCATTGCACAGTGATGATTCCTAAAACAAATATAACACATTTTCGTTTTCTATCCTTCTGCACATTACACAGTATTGTATTTGTGAGGCAACTTTTTACTCTGGTTTTGAAAGGCACTAATGGAAAAAAGTATTATTAGACAATAGGCATAGTGCTGCAGTTTTGTACTGAATATCATAAAACCCTGTTGTCTGTACTACCATTAGAGCTGACATTTGACCTTTTTATCATTTTCCAACTGAAAATAGTTATTTGTCTGCTACTGCATGCATACAGTACAGTACATGT
The DNA here is from genome assembly GCF_949987685.1 of Ammodytes marinus. Classification (NCBI taxonomy): domain Eukaryota; kingdom Metazoa; phylum Chordata; class Actinopteri; order Uranoscopiformes; family Ammodytidae; genus Ammodytes; species Ammodytes marinus. The sequence continues at coordinate 14,881,744 of NC_137218.1, forward strand.
CTGCCTTTCTCCTTTTGGAAAAAAAAAAACCATCAACCAAAAAGGCTGTTCCATATCAGTCCACATAGGGATTTTAGATACATCCAGTCAAATGTCCCCAGGAGCCAGCCTTTGAACAACAGCCCACTATAGCTTAACTGCAAACATCTCCTCCTTTCAGTTAACTTAACAATATAAGCGCACACACACACAGGTCCTGTCGTGCACCTTAGCTTGTTGAACGAGAGACCAAAATAAACCTTCATTGTGTATACTAGGTGCACTGCTAATGTCAGTTTACAGGCTAAATGGCTAATTAGCTGCTCAAACGCAGCACATTATGCAAACTTACCTGCAAGTGTCACTTTGGTCTGTGTGTAATGCTGCTGTGTGGTCCATACTCTTCAAAAACCACTATATACCACTGTTGCCCATGTCATGGAACAAGTGACTAAAGAGCATTTCAATATATCTCCAACACAAAACTTTTAACAAATGTAATAAAGTCATCCAATATTTTTCAACAATTGGTAAACTCTCAATCTTTTGATTTTGTTAACCTGACGTTGCAGCATACAATTGAATTCTTAGTGAAGAATGAATTTGGCATAACATGGGTTAGGGTTTTACAATGAGATGGAAAGGATCCTTGTTTATCCTACTTAAGATTCAAATCCTTCTAGCCATCTGGTGTTGATAGCTTTTTTGTTTTCTCCTGATAACATGTGTTATCCTGATCTTTCAGAGTGATGATGCCCCTGTGACGCTCACAGGAGATATCAAAGGTCTTACTCCCGGTGAACATGGTTTTCATGTCCATGCTTTTGGAGACAATACCAACGGTGAGCATCAGACAATATAAACCAATGTAACTGCATTGCCTGGTTTTAGCTAACTTAAACTAAGATGAAATCTGTTTCATGATTAAGGATGTGTTTTTTTTTCTTCTCTTCCAGGATGCATCAGTGCAGGCCCTCACTTCAATCCTCACAGCAAGACTCACGCTGGTCCTACGGATGCAGACAGGTGAGTGCAGTCTGAGGGAGACTAGTTACGAGCCATTAAAATGTTAGGCAAACCCATGTGCCTGGTAATGGCCATTTTAACAGCTGATGCAAATAGGAAGCAATTATCAGATTCCATAGACTCGTAGGTTCAGTAATGGATTGAAGGCTTGCTCACATTAGAATCAAGGACTCGTTTCATTCATGATTTGAAAACCTTTAAGAGGCTCACATTTGATCAGTTTTTGTGTTGGTGTGATAGATTAGATAGATAGAAGGAAAGGACAAAATGGAACTTGAATTTCCCAATGATGCTTCGAGTCACAGGTAATTTGAACTGAGAAGGAAGTAGCATTGATTTGCTTTCTGATAATGCATACTCTTTCAGAAGGGAAAGTGTGTGTGTGTATATATAACAGCAGCACCTGCAACATTTAAAAGAAATGCAACTGTTACAAATAACTTATTTATGTTGTACAATTTGAACCTGGGTCTAAGGACATTGTCAATTTGTATAAAGAGGTGAACAGGACACCTCAGACAAATTGTTAAAAAACAAGTCCTTCTTTTTTATTTGAAAATAAATGTAATAAACAATTATGGGATTGTAAATGGGAAATCCTGAAGTGAAATGAGTTTGGTTTTCAAAGGACCGCAACAAGTGAATATGCAGGGAACAATTTTACTTTCTCAAGAGTTATTTAGGACCAGAGGAGCAAGTCCCCAAGTGTGTTGTCTGTGGTGGTTTACATGTTGTTGTTTTTTTTTGTAAAAAGGCATGTTGGAGACCTGGGCAATGTGACGGCTGGAGCAGATAACATTGCCAAGATTGAGATCACGGACCGTATGCTCACCCTCAATGGCCCCCACTCGATCATTGGCAGAACCATGGTGGTAAGGAAAATTATCTTTTTGATTTCGAGTGAACAAATTTGAAGACTAGTATGACTAGTAATCAAGAATCTAAGATAGAAACTGTTGATGTCAATCTGTCTGGTTTTATATTCTGTCCTGTGTAGATCCATGAGAAGGCAGATGACCTGGGAAAAGGAGGCAACGAGGAGAGTCTAAAAACGGGCAACGCCGGTGGACGTCTGGCCTGTGGAGTCATTGGCATCACCCAGTAAACATGGCGCACTAGAAACCACTTTCCTCCCCCAACAGCTCTTAAGACCAACATGGCTACTTGTTGCAAAAGTTCGTCCTTTTCAATACCCTGGTGGCTTTTTACTGAATAGTCAAGAGACCTTCTTTACCCTGTCCGTTCTTCATGACAATTGTATGTAGGGGTTTATATTTCTGCTTATTAGATTTGGTCCCATGTTAGGCAACGCACAAGTGAAAAACGGATGTACACAATTTACAAAGCTAATCAATAAATTGTCAGTTCATCTGAAGTGTGTGTGATATTTCTGTTGTGGACATTTTGTCACATTAAACTGGTAAAAAGGTAGATTAGAATAATGTTGTATAATAGTTGCAAACTATTTTAGGTGTGATAGTGTGCCAGAGCTGCTATGCTTCCTCAGTTTACTGACACCTGAAATGGTGGAGCCTATTTGTTAGTTTTTTTTTTTTTTTTTCTTAAATGATGTTTGGTCTGTGTCTTAAGCAAAGACCTATCTGTGACCGATCAGGAATGTCATATTAGTTACCACTACTTAACATTTTATTAGGTGCACCATGCAGTTTCAAGGGAGGGGGATTTGTTTATATTTGCACAGCCTGCAGTTAGTTTACTAAAAATATGTTCTCTCCATGTCATTATTATTGTTATCATCATAAATTAAATCAAAACTAAATCATTTTGAGGCACCTGGAACCAAATGCAAGACTAGAATATGTTTGTAAACCAAATTGTGGGACTTTCTACAAACAGGCAAGGTTTGGGTGGTGGTGCTGTATCCCTTTAGCCTGGTGCTACCAGACCATCGTACTTCATTTCCTTTGTACAGAAGGTCTGGAAGTGCTGTAATTGGCAAACGTTCACTCACTTGGAGGCGGGTGTCTGTTGAAGTTTAAAACTATTGGATCTGCAGCTGCCCATTGCCACGCTGGATTAGCCAACCAATCGCATCACGTTTGGTCGTCACTATGTCATGAGCCAGCTTCTGACGGTGCGTTTCAGTTGTACAGGGAACTCGGAAATTTCCGACTTCACTACATATTGTAGTCTATGGATGTACAGTACCTGGCAACGGTAACTTGCTAGAGCCTAACGTTTAGTTATTTGGATGAGAAAGGTTGTAGGCGTCCATACTTTCCCGAGCAGATGCACTGGAACACAGACAGGTCGGAACTCAGAACTACCAAGTCGGAACGCAGCATTCAACTGAAACTGGAGCGCGACTTCGACGTCATCGTTCTCGGCCACTCACTCTGTTCGCTGATTGGACCATCTGCCTGAGCAGGAACCCATGAATACACCTCACACCCTCGCACCCTTTCTTTAGCTGGATCCCATTACAGAGACCACGTCCTTGGAAGGACGCGGTCTATGAAGGCTATAGCCTATGAAGGCCGATTCCAAGGCCAACGAGCGTTGTTAAACGAGACGGTCTCCGCAGGTCTCCGTTTCGCTCTGTTTACGAGCATTTCCGGTTTGCGTAACAAGCCGTTACCTTGCGTGACGACTCGTCGCTCCTGTGCTGCCTAGCAACCGTGATTGCTGCCAACGGAAACAGCCCTGTCAACGGAGGAAAAAAGAAAAAGAAGTTGCCTACCAGACGAAAAGAAAAAAAAGTACAAGAAAACAAGAAGGGAAGATAAAAGTTAAGAAGATGGAGCAACACGTTGCTGTTTTGTTATTTTTTGTTTGATTTTATGCCATCTCTGAAAAAAACCCAATGAATCTTGGGATATGTTGGGCCGCGAAGGATACATCTGATGCAGCCTTCAAAACCGTGAAACGAAGGCTGCATTTCTCGGCCGCATATGAGGAGCCTTGCAAGGAGCCTTGCAAACGGGACAGCCTTTGCGCGCCGCTATGACGCAATCGGTCTTCAAATGCAGCCTAGGTAGGGTGCAACCCCTGAATCAAGACACAGCCACTGCCTATATACAGCCTTGGTTTCAGTTCCTACACATTAAAACACCTGTTGGTCGCGCATTTGCTATGGTTTATTGGCTTACACTGGAAAGGAATTGCATACAGGTAAAGTACATATAGCCTAGGGACTATGAATAGAAAAACAGTTGAAGTTCTAAAAAAATAAACGAAAAATAATTATAATACATTTGTGCAAGGACTTCCATTTTGTTGCACCTGTTAAATGTAGGCTATCATTTTACAACTGATCCCTTACACGTTCCACTGTGTTCATCTTTTTATCCAGTCACGATGCTGCACACATCACCAGAAAGACGCCAGGCCACAGGTATGAACAATAGGCTACATTTTCAGGATATGTTGAGACACATTTTTTTTTCAATGAATATCTCAAAAAATAATCAACCCTGGTTCGTTGATTACCCTAGTCTAGTGTATTGCACATTTTGGCTTGATGTTTTTATTATCAAAAACAATATTATCAAGACTAACATCAATCATTTAAAACAAGTAGGACTATGTATGAGATTTGAATCGGAAAACTTTGATACATTTTTATCTGGACTGGCTGTATATTTCCTCTAGGGGGCGTTGCTTCTCTTCAAAACTTAAATTGTAACAGTACAGCTCTGTTATTTCATCCCATATGGATCAGATCACATGTTGTCCTTATCTTGATTAAATTCGGTTCTCCTGGGGATTTGCATATTTATACACCGTAGGAGTGTAGCTGTGCATACCAGTGCCTAAAAATGTCCACAAGTCAATGCTGTTTACACCCTTTATTGGACACACAGGCCCTATTAGTATGCACTGGGGATAATTATTCCAGTTGAAATATAAATTGCGGATAAATGAAAAGAAAAAAATCCATTTCACAATAACAGATAGACCTACTAAAATATAAATGTCTGTTTTTGATGGGAAATTCTTGGCTGAAATTGGAAATCTCGATCTTTGCTCTTCATCTACGATACTACACTGAACAGCTGGGACCTGCACTGCCCCACACACACACACACACACACACACACACTGTAACCCACTTGACACATTATCATACAGTATCCATCCATGCACATCCCTGACCCAGAGATAGCCGACACATTGCTGCAGAAGTCTCATGCTTTAAAAGCCTTTCTTTCTCTTCATGGGAATGGCGGATGTTCCCATGTGAAGTGACTTGGCACTCTCCGCTCTCCATCCCGGGGGAAATGAGATATTGGAGGCCCTTCAATGGAGTCAATGCCGTGGGGAGCAATCGAGAGGCGAGCTGTGGAATGTGCTTAGTTTAAATTCATACATTACATACATCTTTAGCTCTGAAAATGTGCTGTGGAATAATGATCGTATGTAGCGAGGCATGGAAACCTATTGGCATATGGGATGGATGTCTCCCTTGCCTTTTCTTTTTTCATTGCGGTCATCAGTGGTGGCGAGAGTAATTGCAATGTCATTTTGAGTCTATTTTATAGACAAAAGTGTGGCATTTCTAAAGTGAGCAATTCCATGTTTCCCCTATTTTGAGATAGGAGGATATATTACTATTTTATTCATGGGTGTCAGTGTATGCATACCACTGTGCTCGAGCATCATGACGCTGTTGCAGGCCTCATAGGCAGCCCTAAACTGCACATACAGGTTGAAATATCTGTATTAGCGTGGACAGACGCAGCCAGCGGAGCGGGAAGGCTGTAAAGAGCTGGTATAAATAGCCTGAGAGTGGAGGTGATGAATAATAGAGACTACCAACGCTACTGACAGTGAGGGAGAGAGGCCGCCGTGACAGCAGGAAAGTCCGGCAAAGCTTAGTTTAAAAGCATTGAAAGGAAAGAGAATGAGAACTACAGTATCTAGCCAGGTGTTGAAAGCAGATCAGGTGACATGTCATGCGTCTATGTGGCATTGGTCATTTTGTGAATAATCAGCAAACCCCTATTATGGTGCCTGTCTTAGATATAATATATATGTGAATTACATTTTTAGATCTCATATTTAAGTGGTGTTTCTTTGGACTTCCTAGTGAATTATTTTTTAAATGTGGATTAAAACCATCAGCATCAGCCTCCAAATTGAGACAAACCCTGGAGTGAGCCCGGATGAGCCTTTCTTATGTAAGGCCTGGAGCGTAACTGTCACTGCATCTTAACAACAAGCTTCCAGGTGAAAGCCAATGCCTGAGGTGCATTTCACATGCCCTTCAAAAGAACTGGTGAAGTGAATCAGTCTTACGGGGTCCGGTCCTTTTTGTTGCTGGCCTATTCGCAGTGGTTGCGTGTGTATGCATCATCTTAAAAAGAAAGGGCAAAATGCCCTGCTATTAACTGCTATCCAACACCCACGTGCACAGTTGGACGTGGTATGGCTGTCCCTCTGGTGTTCACTGAAAGATGACTCATAGGTGGAGGCTCTTCTTTTTTACCGAGTTACATAAGTGGAGAGAAGTGCACTTTACAGGCATGCATATTTTTTTGTACACATATCCAGCTTTGCGCTCCGAAGCACTGCTGAGAAGAACCAGTGTGGTCACATTTCTGGAGGTGGCTTCCAATCGTTCTCCCCCAGGGCTGCTGCACTAGACGTATGGCCCGTACTAAAGTTGAGTACTCTGTACAGGCTTGTACACGTCTTAACAGCTGCCTGCTATGTACTATGTACTCACCCATCTTCATTATGTGTAGGTGATATATCTGAGGTGTAATATTTTTCCGCTGGGTATTTTCTCATTTGTAAATTGGGGTCAACTGAGACTTGGAGACTAGACATTTGTAACAGAAATGTTGTGTTGCAAACTGGGGGTGTGGATTTTGAATGACATGGGGTTTTACCTGGCAGATGGGGCCTAATGAAATACACTATCAAGATGCACTATGGGAAATGTAGGATGCTGTGTTTTTGGAGCTTGAGCAAGTACATCCCAAAGGGGGTTTACAAGTCAGCACACATTTTCACCATTATTATTATACATTTGTTTAATCTGTGTATCCAGTCCCACCAACCCACCATCCCACCATCATGAAATTACAATACTAAAATGCTGGAATAACCCTTGAAACATTTAATCGATTATCAACATTGCTGATTGACTTATCCATTAGTCCACTAATTGTTTCTGCAGTAAGTGTATGTATGTTACACTCTCAAGAGAAAGGTGAATAATCCTATTGAGAGGTATTGGTGCTCACTTCCCCGTGACCCTCCTCTATATTCTCTGGGGTGAGGGTTCACCTTCCGGTACATGGTTTTACCACCGGCATTGCGCGGGGATATTTTAGAGACTAGGAGCCATAGGTCAGGGGTGAGATGCCATTAATAGTGCCTGTCCTATGAGACATGGTTGGTTGGTAGACAGAGTAAGTACAATGACCCTGCGACCTAACCTCTGCCCCCTGAGCTCCGAGCCATGTGAAAGTAGAAAAGGAGAAATGTTTGAAATCTGTATTATGTGCATTTCTATCAGTAGCCTTCCAACACTGTGTGCAGGCGGTGAAGAAGGTGACTCAAGAGGGGGATGCAAAAGGCCCACTTAACACATTACACAACCCCTTTCTCATCCACGGTCAAACAGCAGTCTAAGGGCTCTGACCTTTGAACTCAGTGACCTGCCAACCCCGCACGACCATAACTCTCACTTTCACTCGAGAAGGCTCATATCATTCCGTCCTAAGAGGAATGACTGCACAGGGTTTCCAACACTGTTTAGTGGATTGCAGCACAAAAGAATGGCAGAGTCTGACAAGACCTTGTGTGACATTCCAGAGAGGCCACTGTGTTTAACTTCTTGAATGGTCAATGGCATTAGATAGCACTTTATGTCGGTCACAAACAAGTGACAGCATAGTGTTTATGTTAACAAAATCTTAGAAGTCTGTTATATTTAAATCTGTACAAAAAACGTACGCATACATTGTCATGCCTACAGCCATTACGCTAGCACAACTAAAACATAATCTGTAGATTAACAGAGGATGAAAACAATTGCTGGTTGAAGCCCTTAAAACAAACATTTGCATAATTATAGAAACCACATTCAGATCATATAAATATTTACGTACAGTAATGTTTATGAAACTTTTTGAAAGTGGCCATTATCATCTGATAAATAACACATGTGCTGTATCTTGTTGGTCATCTACATATTTTACAAATATAAATTGCACATTTTACTACAGCTTGTTTACAAAAAAATGATCAGATAAGCAATGATGTGTCTTTCCTCTCCTGCCCCCCAAGTCTTTGTTCCCCAAGCGTCTGTTTATGCTGATTTGTCCCTGCAGATATACCGTTATGTAAATCTATTCCCTGTTCAAATGTTATCAATGCAAATATTTAGCAGGGATCACAGAAAGAGGAAGTGGTGAACAAGATGAAGAGAAACCCGTTGGCCAAACAGCTTAAATCGCACGGGACTGTGAGTATGAGAGGGAATGTCTCTGTGGATAGATACTGTACATTGTGTTCAGGAGTCTGATCATTGAAGCAAAAGGAAAGACCAGTCTTTACTCATACTGAGGGACAGCAGGTATGTTTGCACATAGTTTGGTTTGCAAGGTGACCTCTCTCTGTATAGGCATACCCTGCACATTTCATGCTTACATGATTATTTTTTTCCTTGAGAGCTAATCCAGTGCAGTAATGTGCATGTGTTTATGAGTTTTCAATTTTAAGACTCTCACATGTATGTGTGAGATGTGTTGCTCAGGTGTGAAGTGTTCTGCGGTTCCCAGCAGAACGCAGACCGCAGCACACGAGGGATGGGAAGACTGAGGGGGAAGGGAGAGAAACAGACGAGTGGGAAGAACAAGGGAATGAGAGAGGGAGAGAGGGTCACTGAAGCTCCTGTTCATCTCACAGAGAATAGAAAACTGAGCATTTTGCATTGCCACAGTAACGGTAATATTAATACTTCCCTCACAGACTGACTTCTCTCACACTTTAGTCGATTTTCATGCTTTTTGTCCTCCCTTCTTCTTTCCATCATTCACAGATAGTGGAAAGAGTCTGGGCTCTGACCCCCACGCTCTTTGAGATGAAGGAGGAAATGAGTGTGCTAATATGCGCATATTTTGCATTACTTTAATATCACCCAGCCCAAAATTATTCTTCACCCCACATTTTGATTAATTATTCATCTACTTGTGAAAAGATTTGTGGAAAGAAGTATGTTCACGGAATCCAAACTGCAAGATGTAGATAGGGTCGCATCTGCTGACTATTACTTTTCTTAATGAATTGATTGGTCGATACAATCTTTAAAATAGCTTGCTTAAAAACCAGACAAACCATAATGATGTACTTATCTACTAATTGATTAATCAACTGGTTATTTCAACTTTAGAACGGACAGCTTGAAACAGTTACAATTGACCTTAATGTAAGAAATAGCGTTTTCTTCTGCATTATCTTTATCCTTCCAAATGCTCAATCTTAGCAGAAATCCTCTCCTCTTTCCATTTCTCATCCAGAAAAGTACCAATGGTGGCCTATTCTGTCTACAATCTCTACATGCTCTTGAGCAAGGGCTGTTGACCTATACTGTATAATATAGCTTGCGTTGACAAAAAAGCACCCCACATTGGATACAACACAACTTGTAAGCAGTGGCATGAATACACTCTATGTTTTTCTACATACATTTGTGTAGTTATAAAGCCCAGAACTGTCATGGCAACATCTTTACCATTTAAGCCTGACTGAAAGCATAATGGCTGCTGTATAGGTTTCCTCCCAAACCACCTATTTGTTCTCCCACAGAGGTGACGCATTTGTGTGTGTGTGTGTGTGTGTGTGTTAGATACTAGGCTACTATCATATCAATTACTTGTCGTGCCCTCAGTCTGGTTAGTCCTGGACAGCCAGTTTTAATTAAAGTGATGTTGCCGGAGGAGGTGAGGCCGTAACACCTGCAATTACAGAGAGGAGGTTATGGTGATAGTTGTCTTCAGTTAAACATTATTTTGCATAGTACTATCCCCAACTGGACCAGCTCATACGTTTTGTTAGCGTTTCATTGAGACTTTTGTTTGCCTTTGACTTGGCAAATATTGACAGGCATCACTAATCTACTCCTCACTATTTACAGGTGTAGTCTTTTTATTACAGCTGCTTTGTGACTGTCAATATGTGATTTAGAACAGAGTTTTTCAATGATAAGCTAACTGCTAATAAGCTATCCACTATATGCCATAGACTTCCAGAGCTCATGGGCGGATGCAACATCGTACATATCTGTTGAGCTTCTGTTATATATGTGTGACTAAATCCACACTTACACTCCTGGACTATGTAAGTGTACTAACTATTCATAATTGCACTGTACTTTCTGTGGGTACTTGTTGATTTTACACTGGTGATATGGGTCCAGTTCTCTTAGTTAATGTAACGACTCATTTTTACGACACCATTGGTCTAACTGTGATATCTTTTATTGGAAGGTTTTTTGTTCAGATTTACTTTAGGATAATATTAGGGTGAATTTAAATGTTGTCCTGAACCTTATATAAGCCTTTGCCATTTACAAGAATCATCAGCATCATTCGAATACAACAATAACAGAAGGTTATCAGAGGGCAGTTTGTCACTCTATCAGGAAACCTTCCCGAAAGTAACATGTATCATTGTATCCAAAGAGGGAACAAACAATGTTGTGTGTACTTGTGTTTCATGACAGGGGGAACAGCTTGTATTATGCTTAAACTCACCCACATAAAGGTCATGTCATATGACCCAGAGCTATGGACACGTGTGTGTGTGTGTGTGTAAAAACTGAAAATCAATTCACTTATTCATTACCGGATAGGCTGTTCAAATGCCATAGTAATGACAGAAAAAATCTAATTCGACAAACACAAATGAAACTGATCATAAACCTCAGGAAAAACCTATAAATGTAGGTCACTAATAATGATGGTGGCAGATAATGAAACAATACATTAATACAATAAACACATTTTTTAACCTAATAAAATACCTTTTTTTCTTAGAAGATTTACACAATGATTGAATAATATTTTTTTTTATTTCAAAATTAAAAAAAGTCCTACGTTCAACATTAGAACATATTTGGGATCTGTGTACTTTTCAGTCATAACATATATACAGTATAGTATAAGACATTGTTGACAAAATTACGACTTATCCAGGAGCACATAGGGAAATAACATTTCTTGTATGTATTTCACTCTAATGGGAAATGGCCAAGAGTGGTTAGTGAACTAAAACCCTTCACTAGCATGGCAGCATTTCACACACTTCCCCGAATCCCATACTTCTATGCCTCTGTCTGCCTCTTTCTGGCTGTCTGTGCTTCTATTGAGCTTGCCAGCCAGCACAGCATAAAACCCCCCAAAGCCCTGATGTGTTAGCAGGGTCACACAAGTCCAGGACATAGCATACAATGAAACACTCTCTCCTGTTTCTCTTGTAGTAGGGCACAACAATCTTTAGTTTTGCTGATGCATACAGAAAGCTTCTGAGTAGGAGGGTGCAGTGGGGTGGCAGGAGGGGACACCTGACACCCATCTGCACAATATCTTCCACTTCTGCAGCCTGAAGGATTTAACATGCAGTGCGTGTTTGTGTGGATTTGGAAATGTTTTGCATTTGAGTGTAGTCCATAGACATTTGAAGGCTTCACTGAAATAAAATATTTCACTTTACATAATGATTTTCGACTGTATGTTATGTTGGTTATTTAAATTTTGTAGTAATAGTTTTGCATCGTGTGCTAACAAAATGACTCTGAGCGTGTACAGTTTATGTGCAAGCATGCACATGTCTCCTGTGTAGCTGATAACGTGTTTATATTTTCTCCGCTAGTCAATGTTATTAAATGACAAGCGCTTGTGTTTGTGTGTCTGCATGTGTAGCATACTGAATATATAATTACTGGTTTGCTAATTTGGGCTCGTTGTGTGCCTGCATGTAGATGTTTGTGTACATTCCCAGCTTTGTTTGTGTGAACATGGGCCTGTGTTAGTGTTTGTGTGTGAGTGTGCCGCGTCTCATCTCTGTCTTTGGGTGTCTCTCTCCGTGGGTGGTAACTGTTAAACTCTCCAATTTGGTGGGATTACTCCTCCAGTCAGTCCCTGTGGGAGCAGCCATCCGCCCCTCATCTGTCAGAGAGGAACACTATACCTTCTGATGCTTTAATCCCTTATTCTCTCTCTCCTCCCCTCCTCTTCCCACACTCACCCTCTTAACCCCCTCTCCCATTTTTTTCCCTCTCTCCCCTTTTTTCCCGCTAGCGTTGTCAACTTTTAGCTGAAGTGGCTGAAACTCGGTGAAGGTAGCAGCAGCAGCAGCAGCCGTTATGAAGCTGTGATGTTACAGCTTTGTCTGACCAGTTCAATACCAGTATGTTGCCGCTATATCTTTTAATAGGGAAGAAACTGTCACACAATGTTGTTTTTGAGAAAAGTAGTGAAAAAAGTTCATAAAGAATAGAAGGGATTTCATTTGTATTTACTAATGTGTTATTATAAGCATCCATTGTTCATCTCGTGTGAAAGAAAATTCATATTATTACAATAGTACCCAACATGTTTGAATTGATATTTAAAATTTGTTTGTCAGTTTCTTTATAAAAATAAATGAATTAGACTCCATTAGTTACAATACTGATTTGTGCCTTCAGTGCTATTTTACACTGTGTCCAATTCAGAATGTGTAAACCGGCCAGCTACTGAATGGGGTTAGATGACGTGAACTTGAATATGATGTAATAAGACAAGCAGGACTGGCGAAACAAGAAAGGGTCTAATTCTGTCCTTGCCGCTTGACCTGGAAACAGCTGATATATAGAGATTTCATAAATGAGTTCAAATAAAATCCTGCAGACAAATGAAATCCTCTGTGAGGCTATAGTAAGACCCAGCTGTGTTTATGAAATACAAACGTCATGGTGCTAACATGCTCACTATAGCAAACTTATCTATTTAGGTAATAAAATGAATGAAACCTAAGATACAGTGTCTTTCTGGTACATGCAAATGTTTCATATTTTCTTTGTATGGATCTATGAAAATGATAGTGGAACTGACGTAGTGTGTGACAAGTAATCTGTATCTGTACAAGTGCATCCCAGATTTCCATTATTGCTGTAGGGGCCAAGACTTGGTTGTCTTTTATGTTTGACTTCTTACGCATGATATCAGATTTTAGGGCAAGCAGTTTTTCCAAGGATGCCATGTCAGAATCCATCCCTGTCCGAGGACCTCTGAATGAGCAGTGAAATATTTTGATATGCGTGGCTACAGCCTTGTAAGGGCTTGAGCGTGCTCTAATAACGAAAGAGCAGAATTAGGTTGTGAGTGTGTGCACACGCATGCTTTCTGCGCTTTTGTGTCTCTCCAGAGAGGCCGGGTTACTGGTCTGGGTGAGTAATGAAATGGGCTGCGCAGTTGGCGCTCATGACTTTGTGACAAGGTCTGGATGTGGTGTTGTGTGAGTGTGCCGAGACGTCTGAGCACGGTTGTATCACAGACACACACACACACACACACACACACACACACTTACTTAATGCATTTAGAGCCATACCTTGGTAACAACATCAGAATAGGAGAGCTGATGGTAAGCCAGCATGAAGACAAAAGAGACACATAGGCTGTTCCCACCCCTCCCATGTGCTCATATCCCAGATGATTATCTTTGTACAGCATCCCTTTTAATGCTGCTCCCTGTTTACATTGATGGGGATTATGATAAGTGGGTATGATACCGTACATTCACTCCACTGATCTGGAGGATATGAAAGTGTATGGTGAAGTATACCTACATCTTTATATAGATACATTGTCTTGCTGATTATTTATGTGATACTGGTTATGCTTGCCAAACATTCTAACACACAACTCTTTGTCAGCCCATATTTTTGTCAGTCCATTTTCTTGATAAAATCCTGTGTATTTTAGCCTACTCTGATCAGAGCTGTTGGTTTTGACTGACATTTCTGACCCCGCCTCTGTCATTATTGGCCGTTAACTTAAGTTGATCCAGCCTTTACAAATTTAACGGCATGTTTTTTTCTTCACCCTTTTCTACGTGTAGGGTAATTATTTCCTTCCCAGAACTGCATCATTTTCAGAGATTACCGTGTGGATACAATTCTCTGAAGTAATTAGTCAAAATCCTCTGCTAGTTGCTTGTTGAAGGGTTTAGTACAAAGCCCCTACAGATAGATCTACATCTCTGCTGACTGTGCCGAGACCCTTTATGTGTTTGCCATTGGAAATATACAGTATGTGCATTGTCTAGTGCCTATTTTGGTCTTGATCTCATCCCACATTGGAAAATGTCTTAAAACCCAGATGATCCTGAAAAAAGCAGGTGCTGACTGCAGCGCTACTTTTTGGCTAATTCATCTTTCTGTGTATTTCAGCATAGAGATAAAGATACACACTGTACATGAATTTACTGTACAAGAGAAGACATCCTTGTCTTTATGTTGTGCCAGTGGGACCAACTTCAATGTGCTACGTGGTTATTGGCTGTACACATCGTTGCTAATGTGTCTGCCTTCTTATGTGTCTTAGTGAGAGTCCTATGAGTATGGATTGCTGTGGTTGACTGTAATATATATAGCTTCATCAAAGGTGAAGTCAGCGATTCCGGAGAAAGCTTGTTGTCAAAATCACTTTTTGTGAAAATCAGTGGTTAGTATTAATACAGCCTAGAAAAAGGGCATGTTGCTACACTGGGCCTGCTTTGTTTACATACCCTTTGTTTACATATCAGTTTACAGAGCCTAGGCTGTGTATTAACACTATTTTTGTTGTGCATACAGAGTGTAGAGTGCATACAAACAGACATGTAGCCTATCAGATCGTGGGAAGATAATCACTGATTTAGCCAAAAAGTGATTTTGACAACAAGTGTTCTCCAGAATCCCTGACTCCACCTCTAAGGTACAAAGTTAATGGGGGGATTTACCCACTTGTTCTCACATTCACGCTTATATAGGGCAATGATGCCACGTGTTCCAGAATTTAAAAGTGTTCAAAAAATATTGGCCCTGCATCAACACAGGGGATTTTAATTATGTTCCCTGATTAAACCTCTACTCTGGGCTGAGTGCACGCAGGGGATCAGTGTTTGATTGACATCTGCACGACTGCGTGACTATCCTTTTAGCTGTTATGGCAGAGCAAATTACAGCTTTATCTTTCCTATCAAATAGTTAAGTGAGCTCGTGTGATTCTCATTTGAACCTGCCCCACCTTCAATCTGAGCAGAGGTTTTCTTTAGTAATCGAAAGCACCTGTGTGGGTGTGTACTGTACTGTACTGTAAATGAAAAATGTGACAGTTGGTCTTACTTTGTGATGAACAATCATACAACAATAGTCTTTAACAGAGTTTGTGTAAGTGCTGCTCTTTTCTTACCAGCAAAGCCATGGTGTCTGACAGTCACTGGTGATGCTAATTGTGATATAGAAGGTTTTCTGGAGAAAAAAACAGAGGATAGCATAACATTTTTTTTAATTGTCATTCATTTGAAGGAAAATGTTACATACTTTTCAATGTTTTGACACATTAATTCAAAACATAAGGTGGTTCAAGATATGGTGAGATTACATGGTTTTACTTGGCAGTGGTTTAAGAGCAGCAATGTAAAAATGATCAGAGTAAACAGAATGCAATGCTCTTGTTGATTAACCGCAGGTTAAGACCTAACCTCCCCCACATGAGTATTCATTAGACTCATAGCTTTGGGCTAATGTTGCATGGGCGTGTGCTGTGTGCCCTTGCAGTCTAAGGACAAAAATATACTGGTTCATTAGGAAAATTTTACATGAACTTTTGTTTTTTCTACACTACTCCTATGGGCCATTTTGATGAATTCCACTGTTAGCAGATGAACGGGGTGTAATGCACTGACCTCTGACACACAGCTGTGCAATTCCATGGGCATCACAATGTATACACCTCTGATGTTTTTTTCCCGCGACTGAAAAATGAGAGCGAACATCTTATATCGGCTTTCACAATACCGCAAAGTGAAGACCAAGCTCTGGCTCGAGTATTACAACCCTGTATGCCTGTGTATGATTGTGTGTTTTTCTCTTTCTGTGTCTATGTGAGTGTGAGGGGCCATAAAGGAGGTTGGGTCCGTGTATGATCTGTCACAAGTTAAATAATTGGCATCTTGAAAATATCGCGTCGGAAGCCAAGCTGCCCATCACCGCGTTCCATCTGATGTGTGTCATCTCTTTCTTTGTGTTGATCATGAGGGAATGCAGTCCAACACCTGATGCCTGCTTATTCTCCAGTTCCAGGGTCTGTCAGTCACTATAAATGAGTGCAGTTGTGTCTTTCTATGTCCAATTTATTTCCCTTATATTTCTCTACTGTGCCTGTGCTTCTGAATGTGTGCATTCAGCACCTGCATTCGCGTGCATTCCACTGTGCATGTGCATACGTAGCGGTGTCCCATGCTAATGGGAAATGTAATAGTGCTAGACAGGGATTAAGCTGATGACCCCTTGGCACTGGAAATAGCAGCCTGGTAGCTACTGTGACTCCAAAAGAAAGGTAGCAGGCCAGAAGGAATGTACTATTGTGGCCCTGGCAGCACATACATAATTCATCAGCTCTCCTTGCATGGCTTGTGATAATGATTTTATCAAATATGGCAAGGTAGGTGGGGGAAACAGGCCATCCCGTCTGTGTAAATGTGTGTGTCTTCTTTTGTCCCTTTTCCGATACAGTATGTTCATGAATTTCAATATGATATGTTTAGGAAGAGAAATGGCAGGCGGCACGAGATTGAAAACCAATCTTGTCCCTTCGGGTCTGAACTGATATCGCCACCCCCACCCACCCACACATACACACTGCCATATTGTCTGATAAGGAAAGGTGGTGTCTATTATGCTGAAAGGCCAGCTCAGGTGTGCAGCGAGACAGGAGAACAAAACCGACTTCTCTTGCAGCGCTGCTACCGATTTGGTTTCGTCTATTCTGCAGAAAAATGTGGCTGGTAAATGACCTTTGGCGTTCACTTTCTCCCCGCTGTCCTGAGTACAAAACAAAAAGCAAAGTGTTTGAGTTGCAGAAGCTGCATGCCAGAGGATGAGTGCAGACGGAGCAAAACAAACAAACACAATAGAACCCCCCCCCCCCGTCCTGGTATTTCTCCAGCCCCTCTCTATATGCTTACATAAAATCCACCCCCCACTGCTGTTATTGTTTATTACCTCCTCTGTGTTCTGCTTCTGCCATCACAGCCTTTGCTCCAATGTGTCCTCCTTAACCATTTCCATTTCCAGCTTCTTTGATAATTGCATTACGGCCCAATAACACTAGGTCTGGTTAGGAGTGTGGGAAATGGTTGTCTTAAGTCGCGGTTCATCTCCCCCCAGATTGGTTATTTCCTGTTTGAGCCAACTCCCAGCAGGACACAACCTTTTACAGCTAACAGTTTAGATAACACAGAAAGAGACAGAGAGGAAAGGGGTACACTGGGAAGAGATATGGTCTGAAGGGAAGACAGGTGCTATGAGACAGCCAGACAGACAGCATATTGTGCATGTACGTAGCCTACACATGCTTAATGCTATTGAAATGTAACATGCAAGGAGCACTGCAGTGGCATTGTATGGGTAAGGTGGCTGAAATGTCATCATGTGCCCAGGGGTAAAAAGCTGTGTGTGTGTGTGTGTGTGTGTGTGTGTGTGTGTGTGTGTGTGTGTGTGTGTGTGTGTGTGTGTGTGTGTGTGTGTGTGTGTGTGTGTGTGTGTGTGTGTGTGTGTTGGTGTGCACTTTAGTCAGCGACTTTGTGCCTGTGACAGTCTCTTCTCGTGTCTGGTCCTTTTGTAAGGGAGATCTGTCACCATCCCTGCCCTTTGTTCCGACATGTTTGGCCTTATAAATGTTGAATATTTCCAAACACGAGTTATTTTCATGAGCGTTGCGGCGCAGCAGACAGAGACAATGGGAAGTCATTATGTAATGAGCACCGTTTTTCTCATCAAATCCCTCGTCCTCGAGCCAAACATTTTGTAGGACCGCATCAACAAGTTTCTTCAGAATACAATAAAAATAGCCTTAAGGATTCGACCATTTCTGTGATCCGTCTTTGGGACCCGATTCCAGACATCATGTGTAGAAACCAACCAAGGCTTTTTCAAATACCTTCTAACATTAAATTAAGATCATTATGTGTGTTATGTGCTGAGTTTCCACCAATAACAGAAATAAGGTTCTTAGAGGTTTTAATTCACCAAAAAAATGCTCATAATGTTCGTCTCGGTAGAAATTTGCTTCCAAATTGTACCAAACTTGACACTGTTTGTATTTAACTTTATATTTGCTTTTGTTGATCACAGAGGCAAATAGCTAGTGGCAATATGAATTCACCTATTGACCTACTTCCTGGCAAAAAGACAAGTGAACTGGAACATGCAAGAGCACCCGAATGGTAGAAGTGGATTATGTTTCACGAGTGATTTGAACAGTTTCTATGGATGTCTTATACTTTTTTTTGTCATAAGAAATGGGTCACTGTTGGTTTCTATTGCAGTTTTTGTGAATACAAGCTGACTACAAAGACCAAACTGCAAACTTTTCAGAGACACGTTCTGAGCTTACAGGTGGAACAGGGGGGGGGGGGGATAGCACAATATTACCACTTGGGCTTTTGTTCTTTTTATTCAAAAGCCTGTTACAATAAAGCCTATAGGGTTTGGATATGGTAAAATAAAGACAAGTGGGTAAAAGAAGAGTGAAGCAGCAGCATAACACAAGCTACATATGCTCGCATGGGAAGGTTTCCAAGCAATGAGATGGATTCCTTTTGTACCCGCTTCACCTCACTGTGCAGTGCACCTCTCCTCACATCTGTCCTGTTGCATTCCATCTGAAAAGTTAAGATGACATTGCCTACTTATTTTCCAGTGTGTTAGTTTGTTTTATCTCTTAAAAAAAATCTCATTCACTATCTCCACATAATAATTCTAAGCCAATACTGTATGCTTGTGTCTGCACATCTCTGTTTGCTGTATCTGTGTGGCTTTGTTTATTTATTTTATTTTATTTTTATTTTTTCGTGTAGAACTTGAGGCCAGAGATCCAGCAATTAAAAAGAGGACTGGGACATCTAAGGGCTTAGAGGCACAGACCCAGCACACATGCGGGCAGTCAATTGGCAGGCCGGGGGAGGTGAAATTGGAGAGAGAGAGGGAGCGAGAGAAAAAAGGGAGAGGTAGTGGAGGAGGCGAGTGAGGGAGGAGGGGAGGGTGAGTGCAATGCATGTGGGAGAGAGAGAGAGATAGAGAGGGGGGAGAACCAGAGAAAAGAGGGCGGGCTCAGACTCAGGCAGCGCACACACACACACCTTCCTCAGCCTTCAGTCTGGTCTAGTCAGTGCAAGAGGCAGCATGTGTGGGTATGTCCTGTAACGGCTGTGTGTATGTTTGAATGGAGTGAAAAGCCGCGCCGGTCTCACGGATGCAAAGGATTCCCTCTGTTTTACTGCCGGGGAGGACACGTGCTGCTGACTGTGGTTTAATCAACACAGGGAATTAACTGTTACACACACACAGGAGACACTGGAAGCTTAAGTGAAGGTAAAGAGACACTATACATTTCTTGTTTGGAGGATGTTGTGGGGGCTGTGAGAGTGACTGAGAGGCAGAGTTGGAGATGCTGTAGTGTTTGGAATATCCGGCTTCATGTTGCATGTGTTAAAGATCATGTGTCAAGCATTTGGATGAGTGGTTGACGTTTGTTTGAAAAGGAGCAAAGGAGGTGTAGTTGCAAGATAGTGCTTCTGACTTCTTTTAGCTTTTTGTTGTACATGGTCCATGTAAATATGTGTGTGCGTGTGGGTGTCTGTGTTGATGTCTGTGTACCAACCTGTTTTTAAAAAGGAATGCTCTTACACAATGTGTCTGTGTGTAAGTTGCTATAGCACTATACGACTGTTTGGTGGTGGATCTTTTCTCTTGATGGGTCCCTCTCAACCAAACACAAACACACACACATGCATGCTCGCGCACACACACACACACACACACACACACACACACACACACACACACACACACACACACACACACACACACACACACACACACACAATTACACACAAGCATAATCATAAATATTTCTAATAACAATGAAATTTCCCATATTTTGTTCATATCGCCACCTTGCATGGGCCTGTGTGTGTGTGTGTGTGTGTGTGTGTGTGTGTGTGTGTGTGCTGCTGATGAAAGGATTTTATCAATCATTAATGCTCTCACATGGACGTTGCCTAGTTTCCTAGCCGAGGTAATTTGGTGATAACAAAATACCTCAACAGCCTCTGGGCTGGCAGCACCTGACACTTCCCCTTGCCATTGAACAAACCGCTCAGCTCAAAGGGCAAACAGTAATTCATGCTGTAGCAGTGTGTATATTTGAATGTGGACTTTTACGTAAGAAGTGCAGGAGAGAGGAAATTACTTGAAATAAAGCGAGACATTAAAAAGTCATGAGGAATTGGTAGAAAAAGCTTGGTAGAGAGCTGTTGCCCTCTGAAGAAATACAAAAAGAAAAGGTCACTCAGAATTGCTGGTAATGCCATCAAAGGTTCACAATGCAAGAAACGAGGGATCATACATTAACAGATTTTGGATCTGACAAAGACATTAGCCTACTTTGTGTGTGGGTGGGTGAGTGTGTGCTGGGTTGTGTGGGAATATTAAAAGAGGATAGAGCCCTGATGAAGAGCTAAAGTGCAGAATAGTGAAGGAATAGAGAGACAAAGAGGGAGACACACTGTTAAAGTCATTGAAAGTCTTCAGGGGACAGCAGTTGAGGGTAGATAGCTACCGAAGACTTGGCAGAGAGCGACAGTAGCCGACAAGACAATGAGAGAGACAGATAGAGAGAGAGAAAGAGAGAGAGAGAGAAAGAGAGAGGGGATAACGGACGAGCTGCAAGTTAAAGGAGATACAGAAACATGTGAATACTTGAGAGGTATTTCCCAATCTGTCACTCAAATGTGTGGATGGATGTTTGAGGCGGTCTCAGCTGTGCAGAGGGTCATCTTCAGGCATGCAGATGGTCAAAGTATCCTGAGGGGTTAAAGGGCACAGAGAGTCTGCTATCCTTCCCCAGCATGAAAGTGTGGAGAAGTCATTGAGAAAAGTCCAAAACAGACAAAATGAACTGTAGGCCTAGTCAAAATAAGAATGCAAAATGATTTAGTGTTGTGGGTCTGCTTATAAAACATTACAAGTAGTCAGTAAACCTTTATAACTACATCAATCAAGTACTTCTATACATTACAGTTAGCCTACCATAGATAGCAGTGAGCCACCATGCAAGGGACTGACCCAACCATCGTGAGCAATTTGGAGTTCTCTGTCTTGCTCAATGACACGTCAACACCAGGACCAAAAGAACTGGAAACTGAACCCCCAACCCAGTCACATTGTTGGAGGATAGCCTCTGTTAGTCATTCAGTAACCTGTTCCAACTGAATACCACTGTGCTAAGGGATTTCCTCAAGACTATTTGATCTGAGGTCTTTCACAAAACCAAGATAAGATAACAAAAAGTCATCACATTTTGGACTTTAACTAGAAGGAACTCGGCCTCATCACTAAGTTCTAAGATAATGCTCAATCTATTATTAACCTTTATGTTCAGTGTTTGTTTGGATGTTTGAGAAGAATAGGAATTACAAACTTGTGTCTCTCTTTCTCTCTTGCTCCTTCTCTTTCTTGTTATCTTTTTTCTTGTTGCTACAATTCACTGCTTCAGTTGCTGCCATGAGGAAGTTGATTATTGGCAGGGTATTCTGAGGGAGTGATCCGTGAAGGATTTATAGTGGCAGATAAAAACTGGTGTGTGTCTGTGTATGTGTGTGCATGTGTGTTAGTGTGTATGTGCACACACATTTTCTTTCAAAAATTGACAAAGACTTTGTGAAAGCCTAGGGCTGTGCTGTGAAAGTGGAGAGGGGTTTAGGGGAGGCCATTAACTCATATACTGTTACATACTGCTCAGCCAGGTTTGTGTGTGTGTGTGTGTGTGTGTGAGTGAGTGAGTCCATATACTACATTTGCACGTGTGTGTGCTCTAAGCAAATATGTGTGCGCATGTGTATTCATTCACACTACCATGTGTGTACAGTAAGCTAATATTGTGTGTTAGCGTGAAAGGGAGGGGGGGCTCTGTTAAGTGAGCCTCTGTCGGTGTGTGAGTGTGTGTGGATTGTGCGTACATTTGTATGTGTGTGTACATACTGACCCAGATTGATTCGCTACTCTCATGCTAAGTCAGCTCGCAGGTATAGGTAGATGTGTATTTTCTTTAGCACACATCCAGCCTGATGTAAATACACGCACGCACGCACGCACGCACGCACGCACGCACGCACACACACACACACACACACACACACACACACACACACACACACACACACACACACACACACAGACTCCAGTGCTTATGTTGTGTTGTCTCTTGAGAGGACAAT